>NC_058371.1:48642500-49262500 GCF_018350175.1 Felis catus | reverse complement strand
AACAAATGCATTTGAAGCCTGATTTCCATGTTGTCTGGGTCTTCCCCACTCTTCAATGACCAGCCCTCCAGGCACAGGGTGGTGGGGGCATGAGGGACCCAGAGAGACTGGAGTGTTCAGATGAAATCAGCCACCTGAGCTCGTGGATTTCTGGCTTGACTTTTTCCCCCTTCCCTTTCATTTCTAAGACGAAACCAGTGAGCTTTGACTTGGGGAAATTCAAGCCAGATTTGATCTCTTTCTCCAGGATTTTGCTCTTTGATCCTCATCTCTGGAGAGTGTAACCGGAGAGGGAGAGGAAGGGCGGTGGGGGAGAGGGAGGTTGCTGGGAAGGCAGAGGGTGGACAGAGATGGGGAAAGGGAGGGAGGCCTGAGCCGCTCAGGGGCCTAGGGTAGATTTAAACAGTAATGTCTGGTAGGCCTTGCAGGCACTCCAAATCCCTTCCAGGGTTTCCCCCTTGAAGGAAAGATGGGGAGGAGAGGCGGTGGCTCCTCTTGGCCCTGGGGTTACTGGGATCTGGGGAAGCAAAGTTGCAAAAATGCAGCCCAGATATTAAGGTGTGACTCAGACTTTAATGTGGGTGGGACTTTAAAGACATTAGGGCGTAAACTGGTTATTTCAGGGCTGATGCACTGAACCCCCCCCCCTAACTTGTCTTCTCTTTCCCTCCACCCTGCCTTTATCCCTGCCCTTCTTTCCACGTAGCAAGTGAGGAGGGGGGGGGCTGTTACCTGCCTAGGCTCCCCTGTCCCCTTCATAAGGGCCCATCTGGCCCAGCTCCTACGTGGTGCACCCATACATCCTTCAAGGCTCACACCCTCACACCCTGCTCTGCGTTGGTCTTTGGGACCTCTCCCTTCTCTGCACCTCTCCTCAGGCCACGTCTCAGGACCCTGCCTCCTCCCTTGGGTCTGAGCTGTCAGCACCTCGTTGGGAGCCCCCCTGTTGGAGGGAAGGCCCCAAGGGTGGGCCAGCCTCCCCTCTGTGCCACCAGGGGGAATAGCATCGCTTCCAGCTGTGTTGCTAGAATTACATGAAAGGGCTAATTGCAGAATGCGACCTTCAGTGTCCTCCAGCCCAGCCTCCTGTGACCTCGATGACCACTTCCACCTCCCTCTGAACACCAAACGGGGGGGGGGTGCAGCTGGACCTGCTTCCCCCTCTCCCCCCTCCCCTCCCTCCTCTCCCCTCTCACCTTCCCCGGTGCTGCCTTGCTTCTCTCGCCCGTGTAGCTGTAGGCCTCTCCCGTCTGGCGCCAGGAGGCGGAGGAGGCGGAGGAGGCGGAGGGCTGGGTGTGGGCCTGGCTCCTCCACGGCCCTTCCTGAGGGCCAGAGAGAGGTGTTAGTGTCAGAAAAATACTGTAGTCGTGCTCACCCCGCGGCCTCAGACACTCCACCACGCTCCAGCGTCATCCCGCGGCCGCAAATGGGAGGCTCGCAGAGGTAATGAGTTACACATGCTCTGGACTGCGCCTGGACGCCTGCAGCCAGGCCGCTTGCTGAGTTTAGGGCCCAAGCCCCCCCCCCACCCCCCCGCCCCATCCCCGCATTCCTAACCCGTAAAATTAAATTATTCTCCTCGGGGAACCCCCTCATCTACCTTCTCATCAATCAGATCTCCCTGGTTCATCTTGGCACAGCTCAGGGCTGCCGGGCAGCAGCCCAAAGGCAGGGGCGGGTTTCCTGGGAGGGTCTGGCTGGGACCTCACGGGAGGCTCACCCTCTACAGGTTGGAGAATCAGGCACCGGGGCAAGAGGAGAGCAGAGATATTAACCGGCACGGGGCTGCGGTGTTCTCAGCGTTCTGTGCCTGTTGAACAAGAACACAGAGCCAAGTGCTCCGTAAATCCGTGGTCACCGGGCAGCCAGGCTGGATCCTGGGTCTCTGTGGCCCAGTGGAATATCCCTCTGCAAGATGGGGAACAGCCTGGGAAGGTGACAAGAGCCTGGATGATTGCAGTTTGGCTGGTCTGGGCTCCCTGCAAGGGCGTCTGGTGTTTGCCACCCCTATTCTCAGTGGCCGCTGCTCACCCTGCACTCTGGCTCGTGGCGTCGGCCACTGGGGATGAGCCCGGCAGGAGGTGGGAGGACCCACGACAGGGAGGTTGGAGTATTTATTCCCCCAGGTCCTGTCTTCAGGGTCCACCTTGGGCTGCCTGTGTCCTTCCACCAAAGGTCACAGACCCTTATCAGCCACGCTCTCCACGCAGGTTTTCTCCCGCCAGATTCCAGCAACTGTTCCCCTCCTTGACCCTGGGGGCCCAGTGTGGTCACATCCAGGGGACACCACTCCAGCCTTTGGGGGCATTTCACACCCTGGCCACACTTGGCATGTATTCCTTTATGAAATGCTGTAAAGTGTCTTATTTTGAGTGGGCCGTCTCTTTCTCTGGGGCCTCAACTTTCTAATCTTCAGTGTCCCCATCTGCAAAATGGGAATAATGCTACCTCACAAGATCTGTGGGAAAATCAGGTGCCACAGGCCACATAAAGCACCTTGTGCACAGTACACCCTTGATACACATTTCACCTCCCCGTCCTTTGGGGAGTCCCTTGTAAATCCTCGGGAAGTGAGGAAGAAGGAGAGCAAAGGACGAGGGCATCAGGAGCAGCTGCTGTCAGCACCCCCCAACCCCAGGTCTCCTAAGAAACACCCACATCACTTCTCAGGAACGCTTGGCCGGGTGAGGATTTTAAGGCTGCTGCTTACCTTCTGCTAAAGGAAGCCGAGTTTTAGTTAGTGGGCTCCCTTATGAAGCCTAGATTTTCAAGGAAATCAAACAAAGTCTTTTAGTCGTATCCCCCAAATAGGGGAATCTGTAAAAAAATGTTCTGGACCCTGAAGCCTGGTTCTGGATCAGTGGAATCTGTAAGAAATGTTCTGGGTCCTGGTTCCAGGCCGTATGTGAATCTATCCATTTATTGTCCCTGGTGGAAGCTGGTGTCTTGTGGAGGGAAGAACTAGAGAAGCCCAGATGCCCCAGCAGCTCCTTCCTACATGGGGTGGTGGGGGGGGCACAAAAGGAGCCTCTGCTCCCTTCCATCACTCAAGCCCCAGCCCCTAAACCACGCCATGTTCCATGTGGCATTGCCCTCACCGTAAGGGCAGTGAGGACGGCTTTGAGGGAATAGCACTGACCTGACCACTGGCCCGGCACACTCTGGAGTGGGGGTGCAGGGGGGAGGTCTGTGGTGAAAATCTGGGTCACAAGTGGGAAGGGAGCTTCAGGAGAGGCCCTGAGCAGAGAGGTGATGAATCATGGCATGGCTGTCCCTCATCACATCACCTGTTCCTTCCCACCCAAAGACCTTGCTCAGGTGGTTCCTGGCCTTCATTCCCTAGGTCATGCAGTCATTCATTTTTCTATCCTCATTTTTCAACAAGAAAGATGCTCTGCGGGCCCCCTGCAGGTGCTATGCACTGGCTATGTGCAGGGAGGGGTACAAGGAGGCAGGAGACATGGCCCGGCCCTCTGTCATTTCATCATCACTGTGGTTAGTCTGTCCCCTTCTCTCTCCCTGCCCTCCCCACTGTAAACCAGCACAACGTCGGTCCACATGCAAAGCTTACTTACCTAGAAGTGATCGGGTAGGAAGGACATTCAGGGTTTGGATCATGCAGTTGGTACAGACCGTATCGAGCCTCATTGGCTCCAGGTGCCCTCTTCCAAACTTAACATCCTTACCAGTCTTGTCTTCTCCACTGTGGGGAGGGCATTGCATGGTGGCGGGAGCACAGGCTCCGGAGCCAGGCATGCTAGGTTCGGACTCCAGCTCTGCTGCATGCTGAGAAATCCTGAACCAATTCTTAGCCTCAGCTTTCCCTCCCCTGTGCACTGAGATAATAGCCCCTGACTTAGGGTTATTGCAAGGGCTACCTGAGTTATTCCACGTTAAGTCCTTCTAACAGTGCCTGTTACATACAGAGCATTCCATCAGTGTTTGATCTTAGGATGACTATGTTTGCATCCCTTCCGTTTGTCTGTTCCCAGCCTGGGGCCTGCCCATGGTACCCTAGTTCCTCCACATTCTCTATTTTCTTTTTAAAAAATTTGTTTTAATGTTTATTAATTTTTGAGAGGGGGGAGGGTCAGAGAGGGAGGGAGACACAGAATCCGAAGCAGGCTCCAGGCTCTGAGCTGTCAGCACAGAGCCCAAAGCGGGGCTCAAACTCACAAACCTTGAGATCATGACTTGAGTCGAAGTCAGACACTTAACCCACGGAGCCCCCCAGGCGCCCCTCCACATTTTCTATTTTCAGTCTCCAGGACACAGAGTTTCATTCCTACCTTGTTCCCAAGTTTATCTGCTATTGATTCCTGGTGTCAAATAATAAGCAGCGTGACTGTGGCCCCCTGAGTCTAGAAGCCTGCCTTCTCTCTGTCTCTTTTCCAGCCCTTTGGCCTGGCTTCCTTGGTCACTTTCAGCCCTTCCGTTCACACTATGCTACAGCTGTGTGCACCTAAGTCCCTCTGGACCATAATCTCCCTGAGTGCGAATGCTGTCTGCCTTGGATTCAACTTAACATTCCCAATACCAGCACTGTGTCTTGCACATGGAAGGCACCTTTGCTTGTTGCACGAATGAACACATTCTTGTTCACCAAATCCTTAAGTACTAGGTGAAGGCTTGCCTAAAGACGTGAGTTTAAGACAAAAGAAACTATGACCTCATTCATCCAAAGATGACAGGTTTCATGGTGCTGCTGGCGCATACAGAAATAAAAGGTCATGATTCCTGCCCTCAAGGGGCTTCAATTTCCCTGAAGACACAGACAGGTAAGCTAATGCTACCGTATCATTTGATTTACGCTCTAATGGAATTGGATGCAAAGTGTCACTAGAGGGGAGAAGAAGGAGCCCTAAGTCTGCCTTGGGGAAGAAGGAAGGCCTCCTGCAGGGATAGACACTGGAGTGAAATACTGAAGGACAGACAGTAGTGTGCCTGTTAGAAAGGGCAGAGAAAGTTTTTCCAAGTCAAGGGACATAGCACAGAGCTCAGGTTGAGGAAAGAAAGTGGTGGGAGGTAATGAATGTTTGTTTTTTGAGCTCTGATAGGTCAGGCACTGTTATAAGAATTGGACAAGGATAAGCTCATCTGATCCTTACATCAACCAGTAGGATGAGTCCCATTATTACAGCCAAGTGATATATGAGGAAACCAAGGCTCAGAGACCTGGTAACCTGCCCAGGATCACAGTCAGGAGAGATTGATGTCTTTGTTCACTGGGGCTGCTATAACAATACAGCCTGGGTGGCTTACAAACACATTTATTTCTCACAGTTCCAGAGACTAGAAGTCCAAGATCAAGGCACTGGCAGATTCCATGTCTGGTGAGGACACTCTTCCTGGTTCATAGATGGCTGTCTTCTTACTGTCCTCACATGATGGAAGAGGAGAGGGAGCTCTCTGGGGTCTCTTCCATAAAAACACTGATCCCATTCACGAGGACCTCACGCTCATGACCTGATCACCTCCCAAAGGCTTTACCTCCAGTTCTCATCATGTTGGAGACTAGGCTCCAATGAGAGGTAGGGGGGTACAAATATTCAATCTATGGCAATTGGAGTCAGGATTAACTGACTCCACAGCCCACACTCTTAATTATATTGAAGCTAAGTCAAACCATGAAAAGTCTACTGTAGCATCCATAGGAATTTGGGTGTCTGGAGGCAATAGGAAGTCAGCAAAGTGTTTCAAAGCAGTGAAAGGATAAGGTCTGATTTCCATTGTAAAATGCTCACTCTGGCTGCAGTAGGACATTAGATTTTCCAGCAATTACCTCTTCTGAGCCATTTCAGTTGAATGGGAGAGAAGCCAAAGTGCAGTGGGTTTAGTCTGGCTTGAAAGAAAAGGTGAATACCCAACACAGGCTCTGCTTCTGAGGTGCCTTGGCTGTGAGGTTGGGGAAAGACTCAATGGGGTGGTAGAGGAGAATACTGGGTGGAGTCCAGTTAGGATAATCCAGGCATGCCGTGCCTCCAAAGAGGCAAAGGCAGTGGAGGAGGTGAGAGGCAATCCAGTTCTGATGTGTGCCTTTAGGTTAGTAATGACAGACTGATGGTGTGTGAGAAATGAGATGAGGTCCAGAGAAGGGGCTCTGGTGAGCGCCATGCTGAAAGGTCTAAGAGGTTGGGAGATAAGGAGGTACAGCAAAGGAGGCCGAGAAGGAACACCTAGTGAAAAAATAACCACGAGTTATTGAGCCCCGGAAATGCAATGAAGAGAAGTATGGCCAGCTGCACCCAGTGCCGCTCAAAGGTCAAATTGGGAGAGCACTGAGCATTGGCCATTGGACTGAGCCATTGGAGGTGTGTGGTGATCTGATTTATTAGTCAGCTCAGGCTGCATAACAAAATACCACAGGCTGCATGGCTTCAACAACAGGCATTTTTTTTCTCATAGTTTGGGGGCTGGAAGTCTAAGATCAAGGTAGGGGCAGCGTTGATTCTTCCTGGAGCCTCTCTCCTTGGCTTGTAGTTGTCTGCCTTCTTCTTGTGTCCTATCATGGTCTTTTCTCTGTGCCCATGCACCCCTAGTGTCTCTCTGTATGTCTACATTTCCTCCTTTTAAAAGGACACCAGTCAATGTGGCCTCTGGGTGGCTCAGTCAGTTAAGCATCTGACTTCGGCCCAGCTCATGATCTCATGGTCCATGAGTTCGAGCCCCACGTCGGTGTCTGTGCTGCCAGCTCAGAGCCTGGAGCCTGCTTTGGATTCTATGTCTCCCTGTCTCTCTGTTTCTCCCCCACTCATGCTCTATCTTTCTCCGTCTCCCAAAAATAAATAAAAGTTTAAAAAAATTAAAAATAAAAAAGGACACCAGTCAAATTGGATTGGGCCCAAGCAAACAGCCTCATATTTAATGTAATCACCTCTTTAAAGACCTCCAAATACAGTTGCCTTATGAGACAGTGGGGGTTAGGGTTTCAACACAGGAATTCGGGAAGGACACCATTCAGCCCATAACACCTAGCAAGAGCAATTACAGTGACATTGGTTGGGGAGGATGAACTGGGTGGATTCAGGAGAGAACAGGAGGAGAAGTAATTGGATTCAGTGGGTCTTCAAGAAGTTCTGCTGTATAAGAGGACAGAGAAATGGAAGGGAATGGAGGTCAAGAAAGATTTTTTTATTTTAAGATGGAAAAAATAGTATCATTTATGCTGATGGAGTGATTCTGTGCAGAGGGAAACATTGGCTAAGTAGAAGTGCTGGAATTCTGTCCTTGGGTAAGTAAGAGAAGGAATCTGATATGAGTCAGGGGTGTTGGCTTGGGCAAGAGCACAACACAGTTCGACTACAGCGACAAAAGGGAAGGTAGAGTGCTACGGCCTGGATGCAGGTCCGTGGTTACGTTGTGGGGGGGGTTTAAGGAAGCTCCCTCCTCATTGCTTCTGTTTTCTCAACTAGGAAACCAAAAGTGAAGGTGGAGGAGAAGGTATGAGACAGGCCTCTGGGGATGAGTGTGCGGATGGCCCAGGAATAGGTGGCAAGCCCACTGGATGGCACCAGGGCCCACTGGTGTCTGGCAGTCGTGAGCTTACTGACAGGGTGGCATGGTTTTCTGTTTCGGGCTCTGCTAAGCTATGTGGATGGAAGCATAGAGTTGCAGAGTTAGCTCTAACCAGGTTGAGTTTCACCAATGTGAAGGTGCCAGAGAGGGGCAAGGCAATTGAGGGTATGTCTAGAAAGTGGATAATGCAAATCATGGAATATAAGTGGGCAAAGTGGGGAAGGAAGGACTGAGGGGGGAGATGAGGGAAAGGCAGTAGGGGCCACAGTTTGTAGGTCTTGGTGAAGTCAGGGAGTGCCGGGGTCAGAATTCTTGAGGGAGTGCCTCTGGAGGACAGGAGAGGTGGTGATAATGTGGGACGTTTGAAGTGGGGATTGAGAAAGAGTTTCGATCATTGGTAAAGCCAATAGAAATGTAATGTGAGCCACATATGCAATTTTAAACTTTCTAGTAGCCACACAGAAAGGTGGAGACACAGATGAAACTAATTTAAATACAGTAATATGTTTTATTTGCTCTAATATATCCAAAATATTATCATTTTGATATGTAATCCCTATAAAAAAACAGTTGGAGGATTTATGTACTTTTTTTCTCATGATGAAGGCTTCAAAATCCAGTGTGTGTTTTGCATTTCAAGCCCAGCTCAGTGCGGCCCAGCCACATTTCAAGTCAGGGCGGAGGTTGAAATCAAGAGAGGAAAGGAGGTCAGGAGGAGTTTGAAACGGGGATTGAGAGAATGAGAGTGAGCTCAGAGAGGGGAAGGGTGAGCAGATGTCCCTTAGCACCAAGAAGTGTGCAGTCGTGATGTGAGCATCCAAGATGGGGAAGGGAGAAGAGAGAGAGAATGTTCTGGAAATAGCAACAAGGAGCAAAGAAAAACATGTACTGTGCTGTTAGGCCACTTGTATGAGAATGGAAGACTGAAAGCCACACTTGGGAAGGTAACAAACCTGGAAACAGGTTTCAATTAAAACAAGACAGTAAAGGAAATGTTCAGAGCAGAGGCTGAGAAAATAAGGGACTTTTCTACATGACTGGCTGGGAAGTCCAGGGGCTATACAGTGGAAAGGTTTCAGTAATTTGGGGAATGAAATGGCCAAAGGGGCATAAACAAGGCTGTTTGGGGATTTTCATGGGTGGTGGGGAGTCCTGAGGGTTCTGTGGCTTCTGTGGGGCTGACAGAAGCCAGGACCCAGGATACAGTGAGATTGGTCATGTTGGTTTCAGGGCAGAAACTGATGGTGAGGCTGTGTTTGCAGAAGAGGTCTCACCAGGAGCACACAAAGTCCTGGGGCAACCTCTCTGCCCACCACAGTGGTGTGTGGACAAGGAAGGGGGACCTTGTCCTGCAGCACTAGGAGCTAGGGAGTTCATTTTGGCTCCTGTGGAGACAAGGTAACCAGGGGAGGCCAGGGAAGGTGGTGGGCCAGTATCAGCCTTGTGAGAAGTGATTATAACAAGGAGGTAATATGATAGCTCCCCTTGGGTGAGCATGTGACACAGGCAGGCATGTGCTCAGGGCCCAATATATTGTCTCCATTCGACCTCAGTATGTTTTATTATCCCCAGTTTATGGATGAGAAGGTGAAGTCTTAGGTGAAGTAAATTGCCCAGGGTCACCAAGCCAGTCAGAGGCGGAGCTTAGCCCTTCTAATATGCCTGCCCTTCTAGTCCCTAAACCCACCCCTCTTGCTGCTCACCCCATTCCCCCCTGGGAGGGCCAGGCTTTGGGCTCCGCACACCATCCCCTCCCAATACAATCAAGAGCCGTGCTGGTGGCAGTGAGAGCTGTGAGCGTGGATTCTTGGAGTTTAAGGTTTCAGAGGTGGAGACTTTCTGGGTGATGACGAAGCCAGGGTGGGGCCGTGGGAATAAATGGCTGCAGTGCAGGAGACACATGGAATGAATTACTCTAAGAGGTGATGCTGGCAGGAAATAGATATAAATGCAAATAGGCTTGGACAAGAGCACAGTGACAGGGTCTTAAATGGCTTCAGAGGAAGCCTGGGACACTAACCTCGGGCCGCACTTCAGGTCTCCCCAGCAGCCCTTGCTCCCACTATCCCCTGAGACTTCTGGCCTGAAGTCTAACCTCTATATGCAGAGTTCAGCCATGGGGTTTGGAAGATACAAACACAGCTGTGAGGACAGGGCCCAGCCAAGCAGGGCCAGCCTGGCCCCCACCCTGCAGGCGTGGTTGCTGGTTAACGTAATGCTCACAGAGCTGATGGGGGCGAGTGATGGTCCCAGGCTTATGCACAGTGCCTTACGCCTGTCTGCTGTGGTGCCTTCCCACTTCCTGCTGTCTGGCTTGAGAGCGGATTCAAGTCAAGAAACCCAAGATGTTCAGAGTGCCCACGCAGAAGCCTTGTCTTTAGAAAAGTCCTGTTAAGGGAGGAGGCTGTGGGGGGCAGGGGGGCTGACTGCTGGCCTCTCCTGACACCTCTCTGTGGGTGAGTTTCTATCATCCACCTGTCACCTTGGAGGAGAGCACAGGGAATCTAACTGATGGAGGAAAGACTAGGAAAATAGAACATACAGGGGACAGATGGCAGCAATCAGATCGGGAGGGGCAGATTGAAGAGAATTGCTGAGGGCAAGGGGAAACTGAGGACAAGCTTTCCCAATGAAGGCCTTAACCGCCCCCCCCACTTCAGTTTGCAGGAATGATCTTGGTTTATACCCACTCTTTCTGCATAGTCATTAATAGAGCACAACTCATTCTTAAAAGTGTCTCTGTTTGAAGGTGATCTTATGGTTTGTCAATAAATAAAAGTGAGCCTGACCTTGTCCCCCGTACCTGGTGACTTATATCTTGGCATCTTGGCTCTCCAGTCCTGTTTGACTTTACTATACTCTGCCAAATGTGGGAATTCACTTCTTCCTTCCAGAGTTATGATGATGCCCCCACCCCGACCTTAGGGCATCTATTAAGATGTAAGTGTGGGGCACCTGGGTGACTCAGTCAGTTAAGCACCTGACTCTTGGTTTTGGCTCAGGTCATGATCTCACGGTTCGTGAGTTCGAACCCCACGTCAGGCTCTGTGCTGGTAGTGTGGAGCCTGCTTGGGATTCTCTCTCTCTCTCTCTCTCTCTCTCTCTCTCTCTCTCTCCCCTCTCTCCCTGCCCCCCCACTCCCACTGTCTCTGTCTCTCTCAAAACAAATAAATAAACTTTAGAAAAAAAGTAAGTGTAACATTTTATGTTAGGCATTTCCAGGGTGCCCAGGGGGAGTTGCCTTTAACATGTGGGCTTATACTGGGGATCCCTGAAGGGTATTAACAGATTAAAGATAAGAAGGGTGCTGTCTTGCCAGCGAGTGGATGTGGATGTGAGAAGAACCTGTCTGCCTGCCTTGCAGATGCCCAGGGCAGCCTCTGGGATCTTTGACTTACTGAGTGTGCCCTTTCCCTGACCTCTGCCCATGGGTCTCCTGGTAAAGGAGTTCTGTTTTGTGGTCAGCAATAATTTAAAAAAAAAAAAAAAAAGGTTGTTCTCACTACTCTATTTGTAGATAAGTTTTCAAAGCTCCAAAGTGTTGCTTGTTGCTAGCTTAGATCTGAGATTCTAGGAGGTGATAAACCTTTTTTTGAGGGGCAAAATTCCACCACCAAAGGAAAGTCAGAAACAGAATGGCAGCTGGATACCACGGTAAATTAAGTGGTTAGGGGAAGATTCCTACCCCAAGCTCCCGGCTGCACTTCCTGTCTTGAGGTAAAGGTGACATAAGACAAACAGCCATGCGGTTGTCCTCTGGGTGTCCCCAAAGCGGTACCCTCCAGCATGCTCTTGTCATTGGTCTTGGCCCTGGCTGGCTGAGGGAGAGAGAACTGCCCTTTTCACGGGTGGACTCAATGGTCCATGGACACGGGGCCTGGAAATCAGCGGTCTTAGCTGCTTGTTCAAGGAGTGGTTGCTGAATGAATGGATAAAACTGTCCTTAGGTTTCCTCCCCTGACATCCCCATTCTGCACACCCAGACCCCAACTCTGGACCCTTTCTGCAAGGCTAAAACATCCCAGCCCTGCCACTTTGGGTAAATCACCTAACTTATCTTCTCTGAGACTCAGCTTTATCATCTATAAAATAGAAGTAATAATACCTATCTTCGTGATTGTTGTTGTGCTTAGAATTATCGAAGTGCTCAGCCCAGAATAGGTGCTTGGGAAGTGGCAGCTGCTATTCTGTTGTATCCCACTGTTGGCTCCAGAGCAATTTTATTTTATTTTTTTTCGGTATATGAAGTTTATTGTCAAATTGGTTTCCATACAACACCCAGTGCTCAACCCAAAAGGTGCCCTCCTCAATACCCATCATCCACCCTCCCCTCCCTCCCACCCCCCATCAACCCTCAGTTTGTTCTCAGTTTTTAAGAGTCTCTTATGCTTTGACTCTCTTCCACTCTAACCTCTTTTTTTTTTCCTTCCCCTCCCCCATGGGTTTCTGTTAAGTTTCTCAGGATCCACCTAAGAGTGAAACCATATGGTATCTGTCTTTCTCTGTATGACTTATTTCACTTAGCATCACACTCTCCAGTTCCATCCACGTTGCTACAAAGGGCCATATTTCATTCTTTCTCATTGCCACGTAGTACTCCATTTCTTTATCCATTCATCAGTTGATGGACATTTAGGCTCTTTCCATAGTTTGGCTATTGTTGAAAGTGCTGCTATAAACATTGGGGTACAAGTGCCCCTATGCATCAGTACTCCTGTATCCCTTGGGTAAATTCCTAGCAGTGCTATTGCTGGGTCATAGGGTAGGTCTATTTTTAATTTTTTGAGGAGCCTCCGTATTGTTTTCCAGAGTGGCTGCTCCAATTTGCATTCCCACCAACATCCAGAGCAATTTTAAAATGTAGGCTTTATTCTTATTCATGTGTGGTGAGGCCAACAGGTCAGGGAAGGAGTGTCATTGAAAAGATTGTTACACCACCGCCTGCCAAGGAATGGGATTTGTGGGTGAGGCAGTGTGTGCAAGCTTGGAGTGCAATAGTTTGAATGATTTCAGCGGATTCTGGGACCTAGGGCTGTCCCTAGTTGTCCGGTACCTGGTGACAGGGCAGGTGGATAGTGGCCTAGAGGGAGAAAGTGACAAAGGAGGTGGTTGTAGGATGGGCTGTTGATGGGGTGGTCTGCACATGAAAGACTCGCTTACAGGCAAGTTTCTTTATTTGGGCTATCCCTGGGAGGGGACTCTCCAGAGTCAGTGCCCCCAGAGGGGCACTTCCCTGAGATGTGAAGCATCAAATCAGAAGCTAGAAAACATGGTTATTACAAAAGCCTAAATAATGGTTTGGCATACCCAGTAAATTTGCATTTAGTTTATTAGGCTCATTTAACCACAAACAGCCAACAGGTGTTAATTGAACACCTACTATATACCAGGGATACAGACCCTGCCCTGTGGGAGCTGACCCTCACAATTTCCCATCAAAGCTCTATGCACGATAACTGTTGTTGCTTCCGGGCCTTACCAGTTGGCAAAGCTTCAGTAGATCTGAGGTCCATCGTCTTCACTCAGATCCACTGAACTTTCTTCTGTGGCTCAGCCAGCTCTGCTTTCTGCCAGAGACCACAGAGCTGGAGGCCTCTGAGCCCGCAGGCTTCGGGGACCAGCTCAGTCCCGCACGGGTGGCATGGGTTGGGATCTTAGCCTTCCTCTTTGAAACCAGACACCCAGATGGCCCTCCCAACTCAATGAGGGGAGCTGAGGCAAGGAGACAGGGGATGTTAAGTTTATCCGTTCCTGCCCTGAGGCTAGACCAATGCCCCAGACAGAGGCAACCAGAAAATGGGAGGAAGGTTCCACTAGTGGCCTGGGAAGAGTAGTGATTCAAAACTGAACATAGCCGAGCCCTGGCTTCTGCATTGCAAACACATCATCAGATGATGTATTTCCTTTGACAAGGGGCCAGGGAAAGAACTGGGAATCTTTTCGAGAGGGACCCAGGGCCACTCTGCAGGAGTGTCTTTGGGCCTGAATTTAGGCAGAACCCCAAGCCTGCTGTCGTTTGAGTGTCTGCATTGACAGCATTTCTTCTAAACCATGCACTGCCTGTGTTGGGCCAGAGTGTAGGCATCTTCTACAAGCCCAGGATTCACTTCTTCTTCCTGGGGGCTCCATGGCCCCTCCCTTCCTCCTGGGTCCCCATGACCCACCAGCTCACCTTCACTGCCCTCGTCTCCCCTCCCACCTGGCTTTCTCTCTCCATTCCTCAGCCCAGCTGCAAAATAATATGCACACCAGCCAGAGTCCCTTCCTCCTCCCACTTTCCTCCGGCTGAAAATAAGCACACAAGCCCTTGATTGTTTTCAAGAATTTTTATGCACAGTTACTTGGGAAATAGATAGGAACTGAGAAGAATAACAAATACTGCAGGCATGTTACAAAATGACAAGATATCTCTAGAAGTTCCAGAAGAAACTGTCCTAGATCGTCACAACATCTAAACCAAATTAGCTCTGGCACCATGCCTTCCACCCTGCTCCCTTTCCTAGAAATGGACATGAAAGTGTCAGAGTCATCTGATCATGCAAAAGACCATAGTCTCCTTGGCCTGCGACCCTCACTGGGTCATCTGCCTCGGGGACTCATGTCTGTGGCTCAACCAGACACAGGTAACTAGTGTTCCATGTACCGCATCTGGTGCCTCCTAGACTTAGGTCAGATGAAACCGAAGGTTCAGTGTCTCTGCCCCACACCCTCCTCTTCCCTTTGATGAGGGAAAGTAAACAGTGGTGCTCATTAAAGCCAGAAAGGGGGCACCTGGGTGGCTCAGTCGGCTGAGCGTCCAACTTTGGCTCAGGTCATGATCTCGCGGTTTGTGAGTTTGAGCCCTGCATCGGGCTCTGTGCTGACAGCTCAGAGCCTGGAGCCTGCTTCGGATTCTGTGTCTCCCTCTCTCTCTGCCTCTCCCCTGCTCATGCTCTGTCTCTCCCTCTCTCTCAAAAATAAATAAACATAAACAAAAAAACTAATAAAGCCAGAAAGGGAGGGCAGCTTCAAAGACAGAGGTTATTTGGGGCTGCCTATTACAATGAACAATGTGAGTGGTGAGTAAGCAGAGTGGGGATGATGAAGTCAGTCTTGGGTGGTTTTAACAAGATCCTTGGATAAGATGAGCTCTGTGGTCCCTCGCAGCAATAGAACCTTATTTCCACCTGCTATTTATAAGCTGCAGGACCAAAGCTAACACATGGAAAAGGACCATTTGTCGCTGGTAAAACTGAAGTAGGTAAACATGCCATGACCACATCCTGTTTTCTATGTTGTGTAGACCCCCGTTCTTCAGAAATAAGTACATACTCATTTTTATCAATTTGTATTTGTTTAAGTGGGAGGAAAATAAGTTTAAGCAGCTAACTCCCAAATGCTCCAAAATTATGATTAAGAATCTGAAAAATTGTTTTTTCAAAGAAAGGCTGAACTAATAAAGGGAGTAGCTGAGACTTTCTTCCCGTGGTTTCACAGTTAACAGGAGACAGGGGCAGGCTTTGGACCTCCCTCGACAGAGCCCCAAACTCATGCTTTCCTCCAGTGAGAGCATGTGGAAACAGGGAATCAGAATTTCCAAGGCTCCCACTGTAGTGTGGCCCTGACACCGGGAACTGGCTTGTGGTGCGTCCTCAGCTCAGCTGTCTGGGGTTAAGTGACTGTCAGACAACCTTTCCTTTTTTGTTCTTTAACCCTGTTCCCACGCACCTCTCCACCCTCTGCAGACAGCAGTTTAGCAAAAAACTCTTTAGGGGGTACTCTTGTCCCCATAATTAAAAGGAACCCTTCACAATTTAACCTGCTAATGATAAAGTTGTTTGAGACAACCCCGTGAGAATGTGTCTTATTAAAAAGAAATCAAAATAAAAAAATGATAAAGTAAGCTCTTATAATAGTAAGGCTTTTCACTGATTTTCCAAGAATGTGTCTTCACATTCTCTTTTGATATGACAAATGCCTTTCTCCAGAACTGTGTATTTCTGTGCCATGGATGTATCATTTCGTCTTGAATCAGAATCAGAACGTCCAGGGGTGGGGATCAAGCCTCAGGATGGGTAAAAAGTTCCACTCATGATTATGCTACTCAGCCGGGATTAGTGTCAGTTCAGTTCCAAGGAATTGCTCCCACATCTTACCTATACGGGCACTAAGTGGCAATCCGAAGCCATGGATGAGCAAGGAAAGCCAAGATTTTGTGGAACTTTTCAGACCAAAATTTGGCTCAAAAATACGTTTTCACAGCCGACAGAAACGGATCAACTATTTGCATAAGACAAACGTAACAGAGGATCTTCGCAGCAAAAAATAAATACCTTACACACGTCTTCGTTCCTGCAAGGAACCTTATAGTGGTTCTGCCGTGTGCTGGTTGATGGGTAGACAGCAGTTGTTGAGATACACCTTGCCCTCAGGGGTCTTCTTAGACAAAGTGGCAGACAGAGGGGTAGGTAGACCATTGCGAATAATAAGGTTAGTGCTAGAGATGGGTGCAAGGTTCTGACACGCATCTTTCAGTGGCACCTAATCCCTGACGTGCTACCTTCTAGAATATTTTTAATGGTGAACATCTAAAAAGTTTGGTTCTGCTTCCCTGTAGATGAAATCAAGTTTTTCTTGCAATTTGCTGTTGTGTTGTGATTTCGCTGCTTCTCCTGAAGTCCACTGTTGCTCAGAATGTGTCTCTATATCGTGTAGTCATACTCAAGAGGACTCTAAGTGATACACAAGTATAAATTTGTTATTGTAATGGCCAGGTATTTATTTTAATGTGTAAGAGGAAGATAACTGATTTTCCACTTACACTGATATAAAATTTCCTTCTCAAAGAAGTTAAAGTTTTAAGAAAATGGAGCGACAAATTCTCGGCCATGGCAAACTTCTGCAGGCTACACGCAGATGGAATATCTTGAGGCAGGGTAACCATCCATTTACTTCCAGCCGATCAGGAAACCATAGGCCCATGCTGAGATGAACAACGTCTTCCAGCCTGGCATTCAGGGGCCTTCTCTGCAAGTCACGTTGCATTTTTCTTTTTCTTTTTTTTTTTTTTAGTTTCCATTTGTACCCTTGGAGCCAGTATCCTTGCCCTCCCCAAGCTTCCTTCTCTTGGCTTTCTGATCTCCTGAGAAGCCACCCTCAGTTTGTGGAGGCCACTACAAGATGGAGAAACCTTTCCCTTGATTCTCCTAGATCTTGGAAGCGTTTTCTGTTTGTTTGTTTTGCGTGTGTGCCATTCTCTCCCTTGATCTGGTCTTGTGTGTGACCACGTCTGCAAACAACAACTATGTTTAATAACTAACAGCTTTGCCTGGTGCTTTCTTCATAACTGTTCTCACATGGAGGAAGAAGTTTTTCTTCTTAAAGTCATAGTTTTCAAATTTAGAATAGCTGTAAATCAGAGGATGATGCTGAAGGGAAAGATAACGGATTGTGGCTCATCTAGAAAGGCCTGCCCTTGTAAGCCTTGCTGAGTTGCTGCCTTCTTCATGCAGACTCTGGGACCTCTTCCCGGACACAGAATGAATCACCAGCTTTGCAATGCAACATTTTACTTGTGCTATCTCTCTCGTACATACCTGTTTCATTCACACCTGTGTCAGTTGTCTCTTTATGTGTCTTCTTCCCCTCAGATGTGAGCATCTGAAGGGCTATGGCCATATTTTAACTTCTCATTCAACAATTATTTTGAATGCCTACTACATGCCAGCCACTGGTCAGAGAACTGGGAAGTTGGAGGTGAACAAGGCTGACACTGTCTCTCCCTCATGCAGCTTGTTGCCTTTGCCTTTGACAATGTCTGTCATAAGTGTATTAGTTACCTTTTGCTGCATAACAAATCAGCCCAAAACTTAGCAACTTAAAACAACAAAAAGTTATTATCTTCCCAGTTTCTGAGGAAACCATGAGTGTGCAAGGAAAGCCAAGATTTTGTCTCCTTTTTCAGATGAAAATTTGACTCAGAAACATGTTTATATATAATATAATCTGGCAGAAATCTGGGAGCAGCTTAGTTTAGTAGTTCTGGCCCGTGGTCTCTCATGAGACTTCTGTCAAGATCTTGACCAGAATGTAGTCATCCGAAGGCTTGATTTGGCTGGTAGGTCTGCTTCCAGGCTCACTCACGTGACTATGGGCTGAAGGCCTCACTTCCTTACCAAATAACCTCTTCATAGGGTGTTCATAGCGGCTGGCTTCCCCCCAAATAGATGTTCCAAGAGAGACAAAGTGAGTAAGGAGAAGTTGCCGTGTCTTTTATCTAATCTCAGAAGTGACACACGATCACTTCTATTGGTCGCACAAACCAAACCCTGGTGCACTGCAGAAGGAGACTACATAAGGGGGCATGGATCGTGGGGAGGCCATCTTGAAGGCTGGCTACCACAGTGGGGCAATCAATACTGGGTGTTCAATAAATGAATGGTAAAGTTTGCACCTTAGTAATCCATAAGTCAAAAGCTCTACTTTTTTAAAAGTAGACTTTACTTTTTAGAGTGGTTTTAGGTTTACAGCAAAATTAAGTGATAAGTACAGAGCATTCCCATATACTCCCTGCCTCCATACGAGCACATCTTCCACCACAGTGGTACACATATTATAATTGATGAACTTACATTGACACATCACTATCACCCAAAGTCCACAGTCTACATTAGGATTCTCTCTTGGTGTTGTGCATTCAATGGGTTTAGACAAATGTACAATTATATATATCCATCATTATAGTATCATATGGGATAGTTTCACCACCCTAAAAATTATCTGTGCTTTTCCAATTCATCCCTCCTTCCCTCTAACCCCTGCCTTTTTCCAGAATGTCATATAGAATCATACATTATATAGCCTTTTCAGGTTGTAACTTAGTAATATGCATATAAGCTTCCTGCTTGTTTTTTTCATGGCTTGATAGCTCATTTCTTACACTTTTTTTTTAAATAAATAAGTGAACATCCTTTTTGCCCTGGTTTTACTGACTGTATCATTTTGGAGTGTTTTCAATCTTCCACAAGGCCTAAATAATTTGAATGGTTTACCCAGCTAACAGACTGCTGCCACATTAAACTAAAAAAAGCCAGGAAATGTGTTTTGGACAGACTTAGTAATTCATCTTTCCCCTAACTCGTCTTTTTTCCCTTATAATCACATTCTCTAGGTATCTTTCCAGAATCATTCATGTTCTACTTATCTAATGCAGTTGTGGAAAACCTCTGTTTGAAATTCTTTTATGTTCTATTTAAGATATTGAGTCTTGCTAGAATAACTGCTCTCTAACAAGAAGGACTATGTTGTGTGTTAGTTGATAAAGGGACCTATTGCCAATGTGTGCTGGCATTAAATAGAAGCCTCAGATACAGAGGAAGGAACTATTCTTTTTTGATGGGAAAAATAGGGCTATAGCATTGCAGTTTGCCCCATTCTTACAGTGAGCTAGCAATGCACATGTACACAAGGAAGGCAATATCAAGTTGGCAGTATTGTTGTCTATGGGGCTTTCCTCCTATTCTGCCAAGATTGAAGGTCAGTACAGACTTGACAATAAAAGGATGGTGTTCTAATGGGTGAAACTGAAGAAAAAGCAGCCCTTGCCCTTGTGGTTGATTAGTTTGGGAAAATGTTTTCATTCCTAGAGAAGGAAGGAGATCTTACTTTTTCGTTTTCCCTCCCCACGTGAAAAATTTCAAGCTGCAGGGCAATCAGCACTCATCTGGCACTTTATAAATTGTGATATAGCCTTGTTAGTCAGGCTGAAAATGTATGTTGTTGCGTGCAGTCCTTAACTATGTTAAGATTCATCTTACTAAACTGCCTCATGTTCAGGCAAGTTGTAATGACTCGTTGGGCCTCAATAAAAAAGTTACGTGCAAAAAAAATTATATCAATTTTTTTTGGAGCAAGAATGATTTCTTGTTATAATGAACCAGAAATACAAGATTCCATTGAAACTGGAACAGTTAACGGAATATGGTTGATATATATATATCAAGGGAAATAAGAAGAGGGTCAAACAAAGCCAATGAAGGAAGAACCCAAGATTGGCTTGGGATAAACATAAGGATAATAGCATTTCAGCACAGGCATCTTCTGACCACTTGCAGCAGTTAGTTGGCCATTGTCAGCAGCAGCACTGTCATCATCTAAAGAGGAAGCAGGGTGTAGAGCAGGAGAGCTGGAACAACTGTCATGTTAGCAAGAACTCATATCTGTGTAGTGTCCAACACTGTGCCCGCCACTCTGACTCTGCAAGGAAACAGTTTGTCTCTAGTACGTTGCAACCAGAAAGCCAGCAGCGCTCATGAGAATAACAACAACAAAAGGCTGAAGTGCTACAAGAAGCCTTCATATTCAGGAGCAAAACAGCTTATAGATTCTATTGTGTAAAAAGCAATAGAAAGTCCTGGAAAAGGACTGAGAGGGAGTTGAAAGGATGTACTCTGCTCAAGTCTTAGTGGAAAAGCAGGTTAACTTTTCAAAATTTGCCAGTAGTTAAGGGTTGATGAGAATGGTAATTGAATTTATGTTTCTTTACCAACTGCTCCAAATTGTCTCCAATGTTTTATGGAAATATTATGTAATAGTTCTACCTAACTGTTTTAACAGCAGTATTTTCACTAAAATGGAGTAGATGAGTGGGAAATGTTCCTTGCTCAACAATACCTCTGGGGAGTCAGGAAACCAATGTGGTCACCCATGCTTTCCCTCCTGATAACCAAACCTCCTGAAGGCCCCCAGAGGTGGTTATGGTACCTGAGAGATAATAAGTAGCCCCAGAAGCATCTTGCTTGCAAACCCAAAGTAACCAAGGAATTACAAACGATCACATCATCTTTAAAAACATTTCCAAATATCAATTATTTCAGCCTTTTTCTGCTCCCACACCTTCCTCCACGTGCATCACACTCCAATTGGCAACACTGTCCCTCACCAGAGAGGGAGAATAAGTATAAGAGGGGCATGTGGTTTGGGGAAAAAAAAGGCTCTTATCGATTCTTACCTGCCCTTCTGGGAGTCAGGGCAGGAGAGCATCCCTTCCTTCCCACTGTCAGTTGACATAGCAGATGGAGGTTAGTGGCTTCCTGGCCTCTGTGAAGGCCAAGAAGCCTGCCTCAAAGGAGGAGTCCAGCTGAAAGATGACCAAGAGCCAGGGTACCTGGGTTCTCACCTAGGATTTGCCACTAATATTTGGCAACCTTTATCTGTAACCTCAAGTGGTTGGACTACAAGATCCATGAGGTCCAGTAGAACACTGATAATTTGCTGTTCCATATTGGCCAGAAGAAGCTGGTGAGCTTTATGTAGTTTCGCAGGAGGAAGTTACTATGTTTTCCTGTAAATCTAAATCTGTGGTTGCAAACTGGTGGTCAGATCTGGCATGTAAGTGCGTTTTGTTTATACTCCCTAGTGTTTTGTAAGTTTTTTGTCTTTTATTTTTATTACTAGTTGTCAACACTTGAAACATAGTGCAATTCTCAGTATCACTTCTGGCTTGTCTTGAAAATTCTGTGTCTGGCAACACCTGGCCCTTACTCTTACATCGCAACCTCTTCCACACTGGGCCTGTGCTGTTAGGTTCCTCAGGTCCACATGACCCACTTTGCTTATTTCTGTCCATTCCTGGCCACTGTAGAAGTTAAAGTTTGCAACCCCTGTTTTAAATTTTCTCCATATTCTCTGGGTCACATGGGACAATGTAGAGTATGTGTAAAAGACACATACTCTAGCCTATTTGAGCTTTCTCTGATGCTTGGACTGGTTCCAGGAGGATGAGTTCCTGGGCATGTGAGCTGTGGGCATGCCTATTTGGCTTGGTCATGAATGAGGATGGTGGGGTAAAAGCTAGAAGCTCACAAGCTTGTCATGTTCTGGAAAGTTCCCCATTGTTACAGCTCCATTACAAGTGTGCAGAAGGTGTATGAGAGGTTCCATGTGAGCATCTGAGTGCATCAGGAGAGATAAGACCAGAAGAAAAAAATGCTTGTGGGGTTTTCAAGTGCCTTTTCCCCTCCTCTTCTTACCTTTCTTGTCTAGGTCCATGCCACAAGCGACGGACAGGTGGCTGCTGCACTCAGCTGGGCTCCCTGTCAGCCCTGAAGCATGCTGTCCTTGGGCTGTACCTGCTGGTCTTCCTGATTCTCGTGGGCATCTTCATCTTAGCAGGTAAGGGCACCCTTTCCTGTTGTGGCCTTTAAGAATGTGAATGGAGGTGTATAGGGAGCAACAGTAGATGGGAACTGGAGAGCTTAAACCTCTGCTCTCCATTTTCACAGTCATAAGCCCAAACACTGCCCCTGTCACCGTGGAAACCATGAAGGAGGAAGCTGGCTGGTCTTTCAGACCAGCATGACTCTTGACAGCATTGCCCATTTCATGTGGGATGAGGAGTTGGCAGGCAATATGTGAGTTTGGAGAACCTCTGAGTCCAGGAGCAGAGATTTAGCTACTCTGAGTGGCTTCTGAGTTTTCAGGCATCATTGTGTGACTTGTGCATCCAGGGCCTCCCTGGAGCTCTATTCTGTGGTTTGCACAGAGCAGGCTAAGCCCCTTGTCCTGGGCATGATGAAAATAGTCATGAGACATTTTGCTGCTGTGGTTAATCAGAGTCATCATCAACCTGCTGTCCTTTTGTGATTACTCGGGGGTGGGACGGGTTTGCCCCAGTTCCACTGGGCTCTTCTCCCCAGTGTCCATCTGCAAGACAGGCTGTTCATAGGCTGGAGTTAGGAGCACATTTTCTAGATAGGAAGAAGGAGAGGTCATGGACTTAGAAAGGGATCAAGCAGAAGACCACATGTGAGCAACCTAGTTCACTGCTCACAGGTCACTCCACATGTCACAGGTCACAGGTCACAGGTGATGGAGATGGTGAAGCACAGAGGGACACAGGTTGTAGTGGTCTCTCCTGACTCCCACACAGAGGGAGAGGTGCCCAATTCCCACCTTTCTCAATGAAAGTATGTAAGAGTTGACAAAGTAAGACCAAGGGTTCAGTTTATTTCAACCTCACCCATCCTACATGATAGCCTACTTTGTGTCAGGTTCCATGCTAGAAGTGGATATGCAGCTAAATAAGACCCATGGGCTTCCTTCAAGGAGCTCCCAGTTGTTGGACAAGGCAGAGGCACACAGCTAGAGCTCTGTCTCAAGGCGGAATGTGATAGGGCTGATGAAAGAGACTGTATGTTGACAACAAGTGCTATGGTAATATAGAGGAGACACACGCAGTGGAAGTATGGGTAATGCATGGAGGGGGGTTGGTCAGAGCAAGGCAGCTGGCCAGACCGAGATGACTTAGAGTGCTGAGGGTGGGGCCCATGAGTTAACTCTAGGACAGGGATCGGGAGGCTAAGCACTTGCAGATGACCTTTGCTGGAAATCATGAGGCAGATGCCTAGGACCTCATTGGTATTGTCTCACTTTCTGTCAAGTGAGAATAGTCACCTGGGGCCTATGATGGAATGTTGAATGCTGCCTTCACCTTCAGGATTCCACACTGAGGGCAAAGGGCATGATTAGGGGTGGTGTCTGTCCTACCACCCCTTGACCTGAGTGGGGGGACAGCCAACAACAACGAGAGAAAGTCATGATTCATCTCAAGGACCCATGGATGATGTCCAGCCAGAGGATGATTTGAACATGTTCTTGGGCTGCTCAGTGGGAGATTGGGATCTGGGTTTTGTGGGCTTGGCAGCCACAACCATAACAAATTTCCAGAATTTTTGGAAACTGTTTCAGCCCAGCAGGAAAGCTAGGCTATGGTATTACAATCTCTCTGCTGAATAGGAACTTTTAGGTGACAGAAGAGGGTCTAGAAGAGAGTGCCAGACAAATGGGGACCATAGGGCAGGTCTCTAGAGCCTGGAAGCCTGGAAGCGTGGAAGGGCATAATTTTGAGAGAAGATAAAGTTCTCTTCTGTGTCTAGAGGGTTGCCATAAAGCAGGCATATTCTGTGTGACCTCAGAGGGTAGAATTAGACAAATGGGTGAATTTTGTAAGGAAATAGATTCTCATTCAAAATAGAGGAGAGGTTCTAGCAAGTAGTGCTGCTTGGGATGCTGCAGAAAGACTTGTCTCCTGGCTTTGTCAACTTGGAGGTCGAATGGGATTTATGATGACATCCTGGAAGTTTCAGAAGGGAGGGTGGATCATGGTTTTCCAATCTAACCAAAATATTGCCATGCTTCCTTAGTTTTCTAGACAGAAACCTGGGGAGGATATTGATCATTATGATCACCTTTGAATTTGAAGTTTCTGGATGCCAGATTGCCTGTATGGAATGACAGTTTGGGGTGTATCAGAACTAATCTGATGAAACAGAGCATCATACTTTATATCTTGGCTCTGGGGCATGACCACTGTCCCCTCCCCAGGTTCTTCTCTGGAAAATCATGCTGGCCTCTGGGAGGGTTTTGGTGAGGGTGGCCAATGAAAAAATGTAGTCACCAATGGCTTCTCCCCTAGGGAGGGGACTTAGGAATGTAGTGAACAAGTCTGGGATTCTTCAAGGAGACCCTGCCTGACCTAGACAGGAAGTTTCTTCAGAGCACCCTGATTAGAGACCTCCAGTTATGTCTCCTTTATGAAAATACCAAGACTGTGGAGAGATACATGGTTCAGTGTAAATTAGAGCTTACCTAGCCTTCTGTTAGGAGTTCTGCTGTGGCTGCTTCCCCATGTTGGGCAGAATATGCTCTTCATTGTCCTGCTGAGGTTGCCTTCCACAAGAGGTGCTAAAGACTGAGTTGTGCCCCACCACCAAATTTATATGTTGAAGCCCTAACCTTTAATATGATGGTATTTGGGGGTGGGGCCTTTGGGAGTTTATTAGGTTATGAGGGTGGGACCCTCATGATGAGATTAGTGCCCTTATAAGAGGAGAGAGGAGAGGAGAGAGAGGAGAGAGAGGAAGAGAGAGAAATCTGCCACGTGAGGACACAGAGAGAGTCGCCTGCAAGCCAGGAAAACAGCCCTTACCAACAACCAAATCTACCCACACCTTGATCTTAGACTTCCCAGTCTCCACAACTGTGACAAACAAATGTCTATTGTTTAAGCCACCCAGGCTATGGTGTTTTGTTATAGAGGCCTGGACTGACTAAGACAGGAGGAGTTCTGTTTGAACCACTCTCAGATTTCAAAATCTCCTTGTTGACCCAAAGCTCATACATCCTACAGTTGGATAACAAAATTATCCACTCTGACCAAGCACCATGTCTGAATGACTGGTAAAAAATGATTGTGGTACACGTGCTTGCTCCTGTTGTTTTTCAATATTATAAAATTATAATCTAACTACATAAAATATTACTCTTATAAAACTTCTCATGAGACTTGTCTCAATTCATCTCTTTATCCAAGTATTCAAAATAAAAGGCAAATACTGTACCTTGTGTTCACGCATCATCCCAACATCCCCTGTCCAATCCAGACATCTGGATTTAAATGATTTTAAACCACACTATTTTCTCAGTTGGGCTTTCTACCCAACTATCCATTCCTAACTGGCATCCTCTTGGGAACTTTACTGATACTCCCACAACATTGCCAAGTTCTATGCACACAGTCTTCCAACATCACTCAATGAGGCTGCATCAGTCGATTCTTCCCAGCCCCCAATTCCTTTAAGACTTTCTATCTCTTCAACCCATTTGATTTATTACCTGGGCTGATGGTTCCATATTATGTTTTTGTTCTGTTCCACATTCAGTTTGGGACAGTATTGACCATCAGGCTTAATTCAATTCATGAATAAGAGGGTTGAGATTGGATGGTTGTGTGTCCTGTGGTCTTCAGTTCAGCACTTCAGGGAAGATGTGATGGAGTGAAAGGGTTAGAGGAGGTTCATTATTACTCATGACTATTCTGGGACATCACTGTAGTGACAAAGAGTGGTCATGGGGAACGACCTCTTCTTCTTCCTTTCTCCTACCATGACACTACTAAGGAATTTGAATTCCTGCTGTGAAAATGTAATAGCAGAAAGGGGAAGTGCAAACATCTGGGGGCTGATTAACCTGGAGTTTTACAGCAACATAGACTGGAACGGGGAGAGTTCCTGGTGAAAAGGGCTCCTCTCACTGCTTAATTTAATTCTTCCTTAACAGCAACAGTCAGATATTGCCATCATCATCCTAATCACTGCTTCACCTGTACATGAGTGCTTAGTGGGTGCAGAGCAACGGAACAAACCCTGGTATTTCAGTCCATTGGGGCTGTTATAACAAACTGCCACAGTCTGAGTGGCTTAAACAACAAACAGCTGTTTCTCACAGTTCTGGAGACTGGGAAGTCCAAGATCAAGCTACTGGCAGATTTGGTGTCTGGTGAGGACCCACCTCCTGGTTAATAGACAGCTGTCTTCTCACAGTGTCCTCACATGAAGAAGGGGTGAGGGAGCTCTTTGGGGTCTCTTTTATAATGGCACTAATCCCATTCAGGAGGGTCCTACCCTTACATCCTGATCACCTCCCAAATGCCCCACCTCAAGATACCATCACATTGGGGGTTAGGATTTCAACATATGAATTTGGGAGGACACAAACATTTAGTTCACAGCATGGGAATAAAAAAGAATCATGAGATGTGTTTCCTGCTCTGGTAGAGTTTAAAATAAGAAGCATACAGGGGTGCCTGGGTGGCTCAGTCAGTTAAGCATCTCACTCTTGGTTTCAGCTCAGGTCGTGGTCTCATGGCTTGTGGGTTTGAGCCCTAGCATGGAGCCTGCTTAGGATTCTCTCTCTCTCCCTCTCTCTCTGCCCTTCCCCTGCTTTCTCTGTCTCTGTCTCTGTCTCTGTCTCTCTCTCAAATAAATAAACTTAAAAAAAAATGAAATCAGAAGCACACAAATACATTAGAACAGTACGATGTAGCTGATGCTATGTGCCAAAGGAGAGTCTGCTGATGCAAAGGAGAGTCTGACTCCTGACAGCTGGAGTGGCTGGGAAGGCCTCAGCCTGGGGAAAGCTGAAACACTAAGTGTCCCAAATGTCATTTGAACTGAGCACCCCGTTTTTTAATCACCTCGTTTCAAGCAGGTTTTGGACTCTGCAATCAGAGAACAGTGCGCTCAGAGCCCATAGCCATTTATGTGGCAGATTATTGATCTCATCATGCATCTCAGAATGAAGAGTGTGTTGCCTGTAGACTTTATTGGGACACCCTGTTGGAAGCAGCGCCATGAAATTCCACCCTGTGCTTATTGTAGGGGTGCTGCTGAAGACGTCGTTCATCCCATTACACAATGTTGACACACGCAGAAATTATTTTTTGTCTTAGCCTCAGAAGGAGGTGTGCTTGTCTTGAGGAAATAGTTAGTTTTCACCTTCAGGAGACTGTGAATCTGAAAGTAATTAAAATTGCTTTCAAGAGGTAATTAATGCAAACCGAGAGTTAGCTGTCATCCCCTTGCAAGATGTGTGAATTTGAAAGTAATTAAAATGAAAACCTGCAGACAGATCTGTGGTCCACCCACAGCCACTGTATAGACTTTCCAGAAAGCATTTTTCCATTCATCCTGTTCCTACCCCCATTTAGCGTCTCTCACTACTTCTTCCTTTATCTTGTTCTCATCTACTGTTATGTTAGTGTATTTTATGTGTCCTTGTAAACTGCCTTAATCCTTTTTGGAACAAGGAAGGGTGTTATGCACAGTTTTGTCTTGTAAAAAAAAAATTCTGCCTACTCTCTTCAATTCTGCAAGTGCACGATGTTTTTAAATATGCACATGACAAGTGAGTGAGTGAACGAATGAATGAATGACAGAGACTAGGAACCTTGGAGGGAATCTTATTTGTGGGGGAAAATGATTATTTCAGTTTCAGTCAAGTATCTATATGGCACGGTAAATATGGAATCACCACTCAAGGACATGTGACTGGTGGAAGAAGTGTGTAATTAATTACATTATGACACATAACATCATAGTCTGTACTGGGTAGGCATTATAGCATTTAGGGAGAATATTAAGACAGGCAGAGTCACGCAATACTTTATACTGGTGAACACCATGAACTCTGAAGCCAGCCTGTGTGGGTTTGAATCCCCTCTTCTCCATTACCAGCTATGAGATGTTGACCAAGTTACTGGATCTTTCTGTACCTGAGTTTTTTCATCAGAAAATGAGGAAAATAAGTATGCTTGCTTCATTGGGTTGTTATGAGATTTAAACATGTTAATATATTTAAAGCACTCAGAAAAGTGGCTCCTGGCACAGAGTGAGCACGCTGGTAGTACTCTTGTTATGATAGCAACATTACTACCCCTACTATATTATCATGCTTTTTTTTTCTTGCTTTTCTTTGCAGTCAGTTAAGCTTGACAGTGGGAACTGAGAGTCAGGAATACTTGAGTTTGGTCCCAGCTCATCCATTAATCCTCTGTAATCTTGGGAAAAATCACTGTCTGAACCTTAGTATACTGATTTGTAAAGTGAGCAGGTTGGAGTAGATCAGTGTTTCCCAAACTTTTTGACCATGACCTAGTTCACACATATACCCATAACTGAAATAATCTTAAGCATGTGGTAGATGCTGATGATTTTCTATTCTACTCATTGTAAAAGAAATATTCACCATCCATATATTTATGTCATGATTCACAAATAGAATGCAAGCTGTAGTATAAAATCAAAGGGCTAAATGATAATTCTATTACTCTATGTGTCTTTCAAACATTATTTTTTTTTTTTGAGAGAGAGAGAGAGAGAGAGAGAGAGAGATAGAGAGAGAGAGAGAGTGGGGAGGGGCAGAGAAAGAAAGAGATAAAGGATCCAAAGTAGGCTTCATGCTGACAGCAGAGAGCCCTATGCGGGGCTTGAACCCTCGAACCATGAGATAGTGACCTGAGCCAAAGTTGGACATTCAACTGACTGAGCCACCCAGGTGCCCCTCAAACATTCTAAGTGAACAGCTATATTCTCTTCAGGATATGGACTTTGAGGGGAAACTTCTGGGTTCACATCTGGGCTGTGCCACTGAATGGTTCTATAATCTTAGGGCAAAAAATTTAACCTCTCAAATCCTCAGTTTTTCATCAGTCACATGGGATGACAATGGTACCTACCCCATAGAGTTGCTGTAAGGATTAAATTAATTTATTTATACATGAAAACTCTTCATGCCTAGCACAAAAATAGTATTCAATAAATATCATCATTAGTCATTAGTATTGTTGCTATTTAACAATGTTACTATTATCATTGGTCTTGGAACAATCAGA
The DNA here is from genome assembly GCF_018350175.1 of Felis catus. Taxonomy (NCBI): domain Eukaryota; kingdom Metazoa; phylum Chordata; class Mammalia; order Carnivora; family Felidae; genus Felis; species Felis catus. Next base: position 49,233,777 of record NC_058371.1, on the reverse strand, counting down.
AGGACTTTGCTGTCAGAATAAGAAAGGGTTAGAATCCTGCTTGTTTAGCCTGAGCACCTAGTGGTTTTGTCTATAAACAGAGAACGTTGTATGCTTGGTGTAGTGGGAGGGTCTGTGCCCATACCCCACACGTTTCTAATAAATCCACAGGGGAGGCCTGGAGACTTTGTCTGAGGGATCCTGGCCTTGCCGTGACAGTGCAGGGCTCAGTAAGCCAAGAAACAGGATAGTGTTTCCAGCACTGTGTCTCCTTAGGGAAGAGAGTGAGCAAGCCAGCACCATGGTGCCGTTCCCACCCGTGGCACTCGGGAGCTTAGCCTTGGAAGGAGTCTCAGAGGACATCTTGTACAACCTCCCTCCCTCCCAGGGCAAGAACCTCTCTCCTGACTTCCCAGACAGATGAGGTATTGCACTTCTACTGAAGAACAGCCACAAGTGACAGAAACTCTTGCCTAATCTTCCTCAACTATCCCGCGCATGCTGTTTCTAGCTCCTCTTGTAGGAACAGCTCGCAACAAGCCTGTCTCCTCATCCTCGTGATTATTCTTCAGCGAGGTGAAAATAGGCTAAGCAAGATTCATTCTTCCAACAGTGACTTGGTTAGGAGACCTACGTGTGTGTGTGTGTTCACACCTGCTACATTATATTGAGGTCATCGTTTTACATGCCTGCTCCTCTTCTCGTCCAGAACAAAGCTCCTTCATGATAAGGTACTGTGTCTTGTTCATGCCGGTGCCTGGCATGATGCCCTGCACAGAGTAGATGTTCAGCTAAGGTTTGGCATCAATGTAATGGCCATCCTCCCCCTCCCATCCCCACCCAATAAGCTCCAGGTTTTCGTGGAAAACAAAATTAGACACAGCACTGTCGGTGTAGTCTGGCCAGGGCAGGGTGTGCTGAGCTGTGACGAACTTTGATCTGGACACTGCCCGTCTGCTGATGTAGCCTAAATTTGCACGAGCTTTCCTCGCGGTGACTCATAATAATACACGATACCACATCCAAGGGATGGGATACTAAGCAGCCATTAATAATCATGTCTGTTCGCCAACCCCACCCCCAACTCCAGCTATCTTTCAAAGGGAATATTGCCTAGTGAGGGCTTCTCTATCCCATGTCAGTACAACTGGCTTTGGTTGGTTTTCTTGTTGCCTTAACTTAAATGCAGATCTTGTTAGTAATCCCAATTAAATGTCATCACGCCGGCTTCTGCCAAGTATTGCAGCCTGTTGGATCAGTTTGAATCTGCATTCGGACATCTGTCATTTAGCTTTCCCTTTCGGGCTTGTGTCATCGGTCACATCTGAGCCAGTATCCCAACACAGTCTCCATTCCACAGCCTGCCGCCACGTGTACGGTTCCCGGGAGGACATGACCAATGACACCCCAGCCCATGCACAGGCTTTACCATCCTGGGAGGTGGGATCGCCTCAAAGACCTCCCCCCTCCCCCGCCACCAGCCTTTTTCCTTAAACCCAGACCCCGCTCACCTGAGACACTACCTTTCCCCCTATGTTCCACCTTGGTTGTGTGAACCTTCCCAAGCTATCAGAGTTTCCCCAGCAGAAGAGACCCCAGCCTTTCCTTAGTTCCAGGGGAGTGGGCAGGAAAAAGAGGAAGAGAATTTTGACATCCTGGCTTTTCCACAAAAAATTCCACGGCCTAAGACGAAGGACCTTCCATATCTCCCTTACTTAGATGGATGCCTCTGACCACCCCTGAAGTGAGGAAACTGAGCATGGGAGAAAGCCACCTGCAAATTTGGTATTACGTTCTCTGGGTCTTTAGTCAAACTGTACCATAATTAGGACAGTGCAGAGGACTGATCTCAACTACCTCTTTCTGCAATCCTCCCTCTAGACAAAGGGCCAAATCTGGCCAGTGCCTGCGTTTGCCAATAAAGTTCTATCGGCACACAGCTGTGCTCATTCATTTACGTATTGTCTATGCCTGCTTTCGTGCCACAGTGGCAGTGCTGAGTGGTTTTAACAGAGACGGTATGGCCTAGTGAGCAAAACATAGTTACTCCCTGGCATTTTGCAGAAAACGTTTGCCAACCCCCCTTTAGGCTTATACTGACCACTATCAGCCCTTTAATCTTTCACCTCTGGAGTGTGCTTTATAGTGTTCAAAGAATTTACACATATGTTATGTCATCTATTTCTTCTAACAATCAAAGAATCCAGAAAAGAGTTCATAGTCCATTGTTGAAGGAACTGAGGCACAGAGGAGTTGTGCATGCTGGCTCATGGTCCCACAGCTGGAGCGTGGAACCTGGACCATGGACGATAGGTTGGTGTGAAGTCAGTCAGCCCTTCTCTTACCCCAGTCTCCTGCTGGAGGCATTAACCATGGCCCAGTGACAAAGCGCCTGGGCACTGGAATCAACCTGCCAGGGTACAAATCTTGGCTTTGCCACTTCCTGTGTACCCTTGGGCAAGTTATTCAAGAGTCATCATCTATAAAGCAGAAGTGACACCACTGCCCACTTTGAAGTGTCATGATGAGGTTGAGATAAACTCATCCATAGAAACTATCTACAATAGTCCATGGTATGTAGTAACAATCATCAGTGTTATTAGGTGATTATAATCGAGTATAACTCCCTCCAACTGTGCCTTAATCCAGCCCTCATTTCACCATGCTATCCAGGAAATAGTAAGAGAAACTTGTCAACTGCTTTGATTTCTGTCCAAGGAACCAGGATTGGAGGAAATTTTAGAAGCACTGTTAACGCAGCACCCAGATTTTGCTAAGAAAATGACATTTCTTAACTAAGCACAAATAGATGGGAATGGGCTTGAGTTAGTCTTTTGCTTCCTCCTGCAGCTCACATATCCCTCTTCATGGCTCAACCATTATACCTTCAAAACCTACCTTTCCTTCTGCCTTCTGGTTCTGTCTTCTGCTTGCTTGTGTCAGAGCTATGAAGTAGATGGTGTCACTAACTGATGGCTTTGAGTTTGGGCTGGGATCGAAGCCTAGGAACTAGCAAGCTTTTGTTCCCTGCCCTGTTGAAGAGAAGTTATAAACTCTCAGCATTTCTGTTAGGATCTTATGGGCATTGTGCATTTTCTGCCCCCGCCCAAGGGCTTAGAGCCCTCTTGCATCGGATCCAAAACAACAAGCGTGTGTGGAGTGCCAACAATGTGCCTAGCAATGAGACTCAGGGAGATATGAAGAGAAATAAAGAGAGGCCCCTGACATAAATAAAGATCATACCAACTGAAAGAACAGATATGAAAAAAAAAACAAAAACAAACAGCCCTAGAAAACAGAGCACGGTTCAAAGAACAGATGTTTTGGAACCAGACAAACCCAAACTCTGATATCAGCTTGATCGCTTATGAGTTGTGATCTGGGGAAATTCTTTAACCCTCATTAAAAAAAAAAAACAAAAACAAAAAACATTAAAACAGGGATAATAATGACCACTTAGCAGTGTTGTGATGATTCACTGAGGTAACACATAAAATGCCTTGCACAATGCCTGGCTTATGCCAGGGGCTCACCAAATGTTTCCCTATAAATCTCAAAAAAGAGGTATTCTGAGAAGTTCTGATTTAATTCAAGGAAGTAATCTGTTGGTCTCCTATGCTGCTCTGCTCCTATCTGCTTTACCTTTAAATCTTAGAGTAACTAGGAGCTCAGTCCTTGGCCTTCTTCCCTTCGTTAACTGAGCTCTCTTGCTGGCGAGCCTCATCAAATTCCATCATATTTCATATCTGAATTCACCTCTAACTTTTGCCATGAAATCCAGACCAATCTGTTCAACTACCTACTTGTGTCATTCCCGCTTGTTTCTTTAATGAGTGTCTCCAACTAAATATGACACTAAAAGTGAACAGAACTCTTGATTTTCCATACCCAAATTGTTTCTCCCCTATTTTTCTCCATCTCTGTATAAACAACACCATGATCTAGCCAGTTGTATTAGCCCCAAACCAAGGAATTCTTCTAGATTTCTCTCACCTGCTTCCCATGTTCACCCCCTCAGCCAGCCCTGATGGGCCCCATCATCTCTCACCTGGACCCCTCCAACTGCTTCCCAAATGGGGAGAGTTACCAAATAAAAATACAGGGTGCCCTGATAAATTTGAAATGATGAATTATTTTACAGACCCGGGAAGAAGGATAACAAAGCAGGGAGTTTCTCAAGTCTGTGGGGACATTGGGGAGGGGGTGATGTCTCTGTCTCCCTGTCTCCCTCTGGTTCCCTGTCTCCCTCTGTCCCTGTCTCCCTCTGGTTCCAGGAAAGGCAGATGGCCCACTGCTATGGCCTCCAGGTAGATGATGTGTTTGGCCTCATTAGAATAACGGCCAGCTTCCCACCCCATGCCCTCCATCTCTGAGAAGTCCTTCAGAGATGGGAAGCCTGACTTCTTGGCCCCAAATGCCCTCCCAGCTGGCAGCCCAGTATAGCCTGATGGCCACCAGGCATCCCAGGACTCCTGCCCCTCTCTGTGCAACTTTGTGAGAGCCCCACGTTCTCCGAGATCCTTTTTAGAGCAATCTAAGGGATAAAGAGAACTGGGTGGGGGAATCTGCCCCTTCCTGTAGTCCCTCCCACATTCTCCCCTCCTCAGGAAATCCCAGAAGAAAGGCAGGCCCGGGCTCTACTCCAGCTAAGGGGGCATGGCTGATGTCTCTCAGTGGTCTCTCGCCATGCGTCTCTGTAACGCTAGCATCAATCAGAGCTCAGCTGTCATTTAGTAGCGCAACGTGGAGCCAGCCTACCTTGTCCCACAGATCCCTATGTCTAAGAGGGGTCTTTGGAGCCCCTCCCCCACTTGGCGCCTGCATGAACATGGGGGAGGGCAGTGAAGATGTCCCAAGTGTCTCCCAGGAGGCAACGGTGCCCATTCCCAGGATGGGAAGTAGGGGACTCATACAGAGCTGTAGCCACCCTGAGTCACCCTGGGAGGGGTTTGTTCTGCCGAGCGCTTTGTTTCTCTTTCTTGCTGTTGTCAACAACGACGGGGTCTGGCCAGTTTTCCTCTGTGAACCATTTCGGCATATTATCTGCCAGGGTTTTGGAAAGACTGCATCTTTCCGGGAGGAGTCTGAGGGAAGGCATCTCTTATTTCCCCATTAACACTTGTCCCCTGACCATTAGCTGGGGCCCCAGAGCATGAATAAATAAGCAGATTGCCTCAAGAAAGTCAGTGTCCTTTCAGGGTCTATAAAAGCAGTTTACACCCTTTGGCTCAGAAATCCTACTCTGTTGGCCTGAAGGAAATGATTACAAGGAAGGAAAAATGGCACGTGTGTAAAACTCTGAGCAACGGTATTCACCATCACCCCAAACTGGAAAAATCCTAAATGTCCGACCTTAGGGGGTTGGGTAACTCAATTCCGACAAAGCACCGCAAAGGAATATTACACAGCCATTCTGAATGTGGAGTAGGAAGCCACCTGGGAGAGCCGTCCCTGAACTCAGCTCGGGGAAGAAAGGCTGGGTGATGGGGTGGCTCGGGTGCTCCTGAGTTTAATGTGCGAGCAGATATGCATACAAGAGGGGGAGGGATGAAGGCCATTGTGGCAGAGCGAGCCGCTTATTGGTACACATTCTTCTCTTTCAATTTCCTCTAATGTTGGGGTTTTAATAAAGCCACCCTTTTAAAAAGCCACAGGAATCCCTCTGTAACCCTAGGAACGGGGCACCTCGCATGGTTTCTGCTGTCCCGGAGACACCCTCAGGTGGGGCCCACAGGTCCCTCCTCCCTCCCCACATGTGTGCGTGTGCCGCCCCCACTTGGGTTTGGAGGGCTGCTGACAGAGGCTCCCTCCGGGTCATGGACCAGAGGACACTCCTGCCACAGCTGGTGAAGAGGGTCAAGTGTCCCAAGGGCACACAGGAAGGGAGAGGCCGGAGGACGACTAATGAAACCAGAGCTGGGAAGGATTAGATCTGGCCTCGGCTTTGTAAATGAGACCGAGGCGGGGGTGGGGAAGTGTCCTACTCAGTGTTCCCTGTGCTTCTGTGGCTGATGGGGACTTGCATCAGAGGCTCCAGATGCCCCCAGACTCCTGATCCTCCCGGAGGCCCTGTCTTCCCAGGCACCTTCCTTGGGAGTCCCAGTCGTCACCTGCAACCAGACACATGCTTCCCGGAGCTTCCCTTGGTTCTTGAAGCTCACTGCTTAGCTAAGTGATTATTTCTTCAAAAAATTTTTTTGTTTATTTATTTTTGAGAGAGAGAGAGACAGAGAGACAGAGAGTGAGCAGGGGAGGGGCATAACCAATGGAGCCACCCAGGCTCCCCTGAGGTGATTATTTCTTTAAATAACCTCTACCATCATTGAGGGGTAAAGTGATTATTTGGAGGTAACGGGAGTAAAGTCTAAGACTCCAAGTTTCTCTCTAAACTGGTTTCCTTCCTTCCCTCCCTCCCTCTTTCTTTCTTTCTTTCTTTCTTTCTTTCTTTCTTTCTCTCCTTCTTCTTTCCCTCCCTTCTTCCTTCCCTCTTTCCTTCCTTCCCTTGCTCCTTCCTTTCTCTCTTTTTTCTTCTTTCTTTCTTTCTTTCTTTCTTTCTTTCTTTCTTTCTTTCTTTCCTTCTTTCTCTTTCTTTCTTTCTTTCTTTCTTTCTTTCTTTCTTTCTCTTTCTTTCTTTCTTTCTCTTTCTTTCTTTCTTTCTTTCTTTCTTTCTTTCTTTCTTTCTTTCTTTCTTTCTTTCTTTCTCTTTCTCTCTTTCTGACTTTAGCTCCCTGCCCCAGCTTTATTGAGGTATAACTGACAAATAAAAATTACATATATTTCAGATGCACGATGTGGTGTTTTGTTTACATGTACATTATGAAATGATCACCACAATCAAGCTAATCAGCATCACCATCACCTTGTGTAGTTATGATTTTTATGCGCATGGTGAGAAAACTTGAGATCTACCCTCTCAGAAAATGTCAATTATCTCACATATTTGTTAACACTAGTCATCATGCAATGTATTAGGTCTGCGAAACTTATTCATCTTGTATGACTGCACCTGTGCACCCTTTCTCCAATCTCTCCCTGTGAACCCCACTCCCAGCCCCTGGTAACCATCACTGTGCTCTCTATTTCTAGGAGTTTGAAGTTTCTAGATTCCACATATAAGTGAGATCACACAGTATGTCTTCCTGCGTCTGACTTGTTTCACTCAGCATCATGTCCTCCAGGTTCATCCATGGTGTTGCAAATGGCAGGATCTCCTGTTTTATGACTGAACAACATTCCACTGTATGTATGTACCACATTTGCTTTATCCATTCATCCATCCATAGACATAGGTTAGGTTGTATCCATTGTCTCGGCTACTGTGAGTAATGCCGCAGTGAACACAGGGCTGCAGATATCTATCTCATCACGTTCCTGATTTCGTTTCCTCTGGGTATTTGCCCAGAAGTGGGATTGATGGCTCACAAGGTAGTTCTATTCTTTTTTTATTTTTTTATTTTTTGAGGAAACCCCCTAATGGTTCTCCATAACGGCTGCCCCAGTTCTTGCATGCCTATCTTCTGTGCATGAGGGCAACCTGTTTCTCTCTACCTGCTCCCACACATGCCCACCTCCTTCCATGTTAGGAGCACACCTCAGTGCTGTGACCCATGTCTCCTAACGTGTATCTGCTTTCCCAGCCTCTGCTACCTTGTGTGGATTCTGAGGACTTCAAGTCCCTAATTCTTTCCACATAGGCAACTGCCTTGTAAAGAGCTCCCTGTGAAGTCCCCCTGGGCACCTCAGATTCAGCATGCCCAAACCCAGACTGATGTCCATTTCATGGCTATATTATCTTCTCTTTAACAAAATCCGTGTCATTGGATGCTAAAGTTTCCAACTCTGCGTGGGGGCCGGGACACAACAGTTGGTTAACAGAGATGTTCTGTGGCTGGCCGAGTCCAGGAGGGTACAGGATTGCCCTTTTTAGCTCAAGTCTAAAGGCCCATTGGATCCACACTGTGTGCAAAGAGTAAAGGGCTCCTGTAGCATGTCACCCACACCCCTTCACTCTGGACTTTGGGGCCCTCTCCTGACCCTTGTGGGAGCCTCCCTGTTGCTTTGACTCCATGGGCCCCTCCCCCTAGGTCTCTTACATCTCTCCTCTTGGCACCCCACTCCACCATCCCTCCCCACCCCATCCTACTGCTCCCTCATAGCCGTTGGTCCTGCTTCCCACCTTCAGGCCATCTAGTTTCCCTCTGGATTAGCCTGCAGAAAGAGGGAACAAGATCGTATTAGTTTCCTCGAGCTATTATGACAAAACATCACAAACCAGGCAGCTTGAACAGCAGAAACTTATCTTCTCACAGTCAGGAGGCTGGAAGTCCAAGATCAAGATGGCAGCATGTTTCTTTTCCCCGGAGCCCTCTCTCCTTGTCTTACAGACAGCTACCTTCTTACTGTGTCCTCACACAATCTTTTCTCTGTGCATGCATCCCTAATGTCTCTCTCTCTCTCCTTATAAGACCACAGCCTTATTGGATTAGGACCCCACCTTTGTGACCTCATTTAACTTTAATTCCTTCCCCAAAGGCCCTATCCACAAATACAGTCACAGTGGAAATTAGGGCTTCAACATATAAATTGAAGGGTGGGGTGTGAATACACAATTCAGTCCATAACAAGGGTGAAGAAAAACATCCCTCACTAGTTCTACTTCAGGGTCAGATATCTATGTGCATCAGAGCTTATTCTGCAAAAGTGGGCACCAGCCTGAGGGCTCAGGGGCCAAGGTAAGCAGGGCTTTGCTGGGTCTGCAACCCATGCCCTTAGGTGGTGGCAGCAAAGGCAGAAAGAGAGTCACTGTTCACCACCTTTCCAAGGACTTGGTCCATACAGATGAGTATCTCTAGCTAGACCCTCATATTCAAACTTGGGTTGATCAGAAAATGACTCTCCACTCAGTTTCCTGGAGCTATCCACAAACTGGGTGCCTTAGAACAAAGGATATGTATTTTCTCACAGTTCTGGACAGAAGTCCACCATCAAGGTGTGGGCAGCTGTATTTCCTCTGGACACTCATTGGAAGGAGAATACTTCCTTATCTCTTCTAGCTTCTGGTAATTGCCAGCAATCCTTATTTTCTTAGCCTATAGATGCAACTATATTATCTGTGCCTCTGGCCTCACATGGCTTTCTCCCTGTGTGTCTGTGTCTCTACATCCAAATTCCCCTCTTCTTCTTATACGGACACCAATCATACTGGATTGAGGGCCTACCCTCATCCAGTATGACCTTAACTGCATTCCATCTGCAGAGACCCTCTTTCCAAAGGCCACACCCACAGGTTATGGGTGGACATGAATTTGGGGGCAGGGGAAAGCAGCAGGGGGGTCAGGAGATGGAAGACAGGGGGGAGGCGTGAACTTAGGCTATGGCCTTCACTGGGGTTTCTCCAGGTAAGGAAAGATGAAAAGTTTAGGCCTGGCTAGTTTGAAGAGCTTTGGTGGGCTTTGGGCTACCTGGTGGTCTCCAGTTGCCTGGTCCTGCATGCAGATGCATAGGACAGAGGAAAATTGCCTCCTGGGGTGTACCAGCCAGAGAGAAGAAGTGTGGCTCTGCACTGGTTGCTTTGCTTCTCAAAGGCATGCTCCCTGTGGGGTCCTTTGCTCTCTCCAAGAATTGGCTAGCCCAGGGACAGGCAGTCTCTTCCCTGGCCAGGAAGGTTTTTTAAGATGTCAAAACATCAAAATATACAAGAAAATTAAAAATGTGTCCAATACACTCTCTCCCATGGGAAAGAGGAAGGATCTGGCTCCCTTGGTCCCCAGCTCCTATATACTAACACAGTCTTCTGGGTGTCCTGTCAGGGTTTGCTCACATTCTAGATTGGACTCCATCTTCTACCTTGCCTTGTGACCATGGGAAAGTCAGTGCTGCACAGGGAAGACAGGTCCCCACCCTGATGATCCAGCCTTGGGCTCTTGGTCTCGGCACTGGCACTGGCTATGTGACCTCAGGCAAGAGGCCTTGCCTCTGGGAGTCTCAGGGCCTGATCGTTTGGTACATCAATGGGCACCAGTTATTGGCTTCTGACAAAACCCATTTCTACTTTGGGGCTCTCTGGAGGTTGTACAGGGACCCTAGGTTGTCAGTCTCTGAACTAGAGCTTTGAATTCCCATCAGCTGTGAGAATTCTAGGTCCTAGGAAATACCCCTGGCACCTGTTCCCACACTGTTTCCCTGTTGCATGCATTCAGCACGTGTTTCATCTTGGTCTCGTACAAGGCTGGTGGTTTCGTTGTCTGACTCCCCACGACACTATAACCTCCATGAACACAGGGGCCATATATGAATAGCTTTGGGTCAACCACACTAGCCTAGACTTTGGGTTCCAATCCCATACCATTCCATTTACACTCTGTGACTTTGGGCAAGTTACTTCCCTCTTTGAGCTGCAGCTTGCTTATCTGTAAAGCGGGGATCTCACTGCCGTCCTCTGAGTAATATGGTGGCCCCTGAACGAGACCATGTATTCAGGCACCACCACTTCTTGAAAGGAATCCCAGTACAAGGTAACCTTATGGTACTCTTGCTGGGATGTACATAATAAGCAGCTTAATCCATGCTAACCTATTTTTTTTTCTCATAGAGCTGAGCGCTAGGATAGGCTTTTTATAACAGATCTCAATGGGATTGATTGAATGAGTGCATAGAGGGTATCTGTTCACATAATCGAAGGAAGAAAAATCAGCATTCAGATTCTCGATGATGGACAAGGTTAGTGCTACCTTGAGACCCAAGCAAATGGCCTGGAGTTCCTGCCCTCCCCCCATGCTTTAGAGGCCCTCACTCAGTCTCTCATCTGGCCACGCTCCATCCCACAAGTCGAGAAGTCCTCGGGACTAAGAGAACATGCCCTCCTGGAGCCTGTGACCCCCTTCTTCCAGGCCATGCTCCAGTGAGCTGGCATTGGGGAATATGCTGTTATGCTCTGCAGGCCCAGCTTTCTTCCAGGGCATTGGATCATCCTGCTGAGGGCAAATCACAGTATTGGCCAGAAGGCAGCAAAGCAGGAGCTATTTGCAGGTGTCGGGGCAAGGGGCAGGGGTGGGGGAGATGGAAGGGACTTGGATGTAGAGCCATGCTTGGTGTCCCCAAGCGCAGGTGTAAGGCCCACTGTGGTACAGGACTGTGCAGGGGGTGCGAGGGGGCATGGACCAGGTTCTGGGTAGGCAGATGTGTTTCTGGCACCTCTGAAGTTTGGCTCTTGTCAAAGCCCAGACATGGGTAGTTTAATGGCAATGAATGTGCTGGTGTCACTGCCTCAGACTCGGGGGGCTGGCGTCCAGTTGGCAGTGGCAGTGTGCTAAGCTCTTGCCTCCTCGGTGGCTCTGGACCTCTCCCTGCTGCAAAGACTCAGCTCACAGGCAGCCAGTGGGTGGCGCTGCTCTTGGCCCACGTCTCAGCACGGGGAGCAGGAGCGATGATGTGCAGAACCTATTTACCGTGCCTTCCCTGCTCTCTGCTTGGGACCCGGTCAGTGCCCCCAGACCTGTCCAGAAGCAGCTCATTCCTGCGTGACATCCCCATCGGCCACCAGCTCACGCCAGCCCAGTCCTTTCTGCAGTTTCCTGCCTGTGGCTGGGGCAGTGGCTCCTCGGGCATCCCACCTCTCTGCAGCCTCCAGCTCCTCCCCAGGAGCCACGCCCGTGTCCACCACCCTGTCCTGGCCTAGGCTGCCTGCAGGGGAGCACGCAGACCCCCAACGCTGTCAGGCAGGGGCTTCTCTCATCTGGCTCTAGTCACAGTGAGCACTGCAGTTTCCAGAGGGAAAAGCTCTTTTAATAGGATGTGGTCAAGGTGGAAGGAGGGTGAATCATGCATTACAGTTAATCTATGCTCTTCTTCTCATTCCCACCCTGCGTCATTGTGTGGCACCAGAGCCTAATTCCCCAGCTGCCCAGCATCGTGGTGCCCAAGGCCCCTGCCTTCCCCCAGGTGGCTGCTGCCACTACCCCACCGCTGCCACCATGATACCACAGCAGTATTCTAGTGCGTGTCCATTGTGTCACGTGATTCTCGCATTCTACTGGGAGCTAGATACAGTCAGCCCCACTTACAAGTGAGAAGATCGAAGCTCCAAGAGACTGATAGTTCTCACAGGTGAACAGGTGTTGCTTAAATTCACACGGCACCGACGGTCAGGATCTCAGCTAGTGCTGAGACTCTGGTTTCCTAGTTAGGAGCTCATGCCAGTGAACCCCCCTTGCCCCCCTGCATGGTTTCCACCTGGCCCCCCACCGAGGGAATGCAGATCAGCTTGAAACCAGAGCTCTGGGCCAGGCAGGAAGGGCTCTGCTCCCTCAGGATCCAAACCGGCTTGGGACTAAGTCTTCTGAAGTTCCCGGTTCTGTCCACCACACCACATGGCCTGGGGGCAAGAAGTAGATGGAGAAACTGAGGCACGTGGCCCTGAGGGACAAGGAGGGCGATTTTCCACAAAGCAGGCTAGTTCCAAGCCAGTTCTCCGTTCCACCCATGTGTACAGACTCACACAGCCTGCCATGTGGGTTTTTCCGATGTCTGCCTCCATAGTACACATCATACAAACAGATCTACGGAAGGAGCTCAAGTGCCACATTGCAAATTATGAAGTCGAGGATGGATTTTTAAATTTCCTTGATAAAACTGGAGGTAATGGAGAACTTACCATTCTTTCTGCAGCCCATTGCTTTCGATTTAACTAGGCATTTAGGGCTGGAGTTTTGTTTTGTTTTGTTTTGTTTTCCCCCTCTCCTTCTTGGAAAGTGTCCCACAGCTGGAACCGCGTGCTCTCAGCTGTTTGTTTTTCTTCCTTGGAGAGGGACTTGGGAACGTTACCCACCAAACCCCATAGGAACGGGCAGTTTGAAGAGCGTTCAAGCCCCAGACGCACAAACCCCAAACGCACGCGCTCCAGGCTGCACTCATCCTGCTGGTGGCCGAAAGGCTGGCTGACAGTCTTGACCTCCTCCCCAAAAAGCAGGGCCAGTTCCAGGCCCCTCCACCTTACATTTGATGGCAGAGAAGGTGGGGGAAGGGAAAGAAGATTCCAGCCCCCGGGCCCCAGGCCAGGCCCTGAAACTCCAGTTGTGAAAGCCGAGCAGGGCTGCTGCCGGAGTGGCTCTCCGTGGGCCCGTTTATCATGCGGCCTTGGGTGGGACTGGGCAGAGCCTGAGTCATGCTTGCCCGGAGTGCTTGTCTGGACCCAGCCAGGCTCTTCCCCAAGTCCCACCCTCACCCTCGGGGGTCCCCAGCCCCAGGCTGAGTCCATCTTCCTGCCCCTCCCCACCCCAGCTCCCCTCATCAGTTCCCCTATAGAATTATTTTGCGTGTGTGGTAAAAGAGACATAAAGCGTCCCATCTTAACCATTTTTAAATGTACAGTTAAGTGGTGTTAAGTGCATTCACACTGTTATGGAACTGTCGTCACCATCTGTCTCCAGAGCACACTTCTGGTATTTTCTAAACACTCATTTCCCATCCCTCCATGGCCCCCTTCCCACCCCTGGTAACCAGCATCCCATATTCTGTCTCTATGGAATTGACTGCTCTAGGTGCCTCCTATCAGTGGAGTCAGACAGGATTTTTCCTTTCGTGGCTGTCTCACTCCACTTGGCATAGTTAATGTCTTCAAGGCTCATCCACGTTGCGACGTGGGACCGGATTTCCTTCCTTTTCAGGGCGGAATAATATTCCTTTAGATGCATAGGCCACATGTTGTTTACTCATTCATCCATCGATGGGTTGCTTCCACCATCTGGTTATTGTGAATAATGGTGCTGGGAACACGGGTGTGCAGAAACCTGTTTGAATCCCTGCTTTAATTCCTTTGGGTGTATACTCACAAGTGGCATTGCTTACCCTTTGGATTTTTAAATCAGCTTGCACAATGGGTACCCGGATGGCTCAGTGGGAAGAGCGTGTGACTCTTGATCTCGGGGTTGTGAGTTTCAGCCCCACACTGGATGTAGAGATTCCTTAAATAAAATTTAAAAAAATTAAAAACAATAAATCAGCTTGCACTTAAACTTCCAACAGGACATTCTGACCACCTGAGACCTCTGTTGCCTGGGAGAGACAGAAGAGGTTGAGAGAGAATCAAGAAGAAAACAAAACATTCAGGGGATAATGAACTCCCATCACCCATAGCCCTCAACTCACCACATCAGTAAAACAGGACTGAGGCAGGGCTGTTATTGGAAATCCGGCTTCCAGGGCCCACCCATTGCTGAATCAGAATCTACAGGCTATGCTCTTCAAGTTACTTGGGTACTTCTGATTTGTAGCAAGTTTTAATTCTATTCAGTTATTTTGAGAGAGAGAAAGTGAGAGAGGGCATGAGTGGAAGCAGCAGAGAGAGAGGGAGAGAGAATCCCAAGCAGGCTCTACACTCAACATGGAGCCCAACACGGGGCTCCAGCTCACAACCGTGAGATCATAACCTGAGCCAAAATCAAGAGTCAGACGCTCAACCAACTGAGCCACCCAAGTGCCCCTGTAACAAGTTTTAGAGCCACTGCCTGGAAACTGGATACTCCACTCGCTGGGATGAGGACGGCAGAAGGGACCTCATTAGATTCTCTGGTCCTAGGTACATTTGGAGTGTCAATAATGACCATTCTACCACATCCAGTCTTCTGGTTATCAGATCCTTGGATAGAGCTGGATCGGCCCTACCTGGCTAGTCTGTATTAGTTTGCTGGAGCCACCATAACAAAATATCACAGGCTGGGTGACTTAAGCAATAGAAATTGATTTTTTTTCTCACAGTTTTAGAGACTAGAAGTCCACGATCAAGGTAGTGACATGATTGATTTCCTCCGAGGCCTCCTCTCTTCTCCATGTACAGATGCCAATCTCTTGCTGCCTTTTCACAGGGTCACCTCTCTTTGCTGCCTGTGCCTGGTGTCTTTTCCTCTTCTTATGAGAGCACCAGTCATATGGGATGATTTCACTTTAATTTGATCACCTCCTTTAAAGACATTATCTTCAAATATTGCCAACATGCTAAGGTGTTGGTACTTCAATATACAAAAAAGGGGGGGGGGGGATAGGGAGCACAATTCAGCCCATAACACAATCATTTCCTCATTCCTCCCTTACCTGATTATTTTAAATTCTTTATATTCCTCCAACAAAGCAATACCATCAGGAGCTAGAGTCAAAATTACCTATAATTCCGTTGATTAAAAAATCAATTATTTTCAGTAATCCCAGTTTTCTTTTAATCCTGTGTGTGTGTGTGTGCATGTGTGCGTTTGCTTAATATTGTAGCATATGCACTTCCCACACTGTTGCATAATAGACCTCATAGCTGTTGTTTATAAGGTTTCATCAAAATCCACCTAACTGATGGGCCCACGATTTAATTAGCCTTGAATTGTTCATTCATGACTTCTCCATTTTCCACTTCTACAAATGAAAGGGCAATGAGTTTCTTTGTGCTATAGTGTTTCCCTCTTTTTGGATTATTTCCAGAGGGTAAATTCCCAGGGGTGACATTACTGAACAGAGGACGTGAACATTTTTATGGCTCTTGATAGATCTTGCCAAATGGCGTTCCAAAAGCGTTTTACACTGTCATCAGTGATGTATAAACATACTAGTTTTCACCACACTCTTGCCAACATGATGTAGCACTGTCCCATTATTTTCAGAGAGATTTCATTTTGTTTTATTTTATATCTCTTTGTTAGCTAATGATCTCATAAAGTTTTTCATATATTTGATTATTCATTATATCATCTCTTAAGGGAACTTAAGCCCTTAAACCCTCTGTAAGCCCTCTGGTCTGCTTACTTATTAAGTATAGACCACCTGTTCACTAGCATGGGGTGCTATGGGTCACCAAGGAAGTAGAAGGCCTAGTTCTTTCCTTCCAGAGTCCTACAATCGACGATCACATCTTATTTAGTTATTGCTGACTTCTTTGTACCTGATCTACTGCTTTGCACATTGTGCTCAGTAAATTTTGTCGAATGTAATTCAATTCCAGATAACATGTTTATGTTCTTTGCGGTTCAGAGATCTGTATTCAATTCAAAGGAATGCAGAGCTCAAATCCAAAATGAGTCTGAATCCCAGGGAGTTAGTCCAGACCTTAGAATCGAATATGGATGAGCATGAGATTCTATGCTACAGCAGAGGGAAGATGCGCCTGATAGCAATTTTAAAGCAAGGTTTAGGGGTTGAGCTTGGCAATATGAGCCAATGTATGATGTGGGTGCTAACCAAAAGTGATTGCAGTAGGACTCATATTAATAGAGGTGTAGTATGGAGAATAAGAGAGGTGAGAGTCCCATTGGACCCTCTGCAGATTAGACAACTCTGCAGTTCCTCAGTGTTTGTCTCTTTTTTTCAGTTTTTTCTTTTGAAAACATTTTTGAACCTACAGAGAAGTTGGAAACATTGTATAATAAGCACTCCTGTACGCTCCTTCATCTGGATTCATCAGTTGTTAACATTTTGCTACATTTTTCTCTCTCTTTCTGCCTCCCCCCCAGCTTCCCCCCCCCCCCACTATTATTATTCCTATTTTTATTGTTGTGGAACCATTTGAAAGTAAATTGCAAACTTTACCCTTAAATACTTTAGTAAGTACTTCCAAAAACAAGGAAGTTCTCTTATATCACCACTTACAGTTAAGTTCAGGAAATTTAACTTTGGTACATATAGTGCATAGTTAACTTTCTTCAGTTGCTCCAGTAATGTCCCTCATAGCATTTTTGTTTTTCGCCCTGATCCAGGATCCGATCCAATATCAGGCATTTGGTTATATCATGTCTCTGTAGTCTTCTTTTATCTAGAATGGCTCCTAGCCATTCATAGTTTTTCATGACATCAACGATATTTTTGAAGAATGTAGGTCACTTGCTTGCTGTAATGTTCCTTAATTTCAGTGGGTCTGTTTGTTTCCCCATGATTAGATACAGGTTAAACATTCTTGGCAGAAATACTTTATTAAATTCAGCTCAGTGCATCACATCAGGGGGAATATGGTATCATTTTTTCCCCTTTATTGGTAATGTCAAATATGATCACTTGGTTAAGGTCTTTATCTACTGTAAAGATATCTTTGTTCCCTTTCTAATTAAGAAGGGATCTGTGGGAGATACTCTGCTACTGTACAGATATCAACAATCCGGCACACGATGATTTTAGCATCCATTGACAATGCTTGCCTAACTCCGTGATTACAAAGCTGGTGATAAGGTGAAGATTTTTCTAACATTCCTGACCATCCTTAATGTTATTTTCCTGTCTGGGTGCTACGGTTATAGACAGAGGCAGACCATGGCGTGCTAGAGTCGGTTCCAATCGAGTGCATCTTTTCCCAACCCCATATTTAGTGACGTCACGTTGGTAGCTTGAGATTGGCCATAGTGGGAGTATTTACACCTCAGAAACTGGCAAGCACTACAAAGTGGGAGTTTTGTTGTTCTCCTAGAGGACCGGTTGTTAAACATTTACCACTGGACGCAGACAAGCTGAAACACGTTCAAAAAATGACTGCTCCTAGAGGGACTTGAAACCTTAAGGAAAGGAGATCTGTCTTCAAATATTTAAATGACTGCTTGTGGGAAATCCTCATTAGTTGGGAGGTAACCGCTTAACTGCCCTGCTCTCCCTCCCACTGGGTGCCCCAGCTGGGCATGGGTCCTTGAAGGAGTCACAGGCATCTTCCCCCATAGGCTTCCTGTGGGGAAGCAGCAGGGGTGGCATAGAATCAGGGGCTGCAGGTCACCTTGAGAAGGGACCCCAGGGCTTCACCCTCCGATCCTGGAAACAATGTGGAGGCAGAGAGGTGCAAGGTGCAGAGGACATAGGGTTCATGCTAAGTGGCTTTCATATTCTTGGTAAATTAAGTTCAGGTTTACTTGAAAGAGTGAGGGATAAAGCAGGCTTGGGCATTTAGAGGCTCCAAGAAGCTTTTGAATGACAGCTAAGGGATTTTTTCCCCACCAATCAACTCAGAGCAGTTCAACTCCAGGTATATGCAAACAGCACGAGAATGAGCCAAGTCTGCACACTTCGTCAGCAGGACTGTGCTGTCTAAGAGGTAAAGCAAGGAAAGGTGCAGAAAGAGGCTGCCTTGGGTTTATCATTGATGCCTACAGAGGTAGGTACACTTCCCTGGAGGCCTGGGGCGCATGAAAGCAGCTGTGAATCCAGGTACAACAGCGATTCAAGTATAGCCGGTGGGGGTGAGGGGGAGCTAATGGAGGATGTCATGTTCCCGGGATCAATCTGCCCACTGAAGACAGTGAGAAAGCCGACAAGCTTAGTGGTGGTTTGAAAAGAGGGGGATCACTTTCCAAAATACCAAATGTTTACAGGTCTTAGGGTGAACCGTACTGGGGGACGCTGGGAGTGAAGAAGGTGAAGAGTTATGTGTTCAGGCTGTCAGAAAGTCACAAACGTGAAGAAAATAATGTGCCTCACAGTGCTTTGTTAAATGTAAACCTCTATCCAACGGTTCAGTGTTCCATGATGAGTGTGAATGCCCACAAATCTGATAATCAATGAGCCCACGAATCTGATAATCAATGAAGAAAGGGAGAGCCTCTGGAGCAGAGGGTGTAGGTAAATGCCAATAGCATGAATTTGAACAGAGCTTTGCAATATATGTGAGGTTTTCTTCCCATATACTTTTATCAAATGAGATCATATCTGCATAAAACACAAAACTCAATGCCTGGTCCATAGTAAATGCTCAGTTAAGGTTTATTCTTTTCTTTAGTCCTCACAACACCCTCCTGTGGTAGATGTTGTTAATTCTATTTTTAGATGAAAAGGAAGGGACTCAGAATGATGAATTCCCTTGTGTGAGAGTAGTGAGTTAAGTGATGCGCAAGACTTTGGATTCTAAGTTTAATATTCCTTCCCTTCTAATGTTTCTAATGTGTCTAAGGGCCCGTCTGATTCTCAGAGTCTATAAAATTGTCAACTCCACTTCTTTTATATAACCTTTTGTACTTCACACAAAGCTGTCAGTGTTTGAAACGGACATTGTGAACATGACATAGAGGCGATGTTTCTTACTACAGTATGTTTAAAGTTGTCGTTAAAATTTTCCCTTTTTAGGAAAGGCTCTGAATTCATATCACATCATATTGTGACTGATGATTGTCACTGGCACGATTTCATATGTCTCTTTGCAGTACTAAATATTTTTACAATATTAAAGATATCCAACCTAATAATTCAAGATGCTCTGGGGACTGATGATTACTTCAAAGTAACTCTTAGTGTCAATGTTTTCCACCGGAAAAGCTCTCTCTGTTTAGGTGGAAACGCTTTTTGCATCATCATCAAAGATGGTTTGCATGGATGGATAGATGGATGGACTAGATGGATGAGTGGGCGGGTGGCTGGGGGGGTTGATACCTAATTCTGGCTTCCTGGATAGCAGGGTGATCTGGTAGAAAGAGAAGTGACCTGGGTTTCAAGAAATACGAGTACTAGCTCTGGATGACGTGGGGGCATTTCATATCACCTTTCTCAGCCTTCATTTCCTCGTCTGAAAATGAGAAGTAAATGATTATTAAGGTCGCTTTCGGCTCAAAGCATCTTAGCGCCTGGTGAGTCCAATTTTTGAAAAACCGTAATGTGAGAGATTTGACACAAGGGCTGCCAACCTCGTGTTTGGACAAGAGGAAACCCAATAAGTATCTAGATTTCCTGGCAAATCTGGCCCAGATTCCTTACATGCCTATTAGTGAGAATAATCTCCAACCTCCTAAAAATACTTTATGACAAGCTCAACGAGCGAAGAAAGATGGATTTGAGAAAATCGTCCAACAGGGAAAGCTCACACCCCTCCAACCAAGAGCCGCGTGGAAACCCTGGGGGACTTGATACGGAGCTGTTTGAAAACAAGCACTCATGGAACAAATTGTCCGGAGAGATAGAAACAGAGAAACACGCTTGCTGCCCTCACTGATTTCAGATTAGGGCCTCATGTGACTGCAGCCCGGGGGCAGACTGGGGAGACGGAGGAGGACGCCTATAACCTGGCGTAAGCAGGCTCCTGCTAGCCTGGGAGGGGTGGACTGTGCACTGGGGTAGGGTGGAAAGTCAGGCAGCCCCGGGGGGGGGGGGTGTTAAAGTTGGATCTGCCATCACCCGGTGGTATTGTCTTGAACCGTCTTGAACCAGCCACTCCATCTCTGCAAGCTTCACCTGTACGACTGACACGTGAACATATTTTGTACTTTTTTTTATGACATGGCCAGTCAGGTGATGCCACAAGAGGAGACAGGGGAGCAGCTCAGGCAAACAAGGTGTCGTGTACTCACAGGTGCTGGAGACGGGCGGCCCGCACCCACACAAGGCCACGTGGGGAAGCACCAGGGTGCTTATCCAGGCAGACACAAGAGTGACGGGAGCAGTTAGGGCCTTTATTGTGGTTTCTGGGAGAAAGGCAGGACGGTGTAAGTAATTCAGGATTGGCTAGTTTGAATAATTTTGGTGGACTTTAGGCTACTGAGGTGGTCTCCACTTGCCTCGTACCCAGCCCTGGGATGACAGAGGCAGAGGAATAGTGCTTCTGGGGGCCAGATAGAGGAGGTGTGATTCCAGAAGGGCCGTCAAAGGCGTGCCCCCAGCTGGGCTGCTTGCTATCTCTAAGAATTGGCTAGTTCCAAGAGAAGCAGTTTCTCCCCAGCTAGAAAGGTTTCTGAAGATGTCAAAGCATAATATACAGAAAATAATTTTATATGGATATACACACATGTATATATAATTATTATATAAAATCCAGAACACATCTCATCTAAAACTGGATGTAGGAACAGTGATATCAGAGGATCACATGAGATACAATGCATGACAACATCCAGCCTACAGCCTGGTACTGAGTACCCAGTACTGAGTACTACACCCATTGATAGTAGTTTTCTCTCTTCTTCCATCCAGTTTAGTGGATGGCCTATCTATACCTCTGTCTAGCTCTAGGGCAGGAGGGTTCTTCTGTCTAGGACTCCATCTTTTTTTTTAAGATATTTATTTAACTTGGGGCGCCTGGGTGGCTCAGCCGGTTAAGTGTCCGACTTTGGCTCAGGTCATGATCTCGCGGTTTGTGAGTTCGAGCCCTGTGTCGGGCTCTGTGCTGACAGCTCAGAGCCTAGAGCCTGCTTTGGATTCTGTGTCTCCCTCTGTCTCTGCCCCTCTCCTGCCCATGCTCTGTCTCTCTCTGTCTCAAAAATAAATAAAACACTAAAAAAAATCTTTAAAAAGATGTTTATTTAATTAAGTTTTTAAGTTATTTATTTTTTTAAGTTTATTTAAGAGAGAGAGGAGAGAGTGAGCAATGGAGGAGCAGAGAAAGAGAGAGAGAGAGAATCCCAAGCAGGCTCTGCATTGTCAGCACACAGCCCAATGCGGGGCTTGAACTCACGAGCCACGAGATCATGACCTGAGCTGAAAGCAAGAGTCAGTCGCTTAGCCAACTGAGCCACCCAGGTCCCCTTAGGACTCTCATCTTTTAACCTGTGAAATAGGGAGGGGCATCTAGATGGTCACCAAGGTAACTTCCAGGCCTGCCTTTGCCCCTTTCTTGTCTGATTTCTGCTGAGAGCTGCAGGGCACATTTGTGGGTTAGAAGGTCAGGGACAAGAGATCCCATTGGGGGGCCTGGAGAAGGGAGCCTGGAGGTTGAAACAATGTCACCAGATTGAGAAAGAGATTGCCCACACCTTGAAAGCACAGACCTCAGCTCCAGCACGGTGGCCCAGGACAGTCTTTGTAGAGCCCACACAAGTAATCTCTCCAGTGTCCAACCATGGGCCCGGCCTTTGGTGAAGCAGGCAGAAGAAGCATGCTATTTAAGGTAGCGGAACACAAAAGATGCCTGTTCCACCACATACGTATAATCTTCACATTGATGTGAGTATCTGGCCTGTAGATCAAAAACCCTATTTCCCCCACAACATCTATCTCTGAGGACTGCTATAAAAATGAAAAGAGCTGAGTGGGCATCAGGTATTCCATAAGTGGTAAAGTGTCCAGCACAATGCCTGATGATCAGGAAGTACTGAATCAATGAAAGGTTCTCCTTTTACTAATTATTCTGGACCTGATTATTACATCAGCGGAGGATATTTCTGCAATAAGTGCTGGAATGCTCTCACGTCTGTTCTTAATAAAGTTCAAGCCACTTGTCTGCTTTTAAAACTACGTAAATGATCAACCTGCTAGCTCAGTGATGAGATGAGATTCTTGAAAGGATTTCCTGCTTTGTGGTGGGTAGGCACCACATTTAAATAGAAGAGTCACTCATGGGGGTGCCTGGGTGGCTCAGTTGGTTAAGCACCTGACTCTTGGTTTCGGCTCAAGTCATGATCTCATGTTTCATGAGTTCGAGCCCCGCATTGGGATCTGTGCTGACAGTGTGAAGCCTGCTGGGGATTCTCTCTCTCTCTCTCTCTCTCTCTCTCTCTCTCTCTCTCTCCCCCTTCTCTCTATGCCCCTCCCCTGCTCCCTCTCTCTGTGTCTCCAGAAATAAATAAATAAGCTTCAAAATATTTTTCTTAAAAAAGGATCATGCATGAAGTGAAATCCAGCAAGTTAGGGATTCCTCTCCCCTTACTTTTCTTTTTTTTTTTTTAATTTTTTTAATGTTTAATTTACTTTTAAGACAGAGAGAGACACAGCACGAGTGGGGATGGGGCAAAGAGAGAGGGAGACACAGAATCTGAAGCAGGCTCCAGGCTCTGAGCTATAAGCACAGAGCCCGACACGGGGTTCGAACTCAGTAACTGTGAGATCATAACCTGAGCCGAAGTTGGACGCTTAACCGACTGAGCCACCCAGGCACCCCTCCCCTTACTTTTCAAATATGATGAAAACTGCTAGAGATAAGAACCACTTTGGGCTCTCGAAGACTGGTATTTACAACCCTCATGAAGTACTGTGTCATTACAGATTGGGGACTTAATTATATTGTGTATCAACGGGGACTTTAGCTTAAATGCCAACATAGCTGAAATGATACCCTAGGAAAAATCAGTGTATCGTGGGCAAGTCGCCCCTATCTAAATAGCACTCCATTTTCCACGTGTGCTTTGAGAACAGGCTTTGGGTTTGTCAGGAGAGGTTTTTATTTTTTCTATAACTATATTCAGTTAGTAAGTCTTTCAAGTCTTTGAAGACCATTTCCTAGCACTACCTGCAAGAACAGACCAACAAGCACATTAAAGTATTGAGAAGATTCCCTGCAAGAGGACTTCTAAGTTTCTAAGCAGAATTGGCAGGCCCCAAGTGTGCATTGCCCACAGGCAGCAGTAATTTCAAGAAGTGTTTGGTAGGTGGGGCTCCAGGCAGCCTGGCCCCATGAGACTCTCACTGGCCACATTTTAGGTCCTTCTGAGTCCTCGGGACCAGTTCCATCTAAGGGCATGACCAAGGCTTGAAAATCAGCGCCCACCTTTACGGTCCATCCCAACTTCCTCCCAGACCATCTCTAGTAAAGATCCTCATTGGTTAATGAGATGGCTATAGGTTAAATTGTGCTTCCCTCAAAATTCCTATGTTGAAGCCCTAACCCTCCAGACCTCAGAATGTATCTCCAAGTAACTAGATTTGGAGATACGGTCTTTAAAGAAGTAATCACTGGGACAGGCCCTACTCCGATATGACTGGTGTGCCTATAAGAAGAGGAGATTAGGACACAGACACACACGTAGAGGGAAGACCATGTGAGGACCCAGGGTGAACCCAGCCATCTCCAAGCCAAAACGAGAGGCTTCAGGAAAAATCAACCCTGCGGACACTTTGCTCCCAGACGTCCAGCCTCCAGATCTGTGAGAAACAAATGTCTGTTGTTTAAACCCTGCAGCCTGTGGTATTTATTTATGGCAGTCCAAGCAGACTAAAACACCGCTCACTTGTGTTTTCAAAAACATCCTCCCCGCCAAAAAATAAATAAAATAAACAAAGATGAGAAAGAGAAAGAGAGAGACAATAACAAAAATCATCCACGGGTAGAATGCTTAATAGACCTGCCTGTCTCTGGATGACCCATTGAAGCTTGCAGGGGGACTTCAGGTGCACCTTAGGATAACCACGGGCAGTAAGTGTATTTACAACACTGGACGATAACATCGTACCTTTTTTTCTCATGGTGCATGTTTGTTTCCTTCCACCACCACCCCCCACAGCATGACGTGAAGCCCAGAGGAGAGTCTGGTGCAGAGGGGGACCCTGGAGTTAGTGTCAGAAGACCCTGGCTCCACATTTTGGGTCTGTCCCTCCCTGGCTAGGAGACCTTGCAAGACTTACTTGATTTCTATAAGCTTCAGCTACCCCATCTTTAAAGTGGGGATAACGGTGCCCATTTTCCAGGTTGTTTTGAGGATTAAGAGAGGTATATGGAGTATCTGAGGTATAGGTAGGAATATTGACAATTACCAGCTCACTCATGCAGGATCCAGACTGTTTCAGAGTCTGATGTAAAGGCAAAATACCACATTTGTCTCTGTTTATGTAATCCTCTTGCCTTCAGCTGAGATTTCACACCCATTAAGGTAATTTTGAATGTTGATATTGTCATCTGCAACATTACTCTTGCCAGCTTTGGTCATCATGATGATTCATGATTGATTCAACAGGGCTGAGGATTGCCTGTCACCAGATGCTGTGTCATTCAATGGTATTGAAGCCTTCCTCCTTGTCAGCCTCCAATTCTGAGAGGCCGCCAAGTTCTCACAATGCTATTTCTTTATCATGCCTTGTGTGTGTTCCTCCTCTGCATCCCGGCAGGCACAGTTCTGCTTCTAGACCTTCTTCTGTCACCAGGACCACAGCCTCCTACTCCGTGTTCCTCCCTGAGTTCGTGACCTCCCCAGTTCATTATCCACATCGCTGAGGGAGACATCTGACAAAAATACACACAGAACCCTGAGCCCCCACTACTGAGGAGTGTTCGCTGATTACACTCATCATGTCCAACTTCTTCAGATAATCTTAATGATGGGTTTGGTGCTTTCATTTCCCAGTGAAAATTTTGAAACACATTAGAACTGAAGAGTTTAAACAGGTTCCTTTTTGTGTGTGTGTAGCTTTCTCCCTAAGCAAATGATAAATTCTTTGATAGGAAAGCTTGTATTCTAGACTTCTCTGTATTTATTATCACCCCGACCCATATGGTGAATTGACACTTCACATACACTATTGGATGACCTAATACATGAATGAACAAATGAATATCCTAATTTCAAACTTATCTGTAGCTCTTGGACAATGGGGAATTGAGATGTAAAGAAGCAAAGAGCGGGGCTCGTGGTGGCTCAGTCGGTTAAACGTCCAACTCTTGGTTTGAGCTCAGGTCATGATCTTGCAGTTTGTGGGTTCGAGCCCCGTGTTGGGGTCTGTAGCTGGCAGTGTGGAGCCTGCTTTGGATTCTCTGTCTCCCTCTCCCTCTGCCCCTCCCCCACTCGCACTGTCTCTGTCTCTCTCTAAATAAGTAAACTTAAAAACAAAAAAAGAAGCAAAGAGCAAAAAAGAAAGATGGGAAGAGAGCCAGCCCCTTTGTGATGCTTCATGTCTTAGCCTGGGATTTCTATGGACATCAGAGCCTGAGACACAGGCTTGGAAATTTATTGTGCGAAGTGAATCTGGCAAGCAGGAGTGGGAGACGGGGAAGACCAGAAAGAAGGATGCTTTCCTTGAGTTGGTCTCCACCAAGGCCACTGGGGATCAGTCCTGTCAGGACTTCTAAAGAGCTATGTGGTAAGAGCTGCAGAATTGCCTGTGTGTGAAGAGCATTTATTGACCAGCCCCTGCCCCCGTAGGCCAAGTTTCCTCCTGAGGATCAAGGCCATGCATGGATGAGGTCCAGGTGGTTTCCACAATTCTGAGAAGCCATAGAAGCCCCAGGGGAGAAAGCAAGAGATGGGAGTGTAGATAAAGTGAGGTGCTGCCAGGTTTCAGCCACCTGGAAGGGGTCATTGTGGCCCTGGGTGGAATAAAATGTAGGCTGAGAGTGTAAGGCAGGGCCCACAGGCTGCTCTGTCCATCTCTGCCCATCCTTCTATTTCTCAGGAGAGATGCAGGCGCTTCTTGGCCCCATAACACTCTCTATTTTGAATCATTCACTTAATCATTTGACAACTTATTCATTGACCACCTACCGGGTTCAAGTTCTGTATTAGGCACTGTGTTGGTCTAAACAGCAAGTCCCTGGGGCACCTGGGTGGCTCAGTCAGTTAAACTTCTGACTTTGGCTCAGGTCATGATCTCACAGTTTGTGAGTTCGAGTCCTACATCAGGCCCTGCACTGACAGCTTGGAGCCTGGGGCCTGGAGCCTGCTTCGCAGATTCTGTGTCTCCCTCTCTCTCTGCCCCTCCCCCGCTCATGCTCTGTCTCTCTCTCTGTCTCAAAAATAAATAAACGTTAAAAAAATTTTTTTAAAAAGGACATGAGAGGCCCTGAATTACAAGAAAAGGTGCCTGCCATGTCTATGTCTAAACAGCAAGTCCTAATTCCATCTGTGAATTCACAAAGAGTTAGTCTTTTTCCGAATAGATGTATGCATGCCATCAAAATGCTGGGTTTCCTGACATCTCTGGTAATGATTTCAGATACTCTAGTCTTGAAATTGGAATCCTGGGGCCGTCTCCTCCATAGGAGCCTTTTGATTTATAATGCATCTTGGATCTCATTTCCACAGTAATCCACAGCGAATTACCAGAGACTCCATCTGCTTGGACCACCAAAGGGAACCCTTGTGCCAGGAGCACAGAGTCTCCAGCCACACCTCTGCAGAAAGTAATAAATATGTTGGTGGGGGGTTTGCTTCCTTTGAGGCTGTGCCAGGCCATCCTAATATGAATATCTGTGGCCATCACCTGGCTACTAGCCAGCCTGTGCTCCGTGCATCCTCCAGTTCACAGTCTGTGCTCACCGATGTGCCAGAGACGGGATCTATTTGTAAAGGCTGGGCATCTGGGTTGCAGCCAACTCACCATTCCAGTGGGCAGGTGGTCTTCATCATTTGCCTGTTTGTTGGACCTTGCATACAAGACCCAGAATTGGCTACCTTTGCTTGCTCAGTGAGAGACACCTGCCTATGAACTGATAAAGCCCAGTGCAGGTAGGCATTCAGGCCATTCTGAACCAGAAATAAGATAAAGATAGATAGATAATAGATAGATAGATACATAGATAGATAGATAGGTGATAGATGATAGAGCTCACCAAAAATTTACCAACATGCTGCCCTCCTCTTTGGGTCCTTATGAATGAGCCCCAGTACTTCCCTTCCTCATCTGCTTCCTTCCCCTGCCTCAGTCCTTCCTGATGCCCACAAGCAGCTGAGAGCAGGCAGCATTTGAGCAACCTACCCTGCCAGTTCTAGAATCCAGATGTGTCCAGATGTGCCTAGAATCAACCCACCCTGGCCAGTGAATAGCCAGTTCTAGAATCCAGATGTGTCCTTGCGGGTCCGGCGCTCTTGAGGCTCGTCCTGACTCTGTACCGCCAGCTTTCCTGGGATCCTGAGCCCCTCACACTGTCCCAGCCTCAGCTGTCTCCGTTCCTTTGTGCCTGTAGCCCCAGGACTGGCTTCTGTTTTGGTGCTTGCATCCTGCCTGCCCTTTCCAGCTCTTCCCCTCGAGGCTGGGCCCTACAGTCCTGCTCGCTGACTGTCCCATGCCTGAGATGCCCTCACCCTGCAGGTGGTACTTTTGGATGACACCTATCTGGCGAGCTCAAGACTCACCCTGCCTGGTGGCCCTGTTGCTGCACCCAGACCCCCTACTGAGGGCCCTGTCTTACTGTGCTACAGCTGCTATAACAAAATACCATGGACTGGGCAGCTTACACAACGGACACTTATTCCTTACAGTTCTGGAGTCTGGAAGTCTGAGATCAGGGCACCGGCACGGTAGGCTTCTGGTGAGGGCTCTCTTCCTGGCCTGCAGGTGGCGTTCTTGCTGTGTCCTTATATGGTCTCTTTCTCTCCTTCTGAGGACTTTAAGCACATCATGAAGTCCCCACCCTCATGAACCTCACCTAAACCTAATCACCTCCCAATGCCCCCAATGCCATATGCCATCGCGTTGAGGTTTAGGGCTTCCACGTGAATTCTGGGGGAGACACAAACATTCCATCCACAGTAGCCCGTATTCTCTTCTCTTGTTAAACCTCCTAGTGACCATTCCTCAGTCACCACCAAGCAGCCTATTTGTGCTTTCCTCCACTTCAGTGACACCTCACTCCTGCCTAGATCTCTTCCTTGACACCAAAGGAAGCCACCCAGCCTTGGATACCTGTATTCGTGTCCTGTGGCCACCTGACAAAGTGCCACACTTTCTCACAGTTCTGACGGCTACAGGGGCCAAACTAAGGTGCCAGTACGGCTAGTCTCTTCTGTAGACTCTGAGGGAGAATCCACTTCATGCACCTCTCCAAACTTCCGGTGGCTGCTGACAGCCCTCAGTGTTCTTACTCCTGGGGCTGCATTATTCCAATGTACACCTCCATCTTTACATGGCCTTTTCCTCCTTGTGTCTACGAATGTCCTCTTATCTTTATAAGGATGCCAGTCACTGGGTTAAGAGCCCACCCTAACCCAGTAAGACCTCATCTTAACCAATTACATCTTCCGATAATGTCCAAATAAGGTCACATTCTGAGGCTCCAGGTAAACATAAATTTTGAGAGGACACTATTCAACCCACTACAACACTCCAATTTTCAGTTATGCTAAAAAAACAAAAACTACCCAAAAGAGTTATTTTGTTCTTAATCCTGCCTGTGGCTTGCACACTCAATTCCTTGAACAAGTGCCTAGGATATGTAAATAGGTAAGGTGCCTGCCCTCCTGAGGCTCTCAGGGTAATGGAAGAGGCTGATGATGTCACTGCATTTTATGGTGATGATTAGTATAGTAGAGATAAAAGCAGCAAACTTTATCCAACTGGGAGTAGAAAAGGCTCTGGGAGGGCTTCTTAGAAGAGGTGTGAATTGAATGATGATTAAGACAATAGTTATGGAAAGACAAGGCATTCTAAGACGGACCAGTTTGACCACAATTCTTGAGGCAATCCTTTCTTTTTTTTTTACATTTTTTTTTCAACGTTTATTTATTTTTTTGGGGCAGAGAGAGACAGAGCATGAACGGGGGAGGGGCAGAGAGAGAGGGAGACACAGAGTCGGAAACAGGCTCCAGGCTCTGAGCCATCAGCCCAGAGCCCAACGCAGGGCTCGAAGTCATGGACCACAAGATCGTGACCTGGCTGAAGTTGGACGCTTAACCGACTGCGCCACCCAGGCGCCCCTTGAGGCAATCCTTTCAAGATCTCTTATAGGACCTTACAGTTTTCCCACAGAAGTAAACTTAGGTCGCCTGGTGTTCCGGGTTGGGGTTGCCAAGAAGTTCCTCCATCTATCTCTAAGTGATTGGCCCCTAGCAGATGGCCCCATTGAACGAGAGCCATGCAGAGCCCTTTGGAAGACCAAGCATTGTTTCCTGGACCATCCCTCTCTTTGCAACCTCACATCCACAGCCAGTCACCAATGTGAGGGCGTTTATTTGACCAACCTACATGGCTGTCTTCAGTGTTGGCACAAACCTTCACTGATTGCTTTGATATGGAGAAGACTGGAAAACCACAGGGCCTCCCTTGCACAGAGGGAGCTCATCATCAGAGGTGACATTGCAGAATTTCTGTTAAGGCTGGCAGTAGCACCACGCCTTCTCCTCTCCCCTCAGGCACCAAACCACACCCCAACACTTGTTTTCTCATTATGGTTGACCTCATTCATTGGCACAACATCTGCACTTATGTATGGCTGGTGACTCCCATATCTGCACTTCCAGCTCTCTCTTGGTGGGCCCCAATTCCAACAGCCTTCTGGGCATCTCTGCCTGGAGGTCCCTCAGAAACCTCAAACAGTATGAGCTGAAGCTGCTCCCCTCAACAGTTACGATGTAAATCTGCCCTGTCGTGGTCACTTCTCACTGCGCAACTGCTTGGAATAGTAGATTACATACGCTTGTCCTCAACATTATTCTCTGTACCCCCAAGAGGGTAACAGAAACTCATTCTCTATACCCATGCATCTCCTGGTCATTGGGGTGTTAAAGGACACTGTTATGGACTGAATTAGTCCCCTGTCACGGATTCATATGTCAAAGTCCTAACCTCCGATGTGACTGTATTTGGAGATAGGTCTTTTAAGGAGGTAATTAAGGTTAAATGAGGTCATAAGGGTGAGGCCCAAGTCCAATAGGACAGGTGTTCCTCTAAGAAGAGGAAGAGACACCAGGGATGTGCACACAGTGAACAGACCACACGTGGATGCAACTAGAAAGCAGACATTTGCAAGCCAAGGAAAGAGGTCTCAGTAGAAACCAACCTTTCTGGCACCTTGATCTTAGAGTTCCAGCCTCCAGAGCTGGAACATAAATGTCTTGTCTAAGCCACCAGGCCTCAGTATTCTGTTATGGCAGCCTGAGCTGACCAAGACAGACCTGCCTGGGATTTGTCTGTTCTGGGTTGCCATGGGGCCCCAGAAAATGGACAGTTGTTAGTTTTCTCCAGGACCAGCCATATAATTCACAGGGCCCAGTGCACAATGAAAATGTAGGGTTCCCTGTTCCAGAAGCAGGAAAAAAAAAGCTGTTTTTCTTTTCTTTTCTTTTCTTTTCTTTTCTTTTCTTTTCTTTTCTTTTCTTTTCTTTTCTTTTCTTTCTTTTCTTTTCTTTCTTTTCTTTTCTTTTCTTTTCTTTCCTTTTCTTTTCTTTTCTTTCCTTTTCTTTTTTTTGTGTGAGAGAGAGGGCAGCAAAGAGAGAGGAAGAGAGAGAATCCCACGAGGGGGAGAGAGAAAGAGAGAGAGAGACAGAAGCAGGGCTCATCCGAGGTGGGGCTTGAGTTCACCTGATGTGGGACTCAAACTCATGAACCGTGAGATTGTGACCTGAGCCAAAGTCTGATGCTTAACCAACTGAGCCACCCAGGCACCCAAAGCTGTTTCTTTTCTTCTATTACCTCTTGACCTGTCATGCTGGTTTTTATTTGCTGCTTACAATAACGATACCAGGCACAAGGATGCTGCAGCATGAGTGCAGATCCTTCTGGAACTGACTGGATCCTGATGTCCCTGTTGGGGCAGGGGCCCCTGGGTGGGGGTAGGAGACTTCGTCCCAGGCTGGCGGGAGGTGGGCATGCACATAGACCGAGGTGCCAATGTCCTATCAGACTTCACTTACACAGACTCAAAGAAAAATCATCAAAAGTTCAAAATGGTGACTGCAGAGCATAAAGCCCCAGTACAGCCCCCTTCTGAGCCTGGAGCCCTGTGGGACTGCAGGGGGAGTGCATGCCCCGAGGCTGTCCCTGGTTCCCTCCTGTGTCTTGGAGCCAGGAGAACCCTAATAAAGGTGTGCATCACTTTAAATCATAAAGCTCTGGTGATAACCTAATTGTTACACATTCTGGAGGAATATTAGGTTCCACTTCTTTTTTTAAGTTTATTTGTTTATTTTGAGAGATAGAATGAGCAAGAAAGTACACATGTATGAGCAGGGAAGGGGCAGAGAGAGGGAGAGAGAAAATCCCAAGCAGGCTCCACACTGTCAGACCAGAGCCCAACGCAGGGCTTGAGCCCGTGAACCATGAGATCATAATGTGAAACCAGACCAGGAGTCAGATGCTTAACCAAGTGAGCCACCCATGCACCCCTAGTCTCCACTTATAAATTCATTTTCTGTTAAAGTCCCATGTATCCAGAGCTCAGCAAATTCAAGCCAGCTCTGCAGACCCCCTGAAAGAAGACTCCCCTCTTTCTCGTGGTGCTTCTATCAACAAGCTCACTTTGTAGTTTTATTTCAGCCCCATTCATTCCCACACTGTGCCCTTAACACGATCTATGACTTCTGATACCCGCCCGCCTCCCTTCCTCCTGCGTCCCTGGCCTACATGAAGACAAGCCAGTACCACGGCATGGCGCAATGAAAGAAGTGTGGACTCCTGGAGCAGGGTGGCCGTGAGCTGGTTCCTTAATCTCTCTGGTGCTGCTATTTTCTCCTACAAAATGGTGATACCGTGTGCCTGCAGGCTTGGGAGGATCACCAGGGGAACTGCATGGCATCTGGCAGTGTTCTAGTGCCTGCCCCTCCCCGGCCCCGTGGGTCGCCCTCCCCCCAATGGCTCAGATGCCACGTCACTTCCTGCTCTCCCAGCCCCTGACTAGTCCTCCTGCCCCACGGGCTGGAGTAGAGCCAGTGCACTCCAACAGTGCTCCCCTGCCAAGACAGGGGACAGGTGCTCTATGACGTTTTGTGCAAGGGAGGAAACGTGGTAGAGCCCACGGGACCCTCAGAGCCTGAGCAGCCACAGCCTACTATTGTGCTCTGCCACCTTCGTGAGCTTCTTCGTCTAAAATGGGCCTAATAATTCCTACTCCACAAGGTTGTTGGGAAGAGCGAATGAAGCAACTTCCGGTAAGAGAGGAGAATGGAGTTTGGCACACAGCAGGTGCTTAGTAAATGTCACCTCCCTCCCTCCTTCCCCCTATAGAACTTGGAGTTCAGCTAGTGACTGACTATCCCAGCAGTAGGTTTTGAGGACGATGTGCTGGATTAGGGGACACAGGACCCCAATTCCTCCTTACTTGATACTTCTGGCAATCTCTTGACGCTTGTTTTCATCCTTAGATTAGCTTATAAGTACTTGCGCCGCCTACCTCCCCGGGTTAGTTATGTTGAAAATTAAGAGGTAATGGGTGCAAACTTTTATACAAAGATAAAGGGTCATTGACACCACCGCCCAAGGTTTCAGCCAGGTCACACCAAACAGAATGCTTAGCTTTCTTCCTCCCTGCCCACACGAGGTTCTTCTGGCTTGCAGGCATCTCAGGTATGCCAGATGCATTTGGGGAAGACAGCCTCTGTGGTCAGTCACATCTGGAGCACCTCCACTGAACTAGCACGTGATGGCTTTTTTTCAATTAATATAAAAGACAACTGTGGAACAGAGGGCTGACTCGGGGCCGGGGAGTGGGTGGGGAGGCAATGTTCACTTGCTGTGCTGGCAAGAAGGCTGCAGGAGGTGTGTGTGTGCAAGCCTCGTAGCCCAGGACATGGCCTAAGGCAGACGTTAATGCACTCATCATGTATTATTAACAGTATTACATGCATTAACACGTTAATTAGGAGTCAGCCCTCAGTACTGAATCAGAATCCAAGTTTGAATGTCTACATGATTCCTGCCGAGCACCCTGACTCCAGCCTGAGTTTATGATGGGGAACTCACTATCTTCAAAAGCTTATTCCATGTTTGTATGTCTTTGTTTAAAAAAAAAATTGTTTAGTGCTTTCCATCCTTTTAACAATACCACGGAACGGTCAAGAGCCGGGAGCTCTGGAACCAAACTGCCCAGGGCCCAAAGTCAGTCTCCTCCCTCTATTGGCTGTGTGACCTTGTGAGTTACCTAACCTCTCTATGCATCAGGTTCCTCGTTTGGAATCTGAGGATAATCGTAATATTTATCTCATAGGGTAGTTACGTGATGGAGTGTATTAATGTGATGGGCACTTAGAATAGTGCAGACACATAGTAAGTTCTTGGGAAATGCCAGTTATTATTGTTACTCTATGATTTCTTGTCTCCTTTGTGAAAGTATAAAAGTTGAAGAATAATGAAAGCACATTAAAAGAAAGTACGCCAGGCAGAGAGATAAATGAACTGTTTGCATAAACATGAATTAAGAGAGTCACACTCAAGGAAGAATTGTTCCCTGTTGAGGACAGCAAACATCTGGAAGGAATTAAATGGGGGAAGAGGGTGGGTGGTGGTGGTGGTGTGGGCTGAGAACACACTGTGACTGTTGGAAGGAGATAATTCATTTTTGGGGTGGGTAAGTGATCCCGAAAAAGGGAGGCTGCTCCAGGCTTCTACAGTATGATTTGGTGCCCGGAGAGGATGTACCCCTCCAAATATTTTCTGTTCTAAGTAGCCTGGGTACCTAAAATGTCTAAATCATTCCTTTGAGCTAATGCATTCCCTTGAAAAGGCCACCTCTAAAATGCACATATACTAACACAAAAAATAACAAGGTGCTATTTTACATCTGTGAAATTAACAATATGAAGATCCGTGAACACCCCGTTGCACTGAGTATCTGGCATGTTTAAAGTGGTACATTTAAAAATCTATAATGTGCCTGTAAATACATACAACTTTGGGGGAAGTGATTTGGCCAGAGTGTTTTAGAATCACAAAAATGTTTATACCTTTCGATCTACTAATCCAACTTCTGGGAATTTGTTGTTAGGAAGACTTTCAAAACAAGGAGAGACCTTTCAGCATTTGTTTTGCTATGATTGAAAACAATTTTTAATGGTAAGAGAATGGGTAAATTACCACACATCCCCTTGCTGGGCTCTACGGGGCCACCAAAATTATAAAAGACAGACAGAAGGATGGGAAGATGTTTATGAAATAATCATTTTAAGGGAAAAAAAACAACTCAGAAGTCAAATTGTAAAGATTGGGGATGCTTAGGAACGAAGCAAGAGAAAGAAACCTAGTGTGCTTTGTTGGAGGCTGTGGGAACGTGGAAGAATTTTTTTCTCTCTTTTATTTGGGTGTCTGTTTATACTGGTTGTGCAATGAACAATAAGAAAAGACCAAATGAACTCTCAGGGATGGGGAAGCTGACTGTCAACCACACCACATGGGCAAGTTTCAGCCCAGTTTTCTGGACAGAGAGAAGGGCCCTAGGGCTGGCACGTTCTGAGAGGAGGGCTGATGGGCAAGGCCAGGGCCCTCCGAGGGCACAGAGCACCCATCAGGCACGTGCGTCACCTGCAGAGGGAAGGAGTCACCGGGGAGCTGGCAGAGGGTAGGCGTGTTCTGTTGCTGCTTCTGGCCGACCTGAAACTCAAAGCGAGTAGGTTGCGCTGTTCCCCTCAGTCACTCACCACTCAGGTTTCAAACCAGAAGTTGCAAAGCTCAGAGTGTTCTTACTACCTCTGATAAGCTGCAGTGTCTCTCTGAACTCCAGGGGCATCGTGGGCAGGGACTGACACTCAATTACCGGGCTTTCTGTTTTCCAGTCACCCTGTCTCTAATACTTGCCAACCAATCTGGGTCGAATATGGGACACACACTGGCTTTAAAATCAAAGCCTGGCCTATGATGATTTCTTAGGCAGACAATTCCTGTGGTTGTGACTGGGTCATGAATTCATTTCCCCAGAGCCTCAACTTGTATTGACAACTCTGTAGCTCAGCTTCCAGAGCACGGAGCAGTGACATGAACCATTGGACCAGGAGGCAGAATACATGCCTTTGGGCAGTTCACTTATACTCTCCTGGCCTCAGTCTTTCCATCCGTAAATTGGGGAGGTTTTTCACCAAAGACTGCATAGACCCAAATCCAATGACCAAAATCCACAAAGCCCAGATGAGGCTAAACAGGGCCCGGTTTGGGCCACATGAGAAGTCTCATGCCCAGAATGAAGGAGACGATCCTTCTACCATAATTTGTCCAGTCTGTCCACACCTTGGAAAAGCACACTTAGATAAAGCACCACCCCTAAGGGGATGTTGACACCCTGGAGTGTGTGCAGAGGAGGGCAGCCAGGATATATGGAGGGAGGCTTAGAACCTAGTCATGAGAGAACAGATGAACGTAATACAGATTTCAAACCAGAAGTTTTGAAATTCTGAAGGGCTGTCTCGTGGGAAAAAAAATGTTTTACTAACTCTATATGACCCCAAAGGGCAGGACCAGTGGATCGAAACTACGGGAAGGCAGATTTCCAGTCTGAAGCAAATGCAGAACATTCCAACAGTTAGAAGTAACTGAAGGCAGAAAAACGGGTATAAGCAGAGGCTGGATGCCAACTCGGCATGTGATCTTCTTGGAGATTAAAGTTCTGGGTGAGGGAGACGTTGAGATGGGGACTCCAAGGCCCCACCTAGTGCTGTGGGTCTCTGAGTCTACTCTGAAGTGACTCAGCCCCTCCAGAGTGGCCACCACAGATGCTGTGCGCCTCCAGAAGCATCACCGAAGGATGGCTCAAACACGCGAACAACCTATCCGCCCCCTTCCCACCTGAGGTTCTGGGAAAGAGCTATCCTATCCCAAGTTATCTTTGTCTGAACAGGCTGCGGACAAAGTTCCTTGCTCTCCCCATTCCAAGATTTCCAAGGCAGAATTCCCTCTGTGCTTCATCTGCTCCCACCTCCTACCCTGTCCCACGCTAGTTTCCATTTCTCTAGTGTGCAGAGCAGAGGTGGGTACAGCCATGGACAGCGCACAGCAGACAAGCAGCATCCCTCGACTTCTGGGGTGTGTGGTGAACCTGAGTCAGCAGAGTCCACAAGCTTCCAGGAGACACCAGATGCTAGACTGTAATTCTTAAGATGCACAGCCTTCCCCTTACTCTTGTGAAATAGCTGCTTATAACCAAGAAAAGGGAGCCTTTCCAAAAGGAAAGGGTGAAAAGTCACTGAGGTGGGTTGTTTGCTTGAGGAGGGAAATAGAGGATCTGGGGGAAGGGTTTGGAGGAGGCAGAGAGGGGAGGGTATGAATAGAAAAGCATCTGTACCTGGGGCTCTTGGTGCAGCAGGGGAGCAGGGGTGGGGGATGGGAGCCTGGACTCAGGAGGCTGGGAAAGACAGTGTTGCCTAGAGCCTGGCTGAGTCCCCTGCTGGTGTGCTCCCTTCAAACAGTTCTGGGGCACACTTGTAGGGAAGCACCCAGCTTCTGGAGCAAGCAAGCCCAGAATTTCCTGCGTTGGAATCCTGGCTCCAGGACTTACTTGCTATTCTACTTTGGGGGGATTTTAACAGCTCTGACCCGAAAGAGGGATAATAATAGTACCAGCTTTCTAAAGTTGAGAGGATAACACTCAATATATCGGGGCTAGCCACGTGAAGCTGCTGATATCTGGCCATTTTCGACATACAGAAATGACCATGTTACGTGGATCGACCTCACCCATATGGTGAGTTGAGTACGACTGCTCTGCACCTTAGAATTATCTTGGGCTCTTTTAAAAATGCCAAATCCCAGGTCACACCCCAGACCAAGTGGATCACAATTTTTGTGGGCGGGACGCCTCACCAGGTGAGTCTAATAGGCAGACCAGTATGGGGGCCAGTGGCTTAGCACCGTGCGCGGGATCTACTGAGGCACTCCACCATAGCCACCCTCTGCTTTCCCTTCACTGAGAGCCTACTGGATGCTAGGCTCCGGCTGGGCCTGCCTCCCGGGACCTGGGACCCTCCCAGAGGAGCTCATATCTCCCCTCCCCCACCCCTCCTCTGCAGTGTCCAGGCCGCGGAGCTCCCCCGACGACCTGAAGGTGCTGACCCGGAACGTGAACCGGCTGAACGAGAGCTTCCGGGACTTGCAGCTGCGGCTGCTGCACGCTCCGCTGCAGGCGGACCTGACCGAGCAGGTGTGGAAGGTGCAGGACGCGCTGCAGAACCAGTCGGACTCGCTGCTGGCGCTGGCGGGCGCGGTGCAGCGGCTGGAGGGCGCGCTGTGGGGGCTGCAGGCGCAGGCGGCGCAGACCGAGCAGGCGGTGGCCCTGTTGCGGGACCGCACCGGGCAGCAGAGCGACGCGGCGCAGCTGGAGCTCTACCAGCTGCAGGTGGAGAGCAACCGCAGCCAGCTGCTGCTGCGGCGCCACGCGGGCCTGCTGGACGGGCTGGCGCACAGGGTGGGCGTCCTGGGCGAGGAGCTGGCCGACGTGGGCGGCGCGCTGCGCGGCCTCAACCGCAGCCTGTCCTACGACGTGGCCCTGCACAGCACGCGGCTGCAGGACCTGCAGGTGCTCGTCAGCAACGCCAGCGAGGACACGCGCCGCATGCGGCTGGTGCACATGGGCATGGCGCTGCAGCTCAAGCAGGAGCTGGCCGTGCTCAACACCGTCACCGAGGACCTGCGTCTCAAAGACTGGGAGCACTCCATCGCGCTCAGGAACATCTCCCTCGCCAAAGGTACCTGCCTGGCCCGCTGGAGCCCCAGCCCATTAGCCGCCTGCCCTCCCCTCCCCCCCTCCCCCCCCCCCCCCCCCCCGCCGCCGTGCAGGCTTTCCTCCTGCGCACCCCTCCTCCAGGGCTCCGGAGTCCCCCTCCCTCCCCGAATCCACTCGTCACGGAGAGGCTAGGCCCCTTTATTAAATCTTGCCCTCTAGGACCCTGGAGCTTTTACGCCCACAATTTCCTGGCCTAGGTCGGTCTCTCCCCTGGGTAACCCTAACCCCCCTCCCACCTCCCAGAGAGCATGCACAGTGTCCACACCCTTGGGCAGCAGAATGGCCAAGGGTCGCTAATGGAGGACTGGGTCGCCAGAGCTTGGATGTGCGGAGAGGGAACCTCCAAGGGTTTCCCGCAGGGGGTGAGGCAGCAGGCTCAGGCCAGGAACAGGCGCCTCCAGGGTCGTGGTGTTACAGCGGGACAAGGAATTGGCGAACCCCACATTTGAACTCGGCCTTCCAGGCTGTTACGTATATTCATCCAGGCAGAAGAACACGTTGAACAATGTGTTAGCTTCATTTAGAACTCTTCAATATAATGGCAAAAATGTGTGGGCCCCCATTGGTACTCTTGCCCCAGCCCACAAACTCTAGAACCTTTAGAGTCAGCCTTCCTCTCTTCGAAGCACCCCTAACTGCCCCCTACCCACCTCTCCCCTTCTCCTTCCTGCTGCTGTCTGCCCTGCACGTACATCACTGTCAGAGGCGCCTTTCATGAAATGCACTTTTCCCACATCATCTGCCCCCCACCCCGACTCAGGACTCTCCTGTGGCTCCCCGGGTTCTGCCAGATTCAGTACATACTCTTAGCCTGACAGTAGGCAATAATAATACCACGCTGAAGACCAAGTCTGTCAGGTACCATGGAAGCATGCCTCCTATGACGTCTTTTATTTTTAAATTTTTATTGAAGTATTGTTGACACACAATGGTACGTTAGTTTCAGGTGTACAACGTAGTGATGAGACAACTCCGTACCCTAGGCTGTGTTCGCCGCAAGTGTAGTTACCATCATATAATGTCTTTGAAAAACAACAGTGAGTACACTGAGATTCAGGAACCTGCTTACTACTGTCTCTCGCTAGGAGGTGATGGAGGGGGGATTTGGACCCACGCTTTTCTGATCCCAGAGCTCCTGTGCTTTCTATCACACACCTGACCCCAGCTGTCTTCCCGGCCTTCTCCTCTGCCTGTTCCCCTATACCAGAGGTTACAAACAGAACTGTCTGTAGGGGCAAGCTCAGCAGTGCCAACGAGTGATGTGACCTTGGTGGCGAGTAGTTGGGGCTATGATAGGTCCGCCGGATTTGGGCCAGGCTGGAATGTGGGCCTGGCTTTGACAAAGTCTTCCCGTTTTACACAAGAAACCAGAAACGTGGAATGTTCTAGAAATGTTTAACTGTCTAACTCTGTGGGCCACATACGGTCCATAAGCAGCCAGTTTGTACCCCATGCCCTGTGGGAAGCATCCCGTCCAGCGGGACGTGTCTTGTCACTGCCCCGGAGACACGGCCCACGCTTCCCACCTCCTTAGCTATTCCTTCTACGGCAGTGCCTCCTTCCTCCTCTTCCTCCTCGTCATCCAGATCCCACTGATCCTCCAGATCTCACTCAAGCCCGCCTCCTCCAAGAACGCCACTGGCCCCTCTAGCTCACTGAAGTCTCCTCCCCTGAGCTTCTCCAGTTAGCAGAGCAGAAAGTGGTGACGATGGAGCCTTCCATTTGCATGGTACCTTCCAGTCCACAGAGGGCTTTGAGGTGCATTATTTTGCTTTAAAGTGGGTCCCAAGACCAACTGTGAGGTTGGTTGAAGGCAGCCTTTATTATTTAGTGCAGGGTAGGATTCCTGCAGGCAAACAACTGAGGCTCCCAGAGGAAATGCCTGATTTACACAAGGCCACACAGCTGGTAATGATCTGACCCAGGACGTTTTGTTTTCAAACCATTTTAATAAGGTACAATTTACATGCTGCAGCGTTCACCCACTTAAGTGTATAATTCAGTGATCGGGCCAGGATGTTTAACCCGCTGCCCAGTGCTCACCACACTGCGCTACACCCCAGCCCCTGCCTCTGTGCCCCCCTGCACCCCCCCCCCAGCACCTCACAGCGCAATGCACATGAACTCCGTGAATGTTTGCAAAGCGACTGTTAGATCTTGAACCTGGACAGTCAGAGCATTGGTTTTCTTGTCCTGGGTCACTCAGGCTTTCACTTCCCAGAAACCAAAGGAGGGCAGGAGGTAGAATTTATTCTTCCAAATCCACACCCCGGGGATTTTAGGTTTTCCCCTCTTCTCTTTTCCTTGGCCTTCTCTGCCCATAGCCACCTGTCAGGTACTTTCTAACAATAGCAGCTGTACTGAATTATGACCTACTATGAGCCAGACGTGGTGTCGACACTCATTCTCTAAATAGACATTAAAGACTGCTAATCCTCACATCCTGCAAAAGGGTATGATTGTCCCTATTTCATGGATGAGAAAGTTGAATAACTTTCCCACTGTTTCTTATGCAATTGGCAAGTGGCAAAGTCCAGGTCTGAATGGGGATCTTTCTGGTTCAGAAATCATGTTCTTGTCACTGACCATCCTGCTCTCTAGGGAGGAAAGATCCCAGCTCTGAGCAAAAAGGGAGAAGAGAGTTGTCCCTTGGACTCCATCTGGGGGTGTTTGGGGGGAGTCCCTCCCCCCTTCCTCCCTCTTGCAGTCAGTAGACACCACCATGCTTCCTGCTGGCGCATCCTCCTGGGACTCTTCCAGCATTTCACATCCTGGTTCTTCAATGTGCAAGCCTACTCTCCTTGGCTTGAACCGAAGCGGCTGTGGGGCATTCATTTGTGAAGGTTTTTCCAGTGGAATCCTCCAAGTAGTCTTTCTTTGGTTCTTAAACTAAGATTCACACTCTGTTCCCTGGAACCGAAAGTTTCATCTCAGTCCTGCCCAGCCTGCCTTCTAGTCCTCAAGCTTTGCCTTCTCGATGGGCTGCTGGCTCCTCGGAGACGAACACCACTCAGTCCCTCTGGCTCCCAGGATCACCACCGCATCCAGTATCTCCCTTTTCCATTTCCCTCTCTCGTGGTTGCCAGGGACCCAATTGGCATGATTAGAGAAGATTCTGTGTGGCATATCTGATGTAATCACCATTCAACTTTAAAGGTTTTTTTTTTTTTTTTTAAGTTTATGCATTTTAGAGAGACAGAGAGTGAGTGTGGGAGGGGCAGAGAGAGGAGGGAGACACAGAATCCATAGCAGGCTCCAGGCTCTGAGCTCTCACCTCAGCTCTCAGCTCTGAGCCTGATGTGGGGCTCGAACTCACCGACTGCAAGATCATGACCTGAGCCGAAGTCAGACGCTTAACTGACTGAGCCACCCAGACACCCCATCGCCATTTAACTTTAATGAGACAAAACTCTACCCTGGCTTTGGGATAAGAGGTGTTTTACTGGCTAAGCTTCTATGCATTTCCATACTGCTCTCTGGAATGGCCTTTCTGCCTTAAGTTTGTCCAGTTCCTCTCTTAGTCTTTAAACACACACATACACACACACACACACACACAGTCACATTCACACACACACTCACACTCTCCCCCTCTTTGCCCTTTCCTGGTGCAAAATCTACAAATACTCAACTATGTATATTTTTCAACTATGAGCTTATTTATGTTATTCTTGAGCTTGACCCCAAATGGTTTTCATTCTCTCACTTCGTTATACAGTTTTCTCTGAACTTTGTCTCCGGTTTGTC
The DNA here is from genome assembly GCF_018350175.1 of Felis catus. Classification (NCBI taxonomy): domain Eukaryota; kingdom Metazoa; phylum Chordata; class Mammalia; order Carnivora; family Felidae; genus Felis; species Felis catus. Next base: position 49,192,067 of record NC_058371.1, on the reverse strand, counting down.
TTTTGTGTACATTCACAGCAGGGCTTTTTGTTTTCTGCTTTGGATTTTCAGTATTAATCATGTCTGTTGAAATCTGTCTGTGGTTTGCGAGAATCAGAGAACTTAAATGATCAGAGAGAAAAGGCATACAGGAGTGAGGAGATAACCAGAGAGTGGGGGGCATCCCAGGAGGGGTAAATGTAACTAGTGAGGGGGGCATACAGGAGGGGGAAGATAACCAGAGAGGGCAAGTGTACCAGAAGGGGGGAGATAGCCAGAGAAGGGACATACCAGGAGGAGGAAAGGTAACCAGAGAGAGGCCATACCAGGAGGGAAAAAAATAACCAGAGAGGGGAGGCATACCAAGAGGGGGAAAGGTAACCAGTGAAGGGGCCATACAGGAGGGGGAAGATAACCAGAGAGGGGAGGTATACCAGGAGAAGGGAGAGAAACCAGCAAGGGAGGGGGCCTCTACAGGGGTGCGAAGGGGTGAGCAAGGCAGGAAGGCAGGACTCTCCACCATATTCAGATGGCCTGTTTGCTAGATGGAAGGTTATAGAATCGCAGAATGTTACCCTGATAATGGGCTCTGTAATCATCTAGTCCACTCCTCTTGTTTTACAGTTGAGGACCTTGAGGCTCAGAGAGGGGAAATGACTTGCCCAAGTCAAATCCCAAGCGGGTGGCCCCAGCCGGGACTCGAAAATGCATCTCTCGGTTCATGAACACGAGTTGGCAGAGCAGATTTAGATTTATCTGTGAGCCGCTTTTTAAACATGCTGTGTAGTAGGGAGTCCAGTTCCAGCAGTGTTATAAATGGACGACGTGATGGAGCGAGGCCATGGGTTCCGGGCTCCCGCTCTGGCCTCTCATGCATAGGGACATGTTGGAGGTGACAAGGTCTCTGTGAGCAGGGTGATATGTAAATAGTGTTTCTGCTCTACCGAGGACTGGGAAGCACGGACTGTGTGGTGGCTCCCCGGGAGGGCTAGATGGCACTGTGTCCTGTCACCTTCCACGCCAGCCTCTCTGCTGGAAAGGGAGTGGAGAGCACGCACTTGCATCCGGCCTGGCCTGCCACCCCTTAGCCCACGACACTCAGACGAAGGCTGGCCTTACAGGCTGGGCCGGAGCCAGGGGCAGCACCTGCGCTTCTGGGCCAAGCCCCCCCCCCCCAAGCCAGGAAACACGGCTAACAGTCCTTGCCCTGGGCACACAGTGAAGGAAGTGGGAGAGCGTGCAAAACTGTAAAGGTAATAGAGCTGAGAGCCCAGTGCCCACGTGACGTCAGGGGGTGGGAGTGGGGCAATTAATTGGGGGACTCCACCTTGGTCAGCCGCCCTGGGATTAGCGTGGTGCAGGGGGGTGGTGTTTATGGATTTGGGTTGCTGTTCTGCTGGCTTCAGGCCCACTTCATCAGCTGGAATGATAATTTGTTCTTGGCAGGGATCTGTCCAGATTCCAGCACATGCGGGTCCCCCACCCCATCACTCAAACCAGGATCCGGGAAGGGAGGACGGATTGCTTTTCCCTCTCTGTTGGCTGGTTCCCAGAGGAACCCTGGTGTTTCTCCCAAATGCTCAGTCACACATCCTTCGTTTGTTCTCGAGATGTTTCCAGCTGGCACAGCTCATGGGCAGCCCCCTTGGGGGCAGAACTGCCCTGGGGGCAGTGTGGGAGCACAGGACTGGACTGGTGGGCAGGCCCCAGGAGGGGACTCCAGACACAGGGCACAGGGCTAGAGGGTTCTCTCCCTCCTCCTCCTCCTCCTCCTCCTCCTCCTCCTCCTCCTCCTCTTCCACCTCCTCCTCTTCCACCTCCCTGTCCCACCTGTAGGAGGTGGGCTGAAAGGGAAGCTGGTGCCCTGGACCAGAAGCAGAATGGAGGGGGCGCTGGAAGCGTTTTCACGATTGTGGAGAAATAGACCCCACTCCTCCTTGTCCCAGACTGCCTCCATGCTCTGGCCTGCTCTAGTGCTCTAGAAAGGATGAGCAAGTCACAGTATAAAGAGTCAAGAAGTTAAAAAGCTCAGCTGGGTACCACTAGGACTGGTGATAACCATAATGGCTTTTACAACTGCCCAGAAGTAGTTCATAGAATCTGTACAGTATGCCAGGTGCCCTGTGAGGTATAGGGCTACAGAGATTGGGGCTCCGGCCCTATAGACAGGCCTGTCCTCCTTGGGGACCACAGTGCGAGATGAGTGACAGGGCCCAGTGAGCGGGCACAAGGTGGCCCGCCTAGGTTCAGGGGTGCTTCCATGAGGAGTTTGTGCACAGTGATGTGTGAGGAGCCTTCCAGCTCTGAGATTTGAGGGCTCTTCCCTAGTGCCCTGAGAGATCAGAATGGTGTGCTTGGAGGTGAGCTCCAGGCCTGAGAGGGACAGGACTCCTAGAAAGGGAAAGATTTGGTGCATGTCTGGGGACACATGAGAATGGTTTTGCGGAGGTGAAAGAGAGCTCGCATCTGGAAGCATCAGGCTGTGAGTTTGCAGAAGGGGTCAGGTGGTGAATGATCTGTAGGGGTCTCTAGGAGAGGGGCTGTGGCCCCTTGTGCTTTGAGCACAGAGGCTGTGAGTTCACTGGATTCTGACAAGATCAATGGGACAGCACGGTGGGTTTTAGCCCTCAGACAAGGAGGTCTTTACAAGGTTGGGTGTGAGACCCTGATGAGGGTGGTGGCAATGAGGAAGGAGGTAGAGAATGACATGGGATTTACCTTGATGACGAGCCTTGATGAGCAAGGGGGTTATGGGGAGCAGGGAAAAGAGAGGAGTCAAAGCAGGCTCAATTTTTGGCCTGGATTCCAGAGAAAATGATAAAATGTCAGAGCCCGAGTGTGCATTATCCACGGGGCAGCAGTCATTTGAAGAAGCACTTGGTCGTTGGAGCTCCAGGAAGCCTGGCCCCATGAGACTCAACCACTGACCACAGTTTAGGTCCTTCTGAGTCTGTGGGACCAGTTCCACCTAAGGGCGTGACCAAGGCTTGAAAATCAGCGCCCATCTTTATGGTCCATTCCAACTTCCTCCCAGTTCATCTCTAGTAAAGGGCCTTACTAACCACCCTGTGTGTAGGATGTCTTCGGCCCTCTCCCTGAATGAGCCAGCCAAGCGTGGCAAGGTGATTTTGGGTGCAGCTCAGAATGACTATGTGAGGTGATCTTGGAATCGTTCTGAGGAAGCATTATGAAAGTGAGGATACAGATGATGAGGATGACCTTGCCACTCAAAGGTTACCAAGCCCCTTTATAGCCCGTGTGTCATGTCATCTGCTTACTCCTCACTACAAATGTCTGGGGAAGGAACTTTAACTTAGATTTTCCAGGACCAGGATCTGAACTTAAGACACTCCATGTCCGTACTCAACCCCTACCTTCCAAATGATCGCTGCCACCCTGATGCCCTACTGTCACGGATCATTCCCTGGGCAGCATCCTTCTTTGGTGAGAATTACTCCTGGGAAGATCCACGTGTTGAGTCACACCCTCAGCAGAGCAAATAGAGCAAACTGTGGAGTGTTCAACCCGTTGCGTCCTTGACCTGATCAGTTCCAGGTGCACTGTGTTCCAGGTGGGGAGGGTAGGAGGGCACAGAAGAGTGTACTGGGGGGCAGGGGGAAGGGGGTCTCGCTCAGGGACAGCTCGTAGAGTGCAGACATCCAGGTACCTCTCCGTGTCCCTGGCTGCAGCTCTGACCTGACAGAGAGATTGCTGGAATATGGGGTGGAAATCTCATCTGCTCCTTCCTCCATGCCTCTCCTTTGCTGTATAATCTCAGGTGTGTTCTTAACAGATTCTGTGTCCCAATGCTGTCACCTGAAACCTGGGATCAACGTGGCCAGTCTTCCTTTGCTTTTCTTCATAGAAGAGAGGAAGATGGCCACAAAACGCGGTCCCTTTAAGTGATTTGTGTGTCATGCGTGCATTTTTAAGTTGTTGACTGCTTTTTTCCTGTGTATGTGCCATCGAATTATTAAACAGCTGTCAACTTGGGTTAGGGTCTGATGATGGTGCCAACTTTTGGAATGTATCAGTACATCTCGGTCTTGGCTGCCTGGTTGTTTTGTACGTATTAACACCCTCTGATCTCATTCATTCATCAAATATTTATTGTGCAATCCATTGCTGCTGTGTTGTGAGTGTGCATGTTTTGGTTTCCTGGGGCTACCATAACAAAGGACCACAAAGTGGGTGGCTTCAAAAACAGAAACCGATTCTCTTGTAACTTTGGAGGCTGTAAGTCTGAAAGTCAAGGTGTTCACAGGCTCATGTTCCCTCTGTAAGTGCCAGGAGACAATTCTTCTTGGTCTTTTCCTGACTTCTGGTGGTTGCTGACAATCCTTGGCATTCCTTGGCTTGTAGACACTACAATCTGCCCCCCCCCCCTTCACATAGCACTCTCCCCATGCGTCTGCTGTGCTTTATCTTCTTATAACAACACCGGCCATTGGGTTAGGACCCACCCTCCTCCAGGATCAGCCCCTCTTAACTAACTACATCTGCAAATGACCCTATTTCCAAATACGGTTCCATTCTGAGGTTCCAAGTGGACGTGAATTTTGAAGGGACACTCTTCAATTCGCTACAATACGGATTTGGCATTTTCCTGGGTCTTCTTTTTCTTTCACAAGGCAGCAAGAGGAGGGAGCTTAGAGTCTGGCTCTTCACAGCTGGGACAGGGATGCCAAGAATGAAGCTGGCAGTTTTGTTGGGAAGGAGAGGACATGTACATCTGTGAGTCCAGGACAAGGCAGTGTGAGATAAGTGTTGAGTGGCACCAAATATGCCCGTTCAGATGGGCCATGCCCACCCTCAGCAGGAACGCTGGCTCAGAGAGGCCCTGGCCAAAAGTGAAGTGATGCGCAAGCAGCCTGGGGTGGGGGGGTGGGGACAGGCGGGCATAGGAGATCGATGGGGAGCACAGCAGGCTGGGGGGGGGGAGGGGTGGGAAAGTCTAACTGCATTCTGGGAATGGCAAGCCATCTACTGTGATAGGTGAGGCCGAGGGGCAGGGCCAGACAGACCCGGGTCGAAACCTGGGCCCCTTTTCTTGCCAGCTGGCCGTGTGGTCTCAGACGAGCAACTTCTGTAACTGTTGTTCTAAGACGATATGCGCAGCATTGTTTTGGGTACTGAATCCGGTCATATGTGCTGGAATCCCCGCCACAGTGGAGCCTGGCCCTAGAAAAAAGTCCCGCTCAGGAGCAAATAGACGCCCCTCCCTGCCCCCAGATGCCCAAGCCAGATGCTCCACTTCCCCCAACCTCACCTATGTTTAGTCAAGGTCTGTCTGTTCTACCTCCACACGGCCACTCTCATCCCTCCGGACCACCACCTCCCACCTGGGGTGCAGCTTCCTCATGGCCTCCCCGCCTCTGCTTTCCCTCCCGTCCTGATCCATTTTCCAACATGGCAGCCTGAGCCGTCTCCCTCGTGTGCAGATCTGATGACACTCTTGTTTTCCCTCGGACCCTGTTGCGGTTTCTGGTACCCTCAGGGTCAAGTCCAACACTTAGGCCATAACTCCAAGAGCCCCCACTTTTGCACCCTCCTTGTCCAGCATATGCCCCCAGCTGCTAATCCCACCATGGCTCACATGTCTCTTTCTTATCTTTAAGCTCTTACAAGGATGGTTCCTCCTGCCTGAAGCTCTCCCTGTCATTCTGTCTCCGTCCGTCCGGGCTGCTAGGACAAAATACCCCGCACTGGGGGGCTTAAACAACAGACATGTCTGTCTCACAGTTCTGGAGGCCGGAAGTCAGATCAGGGTGTGGCACGGTAGGGTTCTAAGGAGAGCCCTCTTCCTGGCTTACAGACGGCCACTTTCTTGCTCTGTCCTCACATGGCAAAGGGAGAGGGAGAGGGAGAGGGAGAAAGGACACCTCAAGCATGAAGAAGGGGATAGGGAGCAAGAGTGCTCTCTGGTGTCTCTTCTTGGGGGCCCTATTCCCATGACCTTATCTAAACCTAATCACATCCAAAGGCATCACCTCCAAATACCATCACATTGAAGATCAGGACTCTTACATATGCATTTGGAGGCGGTGGGGGGGGGGGGTGGAACAGAGACATTCAGTCCATAACATGCCTCCACTCCTCTTTTTACTTAGCCACCTTCTGTTCCTCCTCGAGATTTCACTTTGGATATTACTTCCTCCAGGAAGCTTTCCCTGATTTCCCCTGCACACACACAAGACTGGGCTAGGTGGAGCCCTCTGTGCTTCCTAGGCATAGTGCTGACCGTTTCTCTCTTTAAGAAGGAGTTGTTTTCTTCCTCTATAGGTGGCCTATTCCACAAGCTACCCTCTAACCTTGGTGCCATCTTGTAACCCTTTCAGGACCTCCCGGCCCCAAAGGCGATCAGGGGGATGAAGGGAAAGAAGGCGAGCCTGGGATCCCTGGATTACCTGGACTTCGAGGTAACTGGGAGGCCCCGGGAAGGACCTGGGCATATCAGGAAGGAGAGGGTGCCCCCATTCCGTCCCTGACCCTCCACCCTCTCATTGGTATTGGTGAAGGGCCCCCCGGGAGAGCCCCCAATCCACCCAGCTTCAAATGCCCTGCTGTGTCGAGACACTGATGCGTTGCTGTTATCACAAGGATGGGGCAAAAACTTCTTCACATAAAGTACCAGGATCTGAAGGCAAACGGGGGCATGAGAGGCTCACAGCTTCCTGCAGCCACTTCTCTCAGCCCGGGAGGCAGGGTTCACATGACCAGGGCCTTTGGAAGGAATCGAGGGTGTTCCACAAGCATGCTGTGCGTCCTCAGTGTGTCCTGAGCCACCGGGCACCCGATACTCCCTCCTCCTTGCTGATTCTGCCCAAATCAATGAACACGCTAGTGACAGCCCTGAAGATCCGGTGGCTGATGGGGAGGATGTTTTTTGGCCTTCTGGAAAGAGTGTGTTCTTCTCAGACTCCTTGTCTCAGGACGCTTCTGTTCTGTTACTTTCTCAAACTTGGCCTCCCAGACTGTTCGCTTCTGAGCCTCTGCTGTGAGCGGCATTTCCCCGGGAGAGTGCAAAGTCTTCTCAAGGATGTAAGAAAAGGGGAAGTTTATCTGGGGAAAGATGTCTGTTTTGTTTATGTCAGGAATTCCATCTTCAAACCATCTTCTTCCTAAATCTTGAGGAGGTTGCGCACAGGAGAGGGGCAGAAGGTAATAGGAGGAGAGCCCACGGCCTGGCCTCTACTCCTGGCTCACCTCCAGGGGAACCCCCCAAATTCAGAACTGAGGATGCCTAAACACTCACAGGCCTGCGGAAACTCTTTTTCTGCCTTATTAAATTATACGATGGGGAGCCCTGGGCAGATCTCATACTAGATTCAGAACTCTGTGGCAATGGGGCCATTGGACTCCACACAGGTATCTCGTGTTAGGAAGGAAAGAAAGAAATCAATCAGCCCTTCTCTGAGGTACCACCATCCTCTGGGCCATTCGTCCTCCTCCAGACATTTGATGTGAAATCTCTGGAGAAATCATTACTGGAAGACAGGTTTCTCCGTGTCATGCAAAGAGACCAGAGAAAGCCAGCCCACATTCAAAGCGGGAAAGAACAAGTAATCAGTTAATTAAGAGTTCTCTGCTTTACAGAGATAACTGTGGGCTTAGGTCAGGCCTCTCGGGGAGCAGGGCTCTCACTGGGTGAAAGTATTTGTTGATTCTGGCTCTCCATAGTGACGTGCAGGCAATGGCCACGGGACCTCGTGGCTGGGAGCCCCGGGGCCTGATCTGGCAGCCAGTCATCTCTCCCATTTACTGGCCTTGCTGACTTTCTTCCTCCTCCTCAGCCTATGATCCCCTTTGCTCTCCCTCCCTGGGGTTTACAGCGGGGAAGGGATCTTTGTGGGGTTTTTTGTTAAAGAGGATGGGGAACTATTTCATCTGCCTCTTACCCTAAATACCAGTAAGCCCTTTTCATCTAGCATGAGATAAAGGTGATTGACCACAAGCTTTCAGTTCAGGAAGACCAGAGCTCAGATCCTGCCCCCAACACTCTCTGCTGTGTGACCATGGGCAGGTTACTTAACCTCTCTGGGCCTCAGTTTCCTCATTGGTAACATAGGTGAAATAGTACCTCGGTTGATTGTGAGGATGAAATGAGGTACTCTATGAAAAGAACCCAGAACGGTGTCTGACACATAGAGAGTACTCAAAAAACTGTTTGCTGAGTTGAAATCTCCAGCACAACTAGAGGCAAAGGGACATCTCCCAAATGCGGTGGGCACCACCACCATTACTCACAATAGAATTGGACCTTCCGGGGTCAGGGACCCAGCCTAACTGGCTAAGAGGCGCCGGCGGGGAAGGTTTGTGCTGACCTTTCGAACACTGTTTTTGCAGCCTCTCTAACTTCACTGAGAAGAATCAGTAAGGAAAAGCCACAGGAGGACGCGTGGTTGAGGGTGATGGCCGGGCCAGATGGTGACCTGTAAGGGCCCTCCAGCTCTGAGTCCGAGGCCCCACAACTTGTCCTGTGTCTCCCCAGGTCTGCCAGGAGAGAGAGGAACCCCAGGGCTGCCAGGCCCCAAGGGCGATGACGGGAAGATGGGAGCCACAGGACCAATGGGCATGCGCGGGTTCAAAGGTAATAGCAAACCTCAGAGCACCTGTGTAGCCTTGCTCATCGCTAGCCCCTGGGCAGCAGCACGGGCACCGGAGCAGATGGACTATCTTTGCATTTTGGCTCTGCCATTGACTAGCTCAGTGACCTTGGGCAAGTCACTTGGTCTTGCTAAACATTCATTTCTTTTTTATTTAATGTTTATTTATTTATTTTGAGAGAGAGAAAGAGAGAGAGAGAGAGAGAGAGAGAGAGAGAGAGAGAGAGAGAACGAACACATGTGTGCACACAGGGAAGGGGCAGAGAGAGAATCCCAAGCAGGTTCTGAGCTGTCAGCACGGAGCCTGATGCAGGGCTCGAACTCATGAACCGCGAGATCACGATCAGAGCTGAAACCAAGAGTCGGATGCTTAACCGACTGAGCCACCCACGTGCCCCTCTACGTTCTTTTCAAGAGTGAGCAGATTTCCATGGTAACTGCAGCACAAGACGAGGAAATCTGATGCCGTGTCCCCAGTCTTAACCCTCTCCCTTGTAAATATGAAAACTAAGAAAAAGTATTATTAATCATTCCTACCCCGTGTCTAGGATGGTCTCTTAGTCTTGGATCACTGAGAACTTTTATTCTACTTTCTGGTGATTAAACAAGCTGAGATTTTTCTTCCTTTTATGATCTACATTTTAAAAAAATGATTTTGGGGTGCCTGGGTGGCTCAGTTGGTTAAGCATCCGACTTTGGCTCAGGTCATGATCCTGCAATTTGTGAGTTCAAGCCCCGCGTCAGGCTCTGTGCTGACAGCTCGGAGCCTGGAGCCTGCTTCAGATTCTGTGTCTCCCTCTCTCTCTCTGCCCCTCCCCTATTCACGTTCTGTCTCTTAACAATAAATAAACGTTAAAAAATTTAAAAAATAATATAAAATTAAATTTAAAAATTTTAAAAATGATTTTAAAACAGACTACAAAAGCAGCCTATGCTTGTTGAAAGTATTTAACAATACAGAAGCAGATAAAGTGTAATGTATAAAGTGAAAAGTGAGTCCCCTGCCCCATAGCCCCTTAAGCTATTATTCTTTGGAATAACTACTGTAAACATTTTGGAGCATATCCTGCCAGAACTTTTTCTAAGCATATTTATATTTACATATATGGTTGCCTTTGTTTTGGGGTGGTTTTTTTTCTTCAACACTTGGATCACATTAGGCATCCATCCCTGGAACTTGCTGGCTTGCTTTTTTTTCACCAGACAATATGCCATAGGCTTCTCTGACTTGCAGATTTTTTTTTCAATATATGAAATTTATTGTCAAATTGGTTTCCATACAGCACCCAGTGCTCATCCCAAAAGGTGCCCTCCTCAATGCCCATCACCCACCCTCCCCTCCCTCCCACCCCCCATCAACCCTCAGTTTGTTCTCAGTTTTTTAGAGTCTCTTATGCTTTGGCTCTCTCCCACTCTAACCTCTTTTTTTTTTCCTTCCCCTCCCCCATGGGTTTCTGTTAAGTTTCTCAGGATCCACATAAGAGTGAAACCATATGGTATCTGTCTTTCTCTGTATGGCTTATTTCGCTTAGCATCACACTCTCCAGTTCCATCCACGTTGCTACAAAGGGCCATATTTCATTCTTTCTCATTGCCACGTAGTACTCCATTGTGTATATAAACCACAATTTCTGTATCCATTCATCAGTTGATGGACATTTAGGCTCTTTCCATACTTTGGCTATTGTTGAGAGTGCTTGACTTGCAGATATTTTTATGGAGAGACTTGGAATGGAATTCCCTGGTCACTTTAGTGCCCTCCCCCTTTTGAGTGGTGTCAGGACCTTCTACTTCTTTGTAGAGTGAGATGCTAGCTTGGAAAAGGGCTCTATGGTTTCAGAGCTCTTTCCTGAAAAGGAAATTCTACAATTCCCTAGAAGCTCTGCCTCATGTTTCATAGCCTCCCCCACTGGGAAATCTGCCTGACATATAACCTCTGTCCTCCCTGTGTAACTGAAGTCCTCCCCCAGCTTTTCCTCTAGTGCTTATTAAGACAAACTTGGATGCGTACTTCTAAAACCTTGACTACTGGGGAACTTGGGTGGCTCAGTCAGTTAAGCGTTGGACTTTGGCTCAGGTTATGATCTCACGGTTCCTGGGTTTGGGCCCCACATCGGGCTCTGTGCTGACAGCTCAGAGCCTGGAGCCTCCTTCTGATTCTGCGTCTCCCTCTCCCTCTGCCCCTCCCCAGCTCACACTCTGTGTCTCTCTCCCTCTCAAAAATAAAAACATTAAAAGAGGTGCCTGGGGGATTCAGTTGGTTAAGTGTCTGACTCTGACTCAGGTCCTGATCTCACTGCTCGTGAGCTTGAGCCCCGCGTTGGGCTCTGTGCTGACAGCTCAGAGCCTGGAGCCTGCTTCCGATTCTGGGTCTCCCTCTCTCTGCCCTTCCCCCGCTCACGCTCTGTCTCTGTCTCTCCAAAATAACTTAAGACATTAAAAAAATAAAAAATAAAAAAATAAAAGCATTAAAAAAAAATAAAACCTTGACTACGTAATAGGAATATCTTTGCTCTGTCTTCTTCCTGCTGAATACCACATACTCTAGTCTGTGCTGGTAGACTGTACCCTTCTACACTTTAGTTAGGGAACGAAACTTCTTAGCTGGGCGCCCCGATCTCCTTCTTGGGGTGCCCAGAACATGCAGCATAATCGACTCAAGCTCTTATCTTTCCTGCCATACCAGGCCCTCCGGTGCTGTAGGCTCCTGCTGAGAGTTTCTCGGGTCATGGGTTGATATGTCTCCTGCAGGTCACATTTCATTCACTGGTAGGGTTTATTTCCTTTTCTAATGCCGGTTTTCCTCCTCTGTTTCAGGTGACCGAGGCCCAAAAGGAGAGAAGGGAGACAAAGGAGACAGAGCAGGGGATGCCGGTAAGGACATTCTACTGGGGTCACTGGATTCTGTAGCTGTCATCCAAGCAGCCCCACGGGTCTGGGGGGACCGGAGGCTAGAGCCAAAGGAGCTCCCTCCCTGTTTCAGGGCCCTGCTGGCCCAGCAAGAGACAGCTATACTGAAGGGGGCACAGACCATGCTTCCATAAGGCCAGTGGTTGTATGGGATGATCTGGAGGCAGACAGTCTGCCCTTCCTCCTGGCTGCCTCACTAGCCAGCTGAGTAATCTCTGCACCTCAGGTTTCTCATCTTTAGAATGGGGATTAGAAGCATCCTTACCTCGTAGGATCATTGTGACAAGTGAATGAGTTAGTCCACATAAAGTGCTTGTAACACTGCCTCCACTGTGGCTAGGATTCAGTAAGTGCTGAGTATTATCATGCCGTGTAATACATTAGTTCAGACATACCGGCTCTCCAGGTACTTGCATGAGGAAAGGTGCAGAAGCAAAACAGAACCCTTTTTGTTTTCCTCCTTTGCTATGAACTGAGTAGTGACACTAGGGAATCTCCTTATTGGGCAGAACACCAAGTCTAGGAATGGAAGTCTCTCTGACCAGTGTCCTCCCTAAAATGTTGACAAGGGCTACACGTAGAGCCTTGGAGAGATTGTCAAAGAATGAGTCTCCTAGCCAAGTTTCAACAAAATGCTAGCATATAATATTTGTTGGGCTCTGAAATGTTGCCATTCTATGGGAAGCCATGAGCAGATTCTCCCCTTCTAGGGCACCTGTGCTCCAGTCCTGGCTCCCTAGGAAGACTGCACCTGCACCCAGGTTCTGCTGGTGACACTCAGGGACAGATGCCACTGCAAATTCACACACTGGCCCGAGACCATAGGTTTCCCTACTGCCGATCTTTGGTTCCATCCCAGTCACGCAGGACCAGGAACGACACCTCTCTCCTAAGTAGGGCCTTTCCAAGGTCCTCTGAAACTTGAACTTGCCTGCTACCTCCCCTGGCCTTCTCTTTCCCAGGGTCGTGATTAAGATCAAACAGGAAAAATGCACATGACGGTGCTTTGTCACTCGGTGGTGGCGGACACGGACGAGGACCAGGTGTGCCTATGCTCGCTCTGGGCTCACCGCGTCCACTTTACCCTAGATGCTATAACCCACAAAACAGTTTCTGTGGTTCAGTCTTCCTAGCATTGTCTACAGTCCCTTTCTGGGGCAGCCAAGGGTTTAACTGGGAGTGTCCTGGCTCAATGAGGAGACCTGGTGGACTTTGCTAGGAGCCAAGAGGAGAGTTTTGAAGACAAAATAAAGGAGTCTGGATATGATCTAGGACATCTGTGACAGATCTGAGTCACACTTATCTAACGGACTGGGCTCCGTACTTTGTCTTTGGGGTGCTCTCTGCTCTGTTTGTTGACTGCTTTCTGATGGAATGCTGCCAAAGTAGCCAAGAAGGACGGCGGCCTTTAGCTCTGTGAAATAAAAAATTCCTGCTGTGGTGGCAGGAAGGGGGGGACTGCGGAGAGATGACCTGTGAGAGGGGGATCAGAAACGCTGCCCACGTACCGGGGGTTCTTGTCAGGAACTCTTTGGCGACTATTCCTCAGCCGACTTGACAGGAGAGAGGAGGTCCGTGCTAGCCTGGGAAGAGGTGGTGGTGGCCAGTCCATTAATCCAAAGGATGCTTTCATCACTGTTTACCTTGGTTCTGTGGGCCCAGCTGGCTGGCCTCTGCAACTGGACCGGGCTGTGAGGTGCTGAGCCACAGTGGTGTGGGGCTCCCCCAGGCGTGGGTGGGGAGCATGGGGGAAGGGCATCTAATCCACTTGGCCCTGGAGTCTATGGACTGCACCACAAGAGGCTGATGTCAGCCCGGAACAGCCCCTCCTCAGGGACAAACAGCGTTCTTTCTTTCCTGCCCTGAAGAGGCCACACCCTCACTGGAGCCCAGAGCTCAGACAATGGTCTTGACACAAAGCCCTAAGCTTTTCATTGCCATCTCCCAACCCCAAAAATATCTTCGTGGGTGATGGACCTGGAAAGTGAGCTGGCTCAGCAGAGACAGCTCCACAGATAGGAGGCTTTACACAGCGTGCAGGGGAGCATAGGAGACACGCGGGAATTGTAGAGCGTAACTGGAAGGCCATCCATCCGTCACCTGTTCCAGAGGCTTTCAGGGGCAGGACGACTCTCCCAAGGCAGGAGCAGAAGCAAAGTGGAAACCCAGGCCTCTGACTTCTCTTAACTCTGGAATGAGATCTTAGGCCCCTGGTCTTTAAGAGTCCGGTTGGGCTCCTTAAAACCTAGTGAGTCCCTCACCTGCAGATATGGATTTAAGGGAACCTTTGAAGCAATTCAGGGCTGCCCCATGCGGTGGCAGGGGAGTGCTTTCCCACGGCCGGCACCCCTGGCCTGTCTCTGACTACGCCAAACCCACGCTATATTCAGACTCCTGGTTTGGTTTCTAAGGAGCTCCAGTCCAACAGGCGTTAACTGGATCCCTGAGACCACAGCTTTGAGGAGGAAGCCAAGGATCATCTTTCAGGAGAGTGTGGAAATTCTGATGAGCACGGAGTGCCCGCTTCTGGGAGGTTCTCAGTCATTCCCCAAGCCCAGGGCAGCCCCTCCGTGAGATCTAACGGGTGGGGAAAAGGACTCAGCACTAGAGTTCTGCCCTCCTCCACAAAGGAACACCGTGGAGAAGGAACCCTCTTGGGAGACCCAGCTCAGGGCACCTTTACCAAACACCTCCCACCCTTAGCAGAAAAACTGAAGTTCCAGCAGGTGGGGTATTACTACATAAAGGGATCGAGAAGACCAACAAGTTACCTACCCCTCAGGTCAGAATCAGAAATTGGGGGCTTTCCTTTGAAGAGGGCATTACAGAGAAGATTTCTTGGGACCCATGGTTTGAATCAATATTAAAATATTTTTCAGGGGAGGGGCGCCTGGGTGGCTCAGTCGGTTGTGCGTCCACTTTGGCTCGGGGCATGATCTCTCAGTTTGTGAGTTCGAGCCCCGCATCGGGCTCTGTGCTAACAGCTCAGACCCTGGAGCCTGCTTCAGATTCTGTGTCTCCCTTTCACTCTGCTCCTCCCCTGCTCACGCTCTGTCTGTTTCTCCTACAAAAATAAATACACATTCAAAAAAAAGTTTTTAAAAATATTTTTCAGGGGAAAAATAAAAGTTACCAAAAAAAGGGTGACTGGGTGGCTCAGTCAGTTAAGCATCTGACTCTTGATTTCGACTCAGCTCATGATATCAATGGTTCATGAGTTCAAGCCCCGCATCGGGCTCTGTGGTGACGGTATGGACCCTACTTGGGATTCTCTTTCTCCCCCTCTCACTCTGCCTCTCCCCAGCTCACATGTAGGCTCTCTAAATAAATAAATAAATAAATAAATAAATAAATAAATAAATAACTTAAAAAAATTTTTTTAATGTTAAAAAAATATTTTTCTGGGAGCTCCTGGGTGGCTCAGTCAGTTGAGTGCCCGCCTCTTGATTTCAGCTCAGGTCGTGATCTCACAGTTCATGAAATTGAGTCCTGTGTCAGGCTCTGCACTGACTGAGGGTGCAGATCCTGCTTGGGGTTCTCTGTTTCCCTCTCTCTTTCTCTCTGCCCCTCCACCACTTACATTCTCTCTGTCAAAATAAATAGACATTTAAAAATAAATAAATAAAAATATTTTTCAGGATAGGATCTTGCAATTGTTTACCCATGTTTTGATCTGGAGTCACATGATTCTAGAGTCAAACGGGGTTTCAGGCTGACTCCTCTCCCCCTCCTGAGCACCCTCCCCCCCACCTCCAGTTCACTGAACTGGGACCAAGAATAGAGGTCTGGAGAGAATCCCCACCGTCCCACGGCTAGGCCATGGTTCAAACTGAGTCTGGAATCCAGATCTCCTGATTTCTGCTTGACAAGAGGTAAAGTTTTGTTTTCTTTTCTTTTGTTTTGAGGCAAGGGAGGTATCAGTCATTCTGTTAGATGTTTGGCTTTGGGGAGTTTGGCCAGGAAAAAAATAAACTCTATATACATATCTCAAGACAGAAAAACGTTTGTTTTACCCTCATATATGGTCCATTTGCAGGAAAAATAAATAGTATTTTTGCAGCTCAGGGGTGGGTAAAGTTTCCAGCATGAATTTAAAGCAGGATAGAAGTTCAGATTGTTTAAAAACTTTTCCTCAATTTGGTTTCACATGGGAAAAATATGCAGAATGACCCAGGGGTAGATTCTAAGCCAGGTTTTGTTGGTAATTTCTAGTGGCATCTCAGAAAATTAGGAAAAATGTTTAACACCTTGTGTGTGTTTGCAGTATTTACGAAAGTTTGTGGGTGTGGGGGAACAGTGGGCACCCCATCGTGTAGCGTAAGCTCAAAAGTAATTATCAGGGAGGTGGCTTCTAGACAGTTTTGTCCACAGCTGCTGAGATGTTTCTATCTCTGTTTTAGAATGCGGGGGCGCCTGAATGGCTCAGTTAATTGTCTGACTTTGGCTCAGGTTGTGATCTCATGGTTCATGGGTTGGAGCCCTATGTCGGGCTCTGTGCTGACAGCTCAGAGCCTGGAGCCTGCTTCGGGTTCTGTGTGTGTGTCTGTCTCTGCCCCTCCCCTGCTCACACTCTGTGTATGTCTCTCTCTCAAACATAAATAAACATTAAAAAAAAAAAAAAAAAAAAGAATCCGGAATGCAAAGAGAGGCCTTCAGTGTCCGTGAGTTCCCTTCCTCCCATCCCTGTAAGTACGGTTACCTGCACTGGGTGCCCCAGGGAATCCCAATCGGCACCAAAAGTTAGCATTCTTGCAAGCATGGAGAGACAGAGATGCTGGACCTTTTATATGCAAATACATTTCTTTACTAACTGGATATATTTCTTTAATTCCTTATACAACTTTAATGCCCCAGCAACAACGTGATCTAAGAGTAAACCACACTTCTCAGAAAAATCAGCTATCACATGCTACTACTAACAAACTTGTAGCTGGTACTATGAGAAGCAAAGTTTCTATGCACATTATTTCACTTAATCCTGACAGCACAGTTCAGGAGTCCTGGTTATGTCCACGTTAGGGGGGCGGGGGAGGCTAAGGGTAGAGAAGAAGGGAGCTGCCCAAGGTCACCGGAGTTTGTAAGGGGCAGAGCCAGGTTACAGGTCACACCTGTCTGGCCTCGAGCCCACCCTCCGTCCTTTGCTACATCCTTGGACTACCTCTTATTCTCTCTGGCCTTTGACAGCCTGGGGCCCTCATGGGCCACTGTCTCTTCTCAGTGGGTTTGATACGAAAGTGCTAATTCTCACTTTTAAGGATTTCTTCCCCTTTTTGCTGAATTTCACCCAGCTCTGGCTGCCTTGTGCTTCTGTGCTTCTGGCCCCATGAGAGGCCAGCACAGGTTTCACACTGGAAGTTCTGCATCTCCCAGTGAAGCCCTACCCTCACTTGCTTCTCCGTTCTCTTGTGGGTAAACCGAGCCCGCCGGCTGGACGCAGCAGCACCCACACGCATCTGGCTGTGTTCACTCACACGCTGGTTCGGTTGGTGCAGTCCTTCATTCCTTCTCTTTATCCTCACACAGCGAGTGGGGGGCAGATGCAAACCCCAGAGGGGATGTGGAGATGGCCAAGTGTCTTTAAGATGTCTCCTCCCCTGAGCGTATGTCCAGGGACTGAAAATGCACGGGGCCCCAGAATTCACTCAGAAAAGTTGTCCCGTGGCAAACGCGGCTTCCAGCCCTGGCTGACGCAGAGTGGGAGGCACCAGAGAGAAAGGAATGGGCACAAGGACATGGTAAATGAGGGACGTGGGAACCAGATGGAAGCCGAGCAGGCACAGGGACAGCAAAGGCCCAAAGCCCGTGGGTCAGAAACCGGGGCTGGCATGGAGTTGGCTGAGGAAAGGAGCAGAGGCGAGAGGGATTGGCCTCCCTCGCTTCCATCATAAAGAAAAAATAGAAGACGCACCTGGGTGCCTCAGTCGGTTGAGTTTCCGACTTTGGCTCAGGTCATGATCTCAGCGTTCATGAGTTCGAGCCCCATGTCTGGCTCTCTGCTGTCTCCCTCTCTCTCTCTGCCCCTCCCCACCTCTCAAAACTAAACATAAGGAAAAAAAAAGAAGAAGAAAGATTGAAGTGTGGCAGGAAGGAAAATATTTATGGAAGAGAGTATTGCTTTATTCACTTACTTGGCAAACTGGTGTTGAGGCCCTGGCTAAAGGCTGGGGAACCGAAGCGGAGCAAGGACCAGCCTCAACTTGAGGAGCACACTGTCTAGCAGGTGAGGAAGACACATACACACGCAATCACAGTGGAATGTGGTGAGGGCTATAGGAGACGTATGTACAGAGGCTAATTTTGCCTACTGTTGTGGGAGTCACTTGCTGAGGTGTCTTTGACAAATTGGTATCCAACAGGTGGATGTGGAAGGCAAAGGCATTCCAGGGAAAGAGAGCCCTGCATGAAACAGGAAAGCATTGCCCCATAAACCCAAATAGTTTGGTGTGATGAGGTTTAGGGATATAAGAAACAAAAAATAAGGCCAGGGAGGTATGCCGGGGTCAACAGTCTGGAGTTCAGGGTCGACCTTCAGGCACTGGGAAGCCGGGATGGGCTGTCAGCAGGAAGTGATATGACAGCAGTGAGAGGTGACTGGCAGAGAACCGGGCTGAGAGCTGGGACAAAGGGGTAGCCGGCCAAGGTCATGAGAATTGAGCTTCAGCTGTCCCTGGTGATCTCAGCTCTAAGACCAAGGCCGGGCACACGGTAGGCAGCCCCTTCCTCCCCACAGGAAGGTCCATATTCCAAGTCCACATTTCTCTGCTGCTCTCGCTCCTTCTCTTGGCTGAGCTGCTCCTCTTTTAGAAAGTGCCTCCTAAGAAGATGAGACGTGAGCTCTGGACGAGCAGCATGGGCCGCGGGGTAGCAAGCTTGAGACCCGAGTCCCCTTCTGACCTACTGACAATGTGGCGGGGAGACCCGGCCCTCAGCCTCCCGTGCTGCAATCTCCTCTTTTTTTTTACCTCCTGTTCTGTGCGGAGGATGGGATCTGGCCTTCCAGACGTGCTGGTTTGCCAAGAGTTTATCCTAAGCCTTCCAAAAACAAATCCACTGACTTTTCCTGAGAGCTTCCTAGTGACCCCTTCCAGGAGGGCTTTAAATTGCTATGTGCAGAAAACAGTTCAGTTCTGATTAATCCGTGCTGCCCTCGGTATGATGGCTTAAAATAGATTCAGGAGGGCCTGGAAAAACAAAAGACCTGGCTCCTTTAAGAAGCCAGGTGGTAGAATGAGGGGTGTGGTGGGGGTGGGGCAGCTGCCTGAGACTTAGGAACAGCTGTGCGAGCTAGGGGACATTCATGTCTGATGAAAGGGGAGAGAGAAGAGCTTCCATGTGAGCCCTGGTGAGGAAAACTGCTTAGGTGAAGAGAAACGAAGCCCCCTTGTGGCTGGGTGCTCTCCGACACAAGCAGAGGGGTGCTAAGAGGCCATTAGCAGGGCCGATAGCACAGTCGACCCTTGAACAATGTGGGAGTGGGGATTAGGGACGCCGACCCCCAGCCTGTGCCTTCAAAAATCCATGTATAACTTTTAGGACACCTGGGTGGCTCAGTCCATTAAGTGTCCGACTCTTGATTTCAGCTCAGGTCATTATCTCAGGGTTCATGGGTTCCAGCCCCGAGTCAGGCTCTGCACGCACAGCATGGAGCCTCTTGGGGCTCTCTCTCTCTTTCTCTCTCTCTCTCTGTGCCTCCCCTGCTCACACGCACGCACTCTCACTCTCTCTCTTTCAAAAATACATAAGCGTTAAAAAAAAAATTTTTAAACTCCACATATAACTTTTGACTCCCCACAACTTGACTACTAATAGCTTACTGTTGACTGAAAAAGCCTTACTGATAACCATCGAGGAACACATATTTGATATGTTACGTGTATTATATGATGTATGCTTACAATAGAGTAAGCTAGAGAAAGGAAAATGTTATTAAGAAAATCCTAAGGAAGAGAAAATACACACACATACAGCATGGTACTGTAGTGAAAAAATTCTGCATGTAAATGAACCTATGCAATTCAAACCTGTGTTGTTCAAGGTCAGCCGTACCTGTATTCTATGTACATACTGGGTTGGGGCGCCTGGGTGGCTCACTCAGTCTGATTTCAGCCTAGGTCATGGTCTCCTGGTTTGTGAGTTTAAGCCCCACGTAACTCTGTGCTAACAGCTTGGAGCCGGGAGCCTGCTTTGGGTTCGGTATCTCTCTCTCTCTCTCTCTCTCTCTCTCTCCCCCTCCCCTGCTTGCTCCCTGTCTCTGTCTCTCTCAAAAATAACATTAAAAAAATAATAATAAAAGTGAAATAAATACATACGTACGTACTAGGTGAAAGCGGGAACCAACTGAGGGCCAAAGCCAAGGGCTAGCTGGAAAAGAAGCAAGCCAGTGTTTGGAGTTCATGTTGAGACTCTGGGGTTAGGTATTGTAAGTGGAACTTGGGAAGGTTTGCTTCTTTTAACTGTTGGTCTGCGGGGCCTTTTACACTGTGACTGGGGGTAACCAGTTTGTCCCCTAAGCACCTATTCTTGTCACCGTGAGTGAGCAAGGGAGCATGTTCTGTGCTGTGCCTTCATTTCTCATATTACCCACATTTATCTGACACTGCTGTACCCATCCTTTGGAGGGGAGTCTAGAGGCAACCCCCCTCCACCCCCACCAAGGACTGGCATGTCCCAGTTTCCCGGCAAACACGTGACGATTTCTGGGATTTGCCCTGAAGAAAACTCTTTTGGTAATGCAAACCTCAGACTGAAGGTGAACAGGACATTTTCTACAAAAAACAACACCTTGGACCACTGCAGAACTGAAGTTTGGGTCTTTGATGTGGGTTTCGTATGAAGAAAAGTTTTTGGTTGAGACGTACATTAAAACCGGGAGTGGTTAAACTGTTTATTTAGAAAGCAACACAAACAAACTTTGGAATTCTTAATCCCCGTGACCCTGCACTCCCTCCTCTTCTGTTGGAGGTGAAGTTTGGCTGAAGGCACTGCAGATTGAGTCCCTGAGCTTTCGCTGCCTCTGCATTAAATGCATGGCTCCACTTCCCGTCCTGTCCTTTGACAATGGAAAACACCATTGAGGTGTCCTTGGAACCAGTTGAGATGGACCGACTTCCCCTAGGTCTGGATTTCAGGCTGTCTTCTAAAGACCGCTGGTGTAGAGTTCTCACGGGAGAAAGAAGATGAAAGCGGGAGGCAGAGCCTGTGGACATCCTGGGAGGTCTTGTGGATGCTGTGGGGGAGGGGTCATGGCTGGCTTTCTCCCTGACTCAAACGGGGGGCCATTCCCTTGCCTCAGTCCCTCAGGCCCCCATCGGGATGATTGGGGCTTACATGGAATTCAACACTATTTCTTGAGAACCGACCACCCCAGTCACTCAGCCTACCCAGATTTCAGAATGACTCTCTAAGGCAGGTGTCGTTACCCCATTTAACCGATGGGGAAGCTATTCTGAGAGGTTATATTACTTGCCCAAGGTCATAGATCTAGAAAGTGGTGAATGTGGTGCTGGAGGTGGGTCCTGCCTTCAAGAATTTATAATATTGGGGCTGGGAAGCATCTCAGCCAAGGACTCACGGACCCTGAACTTGAAGGAGAATGGAACTGAGAGAAGAACTAGGGCAGGGTGGGGACGGTGTGGGTGAGGGCAGAGGGTGAAAGTGCCTTCTTAACAAAGGCCACCTGTCCTGGACATGGGACCCGGAGCTAAAGGCGGCAGGGGCAGGTCCACGAAGACTTTAGAGGGATGCCATGCCGTATAAACTTCAGAACCCCCTACAGCTGCAGGCGTGATCAAATGAAGCCTCCCTATCATTGGTTTTTCTCCTGGCTCTACTGCATTTCTTTCTACTCCTAAAGGCCTGTTGACACTCACTGACCCTTCACTGCCCTTTGAGAGACCCAAGAGCCAAAGCATGGCAAAGGACTCACCTCGCTACTGGACTGCCCAGTGATGTCCTACAAGTGCCACTCTGGGTGTTAGTGGCATCTTCCCACTGCGATGGAGTGAGCTCCTGGTTCAGGGCGGGGCAGGCAAAGCACTTCCTTTATTTGATCAGGCACATTTTTATTGCACCTCCACTAGTAGCTGGGCATCCATGAGTAAGGCAGCAGAAAAACAAAATCAGACAGGACAAACTCCCAGTTTCCAAAAGAATATACAACAGAGTTGGGGCGACCAAAGTTAAAAACAGTTTTACAAAAAATCCGGCATGATCAATACAGTGATAACTTGGGAGGTATTTCTGGCTGCTCCTTCTACCCAGCAAAGGCCCAAGCACCCCATGTGACCCCCAACTGAAGACACAGAACAGTAGTCCGGGGACTGGAGACCCAGATGTGGTTCGAGTGTGGCCACTTTATCAATGTACCCCTTCCTTCCCCGAGTCAGCTTCCCCATCTGTAAAATGGGTATAACAAGAACCACCCACTTTAGAGAAGGGATACAAAGATCAAAATGAAACCCGCTAACAAAAGTGCTTTGAAGAGGCACAAAGCACCATATTAAGTTCAGAGCAGATTACCATTAGGAAGTAGCATTTTATAAAAGCGTACCCACAGGCCAGACCGCATTTTAAAAGCAATGCCCTCCAGCAGAGCCTGACCAGACATTCCTTACTTTGCTTGTGGGATGGCTCCTGTCCTTCCCATACGGACCACATTTCCCACAGATGTCAGGGAAAAGAGAAGTGTCGTGTCAAGAGAAGGACGGGGCCCAACGTCCCCCACCTCCACCTCGGGGAGGTGGGAAGCAGAGCCCCCGTGCTGCAGGCCGGCTGGGGCCATGGGGAGTTCTTTCTTCACCAGAGAATGAAAAGTTCAACTTCCTTAATGGGCAGATGGTCCAAATTATCCCCGGGGCTCTACTCTGCAGCTGCAGAAAATCAGAGCCTATTTTCCCAGCCCCATGTGTTTATTTCGACTCTACACAACCTCCTTTCTTTTGCCCGGTTTTGCTTTGGCCTAGAAGGCAGGATAAACAAACCTAAAGGGTCTGTGATGTTTCAGGCTTAGGCTGGGTTTCCCTCCTCTCCTGTTCTTTAGAAGCAAAGTTCCCTGGGCTTTGGGGCCCTTCTGATGCACAGCCAAGCAGGTTCTGGGGTATTTAGGGATCAGTTCTGTTCCTCGAGCCCAGCAGAAGGCTGTGGATCCCATTCATGCATCCACTCGCTCAGTACAATTTGTTAAGTGCTGCGATGTGCCAGACTGCCTGCGAGTGAGGACCGACCGCATTTCCCACAGATGGGAACCACCAGGGTGTTGAGTGGCTTTCGCTTTCACGGAGCTTACAAAGATGAGTGCACACAGACCTGAAGGAGGGAATGACGGTATAATATTTCTCATATGTGGGGAGCGCATGTTGGGACAACAGATCAGGGAAAAACCCTCCCAGAAGAGGTGTTACCTACATGCGTTACTCACAAGGTCCAACAGCTGGTAAGTTGCGTAGCGGAGGTGGGGCTTCATCCCCGATCAGTCCCTTCATGCACTTCTTCTCCACCTTGACGCGCATTGACATCACCAGCCAGCTGTTCCAAGCTATAACCAACCCCCCCCCCCCCGCACCGGTAGATTTTAAAGCACCCCAGGTGATTCCTACCTGCAGCCCAGGCCACTTGCCTCAGTCCACTGAGAGAGCCACTGCTTTAACACCAAGGCTCCTTCCCTTACTCCCTAACTTACACTAACTACCGTAGACCCCGCGGGACTGGTGGGTGGTAGGTGAAAGGCACTTTTTGTATGAAGAGAGCTGTTAGTAAATATTTGTCTTAAGTATTCAGCCTGATAGTTGGCTCTGTGGATTGAAAAGCAAAGGCCTTTGCTCTCCTCCCTGGCTCTTCCTTATAGCCGCTGTGTGATCCTGGGCAAATCGCTTGACTTTTCTGGGCCGATTTTCTCCTCTGTTAGGTGAGATCCATAGTAACTAAACTCATGGAACTGTCATGAAGAATAAATGAGAGAATACATGCACGAGCTTCTTTGCAGTGTCTGGTAGGTAGTAGGAAGTGAGTATACATCAGTTCCCTCGGTGCCCATCCTTGACTTGAAATCTCTTGGATAGTGCCCAGAGCATGGCTTTGCTGTAGCTGGGTTGGGGGCAGTTCTGAGCCAGATGTGGACAGGCTGCACAGGCAGTACACAGTTCTCAGTCTAGCCCAGCCCTGGAAACCGGTTATGAGATGGTAGCCACTGGCCATGAAACTGTCCTCTCAAACCCGCTGAGGGACCCAGTAATGAAGCCACTCCCTTGGTTGTGTTCCCACCAGATGCTGGAGAAAGAGGAAGGTATGTTGCATTTTGCTTCCCAATAACTGCAAAACCCAAAGCATAGAGAGTAAAACAAGGTAGGAAATCATCAGATGAAAAACCCTGGAGGCATCCAGTGATGCCAGCAGATGCTGTAAATGAAATGAAACCCGACGCTGGCTTTAAAATCCTGGAATGGGTTCCCAAAGGAGGTAAGATGAGCATCTGTCAGGCATGGGACAGAGTGGAGAGGATCCCTATGTTTAAAGCGTGAAAATGGGTTCAAGACTAACATCCAGGGCTTCTCTGGTTCTGGGGTTCAGAGATTCAGAACCAGGGGAATCTGGGGTTGACCCTGCCTACTTTTGTCTGGGACTTTGCATTTCCTACATATATATTTATAAGGCAAAGAGAGCAAAGAAACATTTGTTTCAAGAAGAGAAACCCCACATACTGGATTTATAAGGTCTGTGCTAGGAGCCCCAGAGAGGCCTCAGCTGGAGTGCTACATTCCTGGATCATTCTGGAGCTGCTTTGCTTAAGGAATCACATTCAGCTCGCATTAGTGAGCAGAAAGTTGCTGACAGCAGGAGCTAGTCTTCTGCTGATGCCCCTGTCCCTCTCCCTTAATATACTAAGGAGCCAGGAACTGTGCTCTGGGGAGAGCAGAGGAAGTCAAGAGACTAATCCAGTGTGAGTGCCCCTTGTCCCTACTCTCCACCCAGCAGGATTACTTTGCAAAGAAAGCTTTCAAGGTTGTGATCCCTGGTCAGGCCACTGTATACCAGCCATCCTCCACAACACAGGGTGATCTCTCAGAGCTGACCCATAAGTTGCTGGACAAATTGCTGGGCAGCCAGGGTGGGAGTTCATAGTGATGGGTGCCCATGATGTACCAACAAAGACTTGTGCAGTTGCTCCCAACCACCACCATTATACCCATTTTAAGAAGAAGGTAGGTGTAGAGAGGTTGAATCTGTCCACTAGTGGAATCAGAATTTGAATTTGAACCCTGTTCCTGAGTCCAGAACCAGCCTCTTTCTACTCCCCCCCCCCACATTGCCTCCCCACAGGGATTATCACCACTGTGTTTTCCTCCATCTTAATTCCCAAATCCACCCAAGAGGCAAGTAGCTAACCAGCCCTTAGACTGATGTGTGGCATACCCAGGTGCTCTCTCTGCGCATTTTTGGTAGGAAGGACCAGAGAATCATTGGGTCACTTCAAGCAATGGGGGCTTGTCGTAAGGACACTGGGAAAGACTTTGGAACATAAGGACTCATAATACGATGAGCATTGCAGAGCCTAGGATGCTAAAGTCATCCAGAATCCAAGGCATTTCTGGGGACCCCAGCAGGAGGGGTTCATGGCTTCACCCTAGTGTCTCATCTCCAGCATGGCTTATTAATTCCATTGGCCCTGCCTCTTTTTGTATCGGCTTCTGCTCACTTATCTCCATATTCCCCCAACTCACATTCCTAAGGGAATCTGGGCGGTCCTGAGCCAGACCAATCATTTGTGGCATTACCCATGTGTAAGGAAGTGCCCACAGGCTGGGAGCATGGCAGACACCTTGACCTTGTTTAATGCCAGTCTTCTCACATCTGAGGTCAAAGATTAACAAAGCTGGATGCTAGTTAAAGTGGTCAGGACAGATCTTAAATTAGTAACATACTCTTGCAATAGGGGAAAAGAGGCCAGTGTGAACTAAATTCAACTTCTATTTGTACAGAGGTGACTGGGTGTCTTAAAAGGAGAATAAAGAGAGAGGGAGGGGGTAAGGAGAGAGGGGGAGTCAAGGAAGTGAAAAATTATAAAAACAGGAAGGGGGTTTGTCCTTGTGAAACCCATCTGGGTTTGCTAACTGGCTCTTATCCAAGTTAGGCTCCTTTTCTTCCACAGAGGCTGGGAAGCAGGGCCTTATCTTCAGGTGTTGGCTGGAACACACAATAAATTCTTTTGACAACCTTGAGTTTTCTTCGGCAGGCACGTTAAGGGAGGTTAGGGTCATCGTAGGGATGTGGCGTTGAGCTGTTAGAAATTATGTGAGTATTCTGTTCAAGTCTTTATAGGTCAAGGTTGAGGCCTACTTGAGAGGGCTCAGGAGCCTGGCTAGGGTTTGGTCAAGCAGAAAATCTTTGTCACTGATCTGCTCAGCATCCCTGGGAAGTGAGTGTGACGGGTGAAAAAATGAAGAGAATGTCTTAGTGCCTCTAGACTTAAGAACATTGGCAGTATAGCTTGACCAGCCCCCACCAGTCCCCTCTACTGACTGGCTGCTCTCCTCACCATGCCACACCACCTGCCATAGACCCACTCTCGTGGCACTGGGCAGGGATGGCCTGGATTACCTTGTAGCATTTTTGTGTCCAGAGGAGAAGCCTGATTGTATACCTGTCTGTCCCCATGACTGGGTCAATACTTGTTTAAAGATCAACCAGTAGTAGGGAGTCTAGATGAACTACAGAGAGCTAGCTCCAGTAGATGTAACCCAGGGTCAGAGCCCCTAGCCATTGTGTGCACAGGGAGCACATGGTCTCTATCCTGGGGAGACAGCATTCCTGCCTCAGCTGGTGGGATCAGTGGATGGATGGGCACAGTACCCTTTCTGAACAGTCAGACACTGAGGGTTAAGACTGGAACCAGGGATACAGGAAACATGAGGCATTCAGCTGGGGATTCCGATCATACCCACTAACAGAGTCATGCATCCATCCACCCATCTGCCCTCCATCCCATCAAACATTTAATTAGGATCTTCAGCCAACCAGGCATGATATTAAGTATCGAGGGATCATGGATAAACAAAACAGTGTTTCTCTGCCCAAGGGAAAATGAGCTATGTTTCCATAACTCTCAGAGATTGCAGGTTTTCCCTGAGCTCTTGCAAGCAGTCTGGGGAGTACCAGCCTGCCTCCATCCTAGCCCTTTTCAGGGCCTCAGACCAGCTTAACCCTGTGTTGTGGCTTAGGCAGTACTTAAAGTGGCCAGCATTGGAAGGAGAAGTGGTCTAGGAAGAAAGAGATCTGGTATCCCAGTGACAGCTGGTTACTTCCTCTCTCTGAACCTCAGTTTCCTCATCTCTAGGTGAGGGTTTGGACTGGGGAGGTCTCTTCCAGCTCTGGCATTCTGTGCTCTTATCCATCTTAGGCTGTCAGTTCATTAGACAGCCTTGAGGGCAAAGACGACACTTAGTTGTCCTTAAATCCTTAGCCCCTGGTACCATTCTGGAGTGTGGTAGGATTCCAGAAGTGCATCTGGGTGGATAAGGAAGTGAATAATTAGAAAGAGAAATACATACATTGATAAAGATATGTATAAAGAATTAATAAAATAATGTATCTTCAGCACCGCAAATCTGTGCACAAGAAGTAGAATCACCCTGGACATCAATAAATGTGATCACTACTCTCAAAAGCTAAGGCTGATTTATCTTTCCCCTGCCCAGAAACAGAGACATGTTCATTTTCAAATACAAACTCAGCAACAGCCGTGCTTCACAAGGGCATCCCTGCATTGTTGGTCCTCCTATAAGACTTAGGAGAAGCCAAACTATTTCTATGAATTAGGGGTAGAAGCATGACAGTTCAAGGGTTAAAGTAATTCTTTTTAATGTAACTGCTTCATCAAAAGGCATCTTGCACTAAAGTCATGAGGTAGAATTAGTGGGCCCTGCCCAGAGAGCTCAGAAAGAATGAGGGATCTTATGAAAAATGAGGAAAGAGAGGGACAGGTGGAGAACTGCCTCAGGGTAAGTCTCAAGGTCAGGTCCCAGCTCTTCTACTTACTACGAACTGTGGGATGACCATGGGCAAGATATATTACCACTCTGAGCCTCTGTATCCTCAAGTATCACATGAACAGTTTGGGCCAAGTGATCTCCAGGTCTCGGTCAGCTGGCAAAGTCTAGGCTTCTCCATCATTTGTGATGATTAAAAAGCCTAAAGACTATGTGACTAAAAGTAGCTCTATGCACCAAGTAATGGTGATATCTGAAGCCTCCTATTAAGCTTAAGGAAGTTGTTACTAGATATAACCCAAGAAAATGCAAAGGCTCCTAGTCCAGACACCACGCCTTACTCCTCTCCGTGATCTGACCCCCTCTGTGCCTCAGCCCCACCCTGTTTACTGAGGGGCCAGGCCAGGACTGGAACAGGTCTGGGGTTCTACCTCAGGAGGGATGAGGGCCTCGTGGTTGGTCCCAGCAGTAGCCTGGGTAAAGGGCAGGGTCAGTAGAACAGGTCGGAGAATGAGGAGGAGGGGTTCTATGGTCTGGCATGGCAGCTGGACAGGAAAGCTCCAAATGGAGATTAGAACCACTGATGCTGTGGAAAATTTGTTGATGAAATGCTTGATCCTTTTGATCCAGGAGAGGGCAAGGAGGCTGCCCGGCTGAAGAGGGCAAGTCTTCTGCTCTGGGTTCTGCTCATCAGCTTCCTCCCCTAGGATTACACCGTGAGACAAAGTGACCGCTTCTGATGTGAGCTTTTTTGTTGTTGTTTTTTTCTAAGTTCATTTATTTTTTGAGAGAGAGAGAGAGAGAGAGAGAGAGAGAGAGAGAGAGAGCAAGAGCAGGGGAGGGGCAGAGAGAAAGGGAGAGAGAAAATCCCAAGTAGGCTTCATGCTGTCAGGCCAATGTGGGACTCAATCCCACAAACCATGAGATCATGACCTGAACCTAAATCAAGAGTCGGATGCTTGACTGACTGAAGCTACCTAGGTGCCCCAATGTGATCTTTTTGAAGGTAAGGGACTCTTCTCTGTCTGCTCCTCTGTATAAAAGGGGAGCACCTCTGACCCCAAATCATGGGTAGCAGGGCAAAAAGAAACAGGCCTGACCCTGTAAGCATCTGGATATCACTGCTCTGGGGAGTACTAGGAGAAGCTCTGCTCAAGATTTAGCGGGCCAGGGATTTTGATGTCCTCCAGGCCTTTGATGAGGAACAGTTCCTTGGTATTTCCCATAACCTCGGATCTTCCGGAAGATCTCTTTTTGCAAAGAGCTGGGTAGGGGCCAGCCTTGTGGTCACTATGGCTCTGTCCACTCGCAAACCACGGTACATGTCCGGGTAGATTCCAGTCTGCAGGGTAGGGACCCCAGGAACAAGAAAACGAGTTTCATATTCTCTCTACCTGGAAGGTTCTCTTTGTGAATCAAAATCTGATATCCACATAGAGAATGGTGGAAGTCAGGGTTTTCTGCAGAGTTGCTGATTTTCTTTTTGCTCAGGAAGGATTTTCCAGGCCCCCCTGAGGTAGGATGCAAAGAAAGAGGTAAAGGGGCCTGTCAGACAGTGCAAGTGTGGTTGTTAAGGGAAGTCACACACAGTTGCAAAAGCCTGAGGTCATCATGAGCACGCTTTTTTCTCTAATTAATTTTTTTTAATGTTTGTTTATTTTTGAGAGAGAAAGAGACAGTGCATGAGCAGGGGAGGAGTAGAGAAGAAGACACAGAATCCACAGCAGGCTCCAGGCTCTCAGTTGTCAGTACAGAGCCCGATGCGGGGCTCGAACCCACAAACCACGAGATCATGCCCTGAGCCGAAGTCGGGCGCTTAACCGACTGAGCTACCCAGGCGCCCCTCATCATGAGCACTCTTGCCTTCTGCCCTCCAACTGGGCCATTCCCTCTTTTTATCAGCCTAAGAGTGCCTGAGTTTTATGCAGTCCAAAATCTCTGCCTGCCATTTTCCTTTCCTGTCATGCAGAGAGGCATCTCCTTGACCTCAAGTGGCCCCACACACTCCTTGGAGACCACTCTGGGCGGGTGTCTGACGAAAAAGCTCCCTGGACTTACAAGAAGTGTCCTGAGGGTGTTACAAACCAGGCTGAAGCCTCCTGTCAGGGACTACATCTGCTTGTGTGGGGGCTGACACACCAGTGGTGGCTGGTTGATTGGTGGGAAAGCTTTGCCTGGGGCAGAAACTGCTGGGAAAAGCAGAGTTCAAACCCTCTGACCACAGAAACCCAAACCTTTTACCAAGTCATGACATCCTTCCCAGGCCAGGGAGGGAGTCACTGTTGCAGTCATTTAGTGATTCCCCAAGTGCATGCCAGGAGGTGGTATCATTGCCCAGGCCCGAGGGGATGCCTGCCTGTGGCCTCCCCTGTGGCTCCATCAGAAGGCCAGAGACACTGTTCATGGACCAACCCCTTGGACTGTCCAAGTCCTTGCATTGGGGCAGTTTGCATCATAATCAGATCAAACCTCAGTCTCTGGTTTTCCCAAAGGAATTATCCACAGAGTTGGGCTTTTATTATGGGAAAGAAAAGGATACAAAAATCAGCCTTACTGCCAAGTTCTATAAGGACTTGAACAGTATGTGCCATGTCATTTGGATGAGTCCAGGGGAGGTCAGGTAGATTTCAGAATCATTTTCATTCTTTTGGGGCATGCAACATCCCATGGGCAGGTGACTGTGTTCTGCCTCCATTATGAGGAAAAACCCTAAATCTGGAGGATCTGGGAACAAGTTACAAGGAACAGGTTCCAATGCTCAATGAGCCAACCTAGGGTCTGGGAGGTGGGGTAGTCCTGGGGGCCACAACTTTGCTTGGTTTATGAGGACCATGGGGCACAGACTGGAGAGACATCCTTAAAATTGATGTTATGAGTCCCCTAATGATGGTTACCATATGTGTGCAATTTTTTGAGGTTGTCCTGTTTCCAGATATTCTTTTGTCACTTCCATATACATTGAAGTCTTCTGGGAATTCCAATATTTCAGCATCCAGATGACATTTTCCAGATTTCTTCTAGTACCCACCATAATTATATGACCACATCCCTATTTTCTCATTTGGAATGTGATAGTCATTCACCAATAGCCTAGTCCTGGGATCCAGAACCCAGGACCATCCCACCAAAAGAAGCCATTAGAAAATAAGTTAGTAGATGGAGCTATGATGTAATAAAGAGGGGGTTAGAACTGTGGGATACCCTGAAGGCAGATTCTCCTGACTCATACCAAAGTCCTAGGCTCGAAGAGCTATGTCCCATACAGAGGACCTGCCCATCTGGATCTATATCATCTGAGTTCATTCATTCATGCCTTCATTTTACACAGCTTGGGCATCTTGGTGTACAAACACTGTATAGGCCATGTGATCTGTACCTGGAATGCTCACAGTGTCCTAAGAAGATAGATAGGCAATTATTAGATGAAGTGCTAAATACATCCATAGAAGAGGACCTGGCCAGGTGTGGGGCATGAAGGGAGGTTTTTTTTGGGAGATGGAACATGTAAGCTGAGATTTAAGGGACAAGAAAAGCATAGGCTGGAGTACAGAGAGGGTTTTTTGAGATGGGGGAGTCCATTTACTCCCCTGGCTCATTCAGGTCTCTCCTCAAGGCCTTCCTTGTTCCCTCCCATCCAAGATGGTACCTCCCTTCACTCTCTATTCTTTTCCTTGTCTCTCTCTCCAAGATGGCACCTTCTGTCACTCTCCACTCCCTTGTCTCTCTCTCTTTAAGATAGCACCTTCCCTCATTCTTCATTCCCTTCCTGGTCTCTCTCCAAGATGGCACTTCCCCTCACTCTCCATTCCTTTCCTTGTTTTCCTGTCCAAGATGGCACCTCTCCCACTCTCCATTCTCTTCCTTGTGCCCTGTCCAAGATGGCACCTTTCCCTCACTCTTCATTCACTTCTTGTCTCCTCACCCAAAATGGCAACCCCCCTCAATGTCCATTTCCTTCCTTGTCTCCCTATTCATGATGGCACCTCCCTTCACTCTCCATTTTCTTCCTTGTCTTTCTGTCCAAGCTGATGTCTTCCCTCACTCTTCATTCCCTTCCTTGTTTCCTCATCCAAGATGACACCTCCTCTCATTCTCTATTCTCTTTCTGTTCCTGTCTCTGCACTCATCACTACTTGGCCATAGTTATATTGCACTACTTTGGCCATAGTTATATTTTTGTTTCCTAGATTCATTGCTAGTCTCTCCACTAAAATACCAGTCCCTGAGGGCAGAGACTTTGTTCATGGATGTATCCATATCTCCTAGAACAGGACCAGGCCTTTAGCAAATGGTCAGTCACTTATTTTGTTAAACAAAGACATGAATGCAGTGAGTTCAGGCTGGCCAGAGCAGAGAGGATATGGGGGAATCTGTGAACATCAGCCCTGGCTTCCTGTGTCTCACCCAGCCTCTTCCTATTATTTTGACCTGACACCCTGAACTCTGCCTAGCCTGCTCTGGGACCCACAACATTCTCCTGTCACTTCTCCCTCTACTTATGACCCCATACTGAGACTTCTGTTGGAAGCTAGCCTGGCGTGGCCCACTGCCACCATGACAGGGTGCTGACAGCGGTGAGACAGGTCTGTAAGAAATCAGGGCTGACATCTCAGCCTCAGCCAATCCACCCAGGGCAAGCCCTCAGCCAGGGGCCAGGGCTCATTTGCTGCTGCTGGCTCTAGGTTAGCTTGTCATTACTGTTCCCTGGGGAGTTTCTCTGTCTCAGACCCAGTCTCTGCCTTCCAGCTTCTATGGTTTCCTTCTCCAGGATTCCTGTGTTCTCTTGCTCGTCCTTATCTCTTTTTGACAGCCTGGTATGAGCTTGTGTTTTCAGCAAAGCCATATGGGGAGAATGGTCAGCGATGAAGGATGTGTAGAAAATGGCATTAAGCATTTCAAGAAGCCTTTCAGAGTCAACCATCTGTGATCTTTCAGCGCCTTGGGAATGGTGTGGTTTCCTGGTGACTTCTTTAGTCCCCCCATGCAGAATGTCCTGGGGTTTCCCCAGCCCAGGCAGCACATAACAGACACATGGCCAATTCTAACTCCTCTCCTTTCTCATGTGGTACAAATGTGGGATTTATCAACTTTGCCCTCTCCTCCAGGGGGCCCATGAAGGTCACAGTCATTGGAAGGGGGATCCCCCAGCCCAGCTGGCCAAAAAAAGAAAAAAATAGCCCAAGGATGCAGTACTTACTGGGCACAGAACTTGATTTGGTTTGGTCTTTTCTCTGGCAGTCCTTGTCAGGATCTTTCTGCATCATTTCACTCACTTGTCACCGTGTCACAGTACAATGACTTTACCCTACATGCCCCAGGTGGTTTCCAGCTGCAAAAAAAGAGACACCTGTTACCTCTTCCCTGGCCTTGGTATCACTGAACACTGGAGCTGGAAAAAACCTTACAGCTCATCTACTTGTATCACTCCCAAATGTCAGTCGACATACATGTATTACCTTGGAATCATGTGGGACACTTGTAAAAAAAAAAAAAAAAATACAGGCCTCTGACTCCCACTGCCAAGATTCTGATCCAGTGGGTCCGACGGGGGCCCAGGAATCTGCATTTCACAGGCATTCCGAATGATTTTGATGTGTGGCCAGATTTAAGACCCAGTGACCACTCCAATGTCTTATCAAATAAGGAAGCTCTGGTCTCCAAGGGGTGAAGATCATCACCCCACCTCCCAGAGTGGAGAGCAGGCAGGATGGTGAAAAGGACCTTGGAAGACACATCAGAAGGAGTGCCTGGGTGGCTCAGTAGGTTAAGCGTCTGACTTCGGCTAAGGTCATGATCTCGCGGTTCGTGAGTTCAGGCCCTGAGCTGGGCTCCGCACTCACAGCATTAGAGCCTGCTTGGGATTCTGTCTTTCTCCCTCTCTCTCTACCCTCCCCCATTCCCACACTTTCTCTCTCTCACAGGATAAATGAGTGAACTTAAAAAAAAAAAAAAAAAAGGAAGAAGAAGACACATCAGGAGACCCAAGCCCCCACTCCAGCTCTGACACTTAACAGCCTGTATGGCCTGACACTGTGACTTCCCAGCCAAACCCTGGTTTTGAGATGAGTCTAAGGCTTGTTTCAGCTGTTCCAGTGCTCTTTGAGTCCCCAAAATATCCCCTTGGAGAAATAAGGCAGTGCTTTTAATGCAAGGGGATGAATCTTCATTCATTCATCCGTGGAGCACATTTACTGTTCATTTGCTAGAGCCAGGTTCTGTGCTAAATAGCTTATAGATGAATGTGATAGAGTTTCAGCCAGCAGAGAAGAAGGGGTGACCCAGGATTTCCTGAGTGTCTGCAGTGTACGAGGCATCATGCTCGGAGCCTTATACACATGACTTCCTTTAGGCTGCACAATAGCCCTCTGTGTTGTCCCCATGTCACAGTTGAGGAAATACCCTCAGAGAGGCTCTGAGTCTTTCTTAAGGTCATTCAGGTAGACCAAAGAGCCTTCTATGTGCCAGGCACTGTTCTAAGCTCTTCATGTCTTGCCATATCTCACTGATCCCCTGACACACAATTTCACATCACTGAAGTCTGGAAGCATCTAGCCATTGACATCATTTGCCACTGTAACTGGCAGAACTCTTTCCTTCTTAGTAGCATATATAGTTGTGATGTTCCATATAAAAAGTGGCATCTTTCGATGAACTACTGTCTCCCACTTGCACATAGTGAGCGGCAGAGACAAAATCCACACCCAAGTCTGCTGGCTTCACACTCTCATGCTCACAGCTCAGTGGGGAAGTGGCCTTGAATGGTGGAACTCAGGGCTCAGACACTTCCCGGGGAGCTCCCCACCTACTGTGCTGGCACAGCAGGGTCACCTGCTCAGAGAGTCTGGATGTCCCTTGCTTTTCTCTGTTCCCCCTTCCCTCTCCTCCATGGTAGGTATAACTGCTGGTCACCGGGTCCCAAGAGGTAGAGAGAAATCCAGCAATCATATTCCTTGGGGATCTACCCAAATGAGTTAAAAACTTATGTCCATACAAAACCCTGCCCAGGAGTGTTTATAGCACCTTGATTCATAATTGCCAAACTTTGGAAGCACGTGTCCTTCAGTTGGTGAATGGATAAATAAACTGTGGCACATCCAGACAATGGATTATTATTCGCTGCTCTCAAGAAATGGGCTATCAGGCCACAAAAAGACATGGGAGAACCTTAAATGCATATGTATACTATGTGATACCAACTGTACGACATTCTGGGAAAGACAAAGCTATAGCGACAGTAAAAAGATCAGCGGTCACCGGTGATCAGAGGCTGGGAAGTGAGATGGCGGGGCGCAGAGGATGTCTAGGGCAATAAAACTACTCTGTACGATACTATAATGGTGGATACACGTCAGTATACATTTGCCCGAACCCGCAGAATGTACACCAAGAATGAACCCGAAGGCAAACCGTGGACTCTGTGTGATTGTGATGTGTCGGTGTGGGTTCATCTTTACAACAGGTGCGCCACTGTGGTGCAGGATGTCCACACTGGGGGAGGCTGGGCTTGTGTAGGGGCAAAGGGTACATGGGAAATGTTTATACCTTCATCTCCATTTTTCTGGAACTTAAAACTGCTCTGAGAAAATGAAGTCTATTAAGAGAGAAAAAAAGAAAGGTGGAGAGAAGCAGGCTGATTAAGGGCAGGATGAGACACCAGGGTTTCTGCTGGTCATGGTCTTGGGCGGGGGGGTGGAGGGGGGGTGGGGAGGGCAGGGTAGAGGAAAATCAGGGCGGGGCAGGGGGGTGTCCAGAGTACAGTGGTGACTGCCAGCTGCCCCCAGCAGGTAGCGTGGAGGCGGTGATGATCCGGCTGGTGAACGGCTCCGGCCCACACGAGGGCCGGGTGGAGGTGTACCACGAGCGGCGCTGGGGCACCGTGTGTGACGACGGCTGGGACAAGAAAGACGGGGACGTGGTGTGCCGCATGCTGGGCTTCCGTGGTGTGGAGGAGGTGTACCGGACGGCTCGATTTGGTCAAGGTAAGTGCTCTGGGGGGCAGGGACACGGGGACCAGCTGGGTCTCCTCCCCAGAGCACGAGTCCCCTGCACAGCGGTCCCACCGGGTGTCGCCTGGCCTCTGCCCCCATGCTCCCTGCGGTGGGAGGTTCGCTGGCCCCCAGGCAAGGAGCTGTGCCCTCACACAGTTCTGATTATTAGAACACTCTTCCTTTCCTTGAATTGACTTCCTTTTATTTCCCGTGTCCTGTCAGATTCCCCTGCGGACCCTCGTTCTCAGCCCTGCGTCTCAGGCGCGGATCTAAACCCACTCCCACTTAACTCTACTACATGTTTTTTTAAGTTTATTTATTTATTTTGAGAGAGAGAGAGAGTGCACACACACGCGAGCGAGCAGGAGAAGAGGGGAGAGAGAGAGAGAGAGAGAGAGAGAGAGAGAGAGAGAGAGAGAGTCCCAACCAGGCCCCCATGCTGTCAGCGCAGAGCCCCAGGTGGGGCTTGAACTCACAAACCTGGAGAACATGACCTGAGCTTAAATCAAGAGTCAGATGCTTAACCCACTGAGCCGCCCAGGCGTCCCTATTACATTTTTGTTACAGAGCCCAGCGAGTGCTGAACACTTAATGCACCCATTGTGTGCCTGGTTTGGCTCTAAACACGTGACAAATACTCCCTCACTGAATCCTTACAACACCTAGGAAGTGGATACAGAGATCATCCCTGTGTTCCAAATGCGGAAACAGAGGCACAGAGAGGTTGACTAACGTGCACAAGGTCTCACAGCTGGCAAATGGAAGAGCCTGGTTTCCCTCAGACCCCAGCAGGAGGCTTAGGAGGCCAGGCTCCCACCCACTCTGCTGGCTGTCCCTGCCCCTCTCTGAGTCCTTTCTTCTTCAGATGAATATCTCCGGTTACTTCATCTCGTCTTTATGTGACAGGATTTTGCCAAGTCTTCACCATTTTGCTGCTTTCCTTTCGACATGCTCAAGCATACCTCCCTTCCTGTGGATGGTACAAGAGACTTGGAGGGAGGGGTGCAGACGTTTTCTGGGCAGATAGCGGATTTGAACCGTCCACCACTCTCCTGCTTCGAGGAGGACAGCTGTGCCCCAGCTCCAGTCCCCGTCCATGGCACTGCGTCTGTCCCCCAGGCTAGCCCTCTGTATTAGTCTGCTCAGCTGCTGTAACAAAGAGCACAGACCTGTGGGGCTTAAACAACAGACATTTATTTTCTCACAGTTCCGGAGGCTGGAAAGCCCACAATCAAGGTGTCCATGGATTTGGTTTCTCCTGAGGCCTCTCCTCAGCGTGTAGATGGTCGTCTTCTCCCTGTGTCTTTACATGGTCTTCCCTCTGGATGGTGCCTGTGTCTCCTCTTTTATAAGGACGCAGTCATATTGGATAGCACCCCA
This sequence comes from Felis catus, assembly GCF_018350175.1. Lineage (NCBI taxonomy): Eukaryota > Metazoa > Chordata > Mammalia > Carnivora > Felidae > Felis > Felis catus. The sequence goes on along the minus strand of NC_058371.1, from coordinate 49,155,224 downwards.
ATGACCTCATTTCACCTTAGTCACCTCTTTAAGGGGCCTGTCTCCAAACACAGTCACATTCTCAAGTCCTGGGGTTAGGACTTCAACTTGGTAATTTGAGGAGACACAGTTCAGCACATAACCCTCTCTAGACCTTGGCATGCTTGCTGTGACCACCACCTACTACACACAATCTGGGACCACTTATTATTTTTTTTTTGATGTTTATTCATTTTTGAGCGAGAGAGACAGAGTGCGAGCAGGGGAGGGGCAGAGAGAGGGAGACACGGAATCCAAAGCGGGCTCCAGGCTCCGAGCTGTCAGCACAGACCCTGACGTGGGGCTTGAATTCACGACCTGCGAGATCAGGACCTGAGCCGAAGTCAGACGCTTAACTGACTGGGCCACCCAGGCGCCCTGAGCTGGGACCATGAATTACACACCTGCCGACACGTGCTATAAACATCCATAGCACCGCACACACTTTCACACTCAAATATAAACATTCACGTTCACACATACTTTTTCCTCCATCAGACCTTGAACTTGAAGAAACCTGTGTTGAACCATAACTAAAACAACAGTCCCACATGCACAAGCCCAGTACTCCCTGCGCCCTCAGGAGAGAGTGCTGACCCGTGGCTGTGTGAGCTTGTTGCTTCTCCAAGACGCTGGGTTTTGGCGTCCCCATCTGTAACTTAAAAGGGCTTGCGGGCTCTGATGTGCCTTCCAACTTTGAGCCCCTGGGATTGGAAATGCTCCTGTTCACCTGTCAAGAGAACCCAAGTTCTTACAGGTGTGGGGAGGGGTTTGGACTGATCCACTCATCCTCGGTTTCCAGGCCCCCCTTGTGGCCTGTGGAGGAACAGCTGGTCCCTGTGGGAGCTCCTTGTATCATGGAGTGGAGCCAGGCCTGTGTGCTGTCTTGCCTGACCCCATGGCTGCCTGACCCACCGGGCTCAATGGCTAAAGGGACTCATGGGATGGCATGAGAGGGGGGGCCAACACATCCTCTCCAGATAGGGAAACGGAGCCAGGTCACGTCCAGACCGGCAGGGACATCTCCACTCCTCTGAATCACCATTCATCTCATCCCCACCAGGGGCTGTTGTAACTTCTGTGCAGAATCTCAGCCCTTAGACCTCAGTCGCTGTTACAGACTGAAGGTTTGTGTCTCCCCCAATTTCCTGTATTAAAATCCTAACCCCCAGTGTGATGGGATTAGGAGGTGGGGTCTCTGGGAGGTGATTAGGTCGTGACAGTGGAGCCCTCATTATAGGACTAATGCTCTTACAAAAGGGACCCCAAAGAGTTCCGTCTTCCTCTTTCCCTGAGGAAGCACAGAGAAGACAGTAGTCTCCAGCCCAAAAGAGCCCTCATCAGAGGCCGACCATGCTGGCAGCCTGACCTTGGACTTCCAGCCTCCAGGGCTGAGAGAAATAAGTGTCTGTTGTTTACAAGCCACCCAGTCAATGACACTTTGTTAGAGCAGTCTGGGCCGCCTAAGATGATCCCATTGACGGAAAGTGATGGGGTGAAATCTGTTGTGACAGCTGGCAGAGAGCAGCTGACCGATCCCACCCGTCCTGGCCTCTCTACCAAAAGGCCGGAGCGCGTGGGGAGTTCAGAGAGTCCAGCTCCTCGGAGGGCAGCCCACCGGAGAGAGCACTTTCCTCCCACTTAAAGCTTTGGGCCGGATTTCAGCCTGTTTTCTTCAAGGAAACCGCCATCCCTGTTTACATGAGGAGCTGGAACTGTAGGAACAGTCCCTGCTATTTCATTCTCGACTCCAGTGAGGACTCCTGCCTAATAAGTGGAGGTAAACCTTGTGGGGAAAAGAAAACCCAGAAACTCTTGGGGCGCCTGAGTGGCTCGGTTGGTTAAGTGGCTGCCTTCTGCATAGGTCATGATCTCACGGTTTGTGGGTTCAAGTCCCACATCAGGCTCTCTGCTGTCCATGTGGAGCCCGCTTCAGAGCCTCTGTCCCCCTTTCTCTCTGCCCCTCCCCCCATTCTCTCTCTCTCTCTCTCTCTCTCTCTCTCTCTCTCCCTCTGTCTCTCTCTCTCTCAAAAATAAATAAACAAAAATTTATTTAAAAACAACAACAACAGTGGCTAGGGGGTGCCTGGGTGGCTCAGTCAGCTGAGTGTCTGACTTCAAGCTCAGGTCATGATCTCGCAGTTCATGAGTTCAAGCCCCACATCGGGCTCTGTGCTGACAGCTCAGAGCCTGGAGTCTGCTTTAGATTCTGTGTCTCCCTCTCTCTCTCTCTGCCCTTCCCCCACTCCTGCTCTGTCTCTCTCTGTCTCTCAAAAACAAAATAAAAAACGTCAAAAATAAAAAAAATAAACGGAAACTCTTTTAGAGAAACCAAAAGAAATCATTTGAATGTCATGGGCGGAGTTAGTCCCAAACAGACTCCGTGGCCTCTTTGATTCCCCCTTGACTTTTGTATCATGTGACACATGGGGAAGCTCTGAAATCGCCGCTGTAAACCAGTCAATGGAAAGCCAGACTCACTTTCCTGCACGTATCACACTTGCACTGTTATTTCCCCATCGCGGTCCAGTAACTTACGTCGTGTGATATTCGAGACCTCGACAGATCGGCGGGCCAGGTGTTATTAATGGGTTCACGGAGGGTAAGAGAAGGGGCTGACCCAGCCGAGGCTCATCTGAGCCCTTGCTCCTAAACCAGGCTGCACCGCCAGCTTTCCTCAGGCATCAGTGGGCACTGGGCTCAGTGGTGGGTGCAGGGTTGAGTGAACCTAGTCTCCAGCCTCAACAGGTTCAGTGTAGAGGAAAGACAGGCGTGTTCATCGACTCTGAACAGCATGGTGGGGGCTCTCAGGTTATGGTGGCCATGGGCACAGCGGGCAAGGGATGCCGTCTCTCCTGGCAGCGATGGGGCCGTACATCAGATCCACCCTCTGACCGCAGCCTCCTTCTCCACCAGGGCCCCAATGCCTCGTCCCGATCTGCCCATCCCCAGCCTCAGTCTCCCAAGCCCCGGCCCCTCCCTCCATGGCTTGGCTTCTCTCTGTGCCCTCTGGACGTGCTTCCTGCCTGCCAGCCAGGACCACGCGCCTATCCCCGTCCCGCTCTCCCCCACTCCTCATCCCACATCTGGCTGGTCCCTGGGTCCCACAGTGTCTACTCTCTGCCATCCCTTGAATCTGTCCCTTCATTCCCCCTGCTCTTGCCTTAGATGCCCAGGCAGGGCAGGGCAGAGCAGTGGTCAGGAGCTCAGGCCGTGGGTCAAACCTGAGTTAGAGTCCCAGATCTGCCACTTGGAGCCAGTGACCTGGAGTAGCTTCTGTGGCCTCCCCTAGCTTCAGCCCTTCCGCTATCGAAGGCTAATGGCAAACGCTAAATGAGATCACGCGTCTGGCGGTAAGCATGGCGCGGGCCCTGTGGTGCACACTCCTCTGATATACGTTGGGCGGAGGCGGGGTGCCAGTCAAGGTGGGCGTACGGGGGCTGGGACCCTCCGTGAGCCGCTTCCTCACTGCTGCCTCACCTCCAGCTCCAGCCTGCCTCCTGCCGCCTTCCTGCTTGCAGCTGCCAGGGTTCTATCTGAAATGAGACCCTTCCTCCTCCGCCTCCCACCTCCCCCTCAGCCTTCAGCCACACGCAGCCACTTGTGTTCTCCGAGCTCCCGTGGCTCTTTCGTGTCTCCGTATCTTCTCGGGCTTCGTCTGGGATGCCGTCCCCTCCTTCTTCATCTAGCTACCTCCTATTCAGCTTGTCGAGTCAGCTCACTTATCAGCTCCTGAGGGGAGCTTTGCTGGCCACTTCCTTTCCCGCCCCACCCGTGCCCGGGGATGTCAGTGCCCCTACTCGGAGCTCCCCGGGTGTCACGTCTCTATCATGACACCTCTCACACCCTCCTGAGCTCTGATACATGTGTGAACACCTTTGTGCACGAGGCTTTACCTTCACAGCTCCAAAACCCAGGACTCTGCCTGGGACATACTAGGGTAAATGGATAAAGGCTGGAGGGAAGGAAAGGAGGGAGGGAAGAAGGGGCCGGGAGAAGGGAGGAAGGGAAGAAGGAAGGAAGGAACTTCTGTGCCTGCCTAATCTGACTCCTCCCCCCGTAGAACACAAGGCACTGCCAGTCCCTCCCTGGCAGTTCTCTTGGGGGTCTGGCACCATAAAATTTTCCCTGGACAGGGCCCAAAAATCAAATTATCAGTTTCTCTGGCAAAAGGCGAGGCAAGAGCCGGATGGGAGAGACTTAAAGGTGTTTTTTGATTTTAAATTGGTCCAAGAGCTGTTGGAGAAGGAGCAAATGCAGACAGAGCAGATGGAGGGTGATGGCTGGAAGGAGGTCTAGGAAGGGGTGGAAGGAGCAGAGGGTAGCCCCACTGGGAGGGAGCCTCACATCTGCAGAGAAAATCTTTGTGTAAGACACATAGACAGAGGGAGTAAGGATGGGTACAAATGCAGACAGATTTGTGGGTGGGGGTGCGAGGGATGGAACTGGGGGTGTTCGCTTCTAATCATATCATCATTACCAGTGTTCGCCCCTTTTCTCTAAGATAAAGTCCAAATACTGGGAGGTGGCTTTGTGCACAGATCCACAAACATGAAAGGGCTAGGTAGGAAATAGTTTAGGCTTTATGGGCCAAAGGTTTCTCTCCCTGCTCAACTCTGCCCTTGCAGCATGAAAGCAACCACAGACAAAACATAATCAAACAGTGGGGCTGTGTTCCAACAAAATTTTGTTTACGAAAGCAGACGGTGGGTTGAACTGGTCCACGGTACGCCACCCCCGACCTAGTGTTCGTGCTGTGTACTGTGTACCCGTGAGGAGCAAATACTGGTCTGCCGGCATGTCAGAGGCCTGGGTCGTGGCCTCCTGCCCTTGGTCATCATGGGACAAGTCACTTCATCTTTCTGGGGCCTCAGTTTTCCCATCTCTTAAATACTCGTTTGATACTTGTCTGGCTACCTCTGTGTGCAGCTCGGATGGGTGGATTCAGTGTAACTTATTTCTTCTATTAATGTTACTCCAAATAAACAGGTAGAAGCTCAAATGTTAGCTCCTTGAGGCAGAGATTTGTGTTGCTGTTTCCTCCTTTTTTGTTTGTTGATGTAGTCCAGACACCCACAATAGTGCTGAGCATGGAAAAGGTCCTCAAATACATGTTGAATGAATGAATGAATGAATGAGGAGGATAGATTAAAATCTCCACTTACTCATCCCAACAACATCACCTTCAAACAGTGCCTAGTGTCTGAGTGTCAGAAGACCTGGCCTCTGGTCCCAATTTTGCCTCCTCAAGATAAACATGTCACCCTATTGCTTCCTTTTTCTGATCTGAACAGTGGGGCTTAGTTATCACAGGGCTTTGCTAGGGAGCTTGGAGAGCTAGCCCGAGACGAGCTTCTCAGACTTGAAGGCGCACATGAATCATGGGAGATCGTCTTGAAATGCACATTCTGATTCAAGCCCGGGTGGACCCCGGACTCTGCATTTCCAGCAAGCTCCCAGGTCATGCTGACACTCCTGGTCTTGTGGCTACACTTGGAGGAATCGGATGTCAGTTCTAAAGCTGAAGTGGTGATTGGTACAGAGAAATGGGAGTTCTAGGCTCTTTGACGTGTTGAGCGGCAGGGATGGTTCGCGGGTTAACTGGCCCTCCGGCGATGCCCCACGCTGCCGTAATACTGCAGAGACCCGGCACTGCCGATTTAATGAGCCTATTCTCATTTTATGAGCTCTTCCATGACTGAACAATAGCCAGAACTCCCTGGCTAAACACCAACTAGAGTTGGGAGTTTCATGATCCTGTATACGCATTTGGGCCGGTTACCTTGGGTCTGTTCTGTATTTGTCAGTTTCCTTCATTTACTTCTTTATTTGTTTTGGGTGTGACTAATCCCACAGAGCTCTCGGGCCTGCAGGCTTTTCCTGGGTAATTTGTAAACTGATGTGTTTTCCAGGAGACATTTAATCTGCAAATTATTGCTAGGCCTCAAAGGGCTTATTGTGTAAGAGGCACAGGGTATCCGGCCAGGGAAGAGGCTCTTGTGAAGAAACAACGGCCAAGGCAGCGGAAGGAGGCCTCTCCTCCCAGCTCTGTCCCTGAATTCACTGCTCAGCAATCCCATGACAACAGATGCTGAAAATCTCTACATAACGAAAATATGTCTAAACCACATAGCTCATGCGGTAGATTTTGTGGGCAGTAAAATGGTTTAGATAACATCCTTTGTAAAGAGATTTCTCCTATGCAGTTCAAGAGCGAGTGACGGCTTTAAGGTTTTTACAGTCGTCCCAACCATTCCTCTACAAGGAGAGGTTATCTGGATGCTGAGAGTTGGGGCCGGGAGGAGACAGGGCTACTAGGATCAGGACACGGTACCAATCCCTGAGCTACCTTTTTTATAGGGTTTTGGTAGATTTCAAAGTCCTTTAAAAATCAGGAACAGGGGCACCTGGGTGGCTCAGTCAGTTGAGTGTCCGACTTCAGCTCAGGTCATAATCTCACAGTTCATGGGTTCAAGCCCTACATCAGGCTCGCTGCTGTCAGTGTGGAGCCTACTTGGGATTCTCTCTCTCCCTCTCTCCCTGCTTGCTCTCTCTCTCTCTCTCTCTCTCTCTCTCTCTCTCTCAAAAATAAAATAAACATTTAAAAAAGAAAAAAAATCAGGAACAATTTTTTACTTCATCTGGCTTGATCAGGTTGACACGGCTAATTTAAGACCTTTAACCCCATGCTTTTTGGTGCCAGCTCATAGACCTAACAAGCTAGAGCACTGGAGTGACCAACAATCCTGGTTCAGCCAGCATGTACCTGGTTTCAGCACCAAAATTCTCACATCCTGGTAATTCCCTCCCAGTTTTAAAACTGAAATTGTTCCCCTGATGGGGCTGAGATTTGAATCAAGATCTGGCCTACTCATTGTAAAGCCCTGCTGCTTCTGCTACATCAGTGCTTCTCAAATTTCTGTGCTTAACCTCTTGGTTAAGATGTAGATTCTGGTTCAGTAGTCCTAGGTGGGACCTGAAAGTTCTGCATTTCTTTTTTTTTTTTTTTTAATATTTATGTATTTTTGAGAAAGAGAGACAGCGTGAGCAGGGGAGAGGCAGAGAGAGAGGGAGACAGAATCTGAAGCAGGCTCCAGGCTCTGAGCTGTCCACACAGAGCCCAATGCAGGGCTCAAACTCACGAACTGCAAGATCATGACCTGAGGTGAAGTCGGCTGGCCAACAACTGAGCCACCCAGGTGCCCCCGAAGTTCTACATTTCTAATCAGCTCTGGGTAATGCCAATGCTGCTGGTCCAGGACCACACTTTGAGTAACCAGGCTCTAAGCCACTGCGTCTGTGGGTGTCCTGAAGCTCAGTCATGCTTCCAGAGGGCTCCCAAATGGGCTCCCACCATCTGGCGCGTGGCATGGCCATCCGCACAAGAGAGTGCACCAGAACCATGGGTGATGGTCCTGCCAGTTGATCAGCGGGGGCTCCAGGTGACTTCTCTTGCAGCCCACTCCCCTCTCCATTGACCCCTGACTCTAGACAACCCCCCTCCATTCCTTCCTGGAGCCTCACCCAACTGCCCTATTGCTCTGACATTCATTGGGGACCTTCATTGCCAAGTTTATGTCTCTCAAGGCTCTGGTACAATCCTAGGAAAGCCAACTAAAGGCTCCCCTGCATGGGCAACTTCAGACCAGTGGGTTGGTCTCCTTAAGATCTGGGTAAACGGGACTGGCTGCAGGCAGAGCTCACGTAGATTGTCTTAGGGACCTTGTATTTGGGGAACTGACCTAATTATGGCTGGGGATGCTTCTTCCTGTCATTAAATATATATATGTGTGTGTATATATATATATATATATATATATATATACACACATATATATACATATATATATACATATATATATATATTTTATATATATATATATATATATGGCTATAATGTTAAATTCTGGGGTCCTGTGTCATTCTAGCGCCACTGTTTGGAGTTCATAGAGTGGAACCATCTGCTTTAAATTTCAAAAGATTGGGGGTCATGTTGTGCAGACATACTTGGTTATAGGGCACTGGATCTGTCCAATCCAGAATCTGTCTGACATTGTCCCTCAGATTAGGCCGTGCTTGAGTACTCATCAACAAAGACTGCAAGACATTGTATCTCAAAAGCTATGAGGTGTCTCATATAAAGTGTGCGCCGAGACCAACTTGGTCTTGAGTTTCAGACTCTGCAACTTACAAGTTGAGTAGCTCTGCACCAACTGTATCCTGAGCCTCTATAAAACTGGCGTATTAATGTCTACCTCACGGCGCCGTGCTCAGAATGGAGGAAGATCACACATGTGAAATGTCTGCCGTGTAGGAGATACCAATAAATGCTGCCATCACCGCGATTGTTGTTACTCTGCCCTCAGGAAACTGAGCCTAGAAAATGAGTATTTGGTCTTGGTGGGGAGGAGAGGGCAAGGGGAAATGGCTTGATTTGAGAATTGCCAGCAGAGCCCGGGACAGCCCGGTCAAGAACAGACACAGCGGTGCTGTTTTTCTTCTGTCCTGCTCTCCTGCATATCTGCTAAGAAACCATGTTGACTTGTCCCTACAGGCACAGGGAGGATTTGGATGGATGACGTGGCCTGCAAGGGCACAGAAGATACCATCTTCCGCTGCAGCTTCTCCAAATGGGGGGTGACAAACTGCGGACACGCTGAAGATGCTGGGGTGACGTGCAACAGACACTGAAACTGGGTGCAGTCCACAGTCCGGGCCCTGCTGCCGAGCCTCCTTCCTGCATTCCTGGGGCAGGGGCATCGCTTGGGACCATGCCTCTGCCCTGCCCAGCCCAGCATCCCCCTCCCCCATATCCCTGTGCCAGGACCACAGTGGCCTGTCGTCATGCTCCTCTTGGACATCAGCTCCAAAGTGCAACTCTGGGATCCACTGCCTGTCTCTCCCTTCTACCAGGGTTCCTGCATGTGAAGCCCTGGGCAACTGGATCGTCATTTTGCCTGCCCTTCTAAGCACCATGCATCAGGACTCAACATCCATGCTCCCTTTGGTCTGTCAGTTAAATGCTGAGAGTATGTTGGCGAGAAACGCAGCAGTGGACACGGGAGGGAAGCATGACAGGTCATTTACTCTTCAGATAATTCCCTTAGTTAGGCCAAGAGTTTTGACATCTTCCTTCCCAGAAAGAGACCATACCAAATGATTCATTCTTCCCTCTCTTTACTCTGCCTCTGCACACCATTTGTTAGTCTGGGGAAGTGATATAGAGGAAGGGCCAGCTATAGGAGTGAGAGGGAAACGCACGTCACATGCAGGAGGCAAGCTGGCTTTGGAGAAGAGGAGTGAAACTAACATCCAATGAGTGACTCCCATGTATACAACACATCTTGGATGCTAAATTCATTTATCCACTTTGTAGTGTTTCTACAAGGCTTGTTAGCTTGGGTAAGACCTTACCTCTAGGTAGCACTCAACTGACCCATTCACGTGGCCAGTAAGATTGAAGATTGAGAATGACTAAACCATTGTTTCTACCTGCATCCTACTGTGTCTTTCCTAGGCTTGGGCAGGACACTCAGATGCAAGACATGTGGGATTACAAGGTTACATATTCCATACTACAGAGTATAAGATTGGACGTGACTGGCTTCCAGGCCAACCAGGAGGAAGGCGATTTGGAGGGTGACATGGGGACTTATCTGGGTTCAACTGAGACCAGCGTTCATCATCTGACAGTCAGCCTTAAGGCCAACTTACCTGTGTCTCAGAGCTGTTTGGAGGTGAAGCTATCCAGGCTTCTTTGGGTGTGCTCCTATGATCAGAACGCATGTCCTTATGGATCCTGTAAGCGTGGAAGGAAATGACGATTTCCTATAACCTCTGGCAGAAGAAGGAGCCATGGACCTCTGCCAGTCCTCAATCTGCACCCCTCTCCTAGCGACAGGAAGATCATATTCTTCCTCTGACATGAGGAGGAGGTCAAACCAGGCCATATACATATTCTAGGACTAGGGAAGCTACATGGTAGTAAGTGAGCACAGACTCACCTCCCTTGGGGGAGTCACAAACTGAGTCAGGCCTCGGACACACAAATCCCTGTCACATGGGGTGAGTATCAGCTTAGCTGGGGAAAGTGACACCTGGGACCTCCTCCTGCCCCCCAGGTATAGGACCAGCAAAATTCCTGGCTGACAACAAAACCAATATGTGCTATTGGTTGTTCTTTGCTTACAGTATGCTTGTTATCCATTAATGTCTTAATGATCAGAGACTCTCCTGATCAATTGCTATGTTTACATAACACGCATGTACTCAAGCATCTTTCTCCAGGGCCAATATATGCATGCATATATGAACATAGCACTCTTTACTACATAGCTCAGCACATTGCAAAGTTTGCATTAAAAAGAGAAAATACTAAAGGTGGAAAGATGTCACACTGAATGAAATAAACCCCAGGTCATTTCTGGCAAAAAATCCAGCTATCCCATCGATGAAGACCCACATAACTTTCTTACGTGGTCTTTTCATTTAGGAAAACACAAGTCTTGTTTTACATCAAATAAAAATCACAATGATAAGTGTTTGAACCTTAACTGAAAAGTCTACTAGTTTACATATTTACATACGAGGACATGGAAATAACCATGGATCTGTATTTCAGGGACTAAAGGAAATTAGGCCTGGCCTAAAATACATCAGACCTTTTGTAAGAAAGAATTTCAATAAAGCTAAGAACATGTCACTAACAAACTTTGTGTCACATTCTTTCTCATGAAATTCTGGTGAGCATGGGGAGGACTGGTAAAAACTGTATGGTCTGATCATTTCTCACTGGGGATTGGTAGAATGAGCAGCTTATGAGAAGCTATCTTAACACTTCTGGAGCACAATAAACACAGTGTAGACCAAGAACATGGTGGAACACAATGTCTTAAGCCTTAGTAGGTAACCTAAGGAAGGGGTCCCAGGCAACAGAAAAATCAAGGCCCAGCTTATAAGAGAATTGCATTTTTATTCAATCAAGGAAAGAACACCTATTTCCTGACATCTCCAGAGTTGGTACTTGGGAATGAAAGGGTACTTCCTATAATCATCTTCCCTCTGTCATAACTAGAACGGTGTGCTTAATGCATAATTTCAAACATTGGGCAACACATGTAACACGAGACCGTGATCCTTGAGGAAGGGCAGCAAGTGGGGTAAGCCTACCCTGGCCTGGGCTCTCTGTCCGACTGTGACACAGTTGAGGGAGCCCTGAGTCCAGGAATCTCACTAAGGTGAAGACACAAGGATTGGAGACAGGAGAGACAAAGGTGGCTGGAATTTGCAGGGCACAGTGCTCAAGAGTAGAGAACTATACAAAGAAAGTTCCAGAAAGGTGCATAAGGGTTCCCTTGAGTTGTCAGCTGAACAATAATCTGTGTGAATCCCATGAGGCCAGCTAGAACAACTTCTGAGGAAAGCACCATTACAAGAGCTCACACAGAGCTGAGAATCTTTCAAGTTCTCTTGCCAGAGTGGGAGAATTACCTAGGGGACTGAAAGTCCTTATTGAAAACTCTTTAGCCTGTTCTAATGGGGGGTGGGGGGGTGGCAGGGAGTGGTGAGCTGGTAGAGAGGGATAAATAACAAAGCTGCAGCCAGAACCCCATCTCAGCTCCAAAAAGCTAAAGTTGGAGGGGAAGGAGAGGAAAAGGAGAGAAGGGAGAGGGGTATTCTATGGAGGGTTGAAGGGAGAGCCATTCCAAGAAGAGAAACACAAGTGATTCACACATTTGACATTTTATAGAAATGTTAGCATGACTGTCATAAAACAATGTAGCTGGAGAAACTAAGGGGTGCTCATGGTGGAGAGAGTTTTGGCTCCTTTCCACATATCGAGTCAACTACAGTGGCTGGCTTAACTACAGCACACATAGGTCCCAAAGGTTACTTCTGACCGGCATTTGAGATGAGGGCATTAGTGGTGCCTTATATACATTAGACAGGGCAGAAAAAGAGGGGTCACTGCCCTTCTCCATGAGGGCGGCTCCTACTACTGGCTGAGTTAAGCTAAGGATGAGCTACAAAGAAATAATTCCAGAAAAATACAACTTTAAAACAGATAAGTCTCCAAAACAGAAGTCTTAGACTCTTTAAGAACTACTTGAGTTGTAGTCCCAAAGTGCTGATAAAAATTTCCTGGCTCCTTGCCTGGCCCACTTTCCTCTCAGCCCCACCTATGTCCACACCGTGGGTGCTTTCTAATGTCCTATCTTGTGTTCTCTACAAGTAGAAGGATGTGCTGACTGTGGTCTACTAGGGCTCCAATCAGTGCGACCTTGTTCTGGGTCTGACGAAAAGACCTCTCCCTCCTGTGATGAATGGATTCAGGTCATTTTATCAGGCACAAGGAATCACCTTTCTTTTTCAGAGGAAACTCATGCTCTACCCACAGAAGAAGGGTTTTGACAAAGTTCTTGCCCTTCTTTCATTGGCGTGTTCATTTGGGAAGTCTTTACTGAGTGTCTACCATGTGCAAGGCTCTGTACTATGTACAGGAGACACAGTGGTAGAGCAGACCAATTTGGTTCCTGTCCTCACAGAGCTTACATTCTAGCTTTTACCCTTTTCACAGGCTTTCAGCATAACATTAACCACACGAGAATAATAATGTTCAACAACAAGGAAGGTACGGATGAAGGGGACAGTGGTTGCTTGCCAAGGTACTTATGCAAAACACAAATAGCTCAGTTGTTTAAAAAATTACCTTCATTGCTAGTAAGACAGCAATAACACAGGTGGCTCTGTTTACACCAATAGCCAACAATAGGAAATGGGAATGATAAACCATAAGTTTATACTTACTGTTAAACAGTAAGTTTATACATGCTCATTCATTCAAAATAGTAGTAGATAAGAAGAAATCTTACGACAGAAACCATAGCTAACATCCCTTGAGCATTTACTGTGTGGCAGGCTCTTGGGGCTTTACAAGAATGAACTCCCTGAATTTTTATAACTACTGGTTTTGTTCTAATCATCCCAATTCTATGGGGGTAGCAGGGAGACTGAGGTCCTGGGAGGATCACACAGTAAACAGAAAAATTGGGACTTGAATCCAAGAAATCTTAAACACTACACTGTACAGAACATAAGCAATCATGACACTAGAATTTACGAGGTTAATCTGAGGAAGGTGGAAATGGAGATGATAGATCAGTTATGTTAGAATACACAGTATTTCAGCCCTTGGGTCCTGTAATGTGGCTTCCTGAAATAAACAGTTCTACATTAAGTTACCTACATTGAAATGATTCTGATGCACCACCTGTAGAGTAAACCCACAGCAAGCCCTTTATCAAGGACCAACGCACACAGAACAATCACAGACTCCCTCTGCCTCCCAATGGACTCTCTAAAGAGGCTGGAGATTCCTCCTGCCTGGCCAATTCTGGAAGACCTCAGCTTTGCAGAGCATATAAAGGAGTCAGGCAAGGGTGAAGTTATGGAGCTCTGAGGATCTGTGTTCCTGCCACATCATAAAAGGAGTCCAGCTGTGATCCAAAATACTTTGGGTTTCTTTCTTTCTTCCTCTTCCCATTTTACTCTGCACCTTTGGTCTTTCTGAAATGATTCCTAAAATCTTCTCTCGTTGCAAAGGATTTCAGCCCAAATCATTTTTTGCGTATAATTTCTTCCCTCTCTAAAATCATTTGACATATTTATTTATTCTTGTATCACAAATCAGACCGAGGGGTAAATTGTTTGACATTTGGAGCTGTGTAACTTTATACAAAGAAGAATGTCGGGCGAGTCCCACTACAGCACATGCTACTCATAGCAAATGGGGAAACATTTCCCATATCAAGATTAAGAGCCATTTACTATTTACAATGAACCGATTTCCTGGGCTATTCAGCTGTAATCAGACAAATATCTTATTCCTTCCATGTGTTTCTGAGACATAGTTACACAAGAGCATAGAAAACCAGAAAGTTAAGAAGTCTTTCTTAGAGGACAGTTTTTGGAGATCCTTCGTGTGTAGCAGGTGGGATGCCTCCTCATTTACAGAGAGGGGTGTGTCAGAAGGGAGTGGGTTCAGACTAGGACAGGAGGTTGAATGGTGGTTGAGAGAGATGCTTTACAGTAGGAAAATCAGGACTAACAAAACCAACTCTTTTGGAACTTCCTACGTGGAATTACAGTTTCAAGTTGGGGACCGGAAACTTCAGATTCTGTGATACAAACCCAGAGAAAAGTGATTAGAATCAGGGCTCTTATTATAAATAGTGGGAGTCCCTCTCCTGCAGTCAACTTCTTACCTACAATTCCAGACAATTATATCTTCTTTTTCTTTTTTTCTTTTTTTTTTTAAGTTTACTTATTTGAGAGAGAGAGTGTGTGTGTGTGAGCAGGAGTAGGGCAAGGAGAGAAGGAGAGAGAGAATCCCAAGCAGGTTCTTCACTTTCAGTGTGGAGCCCGATGCAGGTCTTGAACTCACAAACAGTAAGATTACACCTGAGCCAAAATCAAGAGTCAGACACTTAACCGAGTCACCCAGGAGCCCTGGCAGTAGTATCTTCTGATGGCAAGAGTCCTCGTCTAAGAAGCAGGATGTTTGAGTGTGTCATTCAGTGGTTGTATACTTAGTTGACCAATCTTCTTAGACATCATGCCTTCATTTAGGTCATCTCCCATCAGGTGGTGGGTGATATTGCCTTAGTGTGGGTTTTGGTTGGAATGACACTGCCACTGTAAAATCCAGAGCCATTAACTTTCTACTCATTCCAGTAAATGTCAAGCCAGAAGTCTTCATTAAAACAGTTACACAGGCGCACCTGGATGGCTCAGTCAGTTAAGCGTCTCTTGATTTCAGCTCAGATCATGATCTCACAGTTCGTGAAATCGAGCCCCGCGTTGGGCTCTGTGCTGACAGCGTGGAGCCTGCTTGGGATTCTCTCTCTCCCTCTCTCTGCCCGCCCCCCTCTGCTCGCACACACACGTGCTCTCGCTCTCTCTCTCTCAAAAATAAATACTTTAAAAAATAAAAAAATAAAACAGTTACATATAATATTTGCTCATTTTGCTAAAATGATGACCATAACAAGCAATATTTGATGAAATGTTAAGTACCAACTTCTCTGTGTATGGCATAATGCCCATTCAAACCTTTTACAAAAATTCCATGGTAATTCCTTGCTTCTTTCAGGGTCCAAAGCCCTGTACCTGTGGTCCTGGGACATCACACCAGCTTGGCATCCAAAGTCCTATGTAGTTTAATGGCCACTCTCAACCTGTGAGTCAATTATTAATTGTCTCTCAGCCTCAAGCCCACCTAACACTCAGCCCTGTGATACTTTGCGAGACTCTGCAAACTGACTTCTGTTTTGCTAGCTCCCTGTGACATTCTTTATGCAGGCAGCCCCAGAGCTGCCCCCAGAGCAGACCCTGCCTGCTCCTCTCTGCTGCTACAGGAAGAAAGCTGTTCCCTCTGAGCTTTTCTTGTTCACTTGAAGTTTCTGTAAGCATCACCCCAGCAAGACATCTTCCTGTAGCATCTGAAGTGCCCTCTGTAGCATCAGCTGGATCCAGACTGCAGCTTTCCCAACACTGGTAGAAGCAACCTCATCATGTCCTCTCAGAGACCCCAGCACCAGCTGCCAGGGTCCTGCCCAGGGCTCCATGTGGCAGCTCCTCAAGACCCTTCTCTAAAGTTCCCCCTTCATTTTCCTGGTTCTTGCAGCTGTAGAGAGGCTGGTTGCTTCCTACGGTTGCTTACCACCATGGTCTCCTAGAATTCCCCTTTTGCACATTCAGTTTTCTCACTAGCATTTTTTATAGTGAATTTTCTCTCAAATAACTGGTCTGGTTTTGCCTTCTGGTTGGATCCTGACTGATAGAGCAATCAAAGCTTCAAAAATCTTTGCCAGGAACTCCCTCCTTCAAAGATAGCCACCAAAGGCCATCATTTCTTCTAGACCAAGTCACATTTTTTAAACATTTATTTATTTATCTTGAGAGAGAGTTGGGGGCAAGGGCAGAGAGAGAGGAAGAGAGAGAATCCCAAGCAGTCTCCATGCTGTCAGCACAGAGCCTGACATGGGGCTTAATCCCATCAACCATGAAATCATGACCTGAACTGAAATCAAGAGTCGGACATTCAACCGACTGAACCACCCAGGTGCCCCTAGACCAAGTCACATTTTTAAACTCTTAAAAAAACAGGCAAAAAACCCCCAAGATTTTGAAAAACATCCGTAAGTAAAGTTGGCTCACCTCTCATTTAGACTCAAAGAAGTGGAATCGAAATGGAGGAAGTATTTGCAACTTGCAAGACAAACTACCTGCATCAATAGCCTTCAAACAACGCTGTAGGTTAGTTTTCCCATTTTATAGGTAAGGAGAGCGACCTTGAGAGAAGATAGCGACTAACCCAGAGTGACAACCTGTAAGCGGCAGTTGGGACTTCGCTCAGATCTAAACCCAAAGGCATACCACAGGCTAGATGGCATGCATCCTTGGCTTCTCAAAGTAAAGGAAATCAGTTAACTCAAACTGAATACCCATGGTACAGTTCTAGGACACAGTCAAGCAGGCATTAAAAATGAAGAAAGCAGCAATCTTTGCCTCCAGAAAGCTCTCAATCTAGTGGGAAAGACAAGATAATGCCAATGTGGTATTAATTAGTGCAACCCCAGGGAGTGGAAAAAATTGCAATGGGGTAAGATCTGACCTTTCCTATGGTTGGTGTTAAGAACAGTGATCCTTGGACAAACATGTCATTACCAGCCCTTCTTTAGCAGCTAGTAACTGACTCCGTTATGGAATATCAAGAACGTGGAATGTGAGGAGGGAATAAAAGAAAAAGAAAAAAACTGAGAAAGGAAAAGAAACTATATTTATTGAATATCTAATACTTGCCAGACACTGTGTTGCATGTTTCACTTACATTGACTTATTTAATCCTTACAGTCACCCTATGAGGAATAAATTATCATCATTCCCATTTTACAGATGTAAAAACTGAAGCCCAGAGGAGTTAAGTAACTTGCCTAGTGTCATGTAGCTATTAAGGGGTAGAGTTGGGGTTTAAGCTCCTGTCTAGACAAGGCCATGGCCATGAGCCTGGAGCCAAGATGTTGCACTTGAGAAATTTATGAAATGATGCTTACCTTTGATGCTTTCTGGCACTCTGTAAAGCGAAATGAAAGACAGAAAGTTTATAAACCAAACAGCTTGTGCCTCATCTATGCGTTGGACACACTGCTGATGCTTAAACGTTATGTTTCTCACAAAGAAAGGGGATGGGAATTCCTTAGCATAAGAAAATTAGATTCACTCTCACCCTGACATTTGTGTTACCATGTTAGGAGGGGGAAGCCTAGTCTGCTTGGAATGTAGATTAAGAAAGAATTTGCCATGGGCTGCCTAGGTGGCTCAGTCTGTTAAGCATCAGACTCTTGATTTTGGCTCAGGTCATGATCTTGAGGCTCTGAGTTTAAGCCCCATATCAGGCTCCATGCTGACAGTGTGGGGCCTGCTTGGGATTCTCTCTCTCTTTCCCTGTCTCTCTGCCCCTCATCTCTCTCTCTCCCTCTCTCTCTCTCTCTCAAAATAAATTAATAAACTTAAAAAAAAACAATTTGCTGAAAATTTAAGGAAACAGGTGTTTATTTGGGCAATTAGAACTGCAAATTCAGGAGACATAGATTGAGGTAGAAACCTGAATTGTGTTCTGGAGAAGACAGAGAGACACGGAGTAATAAAGGTGAAAAGTTACAAGAGTAATTTTCATTTAGGTCCACTGTGCAAAACAGTGATTGAAATTAGATCAAGTGGGGTTGGTTGGGCTAATATGCGCATGAAAGATTGAAGCTTGTTAACCTGAACTGACCCTTTTCCAAGGGATGAATGGGGATGATCCAATTGCCATGATGAGGAAGAAGTCAAGTCCAGGCTGAAGGCTTGTGGCTGGCTTAAAGTTCTAAAAGTTCATAGCTCTTCCCCTGAGGATGTGCGTAAATTTCTCCTCCCATATGGCCTCCCAACCCTGTTTTATTTTTATTTATTTTTAGGTTTATTTATTATTTTGGGAGAGAAAGAGAGCACAAGTGCAGGAGGAGCAGAGAGAGAGAGAGAGAGAGAGAGAGAGAGAGAGAGAGAGATTGAGATTGACTATCCCAAGCAGGCTCTGCACTGTCAGTGTGGAGCCCGATGTGGGCCTTGAACTCAGGAACCGTGAAATCGGGACTTGAGCTGATGTCAGACACTTAACTGAGCTGCCCAGGCGCCCCCCAACCTGTTTTAAAAGAGACTGTCTTTGCTGGGCTTGCTTGCTCCTTTTTGAGATCTCCTTTTACACTAGTGAATTGTGTAACATCTATCAACCTATGGTTCTGCCCCACTCTTATTTATAACCTATCATGAATACACCCCAAATCCAAATATTGCTGCAAAACCTATCTTCACTTCATCGTGCTGCTGCTGCTGCTGCATGGACCAAGGCTATCTTGGGTGGCAATGGTCACTCTGTATTTTCACAGGGAATGCAAATGCCAATAAATCTCTGTTGTTTATCTTGATTGCCTCCCAGAGCATAAGGTCGGTGTGATGCTAAATGATCCCCTCTCCGCCAGAAGGGAAAGTAGGGCAGAATGAAGGGGATGGAGGTACTGAAAACCCCATCCTGCATTAAAAGCACTTCTGGGCTAGATAGGTAAGGCAGGCCTGGTAGTAAATGAGCAGTCTTCTGAACAAGTACATTCAAGGTCATATAGGTATGCATTCAAGGTATATAACAAGGGCTCCTTGGACCTCTTCCACCTCATTAACGGACTCTTGCCCTTCTTTTCTTTTCCTCCCTCCCCCAAGACAGTATATGTTGTGCCTAATTTATATTAAGAAGACTAATGTATATTTAAAAACTGAATGATGACTGCTTTTAAGTTTCTCAATTTGTGCAATAGTTGGAAGTAACACATCCAAAAGTTAATTGAACCTTTCCCTTAAGACAGGCACTCTGCTAGGTTCTGGAGACATCAGTTATAAAAAGACAGTCTAGTCTGTTCCAGTAAAGTCTCAAATGATTGCAAAAAAAAGAGACCCACTGTAACAGGCTCACCTAAAGAGTTATGTGCAAGCCACTCACTACTTGGTCTAATCAGCTGTGGCCAAGCCAGAGGAGCCAATGAGAGACCACAGTCACATGGTAAGACTCCTCTGCCTTGTGTTAGGGTTTTTGGAAAACTCAGATGAAATTTAGATTAAAATTGAAAGGAAATTACAGATAATTTTTCAATGCCAAAAAGGCATCAAGAACTTGAATAGTGCAATGACCTCTAAGGAAATAGAATCTGCAGATGGTTTAATAGGTAAACTCTAACAAACACTCAAACAACAGCACATGGAAATCTTAGTACTTCCAGAGAATAGAAAGAGAGAGAACACTCCCTCAACTCATTTGCTGAAACTTGAACAAACTTCATGACAAAAACAAGATAAAAATGTATGAAAAAGGAACAAGTATAGGCCAATATCACCCATCAACATAGATGCAAATAATCCTTTACAATATATTAGCAAATAGAATCCAGCAAAATAAAAAAAAAAAAAACATTATATGTCATGCCAAGTTGGAATTATCCTAGGAATGCAAACTTGGTTTAACTTTAGAAAATCTACTGATGTAACCCTCACATCAACAGATTAAAGGAGAAAACATGTATGGTTATCTCAATAGATAACAGAAAATTCAGTATTTGTTAATAACAAGACTCTTTGCAAACAAGGATAAATGGGAACTTCTCATAAAGGTATTCATCAAAAGCCTGTAACACATTCTTAGATGTAAATATCAGCAATTTTCCTTCTAAACATCAAAAACAAAGTAAAAATGTCAACTATCTTTGTGACTTTTCAGCAATGTGACAGACATCTTAGCCTACACAGTAAAGAAAGAAGAAATGAAAAGTGTGAGGATTGAAAAGAAAGAAACAAAGCTAAGGATTTGCAGATGATACAGTCTTATACACAGAAAACCCAGAATATGGCTGAATTATTAGAATTTATATAGGAGTTAAATGGAGACAAAAAAAGAGATGCAAACACGCAGTCCTTTATTCTGATGTCTGCTCACTTTGGGGTGTATTCTTAATTCTGAAATTAAAAAAAAAAAACTGGGGGAGCCTGGTTGGCTCAGTCGGTTAAGCATCTGACTCTTGATTTCAGCTCAGGTCATGATCTCATGGTTTGTGGGATTGAGCCCTGCATTGGGCTCTTTGCTGACAGTGTGGATCCTGCTTGGGATTCTCTCTCTCTCTCTCTCTCTCTCTCTCTCTCTCTCTCTCCTCTCTCTGTTCCTCCCCTACTTGTGTTCCCTCTCTCTCTCTCTCAACATGAATAAATAAACTGAAAAAAATTAAAAATAAAAAATGAAAAAGTATAACCCAGTGTTAATGTTTAAGCTCCTCAAAACATATGAATAGCAGCAGAATACCCCCCATGAAATGTTTAAACAGATGGACTCATCACCAGTAACTTTAGAGCACGGAGTACTGTGTTGGGGCCCATGAAACCCTTGACCGTCTGGCCCCAGGCCATCTCTCTAGCTGCATCATGTTCCACCACCCACTCTCCTGCCCCCCCGCCAATGTCTACCTGAAAGACCCAACAAGATACCACTGCCTCTGTAGAGAGAGTTCTGCCCTACTTCCACTCCTTACCTGTCTCCCAGCTACTGCTTATATACTACTTCTGGGGGAGCCTTCTCTGATCCTCACACTAGAGTGTGCCCCTCTATAATCAGCTACTATGGTCCCCTCCCTGCTCTTCCCCTTCCACATTAATGTTCCCATTTGTCCAGTGTCTAATTCCCTCAATAGACTACCAATCCCCCAAAGGCAGGAACTGGTTCTCCACTGTGTTATGAATGCCTGCTAGAGGGCCTGACAAATATTGGGTGCTTAATACCTAAGAAAAAAAGGAAGATAGGGAGAAAGAAAAATCTCTTCTGCTCTTGAGAGAGAAGAAAGAGAACTTATGTATTGGGGGCTGTGTAGAGGGATGGTTGGGGGGAGAAGGAGGTATGGACTTTGCTTTCCAGGGAAATGTCCCCATCCCATGGTATTTTAGAATATTATTATTTCTAAAACTTTTTAATGTTTATTTATTTTCAAGGGAGAGACAGAATGTGAGCAGGAGAGGGACAGAGAGAGAGGGAGACACAGAATCCGAAGCGGGCTCCAGGCTCTGAGCTGTCAGCACAGAGTCCAATGCAGGGCTCGAACTCACGAACTGTGAGATCATGACCTGAGCCGAAATCAGACACTTAGCCAACTGAGCTACCCAGGCACTCCTAGAATATTATTTCTAAAGTCCATGTTGCCCAGTAACAGCTTCCCAACCACAGACATCAAGGGATCTTCTCTGGAAATTCCATTATCTAATCAGTTTTTACTGGTGAATTGCATTGTTGGGAAAAAATATTAGTAGGTAAAATGTTAAAATTCCCAAATAAAACACCTCAGTGGCGAGTAACTATAGTTTGATATCATTCGTTGGGCAGAAATTTGATTGTAATTAGGGGAAACCATTTGGTAAAAAAGAAAGATTATGGGATATGGAATTAGAAGACCTGGATCCAAGCCTTAGTTCCTCAACTTACTGAATGAACTTCCAGCCTCAGGATCATCATCTATAAGCGAGAGTATTCCATATATCTTATGCTACCAGCATTAAAAATATACGTTAAACTGAAAGTTTTTTACGAAATCTAAAGGGCCATACAAATAATAACACTTATATAATAACTTGGAAGACTTTGGCCTCTGGTTTACTGGAAAGATAGTCATTATAATTTAAAATTATAGGGAATTGATTAATAACTCAATACAGTACAAATGCCATACTAAATAAATAAATTCTGGGACCAAAATAAACCATATTTCATTATATTACATTGTTAGAGTGGTGATATCAATCACATATGTACCTGAATTGTTAAGCAAACACAAGATTTTGAGGTTTTTTAATCACTGCATGGGAGTCTTCTCAAGAGACAAGAGGGTTCCTAGAGGTCCAGTTATTTTCTGGAAAGGCAGAGTAAGGACAGTTTCAGAATACACTTTGTAGTCCATTTCTTTGTAGCTTACTGGGCAACAGGCCAAAGAGCCTAAGGGAATTTGATGGGCAGGAAGGTAGAGCAGATAGCAAGTAAATGGAGGGAAAAACGCTTTATGGATTTCCCTCCTCTTCAGTAAGACCACTGTTGGCTCTCTGGTGACACCTGCAGGGTAATGAGAGAATGTGAACTGAAAGCCTTAGAGGAAGAACAAAGTGTCTAGGGCCAAAATCAGATTTCTAAAGTGGACCGTAATGTGTACGTGAATCACCTGTGTATTTTGCTCAAACCCGGATGCTCATTCAGTAGGTCTGGGATGGGAGCCACGATTCTGCAGCTCTGTCTGCCTGGTAATGCTACAAGGCTGATTGGCCACAGCCACGTGTTGAATAGCAAGGTTCCAAAGGGTTTGCAAAGAGCACTGAATGTCAGAGGAGGAAAGATTAGAAGTCATCTTGTTCAACCTCCTTATTTTACAGGTGAGGAAGCTGAGCACACACAGAGAGGACAGGCACCACCCACAAATGTGAACATTTCTTTCTTTCTTTCTTTCTTATTTCTTTCTTTCTTTCTTTCTTTTCATTTTAAGTAGGCTCCATGCCCAACGTGGGGCTTGAACTCATGACCCCAAGATCAAGATTTGCATGCTCTACTGACGTAGTAGCCAGCCAGGTGCCCCAGCACGAATGTGAATACTGTAAGCTGTTTCAGGTCTCATCCTGGCTCTCTTGTCTGTAATCGCAAATTATGTGAGCTGAGAAAGGCTTTCCAGCTCTACTACTTAATGACAATATCACTTGCCCAAAGCCACTCTACTTAGACATGAAAATGGCTGTTTTGTACAATGGATGATTTTTTTTTTCCATTTCTCCTTGACGCCCTGCTGGCTGGGGCAGTAACCAGTTCTAGATGAGGTAGAAGGTGCTCCTAGTTCCAAATGAAATTGATATTTCCCAGATGGTAGGAGCCCAGTCCAGATTACCAAAGGGGAGTCAAGGTCAGAAATCACCATAGGTTCTTCCTGCTATCATCTCTCACTGCAACAACAAAGAAATGCCAACTCCCAAAATAGTCACTCCAGCACATCATCCACCAGGTTATAGTGGGGTTGCCTCAAGCTTGACCTTACATTCCCCAGAGTATTTGCTTCTCTGGGTTTTGTGGACTCCCCAACCCATGCCACAACTGCTCCCAGAGTATTTGCTATTAGGGAAATAAACAGGACTATTGATTTTTAATTCAAGGACATTTAGAAACAAATTCAGCTAACTCCCAACTACATTAGATGTAATTGGTCCGAGTTTTGGAATGAATTACCTTGAAAAAGCAGCTGACACTGCACTCTATAATCCAGGACCTTGGAATGGATTACCCCCAAACCACAGTTAATTGGGAGAATATGGAAACTAAGCACTGACTCATGGAATTCATTAACATTATCATTTAATGGTTAAGCTATATGAATTCAGAAATGCAGAAATTGACACTTATGTGTATGAGCTGGCGTGGGGTAGTGGAAAATTCCCTGATCTGGGAAGCAGAAGATAAGAGCTTATTCCCTGAATCTGCCAGTTACTAGATGTGTGTCCTTGGGCAAGCTGTGTAGCCATTCTGGGACTCAAATGTCTACATTTGTGGGTGACAGGGTTGTATTAGATGATCTCTCAGTTCCCTTCCAGCACCATTATTTTATGACCTCAAAACCTGTAAGAGACAACTCACAATTTCTACACAAGAAAAGCGTTGCTAGGAAGAACACTCTCATACCTGAATGCTGAGCACAGAACTGTCTGTTCTGCTCGGGAACTATATACACAGCTAGTTGCCCGTCATCTGGGACCTTGATCATATTTAGCTGTTTCCTCAGCAAGTAGTGAGACAGGGAAACCGAAGGGACCCCATGAAAAAAACCCTGCATTTTTGCTCCTTTTCCTGCTTCTATTCTTACGAGGACCTACATCCCCACCCTACACATGGATCATAGCACAGATAAGATTGTACTCCTTGTAGAGGTCAAGGATGTAATGATTTCTTTGGAGTCTACCAACAAATAGATAACACCTAAGGAGTGACTGGGTGAGGTCATCATTTACACGTTCCACCTTGGCCCAAGACCCCTGGCTCCAGGGCATAAGTGACTTATGGGGGACACTTGAGCACTCTGTCCTTATTCTGACCACTTTTTGGATGCCTGAGAGGACACGTGCACCACAGCACAATCATCAATAAAACCCCAGACCCCAAACAAAGATGAAACTCATTCTCCTTTTTATTTCTGAGTCTCTCAGATGCTCTCTATATATCTGTTCTCTCTATATCTTCAATAAACTCTGCTTTCACTTCTTGCTGGCTCACATTTGATTTCTATCCTGCATGTAGCCAAGGACCCTCTTGGCTGGCCCTGTGGGACCCCCTCTGGGTCCTGGGTCCCAGCCTGCCTGTATCAGCGGCACTGTGTTTGGCATGTAGCAGGACCTCATCAATGTTGAGTAAGTGAATGAAAAGAGCCAAGTCTTAAATTAGAAATTCTAAAATTCTGGGGGTGCCTGGGTGGCTCAGTCAGTTAAACGTCCGACTTCGGCTCAGGTCATGATCTCACAGTCTGTGAGTTCGAGCCCTGCTTCAGGCTCAGTGCTGTCAGCTCAGAGCCTGGAGCTGCTTCAGATTCTGTGTCTCGCTCTCTCTCTGCCCCTCCCCCATGAGCACTCTGTCTCTCCCTCTCCAAAATAAAATAAAAATATAAAATAAAATTTATAGAAAAAGAAATTCTAAAATTCTGGTAAAGCATAAGAACACAATTCCCTTGATCCTACTTCCAGTTACTATCCTGTCTCCTCTTCAGAACCAAATCTCAAAAGATGATCTGCTTCAGTGATATTATAATAGTGATGTATGGTGACCGGTGGTGATGAGCACACACTCATGGTGAGCATAGCATAACGCAGAGGGAAATTGAATCACTATGCCGTGCACCTGAAACTAATGGAACATTGCGTGTCAATTACACGCAAATCTAAAAAATTATTTTAAAAAATGACCTGTTCACTCCATTTCCTCACTTCCCACTCCATTTCTCATCATGCTCCAATCTAACATCTACCCCTTTAGGGACACTGAAATAGTCCTGAGCTTACTAGTGACTTACCAGTGAGTTGCAATGATATTGAGAAATATGTATACTTGGTCTTGCTTGGTCTCTGGTTCCTGGAACAGGTCTCCTAAAACCCTTGTAATTTCCTGAGCTAGAAGGAGGAGCCTTTTGGCACTCATAAGTTCCTTTCAACCATGCCTGACTTTATGCTAATGAGGTGACTCTTGGAGAATGAGGGCTGGTTACCTGAGGAATGAACCATTTGATTTGAGGGTTGGAACACTTAGCCCCACTCTGATCTCTGGGAAAGGGAGAGGACATGAGCCTGAGTCAATTACTAATGGTCAATGACTTAATCAATCATGCCTAATAATGGAACTTGCATACAAATCCTAAACAATGAGATTGGAAGAGCTTCTTTCTAGGGTGGAGGTGCTGGCTCACTGGCTCGCCTGGAGAGGGCATGGAAGTTCCATGCCCCTTCACTCTACCTTGCCCCCTGCATCTCTCCCATTTGGCCACTCCTGAGTTCTATGCTTTAGAATAAACTGATAATAACAAGTAGTGTTCCCTTGAGTTCTGTGAGCCATTCTAAAAAATGATCAATCCAGAGGAGAGTCATGGGAAGCCCTGATTTATAGCCAGTCAGAAACATGGGAAGCCCAGACCTGCAGTTGGTATCTTGTGGGGCAATCTTGTGGGACTTAGCCCCTAACCTGTGGGGTCTGTTAACTCCAGGTAGTTAGTGTTAGAATTAAATTAAATTGCAGGACATCCAGTTGGTATCTGCAGAGAATTAGAAAAATGCTTGTTGTGGAAAACCCACATGTTTGGTGTCAGAAGTGTTGTGAGTAGAGAAATTTTTCTTTAGTTGTTAAACCAAATGGGCCTTTTGTAGTGTTTACTGTACATGATCACTTACCAGCTTCACCTCTGTTGCTTCACCACCACCTTTTTTTTTGGTAATTTTTTTAATGTTTATTTATTTTTGAGAGACAGAGAGAGAGAGAGAGACAGACAGAGTGTGAGCAGGGAAGGGGCAAAGAGAGAGGGAGACACGGAATCCAAAGCAGGCTCCAGGCTCTGAGCTGTCAGCACAGACATGGGGCTCGAACCCACGAACCTTGAGATTGTGACCTGAGCACAAGTTGGATGCTTAACAGACTGAGCCATCCCTCACCATCTCCTTTTTAGAGCATGCTCACTGGTTTCCTTTACACCACACTTTTCTGGTGTCCCTCAACTTCTGTGGCTGTTTATCTTAGGTCTCCTTTGCAGGCTCACCTTTCCCTCCCCCCACTCTGCCACTAAAGGCTAGAATTCCCCAAGACTCAGTTCTATGAGCACTTGTTGGACTTTCATGCATCTTTATGCCACTAACTCTCAAATGAATATCTTCAGACCAGACATTGCCCCTGAACCCCAAGCTTATATTTCCAATGGCCTACATTATTACCCAGATATCACAAAGTCAGTCCATCAATATAGCCAATTCCCAATAAAAAAAAACAGACAACCTGATTAAAAATTAGGCAAAAGTGGGGCACCTGGGTGGCTCAGTTGGTTGGGCGGCCGACTTCGGCTCAGGTCATGATCTCACAGTCTGTGAGTTCGAGCCCTGCGTCGGGCTCTGAGCTGACAGCTCGGAGCCTGAAGCCTGTTTCAGATTCTGTGTCTCCCTCTCTCTGACTCTCCCCCATTCTGTCTCTCTCTGTCTCAAAAATAAATAAATGTTAAAAAAAAATTAGGCAAAAGAGGGGCTCAGGAGCCTGGGTGGCTCAGTCAGTTGGGCATCTGACTTCGGCTCAGGTCATGATCTCACAGTTTGTGGGTTCGAGCCCCACGTGGGGCTCTGTGCTGACAGCTCAAAGTCTGGAGCCTGTTTCAGATTCTCTGTCTCCCTCTCTCTCTCTCTCTCTGCCCCTCCCCTGCTTCCATTCTGTCTCTCTCTCTCAAGAAAATAAAATAAACATTAAAAAAAATTAGGCAAAAGATTTGAACAGACACTTCAGCAGAGAAGATATACATATGTAAATGAATACATGAGAAGATATTCAACACCATGAAAACCACCCCACTATTCACCCATTAGCATGGCCACATTTTTTAAAAAAACAAAAAAATGACAATACCAAGCAATGATGAAGATGTGGTGTACCCAGAATTCTCATAATTTACTAGTGGGAATGCAAACTGGTACAATGATTTTAGAAAATAGTTTAGCAGTTTTCTATAGTTAAACATATACTTATTTAGGCCAGCAATCCCAATTCTGGCCATTTACTTTAGAGAAATGGAAAACTGATGTTCACATAAGGCAAAACTACATATGAATCTTTCTTACAGCATTTTTCATAATGCCCCCAACTGGAAACCCAAATGTCCTTCAATCGGTGAGTGGATAAACAAATTGTGGTATACTTATACAGTGCCAACAATTCCTACTACTTAGGAATTTTTTAAAAATGAAATATTGATATACACAACATCACAGATGCATCTCAAATACATTATGCAAAGTGAAAGAAGCCAGACCCAAAAGATGATATATTGTATGATTCCATTTATCTAACATTCTTGGAAAGGTAAAATTATAAAGCCCAAGAGTATATCTGTGGTTGCCAGGTTTTAGAAGTACAAAGAACAAGATGCAGGAATTTGGGGAGATGAAATTATTAGGTATCTTGAGAGTAGTGGTGGTTATGTGAATCTATGCATTTGCCAAAACTCAACGAAATGTATATTCTCC
Source organism: Felis catus (assembly GCF_018350175.1). Lineage (NCBI taxonomy): Eukaryota > Metazoa > Chordata > Mammalia > Carnivora > Felidae > Felis > Felis catus. The sequence goes on along the minus strand of NC_058371.1, from coordinate 49,127,306 downwards.
CACCTCCTCCCCCCCCCAAAAAATCCCTGAACTTTACTGTATGTCAAAATTTTTAAATTTTTTAAAACTTTATTTATTTTTATTTTTTTACTTTATTTTTGATAGAGACAGAGTGTGAGTGGGGGTGGGGCAGGGAGAGAGGGAGACACAGAATCTGAAGCAGGTTCCAGGCTCTGAGCTGTCTGCACAGAGCCCAACGCTGGGCCTCAAACTCATGAACCGTGAGATCATGACCTGAGCTGAAGTCAGATGCTTAACCGACTGAGCCACCCAGGCACCCTAACTGTATGTCAATTTTTAAAAATTATAATACAATATTTCCAACCTGAATCCAGGATCCATAACCATTCATGACCACCATCACATGATGGCCCTCTGCCATCCAGTACGCCCTAGTGCAATGGACTTCACACCATTGACCAGTTGGCATGCTAATAGCCCTCTCTCCTGCCACTCCATCCAGCTCATCACCCACCCCTGCCTGCAGCTCTCCACTGCACTTACACCTCCTCAGCCCATGCCACCAACTCCCTTGGGCAACTTCATTACCTTCCCATCTGGTCATACCATTTCTACTCTTGCCTGCCTGCAATCATTTTTCCATACAGTGAGTAGAGAGAACTTTAAAAAATACAAACTTGGGCACCTGGGTGGCTCAGTCAGTTAAGCGTCAGACTTCAGCTCAGGTCATGATCTCATGGTTCGTGAGTTCGAGCCCCACATCAGGCTGTCTGCTGTCAGCACAGAGCTTCCTTGGGACCCTCTGTCCCCCCCTCTCTCTCTGCCCATCCCCTGCTTGTTTGAAAAAAATATATACAAACTTGGTCTTTTCATTCCCTTGAGAAAACTCTTTCAACAAATTCCCTTTGCTCTTAGGATGAAATTCAGAATCTGCTTGGTCTGGCCTGTGCCCCTTTCCCCAGCCTCACCTGCTGCCTCCACTCCCCACTCCCCCTGCACTCCAGTGCACGGCCCTTTTCCTTCATCAAAAGCATCAAGCTCCAGGGCGCTTGGGTGGCTCAGTCGGTTGAGCATCCAACTTTGGCTCAGGTCATGGCCTCGCAGTTCATGAGTTCGAGCCGCGTGTTGGGCTCTGTGCCGACCGCTCAAAGCCTGGAACCTGCCTTGGATTCTGTGTCTCCCTTTCTTTCTACCCCTCCCTTCAACCCCTCCCTCAAAAATAAACAATTTTTTTTATTCAAATTTTATTCAATTTCAGCTCAAATGCCCTCTCCTTCTCAAAGAGCAATGGGATCCCTCCAAACTAGGTCAGCTTTTTTTTTATTTTTATTTTTTTAAGACAGAGAAAGAGTGATCAGGGGAAGGGCAGAGAGGGAGACAGAGAATCTTAAGCAGGCTCTATGCCCAGCATGGAGCCCGACTTGTGTCTCAGTCTCACTACTGTGAGATCATGACCTGAGTGGAGATCAAGGGTCAGATGCTCAACTGACAGAGCCACCCAGACGCCCTGCTTTTTTTTTTAGTATTTATTTATTTATTTAGAGAGAGGAGGGGCAGAGAGAGAGGGAGACAGAATCCCAAGCAAGCTCCACGCCATCAGCACAGAGCCCGATGCAGGGCCTGATCTCACCAACCATGAGATCACGACCTGAGCTGAAATCAAGAGTCAGAACCTTAACTGAGCCACACGGGCACCCCCAACCCTTTTCTTTTCTTTTCTTTTCTTTTCTTTTCTTTTCTTTTCTTTTCTTTTCTTTTCTTTTCTTTTCTTTTCTTTTTATGCCTTATATTACCCTGTCATTTTTCCTTCAGGGCATTTGTAACAATTTATAACAAGAATGAAAAATTCCCATCCTCCTAAGACAAGACAGTAGTTCTCAAATTGTGGTCTCTGGACCAACAAAATCAGTCTCTCCTGGGAATTTGTTGGCAATGCAGATTTTCAGACACAATCTAGACTTTCTAAGTCAGAAACTCTGGAGAAGGGGTCTAGAGCCCTGGGTTTCAACAAGCTCTCCAGGTGACTCCAAACCACACTAAAGCTTGAGAACCACCATTCTAGTAAATGACTGATTATTCTATGGCCATGGCAGTGAGTAACCACAGAACTGGGTTCAAATGTGTTTAATCAAGGATAACTCATTCCAGGGGCACCTGGGTGCCTTAGTCAGTTAAGCATCTGACTTTGGCTCAGGTCGGGATCTTGCAGTTCGTGAGTCTGAGCTCACATCTGGCTCTACGCTGACAGCTCAGAGCCTGGAGCCTGCTTCAGATACTGTGTCTTCCTCTCTCTCTGCCCCTCTCCCACCCTAGCTCTGTCTGCCACTCTCTCTCTCTCTCTCAAAATTGAATAAGTATTTAAAAAATTTTTTTGAAAGGGGAACATATTTGAACAACCATTCTTTCTTAAGCTAACCAATCATTCATAGTCAATCAGTGATTAATCATCATCAATAAAAAATAAAGCCTTATATTTGCATAGTGTAACCTAGTTTATAGCAGCTTGTGTGTTATTTGATTTTGCTTTCATAATTGCCCTGTGAGGTTCTTGAGGCAGTTATGATCTCCATTATGTCAAGAAGCTGAGGCACAGTGAGGTTAGGTAAATTGCTTAAAGTCACATAGTACAACGGTCTGAATTTTTGTGTGTCCTCCACTCCCTTGCCCCAATTCACATGTTGAAATCATAATACCCTATGTATGGTGTTAGAAGGTGGCCCTTTGGGGAATGATTAGGTTATGAGTGTGGAGCCCTCATGAATGGGACTAGTATTCCTATAAAGGAAATCACTCAGAGTTCCCCAGCCCCTTCCAGTATGTGAAGTCACAATAAGAAGTCTGCACCCCAGGAGAGGGCTGGCACCTTGAACTTAGCATCCAGCCTCCAGAACTATGAGAAATAAGTTTTTGTTATTTTTAAGGTACCCAGTCTTTGGGATTTTGTGAGAGCAGCCCAAATGAACTGAGACAGCTGATAAATGACAAAATTAAAATAAAAGATTTGTAGCTTCTGGTCTAATACCCTATTTCAGTGAGCTCTAGAGAAATGTTTTCATGTACATGTAACACCTTGATATTGACATTGACAATATGTTTTTATAATAGAGATAGGAAAAGGTAAGAATTGTCTCCAGGTTATTCTCATCATCAGAAGTATTATACTGTTAAGTGACTCTTTGCCTTCCTATTTATGCCACTTGAAAGAAACTCAGGAGAACTAGGAAGAGATATGGTGTTCCACTCGGGGAGATATTTTTCTAGTAGCTAAAATGGGGGAGCTGCAAGGGAAAAAGTCAGAAACCCAACAACCATGCTAGAGAAACTAAGAAAGTTTTGCCAACAAAATCTGCAATGTTGTGTACAAACCACTTCTGACACAAAATTGACCAGAAGTGCGTAGAACTTTGACTCCAAGATAGGATTTATTACTCATTAGAATTATGTAGACCAGCATATCCTGAAGCGTATTCAAGGTTCTGAAAAGTAAAGAAATCTGTTTACTTTTACTTTGACCATTATTTCCCAAACTTCAAAAAAAAAAAAGTCCATTTTGCCAATCTCTGCCTTTGGTTGGACTGTTTAATCCTTTTACATGTAATGTAATTACTAACAAAATAGGATTTATTCTGCCATTTTGCTATATTTGCTCTCCATATCTAATGTCTTTTTTATTTCTCTATTCTTCTATTACTGCCTTTTTGTTGAGTATTTCTAGTATACTATATTAATTACCTTTTTTGTTATTTTACTATATTTTAAAATCTATTTTCTTAGTGGTTGCCCTGAAAATTATAAGTAACAGTTTAATTTATAATAATCTAGTTTGATTAGTACAAAAAATTTCAATATTATATAAAAACTTTTCTCCTATATACATCCATTTCCTCCACTTCTCTTAGTATTGTTATTGTCTTTATACAAATTACATTTTTATACATTGTGTGCACATCAGTATAAGTTGACCCTTGAACAACATAGGTTTGAACTGCGTGTGTCCACTTACATGTGGATTTTTTCCCCATAAATACAGTACAATACTGTAAATATATTTTCTCTTCCTTATGATTTTCTTAATAACACTTCTTTTCTCTAGCTTACTTTATTGCAAGAACGCAGTATATGGTACATATAACATACAAAATATGTGTTAGTAAACATTTATGTTATCAGCAAGGCTTCCAATCAATAGTAGGCTATTAGTAGTGAAGTTTTGGGAGAGTCAAAAGTTACACTTAAATTTTCTACTGCACCTCTAACCCCTGCATTGTTTAAGAGTCAACTGTTTTGCTTTATACAATTGCTTTTTAAATCATATAGAAGAGGGCACCTGGGTGACTCGGTTGGTTAAGCATCCAACTCTTGGTTTCACCTCAGGTTATGATCTCACAGTTCGTGAGTTCAAGCTCCACATTGGGCTCTGTGCTGACAGTGCAGAGCCTGTTTGGGATTCTCGATGTCTCCCTCTCTCTCTCTGCCCCTTCAAGCCTCTTTCTCTCAAAATAAATAAATAAGCTTAAAAAATAAATAAAATTAAATCAGATAGAAGAAAGAGAGGCTTATGAATGAAAGGTATATTTGTACTCTCTTTTATGTTTACCTATGCAGTTACCTTTACTAGGGTTCTTTATTTCTTCACATATATTCAAGTTACTGTCTAGTGTCTTTTCATTTCAGCCTGAAGGACTTACTTCCTTTAGTATTTCCTACAGAACACATTTGCTGTCTTCCGTTGTTTTCATTCTTTTTTATATTTTGTATCTCTTTATTAGGAGATAGAAATCTCTCAGGTGGCTCAATCGGTTAAGCATCCAATTCTTGATTTCGGCTCAGGTAATGATCTCATGGTTTGTGAGACAGAGCCTCGCATCAGGCTCTGAGCTGACAGCGTGGTGCTTGCTTAGGATTCTCTCACGCCCTCTCTCTCTGCCCCTCCCCTGCTCACATGCTCTCTCTCTCTCTCAAAATAAATACACTTAAAAAAAAAAGTTGTCTTTAATTCTTTAAAAATATTTAAATTCTGATTTCAATTCTTTGTCCAGTAATTCCAACATCTGGTATTCCTCAGGGATAGTTACCATTGACTGCTATTTTTTCACTGTGTATGGACCACACTTTCCTGTTTCTTTGCATGCTTCACAATTTTTTGTTGTTGAAAATTGGACATATAAATAATATACTGTAGTAACTCTGGAAATTGGTGTTGACCTAAATAGGGAGATAAACTGAGGTAAGCTCAAAAAGATGAGTTCATTTGGGAATGGCCAAGGAATTGCAATTCAGAACAGATGAACTGAAGCAAGCTATAGGTGAGTCCAATGAGGGTTTGGGATAGGTTGTATTTATAGGCAGGGAATGTAAACAAGGAACAGTTCACTTAGAGTCAGTTAAAAATCAAAACAAATGGAGACCATCCTTGAAAATTTTCCAGGGAGCCAAAATCAGTCCAGTCAAACACACACAAAGCTCAATTCAGCCCAATTTCTGAGACTAATCTGACTTGGGTCATTTCCCCTTCATGCCTTTGGAAAACCTCTGATCTGCCTCTCATCGTCCAAGAAAATTCCAACATTGTCAGTTTTCTGTAAATCAGGCATTTACAGGAAATCAGTATCTTAGTCCTTAACTTTTGTCTTCTTGAGGGCACAAGTGAGATTCTCCATTTCATAACCTCTATTTTTACTTTAAATTGAAATTCTTTTATGTGATCCCCCTCTTTCCACTCCACAGATTTTTTTCTTGCTGCTGTTTCTTGTTGTTGTTGTTGTTGTCTTTGTTATTGTTACTGTTTGTTTAGTGACTTTCCTAAGTGAATTCTGTAAAGTCTACAGTGTGTAGCCATTGAAGTCTCTAGTAGGTTACCTTAGTAGTCAGCTAATATTTAGATAAGGATTTCCTTAAATACCTTGAACAAACAAGTCTTTCAGTGTTTGCCCAGAGGCTTTGTGTGGCATCTGGTAAATGCCTTCAGTGCTCTAGCAAGCAGTTTGCAACACTGCCTTGGTCTTCACTCCCTGCTTGCATGGAGCTTCAAGGTCAAGCAGAGGTGAGAGATGACAGCCTTCACAGGACTTTCCTGAGCGTGTTCACAGCCCTGCCCAAGTATGTGACTTTCTAGATTTCCAGGAATGTGTCACAGCTTTTCAAAGCCTCCTGTGAAAATTCCATTTCCCAGCTTTTCTTTTTACAATTTTTGGTCAGCTATTTGTTTGCCCCAACTGTTAGTGTTGCCAGAGCCAGCTATGATGTTAAGCAGTTGCCACTAATTGTTCTCAACAAATGCCCTAGGGAAAAAGCTGTTTGGACTGAGCAAATTCTGAGTCAGATCAAATAAAGAAAGAAAAGTCCTGCAAGTGGGTGTTTCAAGGGAACTTTCGGTCAGATCAAAGAGTGAAAATACTCTGAGAATGAAGCTTTTAGAGGGGCTCAAACACATTTTTCCCTTCAGTGGTTGCTAGCTTGCTGATTCATGGATACATCATTGTGAGGCTGGTGGTTTTCAAGGCTACCATGGAGCTGAGGAGAAGGGAATGGGATAGGACAAGTTAAAATGCTATAGAGTTCACTCTTTTTACTGAGATTCAGCGTTTTTTTTTTTTAATAAAAGCTCTTCAGACTGTTGCAAATGTTTAATATCCAGAGTTATTAAAAAGTTTATTTTGGCAATTTTTTGCCAATGTTCTCATTGCTTTATAGAGGAGCAGGTTTTTGTAGATCTTTAATGCATCATTCTAGAAGTTGGACTCTTCAAACTTTTTTAATAGAACTCTTTATGCAGCATCTATTAATACCCTATGTCTATTAATAATAGCATTAGCTAAGATTTATTGACTGGCTATGAGAAGCTAGGCACACATGCACTAACATATTTAATCTTTACAACAACCATAATAAGCAGCTATTATTATTATAATTATTATTTTCAAATGAGGAATGTGGGATATAGGTTAGATCAATTATTCAAAATCACAAAAGCTAGTAAATGGCTTTGAAGAGGCAAACTGTTATGTTCCCACGTGCAGGGAATGGCAGGCAGCCTGTAGAAGCTGAGGACCTCAGTCCTACAATTGCAAGGATCTCAATGCTGCCAACAACCAGTGAACTTAGATGAGGATCCCAACCTCAGTATAAGATCACAGCCCTGCCCAACACCTTCATTGCAGCTTTGTGAGATCCTAAACAGAATGCCCAGTTAAGCCATGCCTAGACTCTCGATCCACAGAAAATATGAGATAGTGAAGTGTTGATTTTTGTAGGTTTTTTGATAACAACTTTATTGCTATGCAAGTCACATATCCTACAATTCACCCATTTGATGGTTTTTATTCTATTCACAGCATTGTGAAAACATAACCAGTCAATTTTATAATATTTTGACCACCTCCAAAAGAAAACCCCTATCTTGTAGGAGTCGACCATCATTCTCCCATTCTCCCAGCCCTGGGCAGCCACTAATCTACTTTCTGTCTCTACAGATTTGCCCATTCTAGACAGTAAATGGAATCTAGACCATAAATCTAGACAGTAAATCTAGACAATCAGTGGAATCACACAATATGTGGTGTCTTGTGACAGGCTTCTTTTACCCTTTAACTTAGCATAACACTTTTGAGGTTTATTCACGTTATGGCATGGATGAGCAGTTAACTTTTTTAAGTTGCTGAATAATATTCCATTATATAGACATATGAGATTTGGTTATCCATTCATCACTTGATGGTGTTTGGGTTGTTTCTAGCTTTCAGCTATGATAAATGATGCTGCTATGAACATTCATACACAAGTTTTTGTGTGGACATATATTTTTATTTCTCTTGGGAATGTATACCTGAGTAGAGCTCCTGGGTCCTATGGTAACCATATGACTAAACCGTTGAGGAACTGCCAAGCTGTTTTCCAAGGCAGTGGTGCCATTTTATATTTCTACCAGTGCACAAGAGTTTTGATGCTCCGCATCCTTGCCAACATGTGGCTGTGACTGACGACAAATTCTAGTTGTCTATCCCTCCCAGGAAGATCCAGATCCCTTAAGTAAAAGCTGGGAGAAGAAGGAGCCTTGCTATCCTTAGCTCTACCTGCCTGGTGTGGAGTTTCTGTCACATTGAGCTGGGAGTAGGCAAGGAGGCAATAAGTCATGGTTCAAATGCTACGGACTCTCACTGTTCTTACCAAGTTTTACTAGATTTTCTTGAATAAATATTTCTTTACCTGTTATGCCCTAAGGACAATTTCCCGAGGCTTGTAAATGTTAAGATTTTAATAATAATTTTCACTAGTTATGCTTGTTTCGCTGGAGACTGTGGCGCTCTCCGCTCTGTCATTCCAGAAGTAGAAATCTAAATGTTTGTTGTTTAAAGCTGCTAGGAAGTGTGGAAAACGATTCCATGAGGACCGAGTGCTGTACAAAATGTATTTTGAAAAACGCTGGAGTAGGCTAATCAAACATTAGAATAAATTCAGAATTCGAACAAGATGAAAGTGATGATGTCTAACGATTAATGGAAAAGATATTGACTGTGCCTATTTCAACAGTAAAACGTGATTTCTAGGATTTTAAAAGGAAGAGCATATTTATCTCATTTGGTAAAACATGCATGGCCAAAGCATCACCACCATCTCATGCCAGTACATATTAATTACAGGAAGATACATTTTAGAAGTTTAAGTAAGCCAGCGGGTTCCACACTTTTGAATTTCACTGACCAGTTAATTTCCAAAAAAAATTGGGAGACTGTTATATCCACGGTTGCTTACTTTTAATATTTGTCGTACATGGACATCTTTGAAAGACCATCTATACCAACCATCACAATTTCAGAGAGAAGAGGGAATTTAAACATCAATAAAGAAAGAGTTATAATCTCAGGACTATGAAACATAAGCTTTCATTTTTTAATGTTTATTTTTTCTTGAGAGGGACAGTGCAAAAGGGAGAGGGGCAGAGAGAGAGGGAGGCACAGAATCCGAAGCAGGTTCCAGGCTCTGAGCTGTCAGCACAGAGCCTGAGGTGGGGCTCAAACTCACTAACCGCAAGATCAGATCCAAAGAACTGCTCTGAAGTCAACCGACAGAGCCACCCAGGCCCCCCTGAGACACAATCTTTTAAATTGAATGCATTTAGGGGCACCTGGGTGGCTCAGTCAATTAAGCATCCAACTCTTGGTTTCAGCTCAGGTCATGATCTTACAGTTCGTGAGTTTGAGCCCCACATCAGGCCCTGCACTGTCATTGAGGAGACTGCTTGGGATTCTCTCTCTCTTTCCCTCTTCCCCTCTCCCTTGCTGGAACGCACACACTCTCTCTCTCTCTAAAATATAAATAAATAAATAAATACACACACACACACACACACACACACACACACAACTATCATAGTATATTTATATTTTTTTACATGCAAGTATTTGTCAAAGAAACTTGGAGAATTGAGAGATTGAAAGATAACAGTGTAACATTGACATTCAACTACAAATGGAGATTAAGCAATTTTGAAATTATAAGGTATTGAATAGGGAAGTAGGATTGGGTATGCAACATTAGATTTAACACAACAATTTCCAGGAATAGAGTTGTTCTGTAAAATTTAGGAATTCTTATGTTCATTATTCACATAATTTAGGGTTAAATCCCAGGATACTTTTCTCCTAGCATAATATATCTCTGAGAAATTTTCTTGCACTTAAAGAGCAGTACAGCTGCTCTGGGCTTCATCCAACTTAGGCTAATATCTCTATAATTCTTTATACAACTAATAAAGTCTCTGGAGCCTTCTTACTGAGATCAAATGCTGGGAAAGGCCTTGCCAAAGCCACTTAGCAAAGAACTGGCATCGTGGGTTTCCAGTAACTGAGTGGCCATAGGCAGTCACAGCAAAGATCAGAATCAAATTCTGTGGAAAATACGTCACATTTGAAAAAAAGGAGTCGACATTCATTTCTGGCATTGTGTATTCTGTGGTCAAGGCGTCCCCTACACAGTGTTTGCTGGAGGTAAATGGAATGTATAACTGGTGCCTCTCTTTCCATTTTTAATTCCATGTTGCTTCTCCAGAGAATTATGAGTTATTTTTCTCTTCCTTTTTTCCTTTCACAAGAGAAATCAGGTAATCCACTCATCCCACAAATTATTTGGGAGATGAGACATAACCTGAGGCAAAGCAAAATATCTTCCAAAACAAATAATGTGTCTTTTTACCCCCTTCTTCAGAATATAAAGTGTTTTGAAATAAATAACAATTCTGGCAAAAAGTCACCTCCCTGGACTTCAGGGTGGGGAGTAAAGCTCAGATTCCATCAAGCCAAAAGGAGATCTGGGTTGATGACATTTCATGCTTCCTAGACAGATCAGACGGGCCTTTTCCTAAAGGTTTTCCTGCTTGAGAAGGCCTCACTCCTTCAAAGCCAGCAAATCAGGATTTGCTCTGCCATAGGCTTTCTGTTGCATCTTACAGCTGAACAGTGACATCATGGGGGAATCAGAGCTGTGGTGACCAGACAGTCCCTAGCACAGTTAATAAGGAAGAAAGGACTCTAGCCCTGAGAGAATCAGAAAGTCCAGGTCAACCAGACATGTGTTGAAACTAGGAGAACTCAGGGGAACACGAGTTCAGGACCCAAAACCTAAATGATGAGGTGAGTGCCAGAAATACGCAAGGCAAAGTCAGGGACTGAAGTGAAAAATGTCTGTTCCTGGACTTGTCCCAGTGTATCCTGGACTGACCCATCTTGTCACAAGCGAGGCCTATGAGAGGAGAGTTGTCATTTATAAAAGTCTACTTAAGAAACAATTGGACCTAGGGGCGCCTGGGTGGCTCAGGCGGTTAAGCGTCCCACTTCGACCCAGGTGTGATCTTGTGGTTTGTGAGTTCGAGCCCTGCATTGGGCTCTGTGCTGATGGGTCAGAGCCAGGAGCCCGTTTTGGATTCTGTGTCTCCCTCTCTCTCTGCCCCTCCCCTGCTCATGCTCTGTCTCTCTCTCCTTCAAAAATAAATAAACATTAAAAAAAAATTTTTTTTAAAGAAACAGTTGGATCTAGAAACAGTGACCAAATGAAAAGATCATCCCTAGCCCCCAGATTGTGGTACTGAAATATCGTTTCCCACTTTAAAAAGAAAAACATGGAGGCTTTTTGAAATGGCCAATACCAGGTCGGGGGTGAGAAATGTACAAGATGAGTCTGAAACATGTAGTCATATCAATCAAAGATGAAGCTACCAAAAACTATCAAGATCATGTAAACAAGATACGGGAACCAACTTGAAGAGGCTTTCACAAGCCAAAGACGTTATAGTATGAGTGTCAGTAAGGACAAGAGTTACAGTGGATTACAAATCCGTCAAATCTGTTCAAATCCATGTGTTTATAATGATATTTTTAGAGAAACCTTAAGTGATCATCTTGAAGGATAATTGCAACTAATTCATTATTTTGAAAATTGATAAATGGAAAGAATGAAGCATTTATTCAGATTCTTTAACTACACAAAACATAGTAGCTGAGAAGATGGGGTGCCTGGGTGGCTCTGTCAGTTGAGCATCTGACTTTGGCTTAGGTCATGATCTCATGGTTTGTGGGTTCACAACCCACAAGAGCACAGAGCCTGCTTTGGATTCTCTGTCTCCCTCCCTCGCTGCCCTTCCCCTGTTCATTCTCTCTCTCGCTCAAAAAAAAATAAGCATTAAAAAAATTTTTTTAATAGTAGCTGAGAAGAAACCACTAAATGAAAAGGAACTGGTAGAACTAAAATATCAACGTTATGTAATCTCCAATAAGTTAATGGACCTAGGGACTGAGCATCAGTAACTACTGTCATTAAAAGGGACACAACTGGATATTCTGTGCCTCTCAATGAAAAAACGTGTGAACACTTAGGGTTTAATACACTTGAAGCAAAAACTAACAAAACCAAAAGAAAGAAGAGACAAATCTACAATCATAATTCAAGATTTTAGCATCCTTCTCCAAATAATTGATAGAAAAAGTAGACAGAAAATCAGTAAGGATGTAGAAGTCACTTATGTAAATAGAATATATGTTGTTCTACATTTAGAACAACTCCATCAATCAACTTGATTTAACTGGCCTTCATAGAGTAATCCACTCCAAACTGCAGAATATACTGTTTCTAAACATGAACATGGAAATTTCTCTAATATAGACCATGTGTTGGGTCATAAAAATAAGTCTCAATAAATTAAAAAAAAATCTTATGAAGTATGTTCTCTGACTAAACGGAATTAAATTAGAAATCAATAATACTAAGCTATCAAAAAAAAAAACTCTTTTAATGTTTGGAAATTAATAGTCATACTTCTAAATAAGCCTGAATTAAAGAATAAGTCACTAGAGAAATTAGAAAATATTTTGAATGAAAATATAATGAAAATGCAATATGTCAAAGTCTAACTAAAAAACAAAAAAACAAAAAAGGGGGGGGCGCCTGGGTGGCTCAGTTGGTTGAGCATCTGACAGGGGCTCAGGTCTTGGTCTTACTGTTCATGAGTTTGAGCCCCACATCGGGCTCTGTGCAGACAGCTCAGAGCCTGGAGCCTGTTTCACATTCTGTGTCTCCTTCTTTCTCTGCCCCTCCCCCACTCACGCTCTCTCTTTCTCTCTCTCTCTCTCAAAAATAAATAAAGGTCAAAAAAAATCTATCTGATGCAGCTAAAGCAATGCTTAGAGGGAATGCATGGCTTTAAATACTCATATAAAAAAAGAAAAAATATTTAAAATTAATTATCGTAATCTCCACCTTAAGCTAGGAGAAATATTAAAATCATTTTATTTAATTTTATTTTAATTTACATCCAAGTTAGTCAGCATATAGTGCAACAATGATTTCAGGAATAGCTTCCTTAATGCCCCCTACCCATTTAGCCCATCCCCCCTCCCACAACCCCTTCAGTAACCCTCTGTTTGCTCTCCATACTTAAGAGTCTCTTATGTTGTTGCCCCCTCCCTGGTTTTATATTATTTTTGCTTCCCTTCCCTTATGTTGATCTGTTCTGTGTCTTAAAGTCCTCATATGAGTAAAATCACTGTATGCGAATTTTGATTCAACACGAATGAAAATAAACGCATTTTTCAAAGTAGATCTCTCCCCGTTTTTTTTTTTTAAAGAAACTTAACAGAAGATGCAAAAAGGCATGCTTTCAGTCTTGATCCGGCCTGGAATTTCTAACTATGTACAAATGAATTTTTTACATCTAAACCACAAGGGAAACTCAATGTGATGTCAATTCAGCTTGGTGTAAGCCTTTCCTAGCTTCCTTTCCTTCCAGCTTTCAGTCTCTCCCCACCACAGGGGAACAATATGTGGGAAAGCCCTTTGGCCTTTTCCCTCTTTCCACCGCCTTCCAATACTCTTCCTGAGAGACTAACCTCCTTTCGTTTTGGCAATAGGCCTCTAAAAGCCTCACAGTTCTTACGAGTTGATTCTGCCCAGCAAACACTGTCCGGATTAATTTTGTCCATCCAGCCCACCGTCACTGGCCAGTTTAACCCTCCTCATTTCTCACCTGGACAATCTCCAGTTGTCTGCCCCAGCAACACACACCGAGGAGATCTTTCCATCTAACATCTGAATCTGATTGTACAACAATCCTGCTTTAAACCCTTCTATGACTCCCTACCACCTGCCAAACAAAATCCAAATTCCTACCATTAGAAAAGCCTATGATCTGACTTCTACCTATTTTCCCAGTCACATTCCCTGCTCTGTACTGCTCTAAGACTATACCTCCTTTCTCATGGCTCCATCCCTCTGTCCTCTGCTGGGAGAGCCCTGCCACTCCTGTTCCACCCACCAATCAGGATGGTCGGGCAAACTTTTCATCCTGCAAGACCCACATCAGAGAAAGCTTCCCCACCCTTCAAGCCGAGGCTCTCAATTTTCTACTTGACACACTGTAGGGTATGTATTTGTTCAGGAGCCTATGGGCTTCCTGAAGGCAGGGTGTTTTTGTTTTTTGTTTTCAGCTTCCTAACCTTTAGCACCTGGGTCAGGATCATTTGTGCAACGAAGAAATGAATGAGTAAGAGAAGGAGGGAGGGGATGAATGAGTTCACCCACTTCTGGAATTCTCAGGAGCCAGTTCTTAAAGTGTAGTTTCTCTTTCCATGCACAGGAAAGAGCCTCATCAGAGTCTACCTAGTTCCGGTTTCCACTTCAAAGAAATAAATAATTCACTCCTGTTCACTGTAACACCCACTTCTTCAAAGCTATATAGCTAGCTTAAGACTGATCCAGGATTGCTGAATTTGTGCTGAGAATATTAACAGGTACATGAAGGGTCATAACTTTGGGGATTTTGGAGGGTCCTTCCCTTCTGACCTCCACTTAGCTCTTCACAGTCCCTAAGGAGTAATTATTTTAAAAACTGGGTGTGTCATGTTACTGGAAAAATGATCTCTGGTTGGTGTTTTGGTGGTAACAAGCTTTGGGCTTGTTTTTATGGTTCTGCTTCATTGGTTTTAATATATGGTGCACGTGACCAGCTTCTCCATTGAACTATCTTCCCGGGGAAATGGCCCTGCACCTATGATTTTCAGATGCCTTGAGATCATCTGGTCTATTTCTCATCACACAATCTGTTGAGTAGATGCTGTTGCCTTGTGGCGGGATAATTTCCAGGAGGACGAAGCAAGCAAGCCTTCCGATACCTTCATGCTCCCTATACATTCCAGGTGGGTATTGAGTAGTTAAAATATAAACCACCAAAAACTCCCTCCTATTACTCACTGTATTGATTCATCCCAGGAAGCTGAGCATCAGGAAAATGTTTTCTGGCTGAATTAGAAAGCAAAGAACACTGTGGAGCAAAAACAATGTCAGGGTGCCCAAACTGTGGCCACATGTCAGGGCCAGCCCAGAAGTCTCCCACAATCACAGAGGCTGGAATACTCATCTTTGTTAGGCATTAAGTAGGCTTCTCCCCAGAGGGAGGTTAGAGTTCTCTGCCACATCTTCTCAGGTCTCCGGACCACAGTGGAGGAAGGAACTCATCAATTACAGGCCACTCCGATCCCAGAACATTTTCCAAAGCACTTCTTGTTTTTCAAGCCCCGTATTCCCAGAACCGGCAAAATTTCCCTTCTCATTGGGCGGTAGGGAAAATCAGAGAGCGGCAAGTGGAAATCTTGAGCCACTGAGGATGAGTAAAGACTGGTGGAGTTCAGCCTTCCTAGAGGCAGCTGTGTGGACGGCTTCCCAGCCCCTGCTTTGCTCCAAGGCCGCAGCTGAACCCTCTCCCAGATCCTCAGCATGAAGACGCCGCTCCAGCCAAGCAGAGTCCCTCTCAGAGTTCACTGATATTCCCATTCCTGTTTTCTCTTTTCTATCCTCGAACGTTTCCATCTCTTGATCACAATCCATCTGAACTGATGGCCCTTTTTTCTGTCCTCAGGGGGAGGGGGCAGAGTATGAAGCCAAAAGTAGTTAAACTATGCCCAGCGTTTTACCACTTCCCGTCTTCACATAGGTGCCTCCATGAAGCAGACGACAAAAATTAGGCCAAGGTGGTTTCTTTGTGAGAGTAAGTGCAAAGGGCAAAGGTGATAGAAACGTTGTCCCGAGGCTGCAGCAGGCTTTGGCCGGCATGTGGATCCTTGTGGAATATGGTGTGAGTGAGGAGGGTCAATCCACACTTCACCTCCCCCAGCTTCTGATGGCTGCTGGTGTTCCTTGGCTTGTGGCCACAGGGCCTCATCTCCAAATTTCTCTCTGCCCATCTCCGCCTTACCTTCCCCTTTGCGTGTGTACGTGTGTATGTGTCAAATCGCTTTTGCCTCCTCGTAGAAGGGCACATGAGATTGCATTTAGGGCTCTCTGGATAATCCAGGATAAATTCCCCATCTCTACATCCTTTAACTTGATCCCATCTGCAAAGACTTGATTTTCAAATGAGCTAATGCTTACAGATTCCAGAGATTAGAACGCCGGGTCTTTGGGGGCCATTAGTTTAGCCTTTTACAATGTCTTTTGCCCATTTTCTGTCTGGACTGTTGGTTTTCTCCACTGTTGAATTTTCAGAGGGTTTTATTTCAAAGTCTAGATACAAATCCTTTGCAGATATGTGGTTCACAAATATTTTTTTTTCCCACTCTCTAGTTTGTCTTGTCACTCTCTTACAGGGTCTTTTGCAGAACAAAAACTTTTTGTTGTGATGAGGATCAATTTATCACGTTTCCTCCTTGTAGAGCATGCTTTTAGCGCCAGGGCCACAAACTCTTCACCTCACCCTTGGTTCTGAATTTTTCACCCAACTCGCACCAGTTTATGTCTAGAAGTTTTATGGTTGTACGTTTCATATATATTTTTAAAAGTTTTATAGCCTTATGTTTTACATGTTTTTCCTGTTGTTTGCCATAATGAACTTTATTACAGTTATGAAAATCTCTAGTACATCATGGTGGACTGTATTGCTACTTGCATTATTCACTCTCCCTCTTTCTTTCTTTTTTTTTAACGTTAATCCATTTTTGAGAGACAGAGCGTTAGCGGGGGAGGGGCAGAGAGAGAGGGAGACACAGAATCCGAAGCAGGCTCCAGGCTCTGAGCTGCCAACACAGAGCCCGAGGCAGGGCTTGAACTCACCAGCCGTGAGATCATGACCTGAGCCAAAGTCGGATGCCCAACCAACTGAGCCACCCACGTGCCTCTACTCTCCCTCTTTCTTTTAGGAGGATTTTATATCGGTGCCCATTGACAGGCAGGAAATTGAGACTGGGAATGTCAGGTTCAAGGATATCTACCATAGGTGTAATCCAGGGGTCAAGAGACCACCATTGCCATGCAGATGTCTTTTAATGCCCACAGGAGTGAGTGACTACACACTAGAACACAGCTACAGAAACCCCCCAAACCCCACAATCTGCTTACCAGGGGACAGAGGTGAAGGGGTAGGAAGGGCGATTCAACTCACTTCTGCCTTCCAAACTGCACCAAGTACATCTCAGTGGAGGTCAAAGTCAGAATCAGAGCCCATGCACTGTGTCCACTGAGCAGGTTACCCAACTTCTCAGCCTGCCTTCCATCACACATTTTCTTCTCCTTCCTTTACTTTGTTTTAAAGCTCCTTTGTTGTAAAATATAACAAAGAAAGTCAGGGCGCTTTGTGTGTTCGAGCCCCGTGTGGGACGCTGTGCTGACAGCTCAGAGCCTGGAGCCTACTTCGGATTCGGTGTCTCCCTCTCTCTTTCTGCCCCTTCCCCACTCTGTCTGTCTCCCCCCAAAAAAATAAACATTAAAAAACATTTTTTTAACAAAGAAAGTACTCAAAACAAAAAGTTCAGCTCAATGATTGATCAAAGCCAGCCCTCAGGTAGCATCGCCCAGGTGAGGGTTAGAACGTCAGCACTACAGAGCCCTTCCTGTTCTCCCAATCGACACCAAACCTGATTGTTATGGTCACCACCTTAGTGTTTTTCAGAAACATGCATACAGTAAAACCTTGGATTGTGTGTAACTTGTTCCGCAAGAGTTCCGCAGGACGAGCAAACATTTCTAATAAATTTTAACTTGATAAACGAGCGATGTCTTACAGTACGAGTAGTACATGACACCAAACACGACATGATCACAACTGAACCAATGGTTTCTCTCTCTCTCTCGCTCTCTCTCTCTCTCTCTGTGGGATCGTGGGTCATCTTCTCCCATGCTCGGATACTCGGTCTCGGGCCATGGTGTTTGGCAGAAATCAGCGATTTTTCCGAATGTTGGAAGGTGCCCACAACAGGCACTAGTGTATTTTTTGTCACTTCCAAGAACCTATGGACAGTCCTTTGCTTTTCCATCCAAGAGTAAGCTCAGGAATGCTTTGCTTCATTCTGGATCATTGAATAGGTTCCTTGTTAAAGCTGCACGACACGAAAAAGATTCCATTGAACCAATAGATAGCAGGGATTCTGTTAGTGATAGTGAAAGTCGTCCCGCACAATAACTCTCCTGTCTCTTGTCTCCCTCACACCAGCCACGAAGGTTTTCAAAGGTAAGTGCAGGTTAATTTGTTTATTTTCCTTTCTATTTTGTAGTTTATTTATTATTTTGTATTACATTACAGTATTGTAATCATTTTTTATATGGATATTTTTGAGTTGTGGAATGAATCATCTGAGTTTCCATTATTTCTTTTTTTTTTAAGTTTATTTATTTTGAGAGAGAGAGTGTGTATGTGGCAGGAGTCAGAGAGAGAGGTAGAGAGAGAGAATCTCAAGCAGGCTTTACACCGTCAGTGCAGAGCCTGATGCAGGGCTCAAACCCACTAACTGTGAGATCATGACTTGAGCTGAAACCAACGGTCGGACACTTAACCAACTGACCCACCTAGGCACCCCAGAGTTTCCACTACTTCTTATGGGCAAATTCACTGGGATATACAAGTGCTTTGGATTACAAGCATTATGTTTCCAGAATGAATTATGCTTGTAAACCAAGGTTTTACTGTATATATTTTTTGCCAGTTAAACACATACCTCTAAATACTATGGTTTCATTTTGCCTGTTTTTGAGCTTTATGTAAATGGAATTATGCCATATCATATTTTTATGTTTGGCTTCTTTGCTCAGCATTGTGAGGTTAATCCCAGTTGGTGCAGATAGTGACATTGTTGTATAGTATTCCACAGTAGAAATATATTACCATTTATTTAGCCTTTCTACTGTCAATGGATGTTTGGGTGGTTTCCCAGTGTGACTATTACAGATAACACTGCTATAAGCAGTTATGTCTTCTGGTGCACATACGTGCATTTCATCTGAAAATATATCTGGGTGTGGACCATGTTACATTCTGAGTTAACTTTTTTATAGGTGAGCTTTGGGTAAAGATTCTTCTTTCTTTTCTGTTCTTCTTGCCTATGGATATCCAATTGCCCCAGCATCATTTGTGCAAAAGAAATGACAGGGTTGTTGGTTTTTCTTAATGTTTATTTATTTATTTTGAGAGAGAGAGAGAGGGAGAGAGAGAGAGATGGCGCATTAGCGGGGAAGGGACAGAGAGAGAAGGAGAGAGAAAATCTCAAGCAGGCACCTCGCTGCCAGCACAGAACCCGACGTGGGGCTCAAACCCGTGAAGTGTGAGACCATGACCTGAGCCAAAATCACGAGTCAGATGATTAACCGACTGAGCCACCCAGGTGCCCCATAACAGGTGTTTTTTTTTTTTGTTTGTTTGTTTGTTTTTTTTTTTATGTTCCCTCCAAAGTAATCTTCCTTAACCAAAAACCAGACCATGTTATTCTGCTGTTAAAATTCTTCAATGGCTTCTTACTGCACCAAGAGGCTGCTTAGCTCTCCAGCCTCATCCCGGGCCAACTTTCACATACCTTCCACTATATCCCAGCCACCTTTTCCTCTCCCTTCTCAGCCCCATAAACAATCCAACCGCTTTCGCGCTCACCTTTCCTTCCGCTTGAAAGGCTCTTTCCCTGGTTCTACCCAAGGCTGGCTCCTTCTGTTCCCCGAAGCCTGCTTTTAAAACCATTTCCTTAGATAAAGCTTCTCTGACTACCCTGTGATAGTAGAACCTTCTACATAAATGCCCATTATTCTGTGTCACAGCAGCCTGCCTATGCTCTCCACAGCCTTGATCAGAATTTGCAAGTGCTTTAATTACTTATTTATTGTCTACCTTCCCCAGTAGACAGTTATACTCTAAGAAAAAAGGGGCCAAGTTGTTGGTCATAGTTAAGGGCATACCTGGTTGGCTTGGTCAGTACAGCCTGTGACTCCGATCTTGGGGTTATGAATTCGAGCCCTGAGTTGGGTCTAAAAATTACTTTAAAAGATATATTAGTTAAATGTTGTCATTAGGCTAGAGTTTGATATACATCCAATTTAAAAAAGAAATTTCCTGAAAACTAGAGCTGTGTGAGAAGAAACAGGCTGCTTGGCATATCCAAAGTCCTCTCCCTGGAAAGGGATGACACAGAGGCATTTCCACATCTTGGGAAGCCTGACAAACCGTTCCGGATGCCTAAACAGCACCCTAGGGACATGTCAAATTGACTGGTTGGATATACGGATGTGAGAAGATGAAAATGTTGAAATGTATTTTTCTTCCTCTTTCCAAAAAGTTCCCACCATTCTTCTAGCCAATCATTAGATCCATATGGCCTCAAAGAAAATGCAAATGTGGCGCGCCTGGGTGCCTCAGTCTGTTGGGCATCCAACTTCGGCTCAGGTCATGATCTCTCAGTTTGTGGGTTCGAGCCCTGTGTCAGGCTCTGTGCTGACAGCTCAGAGCCTGGAGCCTACTTCAGGTTCTGTGTCTCCCCATCTCTCAGCCCCTCCCCTGCTCATGCTTTGTCCCTCTCTGTCAATAATAAATAAATGTTTAAAAGAAAGAAAGAGAATGCAAATGTAACAGCAGCAGGAAAAAAATGTTAAGATTCTTTTTTTTTTTTTTTTTTTTTTTTTGCTTCCAACTAGGCTCTTGAAAGTCAGAAGAGGAGGCCTTGAACGGAGAAGCTGGAATTTATGCCATAAAAAAGGTGACAATGCAGATATTCCTTTGGGTACAACCAGCCCAGAGCCAAATAGAGTTTGGGGTTCTTTTGCCTAAACCAAGGATTCCAGGCCATTTACACCCTGAAAGAAACAACCAGTCCAAGTGGGAAGCTGTTTCCATGACAACTGACTGGCATGCAGGATTTTGAGATTTAACAATTCCATTTCACAGGCAATAACATTAAGCTTATGAAATTCAAATGTTTCTCTCAATAATCTCTGGAGATACTTTTTTGGTTGCAAGATGGGAAACAGGATGGTTATAAGTCTTTACCCAAAGGCTTTCATTCTTGTGAATATTTTCTGCCTCATGTTACACCTGTGTCAATACCCTCATCTCCCTGGAGTTTTTTCCCACAAGTAGTGGTTAATGAAGCTCTAAGTCTCTAGCTTTAGGCAGGATTTTATTAGCCAGTAAAAATAGAAAATAGAGAATTGTAAAAAAATAGGATTTAATTAAAAATGTAGAAAATTATAGATTTAAAAAAAAATGAGGAAATTAGAGGTGCCTGGGTGGCTCAGCCAGTTGAGTGTCTGACTCTTGATTTCACCTCAGGTCAGTCAGCATACCAGGGGCATAGAATAAAGCCCCATATTGGGCTCTGTGCTGAGCGTGGAGCCTGCTTAATGCGCTCTCTCTCACTCTCTCTCTCTCTCTCTCTCTCTCTCCCTCTCCCTCTCTCTCCCCCTCCGGGTGCCTGGGTGGTTCAATCAGTTAAGCCTTCAACTTTGGCTCAGGTCATGATTTCGGGTTCGTGGGTTCAAGCCCTACATTGGGCTCTGAGCTCCCAACTCAGAGCCTGGATCTTGTTTCAGATTCTGTGTCTCCCTCTCTCTCTGCCCCTCCCCCACTCACACTCTGTCTCTGTCTCTCTCAAAAATAAATAGATATTTAAAAAAAGATGATGAGATTTATATTATGCCTCTATAAAAAAAAAAAAAAGCGTGCAAATAGGAAGGTGCAATGAGATCATCTATGCTTAGCAGAGGGTGACCAAATGGGAAGGCTCTGGAGGTGGAGGGGTGTGTGTGTGTGTGTGTGTGTGCGTGTGTGTGTGTATGTTGGAAGAAAGTTTGAGCACATTTGTTAAAGAAGGAGTCCAAGTTCAACATGGGTTCAAATTCTGATTCTACCATTTATTAGCTCTGTGACTTTAGGCAAATGACTTAACATCTCTGTGCCACAGTGTCCTTAATTGAAAAATGAGTTTACGATCATAATGACCTACAAAATAGTCTTTTTTGTATAATGGTGTGTGTGTGTGTGTGTGTGTGTGTGTGTGCGTGTGTGTGTTTTCTTAGGGCATTTCCTCATCCTTCCCCTCCCACTCCTACTCCACAGAGTCTAAGCTCTTCCTGCTCAGGAGGTCATTCTATGACTTCATCTGTATGCCTCTTGTAGTAACTACTATAGTCCATCCTGTGCAGTGGCGTTCGATACAAACCTGGCAAATGGTAGGTGCTCTATGAATGAAATGAACAAATGTTGAACTGAAAGTGGTCATTAGAAGAGTTAGCAAGATTTCTAAATATTTTTCTTCATAGCCAAAAATAATTGTTACTCGAGGCTAATGCATTTCTAGTTAGAGTGTTTCATGACCAAATAAATCTGTAATAAAAATTTATATAATGATCATCACACATTTTGAGACCACTGTTTGTAACTGGGGAAGAATTTCAGCCTTAAGTACATGTATAAATATTCTTTTTAACCGGAGTTGTCCCTGTGGAAGGCTGACCGTGGCTATAAAAATCTGTTTGTCCTTTCGTGAGCTTCTTCCTTTTATTTGTCTTCAAGGCGTCCCCGTTTGATAGCAAGATACGCTCGCGGAGACTAGGAAAGTCCGGGAAACGACTTGCGAGAACAAGCAAGAACGGCTTGTTATGTCCTTCGCTCCACCCCGTAGTTTACGGCCTCGCAGGGGCGGCGCGCGCGGTTTTGAAAGCGGGGAGTGTCCCGTCGCAACGACTGTTGGCAGGTGGCGGGGCGCTGAGGCAGCCGCTGAGGGTCTTGTTGGCGGCCACGCAGGATCAGTGTTCAAGATAGCCTTGGCCTGGACCTCTCCACCCCAGCGCGGCTGCGGTAAGGGGAGCTTTTTGCGGACCCCCGACCACGCGTGAGCCCGGGTTGGAGCCGAACGCACCCCCCCCCCCCCGCCCCCAGCCGACTCCTCTGCGTTTGCTTCGTGACCGTTCAGGGGCCTAGAGGGAAAGGTGAAGACGTTGGGAATGTGGCGTTACAATGGGAATGACTTTTCGAAAAATGTTTGCAACCCAAACCCGAGTCTGAATCACGGATAGGGTGGGGATTTCCAGAAAGAAATTGCCTTTTCTCAAGAGCAGCCTAGCCATGTGTACTTTTAAGGAAGATCCGCAGGAGAAGGTGATGGTGAGCACCCATCTAGCAAGGTGTCTGTATTTTACAATTGGTTTTATAGACCGTGTAGGCCCAGGACTCTGGTGTCTGTCTGCTTGAGGCTGGACCCCAGTGTGTAGGTACAGCTTAGATGCACCAGATTCGAACACGGGGGCGCGTGCCTGGTGGAAAGGGCGGTTCATTACCCCGCAGCCGAGTGAGTCTCAATTCCAGCGCTTAGGGGCGGCTGGAATTGGTGAAGGATTTCTGGTGGGAATGGAGAGGGTGGGGATTGAGAAAGAGGAGAAAGAGGTGGGGATTGAGAAAGACGTTCCCCTCTTTGAACGTCTCACCTGATGTTGCTTTCATTTTTCAAGTGAGGTGACTGAGCAGGTGGAAGAGGGATTTTAACAACCAGCCCGCTATACGCTCCTGGATCAGGGGATGAACAGTCATGTGACTCTACGTGCAGGAATCCATAGTGTGTAAAGTGTACAGGACCCTAGAAATAATCTGGTCAGAATTTTGCCTTTCTTTTTCAGTCTACCTTTCCTACCCATTTTCCTTTTTTCAATTAACGCTACCAATTCTCTCATTTTGTTGTTTTTTTCTTTTTTCCCTATCTATACACTTTAGCTCTACTCAGTAGGATCCACGTATTTGTTTAGTCCTAGGGTGGCTTAGGGTCCAAAAGTTATTGACATCTGATCCAATAGATCTTTTGATTAGCTTGCTGAGCTCTGTTAATTTTTAAATACTGCTTCTTAAACAGTACTTGATTTTTTTAAAATATCCTAAATACTCCATAGACTATGAAATTTTGCCTAGCCCTACTACTCTCATTTTTAATGTATCTTCATGTAAGATAATTTTATGCTGTTACCTTCGTAAGATTTTGTGATTTAGATTACAACGGTTATTTAGCAATTAACATATAGATAGATCTATATACAGAGAGAGATTATAATATGAGAGTTTGGGCTTGTGGCCAGAAGCCATCTGTCAGACTGAGACCTAAACTGTGTATAGATGCCTCAGGCATCTTTTTCCACGACAAAACACAGTTTAGGCATAGATAGGGTGTGGCCTCTTTAGATGTAAGTAGCTTGGAGTGGAAAGTGGAACTGAGTCCTAGAGTGTTCTAGAAAGTAATGTTAAAAGACTTGTTTAGGGGCCCTTGGGTGACTGTCAGTTAAGTGACCGACTCTTGGTTTCTGCTCAGGTCATGATCTCACGGTTCATGAGTTCCAGCCTCGCATCTGGCTCAGCATCCGTGGTTACTCTTGGTTACATGAGTGACATGGTTGCATCTCAGGTTACTCTTTTCCTCATTTCTTACATTCATTCCTCAGAGCTCTGTGTTTTCTATCTGTATATACTCTTTAGGTGATCTTATCCAGTCTCTTGACTTTAATACCATATACATGCTAATGTGCCACAAATTTGTATCTTCAACTTGGATTTCAGACCTATATCCAGCTGCCTACTTCACGTTTTTACTCAAATGTTTAATCAAGCATTCAGAATTGAGTTTCTGATTTCAGTAATGGCACCTCTATTCTTTCAGTTGCTCAGTCTGAAAACTTAGAGCTATCCTTGTCTTTTCTCTCATTCCTAACAAAAATCCAAACATTAGGAAATCTTATTGGTTCCAGATTCATAATAACATCCAGAACCCAGCAAGAGCTGAAATCCTTATGGTGACTGAAGCTCTGGGGAAGAAGCTGAAGTCTTTATGGCTTCAGTGCTCTGCTTGATTTGCCATCCTGCATCCCCAAACTCTTGTTTCTTCATTTCCTTCTCCCTTTTCCTCGTCCTGCCCTCTTAGCTTTTCCTTGAACGTTTATTTCTCCCTCAGGGCCTTTATATTCACTACTTTTGTCCTGCATATTTCCCCTAGATGCAGCTCCCCTGGGCTAGCTCCCTCACTTCCTTCCAATGAATCTCTTCAGATGAACCTCCTTTGACCACCCTAACTCAGATTTCAAGCCCTTTCCCGATACTCTGCCTCCCTTCACTGGTGTATATCTCCCCTGACTATATATCCTTATCTTATGTATTTCTTCTACTGTTTGTTTGGGTCTTGTTCACTGCTGGGTCTCCAGTGCCTAGAACAGTGCCCAGCACATGGTACATGCTCAATAAGTGTCTGCTGACTGAGTGAATGAAGAGTAGCTTCCCTTAGGTAGACAGAAGTCTTAGAAGGTCATTGCAGTGCCCCCTTTACAACTTCTCGTGAGGGTAGATGAATGCAGATGGAAGAAGGGGAATCAGAACCACATGGGGAAATTACTTCCAAAGTAGAAGTAGCTGCTTCAGCCCACTCTGTTAAAATAGTTTATCCTTCCTGAAAAGTATGAAACTTGTTCTGAAAAAACGTGTTCCTCCCTTCCAGTTAAACGTTTCACTTGGTAAAATTAGTGTATATTTGCATGGAAAGGGGATCTTTGGTGTTCTAAATTCAGGTAAATCCAAAGACAGTGGTGACTGTAGCTACATTAAAAAAAAAAAACAAACTACAAAGGTCTCATTAATAGACAAAGCTGGGCCTTTAAGGTGATTTTTCTTGGCAGAGTTTTTTAAAATGCTATTTCTTTGGGCTCTATACAAAATTTAAACATATGGTCTCTGTCTCCCAATATTTAATTAATTTATTTTTAAATTATTTTTTTAACGTTTATTTATTTTTGAGAGACAGAGAATGAGCAGGGGAGGAACAGAGAGAGAGGGAGACACAGAATCTGAAGCAGGCTCCAGGCTCTGAGGTGTCAGCACAGAGCCCAACACAGGGCTTGAACCCACCAACCTTGAGATCATGACCTGAGCCAAAGTCAGAAGCTTAACCGACTGAGCCACCCAGGCGCCCCATATTTAATTTATTTTTTAATTTAAATTCCAGTGTAGTTAGCATACAGTGAATACAGTTAGAATATAGTCATATTCATTTCAGGTGTACAATATAGTGATTTAGCAGTTCTGTATATTACTCAGTACTCAAGATAAGTGTACTTTAAAAAAAAATTTTATTTTTTACATTTATTTATTTTTGAGAGACAGAGTGAGACAAAGTGAGAGTGGGGGAGGGGCAGAGAGAGAGGGAGACACAGAATCCGAAGCAGGCTCCAGGCTCTGAGCTGTCGGCATAAAGCCTGATGCGGGGCTTGAACCCACAGACCATGAGATCATGACCTGAGCTGAAGTCGGAAGCTCAACCGGCTGAGCCATCCAGGCACCCCAAGATAAGTGTACTCTTAATCCTCTTCACCTATTTCACCCATCCTCCCCATCCTTCCCCCTGGGAACCACCAACTTGTTCTCTATAGTTAAGAGTCAGTTTTTTGGTTTTTGTTTCCCCATGCCACCTTTGTTCATTTGTTTTGTTTTTTGTAATTCCACATATGAGTGAAATCATATGGCATTTGTCTTTCTCTGACTGGCTTATTTCACTTAGCATTATACTCTCTCGATCCATCCATGTTGTTGCATGTGGCAAGCTTTCATTCTTTTTTAATGGCTAATATTCCATTGCATGTATAAACCACATCATCTTTATCCATTCATTTATTGATGGACACTTGGGTTGCTTCCATTATTTGGCTATTGCAAATAATGCTGCAATAGACTTCAGGGTGCATGTATCCCTTTGAATTAGTGTTTTGATATTCTTTGGGTAAATACCCAGTAGTGAGATTACTGGATCATAGGGTAGTTCTATTTGCAATTTTTTGAGGAACCTCCATACTGTCCTCCATAGTGGCTGCACCGGTTTGCATTTCCACCAACAATGCATGAGGGTTCTTTTTTCTCCACATCCTCATCAAAACTTGTTTCTTGTGATTTTGATTTTAGCCATTCTGACAGGTGTGAGGTGATACCTCATTGTGGTTTTGATTTGCATTACCCTGATGGGGTGATGATGAACATCTTTTCATCATGTGCCTGTTGGCCATCTATGTCTTCTTTGGAAAAATTGTCTGTTCATGTCTTCTGCCCATTTTTAATTGAATTATTATTTGGTGTTGTATAAGTTCTTTATATACTTTGGATACAAACCAAGCAAGCTTATAGACATGTAGTGACAGTTTGCTGTACAATAGATCTGATATGAAACCTAACTTTTTTTTAAAAAGAAAAAGTAATATTTAAAGTTTTTATTTAAAAGATTCCTTAAGAAATATGTTACAGAAGAAATAAAAAGCTTAGATTAATTGCTTGTATATGAAGTATGTACATTTTCTGTTAATAGATAATTTTTACAGAATTTATTGAGATATAATTCACATAAAATTCAGTTTCTGAAAGGATATAATTTGGTGATTTTATTAGGAATAGTCAGAGTTGAATATGTTAAGTCAATACCTGATTTTAGAACATTTTTATCATCACAAAAGGATACCCTGTACCCACTAACAGCACTCTATGTTCTCTATTCTCCTCAGCTCCTGGCTATTACTAATCTATTTTCTGTCTGTGGATTTGCTTATTTTGGACGTTTTGTGTAAACAGAATCATGCATGTGGCGTCTTGTGTCTGGCTTCTTTCCCTTTAGCATAATGTTCTTAAGGCTCATTCACTTTGCAGTATACATCAGGACTCTTTCTTCTGACTGAATAATATTCTCTTGTGTGTGTTGTATACCATATTTTGTTTTTTCATCATCTGATGAATACTTCTATTTCCTTTTTTTGGCTATTATAAACGAATGCCTCTTGCATAGACAAGTTTCTTTAAAGCTTATAAAAGACCTATGAACAATGGCCCCTGGGAAGTGTGAGAGGGAAACTTAACTTCACCTTTTTGTACTAGGTGATTTTTTTTAACCAAATGTATATATTACCTTTTTTTACCAAGTGCATGTATTGCTTTTTAATTCAAGCAAACAGGGGCGCCTGGGTGGCGCAGTCGGTTAAGCGTCCGACTTCAGCCAGGTAACTATCTCGCGGTCCGTGAGTTCGACCCCGCGTCAGGCTCTGGGCTGATGGCTCAGAGCCTGGAGCCTGTTTCTGATTCTGTGTCTCCCTCTCTCTCTGCCCTTCCCCCATTCATGCTCTGTCTCTCTCTGTCCCAAAAATAAATAAACGTTCAAAAAAAAAAAAAAAAAAAAGAAAATTTAATTCAAGCAAACAAACAAACAGTGACCTTGGGTAAGTAGTTGTACCTCTCTAGATTTTAATTTTCTCATTGTAGATAAAATTAAAGTAAATATTTGTTATGGTCTTTTTCAGTTCTCAAATTTTATGTTTATATGATAAAATGAGTCATAGTGTTATAGGATTTTTTTTTCATGAATGAGAGTTGTATTCTGCAGAACTGGAGTGCAACTTTCAATTTGTTTTCATCATAGGACCTAGAGTGATTATTACAATGGAAGAAATCAATAATTTCAAGACACCAAGCAAATTATCTGAAAAAAAGAAATCTGGTAAGATATAAAATCTTTCTTCATTGTTACTGCTATTAGAAATGTCTTAGTATTATTAGAGTTTGATCCTCTAGTTATTATTTATCATACACAAGTAATTTTAGCATAAGTCTTCTTTATAATGTTGATTTTAACAAGACTTATTTTGTAGGCCAGGGTTTGGCCATCTTTTGGCTAATTTTGTTGACCTCCTAATAGATTTGGACGTCCTCCCTGGTGAAGAATGAATTTGAACCATTAAGGAACTACTTTATCTTTCCTCTTCTCATACTTGCAGTGCTCCTGGGAGGGAAAGATATTTTCTAAGGCAATTCAGTGGATAAAGGGTAATCTTTTCAACAAATAGTATCCTGAAACCATGCTAAAGTCACTTATTCTATTAGCTTTTTTAGAGATTGCTGAGGCTATTATATACATAGTAGGTACTGTCTTAGATAAATAAATACAGTGTTACTTTTTTTCTTTACCAGTCTGTATTTTATTTCCTTTTTCTTTATGTCACTGGCTCTAGTATATTTTTTAATAGAAGAGGTGCAAGTGGATACTTGCTTGTTCCTAGTGAAGTTAGATTTTGGTTTTTCATAGTTATCCTTTATCAGGTTGAGGGATTTACTTTTATTTTCTTCTATTCTCCTTCATCAGGTTGAGGGTTGTTATGAATGGATGTTGACTTTGTCAAGAACTGTTTCAGAATCTATTGGGATATTTTGCTTTTTTAGTTTTCAAGGTGGTAAATTATGTTAATTTTCAAATGTTAAACCAACCTTTCATTCCTGGGGTAAAGCCAGTTTGGTCATGATGTATTTTATATATTGCTTCAGTCAGTTTGCTAATATTTTCTATATTCATAAGGATTATTGGGCTGTAGGTGTCCGTTTTTGGAATATCTTTCTGATTTTGATATCAGCGTATTCTATATTCATACAGTAAGGTGGAAAGTGTTTCTTTCTTCTTGAAGAGTGCATGTAGAATGATAGTTTTTCCTTAACTGGTTTTCTTCCTTTACTGATAGTAAAGCCATGTGGCCTGAAGTTTTCTTAGGAGGAAATTTTTTTTTTTTTTTTTGCTTTATATTTTATTTATTTATTTATTTATTTATTTATTTATTTTTCAATATATGAAATTCATTGTCAAATTGGTTTCCATACAACACCCAGTGCTCATCCCAACAGGTGCCCTCCTCAGTACCCATCACCCACCCACCGTCCCCTCCCTCCCACCCCCCATCAACCCTCAGTTTGTTCTCAGTTTTTAACAGTCTCTTATGCTTTGGCTCTCTCCCACTCTAACCTCTTTTTTTTTTTTTTTTTTTTTTTTCCTTCTCCTCCCCCTTGGGTTTCTGTTAAGTTTCTCAGGATCCACCTAAGAGTGAAAACATATGGTATCTGTCTTTGTATGGCTTATTTCACTTAGCATCACACTCTCCAGTTCCATCCACGTTGCTACAAAGGGCCATATTTCGTTCTTTCTCATTGCCATGTAGTACTCCATTGTGTATATAAACCACAATTTCTGTATCCATTCATCAGTTGATGGACATTTAGGCTCTTTCCATAATTTGGCTATTGTTGAGAGTGCTGCTGTAAACATTGGGGTACAAGTGCCCCTATGCATCAGTACTCCTGTATCCCTTGGGTCAATTCCTAGCAGTGCTATTGCTGGGTCATAGGGTAGGTCTATTTTTAATTTTCTGAGGAACCTCCACACTGTTTTCCAGAGTGGCTGCACCAATTTGCATTCCCATTCCCACCAACAGTGCAAGAGGGTTCCCGTTTCTCCACATCCTTGCCAGCATCTATAGTTTCCTGATTTGTTCATTTTGGCCACTCTGACTGGTGTGAGGTGATATCTGAGTGTGGTTTTGATTTGTATTTCCCTGATAAGGAGCGACGTTGAGCATCTTTTCATGTGCCTGTTGGCCATCCGGATGTCTTCTTTAGAGAAGTGTCTATTCATGTTTTCTGCCCATTTCTTCACTGGGTTATTTGATTTTCGGGTGTGGAGTTTGGTGAGCTCTTTATAGATTTTGGATACTAGCCCTTTGTCTAATATGTCATTTGCAAATATCTTTTTCCATTCCATTGGTTGCCTTTTAGTTTTGTTGGTTGTTTCCTTTGCTGTGCAGAAGCTTTTTATCTTCATAAGGTCCCAGTAATTCATTTTTGCTTTTAATTCCCTTGCCTTTGGTGATGTGTCGAGTAAGAGATTGCTACGGCTGAGGTCAGAGAGGTCTTTTCCTGCTTTTAGGAGGAAAATTTTAATTGCGCCTTCACGGTTAATAGGTATAGGTCTCTTCAAATCATTTATTTCTTCTTGTGTAAGCTTTGTTAGTGTTTTTCATAGAATTTTTTCACTTTCAAGTTGTCAAACTGTTATCCATGTATACTCTTAATACCTTATTACCCTTCTAATGTCAGTAGGATCTGTGGTGATATCTTCTTTTTCATGTCTGATACTTGTATTTTATATTTTCTTTCTTGACTTGACGTTTATCTATTTTGGTGAATGTTTCAGGCACTTGGAAAGATCATACTTTCTGCTGTTAGGTACAGTGTTCCATGAATATCATTTAGGTCAAGCTGGTTGATTTACTTAGGTTGTTTCGTTCATATCTTCTGTATCTTAACTGATTTTATTTATTCTCTTACTGAGAGAGGTGTCTCCACCTACAGTTGTGGATTTACTTTTGAGTTCTATCAGTGGTTACTTTATGTATTTTGAAGCTTGTTACTGGACACCTATACATTTAGGATGGTTATTTCTTTTCATGATTTACCCCTTTTTTTATTAAAAAAATTTTTTTTAATGTTTATTCATTTTTGGGAGAGAGACAGACAGCATGAGTGGGTGAGGGGCAGAGAGAGAGAGGGAGACACAACTTGAAGCAGGCTCCCGGGTCTGAGCTGGCAGCAGAGCCCAATGTGGGGCTCAAACCCATGAACCGTGAGATCATGACCTGAGCCAAAGTTGGATGCTCAACCGACTGAGCCACCCAGGCACCTCTGATGATTTACCCCTTTACTATTATGAAATGTCTTTCTTTATCCAGTGTTGTACTGTCTGTTTCAAGTTCACTTTATGTGATAGTAATAGAACCAATCCGGTTTAATTTTGATTAGTGTTTGAAGCATATGTTTTCCAACTTTTTACTTTTAACCCATCTGTGTTTTTCTATTTAAAGTAAGTTTATTATAGACAGCATGTAATTATGTCTTGTTTTGCTTATATCCATTCTGAAACTTCTGCCATTAATAGGACTGTTTAGTCATTAGCCATATGTGCTGATTTAAATTTAGGTTCAAATGGGGCGCCGGGGTGGATCGATTGGTTAAACATCCAACTTCAGCTCAGGTCATGGTCTCCCCATTTGTGGGTTCAAGCCCTGCGTAGGGCTCTGTACTGACAGCTCAGAGCCTGGAGCCTGCCTCAGATTCTGTGTCTCCCTCTCTCACTGCCCCTCTCCCGCTCACACTCTCTCTGTCTCTCAAAAATGAATAAACATTAAAAAAAATTTTTTTTTAATTTAGGTTCAAATGAATTAAAATTAAATACAATTACAAATTTAGTTCCTCAGTTGTACTACTTTTCAAGTGCTCAATAACCACATATGCTAGTGACTACCATAGTGGACAACACAGATACAGAATATTTCCATCATGACAGAGAGTTCTATTGGATAACACTGTTTAGACTATTTACGTTTAATGTAATTCCCTGTGATTGGATTAAATCTATTTTGCTATTGTCTAATAGCTCACTGGTGATTTCTTTATATTTTTCCTTTATTTTTATTATTTTTACACAGAGTATGAACACACACGAGAGCATGTGCGAGCAGGGGAGGGGCAGAGGGAGAGAGAGAAGCTCAAGCAGGCTCCACACCCAGCAAGGAGCCTGACAGGGGACTCTGTCTCACAACTGTGAGATTGAGACCTGAGCTGAAACCACGAGTCAGAAATTTAACTGACTGAGCTACCCAGACATCCCTGTATATTTTTCCTAGTCTTTTTTTTTTTTTTTTCTGTGCTTCATTTTGGTAGTTTTTGTTGCTTTGTCTTAAAATTTAGTTACTTTCTCCTCTAAGATGATGTTATTCTTATCCATTGTATTTTTTATTCCTTGAAGTCCCATGAGGTTGTTTGTTTGTTTGTTTGTTTGTTTGTTTGTTTGTTTTTTACATCTTCTTTGCTTGTTCTGCTCACATTTTCCTTTACATTACTGAGTATATTTTTTTAAGATTTACATTTTAAGGTTCTTAACCTCCAAAGTCTCCGTTACTGTCATTTTATGGTATATTTCTATTGGTTTATTTTTCTCCTGGTATGGATTATGTTTCTCCTTTCGTGCCTGGTAATTTTTTTCGGCTGCTGGACATTTTACATTGTTGAGGGCTATATTTTCTTGTTCCTTGCAAAGGTGTGTGATTTTGTTATGGTCCAGTTACCTGCACATTATTAGCTTATTTCTTTTGAGGCTTTGAAGCTTTATTCTAAACCTTTTCCTTGGGCTAAAATATAGCTATACTATTAAATTGTGACCATTTAGAGGACTTTAATCAATACCCTGTGTGTTACAGGGTTACCACACTCTGGCTGATGGTGAGAGAACTATTCCTAGACCTGTGTGATCTCTGACTGTCGTTGAGTCTACTGCTTGCATTTGGTGCTTTCCTTGACTTTGGGATGTTCTATTCATCGTATGTCAGATAACCAAACACACAAAGGGAGACCTCTTTTCAGCTCTCTGGAGCTTTCTCTCTCATTTTCTGGCTCCCTGTAGTTCCCTGCTCCACAAATTCTAGCTTCTTAGGCCTCCTTGACCCTTGATCTCCATCTTCTAAATTTGATTAAGATTTCTGGGCTCTATTTCTTTGTGCTGCAGCCCAGAAAGTGCCTTCAAGCGATAAGTTAGGGCAATGCTAGGCCTTACCTCATTTGTTTTTCTTCTCTCAGACATTTATTGTCAAATGTCTGAAAATCAAGTTTTTTAATTGTTCATGATGAGAAGATTGTTCAATTGTTCACAAACAAAAGTAGGACTCCTCTATCTCATCTTTTTTAATGACTGTATCATGCTCTGTAATACAAATATAGTATAATTATGACTCCAGTGATGACTACTTAGATGTTTTGTTTGTTTTTTGCAGTCACAAAACCAGATCCCCAGTATTCAAATATATATGTGTGCATGCACGTGTGTCTATGATGTCTTTCAATCATTGGCAAACAGCATATAGTAAATAGTTCAGGCTTTGTGGGCCACATAGGGACTCTATGGACTGTTTTATTTCTAAGTAATCTCTACACCAAACATGAGGCTCGAACTCACAACCCCGAGATCAAGAGTTGCATGCTCTACTGACTGAGCCAGCCAGGCACCCCTCATATTCTTCTTTATTTATTTCTTCACAACACTTTCATAATCTAAGAATAAATCTTAGCTTGTGGGCCAAACAAAAATAGGCTGTTTGCTGACCCCTGCTTCGGTGTTGCCATAAGATAGGGCTCCAAAAGTAGACATAGTCAAAGGATATCCATTTAAAATTAGGGTAGATAATAGTATCAGATTGCTCTCCAAAAGACTATGCCAATTAATACTCATATGTTGAAAATATTAGGATGCTTGTGTAGAGGTCTTTTCAAACATTAACTTTCTATTTTTTATTTCTCTTTCTGACATCAGCACTATGTTCAACTCCATGTATAAATATTCCTGCCTCTCCATTTATGCAGAAGCTTGGCTTTGGTACTGGAGTAAATGTCTACCTTATGAAAAGGTGAGTATAACATTCCAGATTAACCTTTTCACATGAAACATAGATGCACTGTACTTGGAGACAAAGAATATGAAAATTCAAATATTTTGATTTGAGGTATGTTCCTGACCTTATCTGACTGCTATATTCCAGTCCTAGAACATTTTATAATTTGTCAAGAGTTTTTCCTGGTATACTTTTCTCCTAACTTCCTGGTGATGGGTTACTAAAGAGGTAATTTACAATTTTTCCTTGGCTTGTGTGGGAAGGGAAGGGGATAGAGGAAAGGGGTTCCTGTATGGTAACAATGCAGGATTCTCAATAAGAAAATCTCAGAAAGGATGCTAATATTGGGGGATGTCAATGACTGCTAATCTCTGTTTGGAGAGTGGCCTTCTCAAGATGCTCTCATTTAAAGAAGTAAAGTTTTTTATTTCTTCTGTCGTTGTTAAGTGAGAAGGGTATATACAGGATTTTAAAGCAGGAAATTTGTGTTAAAAGAAAAATGAAATTATAAGTGTCAACAAACACATTCTTAAAAAAATTGTTTCTGTAGGGGCGCCTGGGAGGCTCAGTCGATTAAGCATCTGACTATTGATTTCTGCTCAGGTTATGATCTCGCAGTTTGTGGGATCGAGCCCCTTGTCAAGGCTCTGTGCTGACAGTGCGGACCCTGCTTGGGATTCTGTCTCTCCCTCTGTCTCTGCTCTTCCCCACTCTCTCTCAATAAAAAAATAAACTTAAAACAAAATTTTTTTTTCTTTGACTCATTACTCTGTACCTAGTTTCATGTTTCTTAAGTGGCAAACAACTTAGGTCAATATATATTCCTTAATGCATTCTTAGAATTAGCCTGACTTCCACCGTATCCTTAGCTTCATCCAGGTTTATGTTGTTTCCAAATAGAAATGCTTTCTTCAGTAAAAAGCTAATGAATTGAGGGCCGCCTGGGTGGCTTAGTCAGTTAAGCATCCAACTTCGGCTCAGGTCATGATCTCATGGTTCATGAGTTTGAGCCCCACTTGGGGCTCTGTGCTGCCAGCTCAGAGCCTGGAGCCTGCTTCAGATTCTGTGCCTCCCTCTCTCTTTGCTTTTCCCCTGCTGGTGCTCTGTCTCTGTCTCTCAAAAATAGATACATGTTAAAAAAAATTTTTTTAAAGCTAATGAATTGAGAATAACATAGCAATTATATATAAGTGGCTATTCTTGAAGAATTTTTGCAGTTTAAACACCTTCTTTGTGTGTTTCTGTGCTATTTGTTTTCTGGACATTCTTTAGTGTCTAAAAACTCTTGTCCAAACTATTTTGAAAGGAAAACATTTCTCACAGGTTCATGGTTAGTCTCGTTTTCCCCCCTTTTAAAAAAATGTCCTTAAATGTAAACTGTGTTGCCAACAAAGTTCTATGTATGAGAGACTTAATTAGAAAGCTTCACATTGTTGATACTGAAAAATAGCCCTCACTGCCTGACCATACCACTCCTAATGTGGCCCTGTCAACCCGGGATTTTCTTTTACTGGGAACCTGGACATTCCCTTTACTTCTCTAGTGAATCGGATCCTGTTTTTCTGTATCTTACATCTTACTGTTTCTTGGTTTACATTTCATTTTGATTGAGGGCATTAGTAGCTCCCCATGAAAAGATGCACAGGAAATAGATTTTTGAGAATTTGCATTTTTGAAAATGTTTTCATTTTACCCATGTACTTGAATGGCCCTTTTTGTTTTTCTGGATCACAATTCTCCTCTGGAAATAATTTTCCTCTAGAATTTCGGGGGCATTGCTCCATTGTTTATTAGCTTATAGTGGTGCTCTTGACATTTCTGAAGCTTTTTATATGATCTGTTTTATGTAATCTGTCCCTCCCACTGTCCTGGAACCTTGTATGATCTGTTTGTCACCAGTGTTCCTGAAATTTCACAATGACATACATGGGTATGGACCTTTTGGAATCTGAAAATTCCTACTCTTAAATTTTAAGATACTATTTTTTAAATTACTTTGTTGATAGTTTTTACCACCTTTCCCCCCTACCCCCCATTCTCTTCTCTATCAGGAATTCCTATTATCTACTTTTTTCTCTCTGTCTTTTTGCCCTGTTTTCTGGGAGATTTCTCCAACCTCATCTTCTGATATGTCTATTTTTTCATTTTTGTCTCTCTTTTTTTAAAAAATTTTTAGACAGAGCATGAGTGGGGGAGGGGTAGAGAGAGGGAGACACAGAATCCAAAGCAGGCCCCAGGCTCTGAGCCGTCAGCAGAACCTGAAACGGGGCTCAAACCTGCAGACCATGAGATCATGACCTGAGCCAAAGTCAGATGCTTAGTTGACTGAGCCACCCAGGTGCCCCTGTCTGTCTTGTTTTTAATGAACTATCTGAAAGTTTTCCATTCTAAAATGGCATCCTAAGTCTTTTGAGGGTGCTATAAGTACTCTGTATCCGGATCTGGATATTAATATACACATGTGAAAACACATTGAGCATTTAGTGTGCATCTGGCCATGAATTACCCTTTCCTCGTGTGGTTCACAGGTTCTCAACTGTGCCAGTACTAATCTCAGTTAAAGACCCTCTGCCTTTATCCCTTCCAAAGCCAGTCTCCAGTCTTCAGAAGCCGGGGGATTAGGAGGTGGACAACTGCTAGTGATACAGAATTGGGGAGGGCATCTAGGAATTCATCTGCTTTTTTTTTTTTTTTTTTTTAACGTTTATTTATTTTTGAGACAGAGAGAGACAGAGCATGAACAGGGGAGGGGCAGAGAGAGAGGGAGACACAGAATCTGAAACAGGCTCCAGGCTCTGAGCTGTCAGCACAGAGCCCGACGCGGGGCTCAAACTCACGGACCGTGAGATCATGACCTGAGCCGAAGTCGGACGCTTAACCGACAGAGCCACCCAGGCATCCCTGCTTTTTAAGTAACTTTCAGGAAGTTCACTGGGCCTGTTAAGTCAGTTACTTTAATCTTTTTTCCAAGCTTCCAGAAATGTGTGTCTCCTCTGCATTATTTCCATTCTTCTTGTTGGATATAGGTCTTAATATACCCATTTGCTTTTATTTTAGTGGGGCTTGGGAGGTATCAAAATCATATGTGTAGTTTCAAGCT
Organism: Felis catus; assembly: GCF_018350175.1. Lineage (NCBI taxonomy): Eukaryota > Metazoa > Chordata > Mammalia > Carnivora > Felidae > Felis > Felis catus. Next base: position 49,090,204 of record NC_058371.1, on the reverse strand, counting down.
ATGATTTTAATCTAGAAGTCTATATTTTTTTATGTTAAATCAAATTTGCATTCCTAAATTAACTTAGTTGTGATATATTACTATTTTTTAATAAAACTACTGGCTTCATTTTGCTCTTTAGGAGTTTTACAGATATGATTTAAGTGGAATTGGCTTGTGATTTTCCATTTTCGCTGTCCCTGTTTGATTTGTTTATTAAGGTTATACTAAATTCATAGTCCCCTTTCTTTCTATTCCCTGGAACAGTTTATGTAAGATGGAACGATAGCTTCCTTGAAAGTTTAATAAACTCACTTGTAAAATTATTTAGGCTTACTGTTTGTTACAAGGATATTATAAACTCTTGATTATGTTTTCTTAGAAATTTCTCCATTTTGTCTTTTAATTTTATTGAGGTAAAAGCTGTATTTATTCACATATTTTTGTATCTCTGACAAATCTGTGGCTGTTTTTGTTAACAATATTATTGTTCGGGTCTTCTTTTATCTTTTTTCCTACTGCGATCTCATTAAAGATCTGCCTGTTTTATCTTTTCAACAAACCAACATATAGTTTGGCAAAATATTTTATTCAGATTTCATAAATATGTCTGTAGATTGAGATATGTTATGGAAAAGGCAAAGATGGAATTGTTCACTGAATTCTAAAATTTTTTTTAATGTTTATGTATTTTTGAGAGAGAGAGAGAGAGAGAGAGAGAGAGAGACAGAGTGATCAGGAGAGGGGCAGAGAGAGAGGGAGACACAGAATCTGAAACAGGCTCCAGGCTCTGAGCTGTCAGCACAGAGCCCAACATGGGGCTTGAACCCATGAACCGGGAGATCATGACCTGAGCCAAAGTTGGATGCTTAACTGACTGAGCTACCCAGGTGCCCCTGTTCACTGAATTCTAAATGCTCAGGAGTTGAGGGGTACCCTTTGAAACTTGAAATACATATTTTTCTTTTTTTTTTTTTTTTAATTTTTTTTTTTTTTCAACGTTTATTTATTTTTGGGACAGAGAGAGACAGAGCATGAACGGGGGAGGGGCAGAGAGAGAGGGAGACACAGAATCGGAAACAGGCTCCAGGCTCCGAGCCATCAGCCCAGAGCCTGACGCGGGGCTCGAACTCACGGACCGCGAGATCGTGACCTGGCTGAAGTCGGACGCTTAACCGACTGCGCCACCCAGGCGCCCCTTTTCTTTCTTTTTTTTTTTAATGTTTATTTATTTTGAGAGAGAGTGTGCATGTGCCTCATTGTGAAGATTCCAAATTTATTTCTAAAAGTGACTAGCCTCAAGTAAAATTGTGGTGTATTATTCTTCATATTTTTAAGTTTATTTTGAGAGAGTGCGAGCGCACACCAGCAGGGGAAGGGCGGAGAGAGAGGGAAAGAGAGGATCCCAAGCAAGCTCTGCACTGTCATTGCAGTGGAGCTCGATCTCAGGACCAAGAGATCACAACAACCTGAGCCGATATCAAGAGACGGGCGTTTAACAGACTGAGCCACCCAGGCACCCTGAAAAATATATTTTTCATAATAAAATGATATGGAAGAGGTCATCTTCAAATACTGTTGTTTCTAAAACTGGAGGTTTAAGAACAGTTCGGATAAACTTGTGTGTGATAGATGTATGTAAATTAAATCTAGCAATCCTTTAAGTGCATGTTTTTTTGATTTAAAAAAAGAGAGAGAAAAGGTCCTGTGATCATAGAGCTGTGTTCATGAAGTAGTAGGTTCTTGGCTCTGTCTATTGTTTTATCTTCCTATTGTTAAACTTTTTATCTCTAACTTCTGAGGCTCTTTCATTAGCTTTTGTGCCCATATGTCGCATACACTTTGTCCTTGTTAATTTGCTGTACCTATAAATAACTACCTACTTTATCAGGTAAACTTTTCCCTGACTTTGTTTTACCTATTTATTTAGACTTCAAAATGTTTACACCTTAAATATTCTTAAAATGGCTGTATCTTCCTAGAAAATAGACACTTTATATTTTTTTCTCATTTGTATGTTTATTATCTCCTTAAACATACGTCTTTTGAGTAGATGGTGAACAGTATAGGATGGACTGGCTAGTGTAGGGACACAATATTTGTTGGTTAAGAACAATCTGTTATTCTTTGCATGATCATATATGAGTCAAATGTTTTTTGTACATCTCTTCTTTAAACTTCTTGGACATTAATGTTTATTATTTACCATTCTGTAACTTGCCTGTGGTACATATATAGTTAAGTGTTTGATAAGTAGTTGGTAGTCTGACATGCTGGAACGGAAAAATTAGAAAATAGTATAATAATTTTGAAGTTTAAAATTTATAACATTCCATGTTTTTCCTTGTAATTGTCTCTTTTTAACCCATCCCTTTCAGCAATAGATGTCAGGCTTCTCTTATAATTAACAGATATATTAGCTAGATATCTTCCTTAAAAAGGATATGGAGCAGAGGTGTTGATAGTTGAAAATATTTTTTGAAAATGTTTAAAACAAATTATTATTGAGCTCTTTGCAAAATGTGTAAGTTCTTCCTAGTCATTTGAAATACATTGTGGTTCTTATTCTTTCTATATAATTTTTGATTATTTTTTTAAGATCTCCAAGAGGTTTGTCTCATTCTCCTTGGGCTGTGAAAAAGATTAACCCTAGATGTAATGATCATTATCAAAGTATGTATCAAAAGAGGCTAATAGATGAAGCTAAGATTTTGAAAAACCTCCATCATCCAAACATTGTAGGTAAGTTTAAATTTATTTCATAGCAGTATGTGTGTTTATTCAGAAACTGTGTATATAATCTCTTAACCAGTTTCACTAATAAAAATGAAGATGATGGTGGAGTTTGGCAAGAATCAAATTATTGTGACTGTTTTAGAATATAAATTATTATGTAATATTTGTAATGTTTATATATATTTAAAATTTCATGGAATAAATATAGTCATTATGATGCTGGCACTGTAAAGAATTCAGGAATATACAATGATCTTATTTAGAGAATTTCCTTATTTTCTAATATAATTAAGACTGGTGAAACCATTATATTTAGGAAGGCATAGAGCATTTCATTTAAAAATATTTTAATTTGCAATACTGTTGGCAAGCACTGAAGTCATTTTAAATTATATCTACTGAATTAGTTTCATAAATAGTGGTTTCATTGTATTTTGTCAGTGTTACTCCAGACACGTTTTCGATCACTGTAAAAAAACATAAATACAGTTGTTCTTCCCTATTCTAGTAAGAAAATATCCTGTTTTCTTTCAGGTTATCGTGCTTTCACTGAAGCCAGTGACGGTAGTCTGTGTCTTGCTATGGAATATGGAGGGGAAAAGTCTTTAAATGACTTAATAGAAGAACGAAATAAAGACAGCCAAGATCCTTTTCCAGCAGCCATAATTTTAAAAGTTGCTTTGAACATGGCGAAAGGGTTAAAGGTAACCATGCCATTATGTTTTAAGTGACTTCTATGGGACTTTATATACCTAATTACAAGGTGGGATTTTTTTTCCCCCAAAAGAGGTAGTTGCCTTAAGTTAAAGTCTTTATAAACTCTCCTATTGCATAGTGCACTATTTCCTTGTTTTGATCAGCAAAGTATTGTTTGAAGCCTTTACGTAGCCTGAAATAACCCAACCCAGGTAGTTTTGTTTATAGAGATCATGTGTTAGGTGTAGTTAAAAGGATTAATCAGTTTAACACAAATTTAGTAATTATTCCTGGGGGTGCAGCCTAACCCTTCTTTCATGTAAATAAACCTCTTAAGATTGTTTTGTGGGATGTTAAGTTTTGAACATCAGTTTACATGTGTGGGTTAAATGAAAAAAGCTCTCTCAATGTTATGCAAATAAATTGTTGTGACTTTTGATAGATACTGTGTAAAGAAGGAAAACTTTTGTTTTAAAGTTTATTTATATATTTTTAGAGAGTGAGTGCAAGAGAGAGCAGGGGAGGAGCAGAGAGAGGGGAAGACAGAATCCAGAGTAGGCCCCATGCTGTCAGTGAGGAGCCTGACTTGGGGCTTGAACTCACAAATGTTGAGATCATGACCTGAGCGAGATCAAGAGTTGGACACTTAACCAACTGAACCACCCAGGCACCCCGGGAAAAGAATTCTTTATCCTAATAACCAAACAGAAGTAATGATGGTTCTAAAACACCGTTGAATGACTCAAAAGTGGATCATGATTGATACTGATATCAAAGTCGCATGTTAAGAGTTAGTATGTAAGCCAATTTGACAATAAATTATATTCATTAAAAAATAAATAAAAGAAAAAAATAATTGTATTAGTTTTGAGGCACCTGGGTGGCTCAGTTGGTTAAGCATCTGACTCTTGATTTCAGCTCAGGTCATGAACTCACAGATTGTGAGATCAAGCCCCATGTTGGGCTCTGTACTGACAGTGTGGAGCCTGCTTGGGATTCTTTCTGCCCCTCTCTCTCTCTCTGCCCTTCCCTAGCTCACTCGTGCTCTCTCTCTCTCTCTCTCTCTCTCTCTCTCTTTCAAAATAAATAAATAAACTTTTAAAAAAATAATAAATTAAGCACAGTAACTGTTCCAAGATACATACCAAAAATTGTCTCTGCAGTATTTTCAAACCCAGCTCACAGAGTAGATGCTCAGATGCTGATGAACAAATAACAGTGTAGCAAGATTATTTTTGATTATGCGTGAGTAGCATTACTAAGAAAGAGTTGATGTGTAAAACAAAATATAGTCTTAGATTACATTTCTGCTTCCTCTTCTGCTTGTGACCTCTGTGTAGCCCTTAGTCATCTGTTCTGCATCACCTCAGTCATTTGAGAAAAGTGTGCCTCATTGTGAAGATCCCAAATTTACTTCTAAAAATGACTAGCCTCAAGGAAAATTTGGTGAATTTTTTAAAATATATTTGTATTATTTAGAGAGAGAGAGCCATGAGCAGGGGAGGGGCAGAGAGAGGGAGAGAGAGAATCCCAAGCAGACTCCTCGCCCCGCCTTAGAGCCTGTTGGGGGGCTCAATCTCACGAACCATGAGATCATGACTGACTGAGCCACCCAGGTGCTCCAATCGTGGTATATTTTTAAAGCTGCAGTGTCTTCTTTTAATAGACAAGTATGAGATGAGTTTGAAAATAAAGTTAGCTTACCTATAAATGGACATTGATTTTCAAAGACTCCTTTAGGTCTGGTCAGTATGGCAGACTATGGTAACAAAGGATGTTCCCTGGTCTGACTTCAGATAGTTTGAAATGATGAACAGATACAATCCTGCAGTTCAGGAAGGGAGTTCAAGTTGTTATTTTTGTTTGAAGGTTATGCTATATTTTTATCAGTTTATATATTTGCTCAGATGTATTAAATTTCAACTGTTTTAGTATCTACACCAAGAAAAGAAACTGCTTCATGGAGACATAAAGTCCTCAAATGTTGTAATTAAAGGTGATTTTGAAACAATTAAAATCTGTGATGTAGGAGTCTCTCTACCACTGGATGAAAATATGACTGGTAAGTAGTATTTTTTTTGTATTTTTATGCAATTTTTAGGTTTCTAATTTTTACATATTTAAATAGGCAATAAGTTTATATACTTAAAATTAAAAACTATGTATAAAAAGTATACAATAAATAATACCACTCCTTTCCTGTCTCTCTTCCACCCAGCCTCCAGCCCCCTGCTTTGTCACACCAATATAAATTATTGCATTTTTATTAATATACTTTAACTGAAGATAACTTTAGGAACTATTTCTAACCTGGCTTGGGATTTTTATGTGGTAAAATATCTGGGAGTAGAAAACAGTTTTAATAAGGTTTTATAAAGGAACTCATTTAGTTTCGCATAATGATAAGATTGGGGAAACTGGTAGAAGAAGAAATGGGTGGAAGTAGGAGAGAGGGGTGCTAATAAAGCTAGATCTTCTGCTGCTTGCCCTTTGGCCTGCCCCGACTCCTTCTCTGATGTAAATACTGACCTTTCTCGACTCCTTCTTCTCTGATATAAATACTGACCATTCTCAGTGAATTTAAGATCTTGGTAAGAACCAAGAGCCAGCATCATAAAGAAGGTCCCTGCTTCTTTTGTACGCTTTTTTTGTACTTTTGTACGCTTTTTTTTTTTTTATGTTTATTTATTTTTGAGAGAGAGAGCACGAGCAGGGTAGAGGCAGAGAAAGAGGGAGACAAGGAATCTGAAGCAGGCTCCAGATTCCGAGCCATCAGCACAGAGCCCGATGCGGGCTCGAACTCAAAAACCGTGAGATACGACCTGAGCTGAAGTCAGACGCTCAACCAACTGAGCCACCCAGGCGCCCCAGAACTTTTGTACACTTTAATTTCTAGTAAAAATCAGCGAGTTAAGTGAAGAAAAAAGCCAAGATGAATAGAGTGACTTTATAAAGATGTCTGTATTCATTCATAAAGATAGGACTGTTATGAGCCTTTAGGCTATATAACTGCTACCAAGTTGAAACTTTCGAAAATAAAGGAGAAATTATGAAACGATGCAAGTAAGATATTTTTGGCATAATTTTCTCAATCCTTAGTAGGTCAAATAGACAAAACTAAGATGTAGAATATCTGAGTAGATAATAAGGTGAATCTTTATACATCCAAGTATTTATTAAAGCTGAACGCACATAAAGTTACAAGAGAGAACCTGAGATTACATTGTCCTCAGTGCTGCAAATCTAGAAATTAGTGACACAATTGGAAACAAAACACCCACATTTTTCAAGAATTTAAAATATTTGTAAATAATTCTTAGCTGAAATCAAATTCCAGCTATACTGTATTTAGAAAATCAAATCAAAACCTATTCGATATGGTCAATACTAAAAGCAAAACATTTTCATTATTTAACCTTTATGAAACTAAGTTTGAGTTTTGAATTCACATCAGGTAAAAACATAAATGAAGCCTTAGAGACAGAAAGCAGAAGTGAATGAATAAATCCATAAATTCTGCATTATCCCAACATGATCTGTTTTATTTTAGAACATGTCAAAGTTCATGGTTTGTAAACATGTGAAGTTCAACCTTGATACATGTTCAAACATAGCCGGGAAAATTTTGTGAAAGAATGATGAACAGGAATTTTCCTGAGGTGATGTTAAGTATTATAAAGCCACAGTAGTGAAAGCAGTGATATTCCTGCCAAAATAGGCAGAAAAATGGAAGGAGTCCAGTAGTCCCAAACATATCAAATTTATTATATAACACTGACGTTTAGTAGTATTGAGAAAGAAGTAGTTGAGTCAGTAAATGATGACGTGTGGACATTTTAGAAAAAATAAAGCTGTTTTCCATTCTCAGTCTAATCCTTGTAGGATTAAGAGGTGAGGATTAGGATTTTAAGATGTTAAAAAAGAGTAGTGAAAAAAATTACAGGTAAATAATTCATTAAAATTGGGCTTAAGAAGGACACTAAAACTAGAAACCATTTTATGTTATGTTATGTTATGTTATGTTATGTTATGTTATGTTATGTTATGTTATTTTTTCAGGAGTAGGATTTAGTGATTCATTATTACATCTAACACCCAGTACTCTTCCTAACAAGTGCCCTCCTTAATGCCTATCACCCATCTAGCCCATCCCTGCCCAACACCCCACCAGCAACCCTCAGTTTGTTCTCTGTATTTAAGAGTCTCTAATGATTTGTCTCCTCTCTGTCTTTATCTTATTTTTCCTTCCCTTTCCCCATGTTCATCTGTTTTGTTTCTCAACTTCCACACATGAGTGAAATCATGTATTTGTCTTTGGCTGACTTACTCCCAAATTAGCTTAACATGTACTCTCATACGCTAAGTAGAAGTTGCAATTCAGGTTATCATTCAGTATCATATCAGGTATCATTCACGTTAGGATAAGTTTTGCTGTGGTAGCATACACCCTCAAAAACTTCAGTGGCTTAAAGCAACCACAGCTTATTCAAGCTACAGATCCATTATGGCTATGTTTCATTCTCATTTTTAGGACCTAAGCGGCTAGAACATCCGCTATACGGAACACTGCCGTCACTGTACATATGGAGGGTAAAAAGGCTCCAGAGCTGTGCAGTACAGTAGCCACTAGCTACATACAGTTATTGAAATTAATAAATATTAGAAAAGTTTAAAAATTGATTTCCTCAGCCACCCTAGCCACTTTTCAAGTGCTCAGTAGCTGCCTGTGGTTAGTGCCTACCATATTGGGACAATGCAGATATGGAACATTTTTATTACCACAGAAAGTTCTGTTGGAAAGTGCTGCTCCACAAGTCTTGCACTAACAATTAAATGCCCCAGATTAGAAATGACACAAGCCACTTCTTTCACAAGTCACTGACCAGAACAAGTCAGATGGCTCCATCCAACCTTGACAGGCCAAAAAGTGCATCCATCTTTGTGTCCAGATGGGGGAGAGTATGACCTACTTGATGAACAGCACTGGTAACTGCCACAATGGTACAGTCTTTTCAGAGGGCAATTTGGAAATCTATATTTAAAAAACAAAAACAAAACAAAACCCCTTTCAAAATGCCCTTTGGTCCTATAATTCATTCCCAAGAACATATTCCAAAAAATAATTGGGCACTGCAGACATTTTTTATAGTAATCCGATATATTAATTTCTGCAAAACCAAGAGACTTAGGCTTGTAGAAGAAATAGAGTTAAGACAGAAGAATCAAAACTCATGCAGTGTTGAAAACACAGCAGTAACGAAAACGATAACAATCCTGATAAAAATACTAACACGTGAAATCTTCACTGGTGCCCAGCATCAGCCCATCCTGTGAAGCCATAAACCCTGGGTTTGTGCTTCCTTGAAGGTGTATATTTGAGGGCATTTATTTTCAATACATACTTTTAATTAAAAACCTGATCTGGCTTTCTCCAAAAAACATTTGTAAGCCTGGGGGAAATGTCTCCGCAGCTCCTTTACCGGCACTCTGCGCTTCATCAGTTTATGCTTATAGTCAGCATAGCTGACTAAACCAGCCATGCATTAAGAGAAGGCAGTTCTCTTCTTTTTTCTCTTGGGCTAAGGCTTTCTCTTTATGAGGAAGTTTACTCCCAAGCACTTTAAAAATAACAGGTGCTGGGAGAGAAATTAATCTTTTTTTACTGAATTGTGTATGTACTAACTTATAAAAATATACATTGTAGCAGTATAGACTATGCAGAACTTTAGGCGAATGTCCACCAGTAAGGGGTGGTTTAATTTATTGTACCACCACACAATAGAATGTTATTAAAATGATACAGGTTTATATTTGTAGGAATGGTATATCCAGATATATTGAGTGAGATGAACAGATCATAAAATAGCACTTAAATGTGTACACATTAAGAAAAGTTTGGAAAAAAATACACCTAAATCTTTAAAAGTTTTCTTTTTCTTGGGGCGCCTGGGTGGCGCAGTCGGTTAAGCGTCCGACTTCAGCCAGGTCACGATCTCGCGGTCCGTGAGTTCGAGCCCCGCATCGGGCTCTGGGCTGATGGCTCAGAGCCTGGAGCCTGTTTCCCATTCTATGTCTCCCTCTCTCTCTGCCCCTCCCCCGTTCATGCTCTGTCTCTCTCTGTCCTAAAAATGAATAAACGTTGAAAAAAAAAATTTTTTTAAAAAGTTTTCTTTTTCTTTTCTTTTTTTTTTCTTTTTAACATTTACTCATTTTTGAGAGACAGATTGTGAGTGGAGGAGAGGCAGAGAGGGAGACACAGGATATGAGGCAGGCTCCAGGCTCTGAGCTGTCAGCACAGAGCCCAACGCAGGGTTTGATCTCACAGACTGCGAGATCATGACCTGAGCTGAAGTTGGATGCTTAACCAACTGAGCCACCCTGTTGCCTCTTTACAAGTTATTTTTAAGTTTCGTGTTTCAATAGGTGGTATATTCCCATGTTTCACAACTATAATATAAGGTGTGCTATGACAAGCCCAGTTTTAACAGTGGTTATCTCTAGATTATTTATTTAACAAATATTGTTAATACTTAGTATGGCTAAGCACTGTGCCAGGTATTATGAATATAGAGGAAAATAGGATAGACACAGTCCTTACCCTTTCTTAATTTTTGTATGTATTTTTTATTGATTTTAATTAATTGATTGGTTTGATTTAATTATAGTTAGCACACAATATTATGTTAGTTTCAGGTGTATGATAAACCTATACATTACGCTATGCTTTCCCAACTGTAGCTACCATCCGTCACCATATAATGCTATGCTGTAACTTTCATCCCTATGACTTATTCTTTCCATAACTGGAAACTGTATCTCCCTTTCACTCATTTTGCCCATGCCCCGCATCCCTCTCCCCTCTGGCAACCATCAGTTCTCTGAATTTGTAGTCTGGTTTCTGCTTTTTGTTTGTCTTTAATGATGATTTTTAAAATGATTTAAAATGATTTTCTTTAAAAAAAATTTTTTTAATGTTTATTTTTGAGAGAGAGAGTGAGCTAGGGAGGGGCAGGGAGATAGGCAAACAGAGGATCCCAAGCAGGCTCTGTGCTGACAGCAGAGAACCCAATGCAGGGCTCAAACTTAGAAACTGTGAGATCATGACCTGAACTGAAGTTGGACACTTAACTGACTGAACCACCCAGGCACCCCTGGAATTGTTTTCTTAATTTCTTTTTCTACTTTGTTATTAGTATATAGAGAGCAACAGATTTCTGTATATTAATTTTATATCCTGAAACTTTACTGTATTCATTTATTACTTCTAATAGGTTTTTGGTGGAGTCTTTAGGGTTTTCTGTGCAAAGCATCATCTCATCTGCAGCTTACTTCTTCCTTACTAAGTTGGATGTCTTTTATTTTTTTTTTTTCTTGTCTGATTACAATGGCTTGGACTTCTAGTACTCTGTTGAATAAAAGTGGCACAAGTGGACATCCTTACATTGTTCCTGATCTTAGAGGAAAAGTTCTCAGTTTTTCATCATTGAGACTGATGTTAGCTGTGGTTTTCCATTTATGGCCTTATTATATTGAGGTATATTTCCTCTAAACCCACTTTGTTTTATGAATTTTCATCACGAACAGATGCCAAATTTTGTCCAAAGCCTTTTCTGCGTCTTTTGAGATGATCATATGATTTTTTTTTAAGTTTATTTATTTTGAGAGAGAGAGCACACATATGCAACTAGGGGAGGGGCAGGGAAAAAAGGAGAGAAAGAATCCCAACCAGGCTTTGTGCTGTCAGCTCAGAACCCAACACAAGGCTTGATCTGATCTCACGGACTGTGAGATCACGACCTGAGCCAAAATGGAGAGTCAGACACTTTTAACCGACTGAGCAACACAGGTGCCTCAAGATGATCATATGATTTTTATCCTTTGTTTTGTTGGTATGGTTAATCACATTAATTGATTTATCAATCTTAAACCATCTTTGCATCCCTGGAATAAAATCTATTGATTATGGTGAAGGATCCTTTTAATTGTACCATTGTATGCAGTTTGCCAATATTTTATTGAGGATTTTTACATATATGTTCATCAGGGATATTGGCTGGTAGTTTTATTGGGTTTTTTTGGGTTTTTTTTTGTTTTTGTAGTATCTTTATCTAGTTTTGGTATCAGGGCAATGCTGACCTTGTAGAATACATTTGAATTTTTTTTTTTAATGTTTATTTTTGAGAGAGAGAGAGACAGAACATGAGCGAGGGAGGGGCAGAGAGAGGAAGAATCAGAACTTGAAGCAGACTTCAGGCTCTAAGCTGTTAGCACAGAGCCCGACATGGGGCTTGAACTCACGAACTGCGAGATCATGACTTGAGCCAAAATTGGACGCTCAACTGACTAAGCGACCCAGGCACCCTGTAGAATATACTTAGACGCTCTCCTTCCTCTTCTGTTTTTTTCAGTTCTTAACCCTTTTACTGTTCATAATCTAGGACAGCAAGCTGCTCTTGAATAATGTACAGCGTAATGACTGTTATGATAGAAGGGATTATATAAACACGACAGTGCCACTTAACACAGCCTAGATGTTGAGAAAGGCCCTCCTAAATAAATAATGTTTCGGCTAAGAATTGAAGAATGAGGAGAAGCTCCAGTTTAATTATTTTTCAGTTTGGCATAATGACCATGAGAACTAAATCAGGTAATGTCTGCTTATCCTTTTTGAATGTAGCAAAGGGCAATAAAATATCCATTGTTTCTGTATTGACAAAAAGGAATGAGTCAACCATCAGTTGATGACCACATCAGACTTTTGTCAGAACAATCCATCTTCACAGAGAAGCAGTCTTGATCAGTAACATATGTGGGGGAACCACTTCCATTGTGTTTAAATTCTAATCTCACGCTTGGGCAAATATCCGCGGACATATAGGAAATGCACTTGGCTGGCATCTCCAGTTGGAGCTGATGTATTAGATCCTGAGCTCTAGAAAGCTATTTGGTGTGGTACATCCCTGTAGGAATTTGACCAACATAGAATGAGGTATGACTGACTCCTTAACCTTATCACCAGACTCACTGCCCTTGTCGACCATGTCTAGACTCTTACCTAGTCGGGCATTCTATTAGGTGCCTCTTAGGTACAAGGTGGGATGGGGGAAAACCTTCAGGGAGCTTATACTGGACATGACTGCCTTCCAATGTGTACTGTCCGAAAGCTGGTGTAAGTGAAAAGGCTCTCATAGAGACATCTTTCGTCCTTGCCACCTGATGCTGGGTGCTGCCCCAGTCTGGCTTCTTCGTTCTCACTCTGTCTTCAGAGTGTACTTATTAGATGTACCCCTCCCCACCAGAATGTTGAATGAATGAACTTATGAGTGCTTGTCTACTGGCTCTTTGGTTTCCTGAGTGCGAGATTCTCATTTTTCTCTCTCCCTCCTCCCATTTGTTCTGTCTTTATTAATGTGAGAGGGAGAAAGGAAAGAAGGGAGGGAAGGAAGAAGGAAATGGAAATATGAGTAGGCCTCTGTCATTCCTGGGCAGAAGCTTTCAGAGCCAATATGTGATTTGACCCTTATCCTTTCCCCTGACATAGCAATTACAGAAGCAGAGAAATGGTTCTTCTCTCTGCCTGATGACAGTATGGTTTGAAAATGGAGAAGCTGGAGCACAGAGATGCATTGATCTGTTCACAGTCACACAACTCGCAAATGTCCTTAAACCCAGGCAAGGCAGTCTGGCTCTGGAGTCTGTGCTCTTGACATCCACAGTCTCTCTGTATTCCTGCCCCCTCCTAAGAGAATTGCTATTTCTCTACACCCTTGCCAACTGACTAGCTTTTTAATATTTAACAATCTGATAAGGAAAAAGTAATTCTTACTAATGAGATTGAGTGTATTTTCATGTTTACTGTCTGTATTTCTTAACCTTTAAAACTACCTGCTAAATCATTTGCCCATTTTTCTTTGGGTTGCTTGCTTTTCTTAGTGATTTCTAGTGCTTGCCCTTATGACCGACTTACTTGTACTCATTTCAGTGACTGACCCCGAGGCCTGTTACATTGGCACTGAGCCTTGGAAACCCAAGGAAGCTTTGGAAGAGAATGGTATTATTACTGACAAGGCAGACATATTTGCCTTTGGCCTGACTCTGTGGGAAATGATGACTTTATCTATTCCACACATTAATCTTCCAGATGATGATGATGATGATGAAGGTATAACCACATATTTTTTTAACATAAATCCCAGTCTCTTCAGTTTGAACTAAAGATTAGCTTATAAAATTATATTTTATCTATTACATTGAAATTTAAAACAGATGTTTGATTTAGTGGTAGTGGCATGAGATGTGGATTATATTACTACTGACTAACTTGGTGCTATCTCAGTTTACTCTCATATAAATGAGTTGTAGGTTAATTGATAATAGGGAGATAAATTGAGAAAATCCTACAGAGCAAAACATTTCCTTAAAAGTTCCTCTTGTCTTGTGGTAGGGTCCCCTCCCTAAGGAAATAAAAAACAAAACAAAACCAAAAAACCTCAAGGCAACCTGGCTGCATGCATATGTGATAACATCCCTCATGACCTTGTAACATGAGACCACTTAATCAGACTGCATGTTTGTGTGTTCGGGTACGAGCCCCACTGAGCCGTGCCAGCACGAATAAAGTTGCTTCCTGGAAAGAAAAGCCTCTGTGTCACTACTCTGTGTGAGAATCCTGCCACTACAGTCTAAGGAAAAGATTGGAAAGCTATCACAGTAAGAGGGTGGGGGGTTGTAACCTATAAACCGTGACAGTATCTAATCTTCACCACGGCAGGATAATTGAAGAGATGGCCTGTGCATACTGAAAACATAGTGGACGAGGAGTTCTTGTTTCGGGAGGGTGAGTTTGAGCAGTTGCTAAGCTTTTCCTGACTTAAAAGTTATTTTGTTTGTTTCAATCTCCAACGCCTTCACGAGCAGATAAAACTTTTGATGAAAGTGACTTTGATGATGAAGCCTACTATGCAGCTTTGGGGACGAGGCCACCCGTTAATATGGAAGAGCTGGATGAAACGTACCAGAAAGTAATTGAACTCTTCTCCGTATGCACTAATGAAGACCCTAAGGATCGCCCTTCTGCCGCACACATCGTGGAAGCTTTGGAAATGGATGTCCAGTGATCACCTCATATTCATGACTGCTGAGCTTTCCAGATGGCTCATGTGTATAACTGTTCTGTTTACTGTAATACATTATATAGTTACTGTGATAATCCATAGTTATTAGACTTTTTGGAAGTGGCCTGTCTTAGGACCGTAGCACCTAGTTAACACTTGAACAGTTACAATATTTCTTAACATGCTTATGATGATAAGCATTTGAGATTGTAGTAGGTTTTCTAGAAAGTTTAAGAAACTAGCTACTCAAATATTTGGATTTGTACATACATACAGATTTAAAACACTAGCAGTAATAAAATGCTGTAAACTGTATGTCTAACGTTGATTTGGATTGAGTGACCATCACTTTTATTAATGTTTCTCACATATTCTTTATTTTTAATGGATCTGTTGAAAGCACTTTGCGCAGTACAACTTAAGTCTACTTTTGCTTATCTTTTAAACCATTAACCTTTTTGCTGGCCTTTTTGGGCTGATGTGCTCCTTATTAAATATGGTCACTGGAAACCAAGAGAAATGGCTCAAAAGACTAGCTCCTTGGGTATTTCCAGATGTTTTTGGTTAAGGCTTGTTTTGCGCTCTTGGGTCTCCCCCGATCTTTGACTTTTGCTTTATTTATTAAATGTATTTTCTGTATTGAGATCCCTTTTTTATTTGTTGTTTAATAATCTATACCTTAAGCATATCACAGTTCTGGTGTAAAAATAATAAAACTCTAATAGAATGATATAGAATAAAGGAGACTGTAGTTACCAGAAGGTGTCTTGTTTTAGATTTCATTAATTTGAATGTCATTAGGTGTGTTGAGTGAATGTGGTAGGTTTGTTTCTCTCTTGTGGCCTCATTTGTTAATCTGAAATGAAGGTGATGATTTGGATCAGCATCTTCCATCTGTGTGCCACAGAAGCCACCTGGGAATTTTTAGTTAATGAATTGTCCCTGTGACTCCAGGTGATACACCCAGACTTGACTGTGGGAAGCGATGTGGAGAAACGGGAACCCTCTTGCATTGTTGGTGGGAATGCAAACTGGTGCAGCCGCTCTGGAAAACAGTGTGGAGGTTCCTCAAAAAATTACAAATAGATCTACCCTATGACCCAGCAATAGCACAGCTAGGAATTTACCCAAGAGATACAGGAGTGCTGATGCATAGGGACACTTGTACCCCAGTGTTTATAGCAGCACTCTCAACAATAGCCAAATTATGGAAAGAGCCTAAATGTCCATCAACTGATGAATGGATAAAGAAGATGTGGCATATATATATACAATGGAATATTACTTGGTGATCAAAAAGAATGAAATCTTGCCATTTGCAACAACATGGACGGAGCTGAAAGGTATGCTAAGTGAAATAAGTCAGAGAAAGATCATGTTTTCACTCATGTGGATCTTAAGGAACTTAACAGAAGACCATGGGGGAAGGGAAGGGAAGAAAAAAAAGTTACAAGCAGGGAGGGAGGCAAACCGTAAGAGACTCTTAAATACAGAGGACAAACTGAGGGTGGTGGGGGAGAGGGGGAAATGGATGATGGGCACTGAGGAGGGCAGTTGTTGGGATGAGCACTGGGTGTTGTATGTAAGCGATGAACCGTGGGAATCTACCCCCAAGAACCAAGAGCACACTTTACACACTGTATGTTAGCCAATTTGACAATAAATCTTATTTTTTTTTTTAAATCACCTTGGAGGTTCCTGGATGGCTCAGTCGGTTAAGCGTTCAACTCTTGGTTTCAATTCAGGTCATGATCTTATGGCTTCGTGGGTTTGAGCCCTGCATCGGGCTCTGTGCTGTCAGTGCAGAGCCTGCTTGGGGTTTTCTCTCCTTTTCTCTGCCCCTCCCCAACTTGTACTGTCTCTGTCTCTCTCAAAGTAAATAAATAAACAAAAAATAATTACTGTCAGGGCGCCTGGGTGGCTCAGTCAGTTAAACATCCAACTCTTGGTTTTGGCTCAAATCATGATCTCTTGGTTCATGAGCTCGAGTCCCAAGTCAGGCTCTGCACTGACAGCAGGGAGCCTGTTTGGGATTCTCTCTCCCAATCTCTCTGACCCTCCCCAACTCACACCTGCTCTCTCAAAGAGACAAACTTAAAAAAAAACCTGAAAGCTGACTTCTAGAAAAATCTGAACAGTTTTGCACCCTGATAGTTACCCTCACTTTGACTTATATGTGATTTCATTCTTAATAGGTCTGCTAAGCTCACAAGGTAGTGTCTCTCTTGGTCCATTCTCCTGAATTACAGCTCAGGGATACTTTTTATCCCTGAGAAATTTGCGTCCACTTCCTACAGTTGGAATATCTAAATGGGAACAAACTAATGCCCAAGGACCGCACATTGACCGGGCTTGTCGATGGCAGGCACTGCAAAATGATCCCGCATGCTTTCCATCTTGTGTCTGAATAGAGCCTTGAAGTCCTCAACACGGAGTTGCAGAAAATTTGCTACCAACTGTAAGAACATTTTTTATTCTTATTCTGGAACTTGTTCTTTAAGTCTCTCTCAGATGTTGCCTTCCTTTTGGCCATTTGCCTCATTCTCAGAAAAGTAATGTGACTGGTTTGAGGATACAGTGGGACTAATCTTTTTGCTGTATTAATTGTAATTAATTATAGTTAGCAAATAAACAGGCTCCTCCCAAGTAGCTTTCTCACTTCCCAGAAAATCTCCCTTTGCTATCAGTGTAAGGCCTCCAAGAGCCTATTTACATCTCTAGAAAATGGAGACAGGGGTGCCTGGGTGGCTCAGTCGGTTAAGCATCCGACTTCAGCTCGGGTCATGATCTCACAGTTCATGGGTTCAAGCCCCGTGTTGGGTTCTGCACTGCCAGCTTGAAGCCTGGAGCCTGCTTTGGGTTCTGTGTCTCCCTGTCTGTTCCTCCCCTGCTTGTGCTTGTGCTTGCGCTCTCTCTCTCAAAAAGAAAATGGGGATAAGTAGCTGCTCAGGAAATGTTGAGGATTATTTATTGCCCCCTGTTTCCTACTTTAATCGACAATTTGTTGATTGAAATTAGAGATTTATAAATAAAATACTATATATAGGGGTGTCTATGTGGCTCAGTCCATTTAGTGTCTGACTCCTGATTTTGTCTCAGGTTATGATCTCACGGTTGTGAGATTGAGCCCCGAGTTTGGATCCGCTCTGGGTGTGAAGCCTGCTTGGGATTCTCTCTCTCCCTTTCCCTCTGCCCTGTGTGCATGTGCTCTCAAAGCAAATAAAAAAAAAAAAAAATATATATATATATATATATATATATATATATATAAACTTGTGGGATACAGCTGAAATTGTGATTATAGAGATTTATGGTCTTTTTTGTTTTTAAAGTTTATTGAGAGAGACAGCATGAGCAGGGAGAGGCAGAGGATTCCAAGCAGGCTCCACACCCAGCAAGGAACCTGACGCGGAGCTCGATCCCATGGATTATATCATGACCTGAGCCGAAATCAAGAGATGCTTAACTGACTGAGCCACCCAGGTGCCCCGAGATATATGGTCTTAAATGCTATTGAAACCTGAAAAATTGGTGAGCTAAAATATAAGAAAAAGTAAAACTCCCTTCCAAAAGAAAGAAAGAAGTGTAAATTTAAAGACAAAACCTACCATAGAAAATGGAGAAATCTATAATGGATAGGATCAACAATGCCAAAAGTTGTTTTTGAAAATACAAATAAAATTTATAAGTCTAAATTTATAAGCCTTAGCAAGAGTCATCTAGAGAGTAAAAGAAAAAAAAAGCATCATAAATGAAAAAAGGAAACATCAGTGCATCTCCTATAGATACCCAATCGCTCTCATGAACAGATGAAGAAAATCCTAAACAAAATAGTAGTAAACCAAAGCCAGTAACATAAAAACCTCAGGGCCAAGTTGAGATTATTTCAGCAAGACTAGGTTGACAAGAACAATGCAATCACCATATTCACCCAATGAAGAAAAATCAGTTACCTCCAAAGAAAAATTTTGATAAAATCCAGCGTTAAATGTTTAAAAGCCTCTTAGAAAAACAAATGCCTCTTAGAAACCTAGGAATAGAGAGGAGCTTCCTTAACATAAGAGTGTATATCTAACAAGCTATGGTAAACATTTTATAGTTGCTATGGATTAGAAAGTTTGTCCCTCTGAAATTCATGCTGAAGCCTAAACCCTAATGTGATGGGATGGGCGCCTTTGGGGGGTGATTATGAAGGCGGAGCCCTCAGGAGAGGGATTAGTATCCCTGACAGAGAGGAGCGCTGCCTTGTGAGGATACAGCAAGGACACCGCAAGCAAGGCAGGAAGCGGGCCCTCACCAGGTCCTGGATCTGCCAGTGCCTTGAAATTGGACTTAACTGGACTCGGGAACCAACCAGAGAGCTAAATTGTTAAGCCACCCAGTCTGTGGTATTTCATGAAAGTGGTATTTTCATGAAAAATGAAATGAGACATTACTTCAAAACTGAAAACCCAGGGGCACCTGACTGGCTCACGTCAGTTAAGCATCTGACTCTTGATTTCAGCTCAGGTCATGATCTCACGGTTCTTGGGATCAAGCCCCGTGTCTGGCTCTGCATTGGGTGTGGTGCCTGCTTGGGATTCTCCCCACCCCCACCCCCTGGCTCTCACATGCGTACAAGCTCTCAAAATAAACTTAAAAAAAAAAAAAACCAACAACCTGAAAATCCAAAAATAATCTGCAAATGAATCTTTAGAATTAAATTTAGAAAGGCTGCTGAACCGAAGATCAATATGGAAAAGTCTGTTGTGTTTTATCAGCAAATGAAACTTTAACAATCTTATTTCCAGTGGTTTCAAAGAAAGTATCAAATGCTTTAAGAGTAAATCCTAAAAAATTACATAACTACACTGAAAACCCCAAATTGCTGAGAAACTAAATGGGGAAATACACCAGAAAAATATATCTTTTACATTCAATCCTCCCAAACAGATCTGTAGATGTGATGCAATTCCAGTAAAATCCCAACACATTTTTTTTTTTGAATTGGTGATGGCTTTTTGAGGATCTTAAACCGATTGTAAACTGTACATGCAAATGCAAAGGATCAAGAACAGACAAAATACTCCCGGAGAGAACAAAGGTGGAAGAATTTACAATACCAACTTCAGGAATCTGATAACACAATGTGGTACTGGTGTAAGGATGACCAGCGAGGCTAGAGGGAATAAACAGGCAGAAAGAGACCCATACGTTGGACGCAGTTTATCACAAAGGTAGCAATGCTTATCAACAGTAGTATAAATAATGGTATTTTAACATTCATTTTTGAGAGAGAGCATGAGTGGAGGAGGAGCAGAGGGAGAGGGAGACACAGAACCTGAAGCAGGCTCCAGGCTCTGAGCTGTCAGCACAGAGCCTGATGTGGGGCTCGAACTCAAGGACCGTGAGATCACGACCTGAGCCGAAGTCGGACGCTCAACCGACTGAGCCACTCAGCCACCCCAATAAATTATGGTATATTCTTTTAATGGAATATACAACCATGAAAATGGGTGTCAACTAGACAGAATAACATGGATGCATCTTGACAACATATTCAATTTATATTAAGCTCAAAACCAGACGAAACTTGTAGACATCAAACGGTAGTTACATTTGGGGAAAATGAAGATTAAAGAGAATGTGAGGAGGACTCTGGGCAGCTGGCAGTGTTTTACTTTTTTGACCTGGGTAGTAATTACGAAGGCGTTGATAATGGAGATGTCCATTTTAGCTTTACAGGAAAACCGCAAAGAGAATTCCCATATACCCTACACCTAGCCTCCCCTATTACCCACGTCTTACATTAGTATACTTGTCACAATTAACATACCAATGAGCCAATACTGACACACTAACGAAGGTATACTTGATTCAGATTTATTTTGCCCTTCTGTGCCGGGACCCTGCGTTATGACATTTAGCTGTCGTGTCTCTGTGGCTATGATAATTTATCAGGCTTTCCTTGTTTTTTTTTTTGTTTTTTGTTTTTTGAAGCTTTTAATTTTTTTTTAGAGCAATTTTAAGTTCACAGCAAAATCAGAGGAAGCAGAGATTTACCACACAAACCCTTTGCCCCTCACATGCATGGCCCCCCACTACCAACATCCCACCACTAGGGACACTTGTTGCAACTGATGAACCTACGTTGACAAATCGAGTTTTTTACTCTTGGTGTTGTCCGTTCTATGGGTTTGGACAACGTTAGAGATGGACCCATTACAGTATCCTGCACAGTACTTTCCCTGCCCTCAAAGTCCCGTGCCCCACCTAGTTATCCTCCACTCCCCTTGAACTCCTGAGCTTCTCACGGTCTCCAGTTTTGTCTTTTCCAGATTATCATACAGTGGGAATCAGTCTGCAGCCTTTTCACATGGGCTTCTTTCACTCAGTAATATTAAGTTTCCTATGTGCCTTTTTGTGGCTGACACATTGGTTGCCTCCAAGTTTTGGCAATTATGAATAAAGCTGCTATAAACATCCAGTGTGCAGGTTTTTGTGTTGGCTATATTTTCAGTGATTGGTTTTTGGAATCAAGGAGCATGTACTGTTTTTATAATCACAAAAATACAGAAAGAAAATCAATACATTTGGTTGTATAAAAAAATAGACAAAGAGAATATTGAGAAGAATTTTAATTGATTCATCACAAAAGCACTGAGCAAGCAAAATAATGTTAATAAAAATTTTTAAATAAAATATTTAAAACAAAAAACAGCAGTGCAGAAAACAGCATTAAAATGTTTGCAAAATTACATCTTAACACTTCCATATTCTTTCTGGAATGCAGGCTTTTAAATTTTGGAAACATGTTACCTTACAGGCAAATAAAAGAATGCACGTGAACAGATTCTACCGAGTTATAACCTGGAAAACTACTTCCCTAGCATCTTACCACCAGACAGCAGTTAAGTGATTTTTAGAATCAAAACAATATGAGTAATTCTTTGCTCTTCAAAGAAAGTATCCAAGAATTATACTAGAAAAATGTGTGCATATGGAGGTGTATTTACATAATGTTATCACAAGTTCTCCGGCCTAGATATATTCATTTACTAACCTCAGTTATATTACTATAAAATAGTAATAGTTATATTACTATTCATTTTGTCACCACCTTCGCCAGATGTCTCAGAACAAGATGTATTTTAAACATGCAAAAATATTAAAAATGTAACCATATGAATCATCTAAACGAAATGGGCATCTATTGTGTTAATGACATCAATCCCCAGTAACAAGTGTACTAAAGATTAGTACAGTTAGCATTTTCACACTGAAATGAATGAAATGACAATAGTGCAATTACTACGGTTAATTTTAATTGGATCTGATGACAAGTATGTCTTGATTGATATGATTTGCAAAAAGATTAAAACATTAAGCTACAGAATTCTGTTCTACATCAAAGGATATGGAAATTTTGCTCATTCTTTATTTACCATAAAGATGGGAAAGCCCTATTACAAATTAAAAATTCGAAACACTTTCTAAATATTTTGAAACTCAGTTGCTACAGCCAATACCTATAAACTAAAAATTTTGTGTACAGAACTTGGGAATTACCATTAAAGATTGGGCATGGAAATTATTTGCCTATCTTTAAATTTTATTTGCTTCTGATGGGGCATGAGGTAATCCCTGTGCAAAAGTGTGCTTCATAAGAGAGAAATGGTCACATTTCTGTGGAAACCACCTTGCTTTGTCAATGTTTTGATGAAGGAGGCATGTCATTTTCCAGTTAGAGCTATCAAGTTTCATAATTAAGGATTCCAATGCTAGTCAGTATATATTATCCAAAGACTTTTCCTTTTTTTGAGTCCCCAGATACTTTTCAACAAATTTATCCCTCACTTTTTGATTCATAAGAAATAAAACTAATACAGGATTATGTGTATATATGTGTGTCTTAGTATTTTTATTTTGGTATCTATTAAATAGTTCCTATTATAGGATATGGGGCTGTCTGAAATCGTCCACACAGTAACTGTTCTATAGTAGAGACTGGCTTTAACTATTAAAATTATATACAAGGAAATTAGGGGTGTTGCAGTATTTGGTTGCAAATAATTTGCCATCTGGTGTTGGGTCAGAAAATGCTATTTCATCAGTCTTGAGAAAACAGCCAAACATGAAGCAATTCCTAAAAAAGAGGAAAAGACAATTTAACAATGGAACTAATTTAAAATTCTGATTAAACGTTAGCATACGTATTTTAAAGCAGTCCAAATATAAAATTTTGATCTCTTTAAGCACTTTTTTTTTTGGTTTATTTATTTTGAGAGAGAGAGTATACGGGAGGGTCAGAGAGAGAGGGAGAGAGAAAGAGAGAGAAAGGAGATGAAGACAAAAGAGCTAGGACAACTACATGCAATGTGATCTAGACAGGAAAAAGAAATGCTATGACGGACGCGGAGACACATGACAAAACTGATACATGGACCATACAGTAGAGGAAAGCATTACATCAACACTAAATACCCGGTATTTGATAACTCAAGTATGCTTACATGAGGAAAGATCTTTGGACTTAAGAAATACACGCTGAAGTACGAGGGACTAAAGGGGCGTAATATACATACCTTACCTTTAAATAATTCAAGAAGAAAGTCAATGTTAAAACTTGATGAATTTGGGCAAAGGTAAATAAGGGCTTCTTTTTCTATTCTTGCACTTTTTTATAGGTTTTATTTATTTTTGAGAGAGAGAGAGAGAGAGAGAGAGAGAGAGAGAGAGAGAGGCAGAACACAAGCGGGGAGGGGCAGAGAGAGAGGGAGACACAGAATCCGAAGCAGGCTCCAGGCTCCGAGCAGTTAGCACTGAGCCCGACACAGGCCTTGAACTCACCGACTGTGAGGTCATGACCTGAGCCAAAGTTGGACACTTAACCAACTGAGCCACCCAGGCACCCCACAGGTTTGAAATTTTAAAAATATAAAATTAAAGATTGGATTCAATTAGAAGTTAAGATTTAAGTATATGGTATACTATATAATTTCACACAAAGTTTATGGCTGAATTTACTAGAATCCAAAGCAAAATACTGGTTTGATTAAATAGAGCTTACTGTCTCACTTATAAAGTGACATCAGTTATAGAAAGAACATGAAATCTGTGGGTTTGAGTCCTAACTCTGTCCTTTTACTAGCCTGTGTAAACGTGTACTAATAATCCCTGGTGAGCCTTTGTTGCTTCTTATGTAAAACAACTAGGGACGATATTCTACCTTTGTAAGGATTTAAACATATATTGCCTGTATAAACCAGAGAGAATGAAGCCTAAGGCCCCTCTACAGGATAGCTGCCACTTATGTTACCTGTATTTCAACTCACAGATGTGAGAAGAGATGTGTTCGTTCTCAGATGCATGTGTTTTTATTTTTCCTTTAAGGGAAACTTCTGCTTATAGATAACCTACTTACTGCCTTAGTACCCAGCGTATGATCTACACTCATCACTACCTGAGAGCATATCAGGAATGCAGAATCTCAGGCCCCACTCCAACCTACTCAATCACACCTGCATTTTAACAAGATCCTCAGGTGATTCATATGCACTTTCAAGTTTGAGAAGCATTGGACTACTGCCTGGTGGAACTAGGTTAGATACTGGTATTTCCCATGCCAAATTTGTATCTCTTAGTATAAAATATTTAACATAAAATATAAAAAATAGAGGTACTTCGGGGCACCTGCGTGGCTCAGTTGGTTAAGCATCCGACTTTGGCTCAGGTCAAGATCTCGCAGTTCACAAGTTTAAGCCCCCACATCGGGCTCTGTGCTGACAATTCAGAGCCTGGAACCTGCTTCCGATTCTGTGTCTCCCTCTCTCTTTGCCCCTCCCCTGCTCATGCTCACTCGCTCTCTCTCTCTCTCTCTCTCTCTCTCTCTCAAAATAAACATTCAAAAAAATAGAGATTTTTCATAATTAACTATCAAAATCATTATAGACACTAACTCTCACTACTCCCCTTTATAAGGTATGTGCAGGTGACTAGGATTATGGCCCAACACTGGATCCCACAGCGGTCTTGGGTGCTCTTTCTTAAAAAGCGT
The DNA here is from genome assembly GCF_018350175.1 of Felis catus. Lineage (NCBI taxonomy): Eukaryota > Metazoa > Chordata > Mammalia > Carnivora > Felidae > Felis > Felis catus. The sequence goes on along the minus strand of NC_058371.1, from coordinate 49,065,643 downwards.
ACAGGACTCACAAGGCTAGATCACTCCTCAAAGTAAGGTCCCTGGATTGTAACCTGTTCTCTTAAGTATAGAGGTCGAGAGTAAGTGTTGTGAAACGAAACTCATCCGTCCAACCTAGATCAGGTATGTTAACAAGCAAGTAAGTCATATCACTAACAGTTTAGTGAGTATGAAGTGGTATCTCATGGTTTTGGTTTGCGAATCCTTGGTGGCAGCCATATGTATTTCGAAGAAGAACTGTGTATTGGAATCCTTTGCCCATCTTTAATTGGGCCATTTGTCTTTTTATTGTTGTATAGGAAGAGTTCTTTTATATATACTGGTTATACTGGACTCTTATTAGATGAATTTCTCCCATTTTGTGGGTTGCCTGCTAACTCATTTTTACATTTAGTTAGATTTATAAGTCTTCATCAATTACCGAGTCACACAGTAGTCAATGAAAAATGAATGTACAATTTCTGTAGCTCTTTTTTTAAGCCTGTATTTTGTTTGTATAAATTATATTTATTGCAATGTTAAATTTCACATCTGCTGAATCTAATAAAAATGGGGACTTGTATGTCTCATTTTTTTATTTTGTTTTCCTACTTCATTTTCTAGCAATTCATTTTCATTTTATTAAAGTGTTGTTCTGCAATTAAACTAGTCTTTCACCACAGGTGGTTTAATAAGCACTGGGCTACAATGTTTCACATTTGGAATGTTGTGCCCTAAACTGAGTACATCTAGTGTATTTGTTTGTTTGTTTTCCAGTGCCATTGCTGGCCTTAGCCTGACTTTGGCAGTATTTAAACAGAAGTGTCTTTATAACATCGTTCCCTTTGACTCATAAACCAGGAAAGGTTCTGGGAAAGCCAATCTGGGTCTAGATCCATTTTATTTTATTTTATTTCTTACCTGAGAGTATCCACCAGTCGTCTTGCAATGCGCTTTCTTCGTTTCAGTCTGAAGACCCAGATTCTACTTATTCCACAGACTGCAGGTTCTGGTACATCTGAACATTGCCAAGCCCGATGACATTCTTTAGAGCTTGGACCCGTTGGTTCGGACAGGACACGGAAGGCCTACAATGATAATACAGACGCATCTAGAGCTAATAGTACAGTTGAGTTCACACTTCTTTGTAAAAAATAGTACAGTTGAGTTCACATTCCTCAAATAAGACTTAAGTATCTAAAATTAATCTTATTACCTTCACCAAAAATGTTAAAATTCTGATACTTCCTAGATTCTTATCCACTTATAGTCACACAATGCATGGGGGCACCTGGGTGGCTCAGTCGGTTAAGCATCCAACTCTTGATTTTGGCTCAGGTCATGAGATCAAGCCCCGCATTGGGCTTTGTGCTGTCAGGGCAGAACCTGCTTGGGACTCTCTCCCTCTCTCTGCCTCTCCCCCGTGTGCAAGCTCCCTCCCTCTCTCTTTCTCTGAAAATAAATAAATATGGTCACACAATGCTTAAAAAAATACTGGTGTTGAGATATTCCCATATTCCAGTGGATTACATACCATTATGGAACTTCCTTCTTCTATTGATTAAAAACTTATAAAAATCAGACTCTTACTTTTAATATAGTACATAAACTTCTCCCATTCTCTCCAGTCTAAACTGCATTTATTTATGATATCCTAAAAAAAATGATAACACTAAAGATTTTTGCATATTAACTATGAAATCTGGGTGGTATTTAAGGATCTTTAAAATAGTACAGAGGATCCATGTATCCTTCATCTGGCTTCCTCCAATGATTATATATTCTATAGGTGCAGTACAATACCAAAACCAAGGGTTTAACATAGGTATAATGTTTGCATATATTCCCATGTCATGGAACAACTTATCACATCTGTATCCATAACCAGCATACAGAGCTACTGGATCATCTCAAGGATCTTTCTCTTGTTGTCTCTGTGTAATAATGTCCACCTTTTCCCTCAACCATCTCTAAGCCCTGGCAACCTCAATCTATTCTCTAACTCTATAATTCTGTTATTTTGAGGATGTCATATAAATGGCAGCATACATCATGTGGTCTTTGGAGATTGGCTTTTTTCAGTAGCACAATGCCCTTGACGTCTGTCCAAGTTGTTGCATATATCAAGTTTGTTCCTTTTTATTGCTGACTAATATTCCATTGAATGGATGTACCAGTTTGAGTGATCATTCACCTACTGAAGAACAGTTTCTTTGTTTCTAGGCTTTGACCACTACCAAAAAAGCTGCTATAAACTTTCAGGAATGGGCTTTTGTGTAGAGTAGGTTTTCATTTCTCTGGGATAACCAGAAGTAGGACTGCTGGGTCATATAAATGTAGGATTAGTTTTTTAAGAAACTGTCAAACATTTTGTAATCCTAACATTTTATGTTCTCTCCAACAATGTCTAAAAGATCTAGTTTTCCCCGCAGCCTTGCCAGCATTTGATATTGTCACTATTTTTTATCTTTTTTTGAGAGAGAGGAAGAGAGAGAATCTTAAGCAGGTTCCACACTCAGCGTGGAGTCCAATATGGGGCTCGATCCCATGGCCCTGAGATTGTGACAAGGGCCAAAATCAAGAGTCAGACACTCAACCGACTGAGCCACCCAGGTGCCTTGTCACTATTTTTTAATATAGCTGCTCTGATAGGTGGGTAGTTAAGTTTTAACTACCATCAAGAAAACATTGCTCTTGAAATACAAAAAAGTAAAAGAGAATATATGCTATTTAGCTATATTTGCTTATTATCACTACATAAATAGTCTACTTCCTTAGAATAAAAGGCCAAATTGACTACTAATACAAACCAGCTGCTTTTCTCTCCAGCTTCTGATAAACACACGAGGGACACTATATTGTGTGTGTGTGTGTATACATATATATATATATATATATATATATATATATATATGTATGTATATATGTATGTGTATATATGGTGAAAAAAGAAAAAATAAGGAAGAGTAATAAAGATAGTAGAAATGAGGGAGAAAGGAAGCCACTTACACAAAGGTAAAAAATTTATGCTAGTATCATTTTCAGATGTATTGAGAAATCAAATATTTTTAAAAGGAAGGAGACCTAAGTGTGGGATCCTATAAAGTCAGGTAAAAAGAACACCTCTGAACTATAATTCTCCTTAGCTAAAGATTATACTATAAGCTCCTTGAAGGCAAAAACTCTCTCTATTCTAGAAAAAAAGCTGGCAACCTTTTTCTGTAAAGGGCCAAGTTACAAATATTTTAGGTTCACTGGGCCATGTGATCTGTTATACCTGTTACAAAAACAACCAGATAATATGTAAATAAATAAGCATATCTCTGTTCTAATAAAACTTTATAAAACAAGTGGTGGGCCACACATGGCCCATGCGCTGAAGTTTGCCAACTCCTCTTACAGAACATTGCTCATTAGTACCTAAAATAGATTCTAATGAAGGGACAATAATTATTTTGCCAAATATATTAACCTGCACTAAGCCACATCCTCAATATCTGGGCTCTACAGATTTGCTTATTTAAAATCACTAGTCCAAGTATGGAAATGACTACATGAACACAGGACAGACTTACTTATCCTGCTTTTATATACGGCAAAATACCAAATATAATAGAACTAAATGACTTCAATTATCTATATGGTCCAGGATACTTTAGCAGGGGAAAATGTCATCAATGGTAGCATTTTTTTATTATTATTATTTTTTAAGTTTATTTATTTATTTTAAGAGAGAGAGAGAGAGAGAGAGAGAGAGAGAGAGAGAGAGAATGAGCAGGGGTGGGGCAGAGAGAGGAGAGACAGAATCCCAAGCAGGCTCCACACTGTCAGCGCAGAGCCCGATGCAGGGCTTGAACTCACAAACCACGAGATCATGACCCGAGCCAAAACCAAGAGTTGGACACTTAGCCAACTGAGCCACCCAGGCACCCCATCAATGGTAGCATTCTTAACTGCTTATTGAAGCCTTCACCCAATTACTTTATTTTGCTCACACATTATGCCAATAATTTAAAAGACATATACCACACCTGTTTGATGGGCTCTGCAATTAAACACCCAACTACTCTCTTTTCATCAGATATGAAGAGAAGAGTCTTGGTTTTGTTTGGACATCTGGGAACAACTTGGTGGAAGCCCAATTCATTATCAACAAGTTCCTGGACATCTTCTACCTAATGATGTTAAAAAACAAAAGAGATTAATTTGTTTTAAAAAGAACGGAAACTATATATACATTTATGTACAGAAAATGTGTACCTTTTACCTCTATTTCCTAAATTTGCATACCCCCCAAATTATTTTACTACTGATGCATGTATCTGCCACTTTGAAAACAGAGTTTGAAAATCCTATTTTAAAGAGCACTTTCAGCAGAAAGAAATGCAGATGCCTAGGGGGAGTAAGGGGTGGGAAGTGCCAAAACAGATTTTGTTTCAGCTTTATTCAATGTGCACTGAATACATCCAGCCCATGAGACATGCAGTAACAACATAAGAGAGAGACTCTGGGGTCATTAATTTCTCAATACTGAAAAATTTAGTTTATCTTTCACAAGTGAAGACGAAGGTAAAAGATAAGCAATAGAGCCTTATCTGTTCTCTTAAATCTTTGACTGTCACGTCATCTTGTAATTTTAAATTTAGTTTTGTATAAACCACTATGAATTTGACGCCTGCATGAGAACCAGAATCACCAGAATGAATTAGGTATCAGCAAAGGGGTTTTACACTTCAACATGGGTTGAATTCTTGGTGAGAGGAGAGGGAGTAGGAGAACAAGGATTAAGAAACTAATGTTCCATACCTTTCTGATAGCATAACTCGGATCATGTGGCAGGACCAACAAAATTTTCCCATCCCAAAACTGTGCTACTATACGTTCTTTTTTCCAGCCCTGACGAAAGAAAAAAAACTCAGTTTAATCTGAAGAGAGAGAAAACACACACACATACACATACACACACACACACACACACACACACACACACACACACACACACACACACAAAACCATTAAACAATTTGGTCTAGAGAGGACAAAAAGATGAACAATGAATGATGTGAAAAAGAACAAAATCTGACTAAAGGAATGTGGGAAGGGAAGTAAAAGATGCCTGAAATAAAGTACCTGTCCTCAAGAGACTGACTGACACCCTACGTGCTGGGAGACATTTATATTATCTACCATAAAATAATGGAAAGTCAATTAAGAGGACTTCATAAGAATATAGAGAAAAAATGATGAATTATTAGGAGTGGGAAGGTAGAAGAGGGCTAGGATAAGCAGAGTTTTAATAAACCACACTAAAAATATTATAGAAAAAAAAAAGAAATGCATTTGAATAGCAGGTAGAACATAAAGGACAACAGGATGCATTATACTAGAAAGGTGCTTGATGAAAAGGTGGAACCTCTCTTTTCAGAAAAGAAAAAGCCTGGAGAAATCACAGAAAAGCGGTTTTTCTAACTCTATCTACAAAGAATACTCCTACTAACGTGAGGAGGTATGGGGAAGTAGGGTCTCCTCAAGTCTTTGAGTTTTATATCCTAATTGTGCAGCTCCGCTCAAAAGGCTAGAGTTAAGGATGAAGGGTGTTCACTCAATCTAGAACAACACATATCAGGATAGAAAGTCTGAAATGGCACTTTTATTAAAAGTTAGCTTTTGGGGCGCCTGGGTGGCTCAGTCGGTTAAACATCTAACTTTGGCTCAGGTCATGATCTCGCAGTTCATGGGTTCGAGCCCCATGTTGGGCTGCGTGCTGACAGCTCAGAGCCTGGAGTCTGATTCGGATTCTGAGTCTCCCTCTCTCTCTGCCCCTCCCCTGCTGACACTCTGTCTGTTTTTCAAAAATAAATAAATGTTAAAAAAGAAAAAATTTTTTAAGTTAGCTTTTAAGTACCATCAGCCTCAAATATTAAGACAACAAAACTGTAGATGATATTTAAAGATACAGATCTTCCAATATTTAAGCAAAAGAAATGTACCTTTTAAAGCAGTTTTACTTTTAGAACAAATTGAAAGACTGTTTTTGACTTACTGTATATTTGATCCCCTCCAGAAATCTGTGGTGATGCTGGACATGTTGCATTTCATCCTCAGGGTTGGATGCGGTGTAGATCATGCCACAGGACTTACACATGGTGGCTCCAAAATGTTTCTGACCTGCGTCCTATAATTGGGAAAAGAACAAGTCCATCTAAACACATCACAAATAGCTCTGTATTTAGTTCATGTAGCCATTCATTCAAATTTCTCCCTATTTTTCTTTTATGCTGGCACAAGTGAAATACTAAATGAAAGTCTGGTTACTATGCCCCCTCCCTCCACCTCCTAAACAAAATGGAATGAGAAGAGACCTAAAAATGCAATAAACTGATGCAAGAAGTGAAATGGTCTCTTTGATGGTATAAAAAAAAAAAATCAAGATTCTTTCGCTTGACCCATAGTTCTAAGAAGGAATCAAATCAAATCATAAAGATAATGGCTAAGATGAACAATAGAGCATAATTATTAAGCTCTTAAGTGAAGAGACCTGAAAAGGCCTTGTTTCAAAGAGGCAGGGCAAAAATCTCAGGACTTGTATATTCATTATATAGTGTTTTTCCTTAAGTGATTAGGAATATTAAAATTCTTTGCCCCAAAAGTTGATAAAAAATAAATACAGTACATAATAAAAGTTCAGAAAAGCACAGATAAATTCATAAATACAGAAAAGTCAGGAATATTCACTGTCATGGCTTATTAACTTCCATTCTATCTCATAACACATTGCCCAACACTATCAGTTTGAAAATCTACTTGACTAGTTTAAATGCTACCACTACAACAAAGCTGGCATATACACAACTCAGAATGTCTATAAACCATGTTAACTCTGCTAAGACAACATGTCTGCCTTCATGTTCTACATGAGAGCCACATACAGGAGGAGCTTTTAAATTTACTCACAATGATGAGCTGGTCTTTTGTTTCTTTATTTGTATCTCTAGTATTAGTACTTTTCTGTGTATTGATCTGTTTCAAGAGGTTAGCAGATATGATGGATCCCACAGAAGACCGTTCAACTAAAGATCTTTGAAATAAAAGTTAATAAACATTATTTAATAAATTGAAATGTCTGAGAAATTACGATGAAAACAGCTATGTCTATAACATTTGCAGAGCACCCTGCAATTTTTAATGCCTTCTATTGACAATAACTTAATGAAGCAATAGGGCTCAGAACAAGGAGAAACCGAAGGCCCACTCAGAGAGGATCAGTAACTCACTCAAGGTAACTAGTAAAGAATAGCAGTTGACTTAACTCTTAAAAAGTGATTTCATTTTTTTATTTTTTGCTTTACCGAATTTTAGGGCAATGCTTACCCTAAGCATAAAGAAATCCCTGTAACGCCACAGCAAACAGGAAGATTCTATTCTTGAATCTCACAGTTCCACAGGAAGTCAGCTACCAGTATATTATATCCAACAACTCTATACTTGGGCAGTGAGTGAGGTTAATATATTCACTTGTCCTCACACCTAAAGCATCACCCCACTATTTTCAAACTTAGGAAAAAAATATTTTGGCTGGATAGATGTTGTTGAGGCAACCTGTTCCAATTAGGAAAGAATGTGGGGACCGGCCTAAAGAGGTGGTAAACTGGAGGCTCTTGGGCCAAATACAGCTCGCAGATATGTTTTGATTGGCTTACAGTGTTTAAAACTGTGGATTAGGGGCGCCTGGGTGGCTTGGTCGGTTAAGCGTCCGACTTCGGCTCAGGTCATGATCTCATGGTCCGTGAGTTCGAGCCCCGCATTGGGCTCTGTGCTGACAGCTCAGAGCCTGGAGCCTGTTTCAGATTCTGTGTCTCCCTCTCTCTTTGCCCCTCCCCTGTTCATGCTCTGTCTCTGTCTCAAAAATAAATAAACGTTAAAAAAAAATTAAAAAATAAATAAAACTGTGGATTAGCTACCAATATTTTAAAATCTAGAGATCTCACTTAAAAATGTGTATTTCCAATATTGCAAGAGACACTGTACGATCACCAGACCATTATTTCTTCAAAGAATGTAACTAACACAATGCATGGTCTTTTATTTGAGGTATGCATTCCCCATTTGGCTCCAATCTCCACCCAATCTCTATAGGCCCTGAGTTTGTAACCCAAGTCTTATAATAAAAGGACCTTTGTTTTCCAAGGACCAAAGGAATAAAATCTGTGGAGTAGAGGTTAAAAAAAAAAAAAAAAAAGGCAAGGAAAAAAAAACCAGGTGACCAAAGCAAGAGATTCAGAGAAAACTCACAAGAAAAAACAAAACAAAACACCAGAAAAATAAGTGTCCAGTGTTTTTTAAGCTAAGCCAAACTATCCTGTCATTTGATGGTAAGAAATTTATTTTACGTTATGACCAATATAGATACACATATGAAACTAAAACCAGAAAGTTTTACTAAATAACTTACTGTTAATAAATAACTGTGAGAGATGCATTATTCCATTAAAAAAAAATGCTGGACGTGACGCTCTTGAACTGCTTTGACAAACCACTAATGGTATGTGCCCGTAACACAAAACACACTCTCTAGGCTGCTTGACTCGTGCCGTTTATACAACCTTTGCTGAGTAACTCAGCAAATTCCCATCCCTGCATGTATGACCACAATCTCTTTATTTCTATCTTAGCAATTTTAACATTATAATGCCCGTCCTCCTCTAATCATAACTTCCATGATAGTACCATGTGTTATTTATTTTCACATCTCCAAAACTCAGTATAATAGTTCAATATCATATAGCACTCTATAAATGTTTGCCAAATGAGTGAATAAACAAAAAAATGAATGTGAGACAATGAACCTGGAGAATCTGTAATCTGCCTAAAGTAAAAGTCATAGATTAAACTACAAGTGATTGACGAGATCTGACCCTTTGGGTCCTACATAAAGAGAAATTTCAAACAATCCGACCAATAGTATTCTCATATCTCCTTAGGCTAGATTAATTAGTTTATACACTTATATCAGCTAGTTGTGGTAGATTTCAATCCTCAATAAATAGTCATGAAAGAAGACATAGATGAAAAAACAGAAAGGTGCAAAAAACTAGGAACACGGCCTTTAAAGAGGGAAAGTTGCTACCCAACCCAATTTCTGAGGTGATGGAGGTACCCTAAAAGTAAAACTCAGCTAGAAAGTTCCTTGCTCAATACATAGTTATTTATCATCAAGGGGGGACAGAAGTACCAAAACTACTTAGGAAGATGTTAAGACCATAAGATACTTCTTTGCCAGAGCTTTCTAGCCTATCATTCTCACATTCATGCTTCTCCTCTTCCCAGTCTTAGCTTTGACTAGCATAGTGGCAGCTTCAACCAGAATTTTTTTTTTTATGAAATTTATTGTCAAATTGGTTTCCATACAACACCCAGTGCTCATCCCAACAGGTGCCCTCCTCAATATCCATCACCCACCCACCCCTCCCTCCCACCCCCCCATCAACCCTTAGTTTGTTCTCATTTTTTAGGAGTCTCTTATGTTTTGGCTCCCTCCCTCTCTAACCATTTTTTTTTCTTCCCCTCCCCCATGGTCTTCTGTTAAGTTTCTCAGGATCCACATAGGAGTGAAAACATATGGAATCTGTCCTTCTCTGTATGACTTATTTCACTTAGCATAAGACTCTCCAGTTCCATCCATGTTGCTACAAAAGGCCACATTTCATTCTTTCTCATTGCCACGTAGTATTCCATTGTGTATATAAACCACAATTTCTTTATCCATTCGTCAGTGATGGACATTTAGGCTCTTTCCATAATTTAGCTATTGTTGAGAGTGTTGCTATAAACATTGGGGTACAAGTGCCCCTATGCATCAGTACTCCTGTATCCCTTTTTAGCCAGGATTTCTAACAGCACTAAAGCTGCTGTAAGTTACTCACTCCTCTGGACAGTTTCCTAGTCTATAAAATGGGGTAACACTGGTACCTACATCATGAGGTTGTAAATGCTCATTAAACATGAACTATCATTAATATACTATCACCCAGGAAAGGCAATACAGCTGAATGGGCTTTAATTCAGATACGGATTCTAGTTGTGGCTGCTAAGAGCTGTTGCTTCTAAGAGATGTGAATTACTATCAGTTTCCTCAGCTGAAAATGGAATTATTAATAGTACTGATCTTCTGGGCTGTTCTAAGAATCAAGTGAAATAATGGATATAAACTATTTATTATGGGTCAGGTACTGTATAAAAATGTTAGCAATTATTATCACTCAAACCCATAAAGATATTTCCCTTCTCTTAACTCTTAGGTTCTTATGAAGTTTCTAGGAGAGGGCCTGATTTCATCTTATTCTCAATATCCCCTTAGTGGGGAGGAAAAAAAAAATACTCTCCAAATTACATAGTGCAAGAAAGAAAGATACCCAGAGGACTCAATTAAATAAACCTTAAACATTAAAATAAGAGCAATCCTTACCTTTTTGTATTGACTGAAGACACACTGAAGATCGGGTAGACAACAGAATCAGGAGAAACTGGTCGGGGAAAAAAATGACAGTAATTTTGTATTATAAAATAAACTCGAAGCTTTAAATCATAAAACTTTAAATGTTAATAAGACCTAAATACTGAAATCACTTGATTTCAAGACTTAACAAATAATCAAGACAGTATGGTCTAGATCAATGGAACAAAATAGAGAGCCCCAACCACACCCACGCACATACAGTCAACTGATTTTTGACAGAGAAAAAGTAATTAAATGGAGAAAGGAGAGTCGACAGATGTGCTGGAACAATTGGATAGTCATATGCAAAAAAAAAAAACAAAAAAAAAAACCAACAACACTCTTCTATAGAAATTAACTCACCATGGGTCACAGATCTATTTGTAAAATGTAGAACTATATAACTTCTAGAAGAAAATGTGAGCGAAAACTCCACGACAACTTGGGTTTGGATATGTTTTTACATATAACACCAAAAGCACAGTGCATGAAAGAAAATATTAAGTTGAACTTTATAAATTTAAACATCAGCCATGACGTTGAGGGATCCCAGGATGGAATGCACACTGTGACGAATGAATCTAACCGTATTAGAACAGGGTGGCATGACCGCGATGAAGGAGGTAGGGGAAGAATGGGCAGCTGACCTAAATATCTTTATCAAACTGTGTTTTAACTAGAAATTATAAGGCTAAAGACAAAAGGACTGTAAATATTAGACTCTAACTGGTAAATATTTCTCACAGGAGTATGAATTAACGATTCTGAAACTATTGTGCAGGTGTACTGTGCAGGTGTATTGTGCAGGTGAACAATTAAGTGGGTGGGTAATGAATAGTGGAAAGGTTTTTCCCTGTCTAAGGTAAGCCATGGATAAACAAGAAAGGATGGGATAAACCCTGTGGTATTGGATTAGAGACCGGGACAGCAAATTTGAACTTACGTTTATTTAGTATATGTACAGATGGAGAGATACAGAAACAATTATAGATGTGTGCATACATGGTATGCGTATGTATATTTCCTAGCTCTGTTTGCTGAGAAGGCCTAGAAGCAGTAACACTCCAGAGCAGTGAGCACACTAAGTCCAGATCTTGGTTTCTAAATAGAAGCCTAACAGAACACACCAGTGTCCTGGGAGAAATGGCTGATTCTAGGACTGGGGCAGAGAAAATACAACATGAGGCTGGAATACCCTGTAGCGCCACAAAATAAAGAAGTGCTCAAAAGAAACAAAAGGACAAGGCATGCCAAAGAGGATGACTTGAAAAGATGTCCCATTGGTAAAAACTAGAACAATGTGAACAACAGAATAAATAATGTAGTATTGGATTACAACCCAAAATATAAAATATTCATGAGTCCATACTATTAAGTGTCCATGACTCCATTTACTTCAAGATGGAGGAAACAATTAGGAGAAAAGAGACAACACTTCTTTACATAAGAATTCCAAATAATATATGTGAATATCTCCACTCCCCCAGAAGATGGAGCTTAATCCCCTCCATGAAAGGATGGGCTAGACTTGGTGACTTACTTCCAAAGAACAGAGTATGGAAAAGGAGTAAGAGTGACTTTACAGTAGAGAAACCTGACAAACTTGACCTTGACCAAGTGATGTCACATGGACATCTGTAATGTCATATGGACATCAGTACCCCCAATCCAGTGTGGTGAGAAGGGTATTTCACGTCAGGGGCATTCTTTCCCCAAACCCATTAACTCCATTCTATTGATGAGAAAAGATCAGACAAACCAAGATTCAGGGCCATGATACAGGATAAGTGGCCAGTACTCAAGAATGTCAAAATCATGAAAAACATGGAACAAGGAAAAGACTGAGAAAATGTCACAGACCGAAGGACACTATGGAGACATAACTAAAGGCGATGTGGTCCCTGGACTGGATTGTAGAACACAAAGAGGGCATTGATGGAAAACTGCTGAACTCCAAATAAAGTCTAGAGCTTAGTTAATAGTAATGTACTAGTATCAGTCTCTTAGTTTTGACAAAAGTACAATGTTGATATCAGATAGTAACAAGGGGGGAAATGAGGGGAGTAATATACAGGAACTCTCTGTACTGTCTTTATAACTTTTCTATAAATCTAAAATTATTACAAAATAAAAATCCTATTAAAAAAAAAAAAAAGACCAAAGTTAAAATAGTAGTTGTTTAGAGAAAAATATGGGACAAGCGGGCTACTGAGTAAAAAGCAAACTTTTAACTTTGCATTGAAAAATAGAGCTCATTCTCTAGAAACAAGGCCAAGACAGGTCTGATCTGCTGTGGGTTAGTTACTTAACCTAAGTCTGTTTCCTCTTCTATAAAATGGGCATACAAACCCATTTCCTAAGGTTGTGAGAAATGATAAACTGTAATTATTGTTACAATCCTTTACCATTTGTACACTACCTTTATGAATTTTGCCATATCCTTGTGCCATCTGTATTATTTTTTGCTCATGAAATGTTTTTCTTTAAATGGACTTTAGTATACTGACATAAATCTATTTTCATTTTTTTTCACTTTTTTTTTATTTTTTGAGAGAGAGAGAGAGAGAGAGAGAGAGAGAGAGAGAGAGAGAGAGAAAGAGAAATCCCAAGTAGGCTCCGCACTCTCAGCACAGAGCCCGATGTGCTGACCCATGAACTCTGAGATCATGACCTGAACCAAAGTCAAGAGTTGGTTGCTTAACCATCTGAGCCACCCAGGCACCCCTAAAATAAATTTATTTTAAAAGCAAACTTTATTAACTACTGTAAAGAGAAAGCCACTGTTGTTCTGTTACATGTTCTATTAGGTCAGTAATAGCACAACCCATAGGAAACATAACACATACTAACACTTAGCACTGCCTGGTACATATTCAGCACCTAGTAAATACTAGTTATTAACAGTGTATCTCAGAATTATCATTATGAACAATCCTTCTCTATATATCATTAGGTCCTCTTAAGGGCTATTGCTCCAGACTATGCTCTTTGTTTTATCTGTTTTCTTCCTGTGAACTGCAGTTTTCTCACTGTAATCAATATATATGCACTCCAAGAATTTTAATTTATTTTCAAACTTACAGCTATAACCAACAAAGTAAAGTTATCCAGAATCTGGTTGGTAAGTAGAATGTTAACCTCTGTGTATGTTCATAGTTTATTGAACAATGACATTACAAGTTAGTAATGGGATTTCAGAACTAAGAGAAATTTAAAAATGAAGACTAGAGACCTCACCCCTAGACCACATAGTTAATTAGTGGCAGACCTAGACAAAATCCCACGGTTCCTGATGCCCAAGTGTCCTTTTGATGGCTTCATAAATTATGCTTACTTACAGTAGAGTTTTGTGAATATATAACATAAATTGTTTTTACTCCTTTCTATTATTTTGGGTAAAAGACAGGTAGAGTAGGTGTAATGAAAAGACCAAGTTCTAGGGAGCTTAAGTACCCTGGCTACATCCCATAGACCAATTATGCATCAGTATTTTGTCTTAAATTCCAGCCTAAGGTCTCCTTACCTTCCTCGTTTTCAAACTGCACTACATTGCTTACTACAGAAAACAGTGTCACTGAGATAAACATAAAGATACAAATAGAAGCACACATACTGAATAAAAAAAAAAACATTATTGTACAGAATTCCATATCGACACATGTAATGAATTATTACTGTAAGTAAGTTAACTCATTCTGAGAAGTTTTATCTTACTTACCCGCCTTGTTTTCACTGAGAGAATCTTCTGAAGGAAAACATTTATTTTCATTAGGTTTACATTCTCTTGAGGAAACTACTCCACCTGATGAATCCTGAAAATGAATAGGGAAAATTAAAAAAAACTCTAATTCTTAACGATTTTCTATTTCATGAACAGATCCCCACAGATCTATTTCTAAAACAAAATATCTAGTTTATTACAAATTACACTTTTTAACTGACTTTAAATCCTCAACTTTCAGACTATTTTAAAGATAATTTCCCCTATATTTATGAAATGTACATAATAGAGTGTGCATATTTAATTCTGTCAAAACATCTATTTCCTGATAGAGATAACAGGATGAAGACTACAGAACATTCCTTCTATAAGTAAAAAAAAAAAAACAAAAAACAAAAACAAAAAAACCCAAACAATTAGTAAAAATGGCAAAAATTTCCCCAGCAGCCACCAAATTGGAAGGGACAACCTTCTGTCATAAGCTTTAAAAACAGGCAGCCAAGGAAAGAAAAAGAACATTCTGGACTAGCTGGAGAGGCTTCTAAATCCCACTTGCTGGGCAATAGCAGGGCAGTGGGAAAGACAAAGGGGAAAGCATTCTGAAATATTTCACTAACACTACTAATTTGGTGAGACTTAAGAGAATATACAGCTTGGGAGGAAAGGAAAAAAAAAAAAAACAAACTTTTGATTAAAAAAGAACTCCTGGGGCGCCTGGGTGGCTCATTTGGTTGGGTGTCCAACTTCGGCTCAGGTCATGATCTCACAGCTTGGGGGTTTGAGCCCCGCGTTGGGCTCTGTGCTGACAGCTCAGAGCCTGGAGCCTGCTTCGGATTCTGTGTGTCTCTCTCTGCCCCTCCCCTGCTCACATTCTGTCTCTCTCTCTGTCTCTCTCTCTCTCTCTCAGAAATAAGTAAACATTAAAAAAAAAAAATTAAAAAAAAAAAGAACTCCTATTCAAGACCATTACATCTCAGCAGAGATGGGACAACGCATCAGTTTGCCATTTCTCAGGGCTCCATGAGTTGGGGAAAGGTGATGTACCCTCTAGTGAAAAGAGGAATCATCCTTAGCTAGGAGAGATGAATACTAGTAGTGGGTGTTTAACAAAATCTTAAGAATCTTGAGCAGAGTGGGGTGCCTAGGTGGCTCAGTCGGTTAAGTATCCAACTCTTGATTTCAGCTCAGGTGATGATCTCACAGTTGGCTGAGTTTGAGCCCCGCATCGGGCTCTGCAATGACAGTGTGGAGCCTGCTTGGGATTTTCTCTCCCTCTCTCTCTGTCCCTCCCCCATTTGTGCTCTCTCAAAATGAATAAATAAACTTTAAAAAAAAAAATCTTGAGCTGAGCTCAGTTCCACAAATGTAAGATGATCAAAGCCTAGGTTCTCAAAAATTACTGAAAACTAGACAGAACCCAGTACCTAGCCCCTGAAAATGAAGTTTAAAAAAGAAAGTGAGAAGAGAGTGTTGCAGAGAATTCATCATGTCACTGTATAAAGACCGTATCTTCATCACCAAATAGAAAACTAACTAGGAGATGGATGGATGGATGGAAATGCAGACAGCACCCCCCCCACCACCACTTTGTTTTGCTAAACTAAGAATTTTAGTGCAAATTGTACGTTTAAAAAAAAATTGACGTGCATTTATGTGAAGTGCAGATATATCAGTTTTGATAAACTTACACACTCATACCACCAAAACTCCAATCAAGACACAGGGGTGTTTTTTGGTAGAAAAAAATATGAAGAATGAATAAAATCGGAGCATCATGGCTTAGCCAGCAAGAACATGCTCCATTTAACAATATACTTGGCAATACTTGATAAGCAGGCAGAAATATTTAGTAGGGATTGCAAACTTAAATGCCTACAAGGACAGCAGGTAAGTGAAATTGATTCATAGCAAAACTGGACTGATCTAAATACATACACACACGTTGATTTAGTGGAGCTCATACCTGTCAAATGGTAGCCTGATAATTTGTCCCAAGAATTTGCTATAGAGGAATGAAAGCTTAGCTTGGTCAGATTTCCATTTTTCATGATACATCATCAGACTTCAACTTTCATGAAACACCATTTCTTTAGAATGCTGGCTCAATGTTTTTTTTATTAAACATTATGTAAGCCTAGCAAAACACCCACGTGTTGGATGTGGCCTACTGGCCACCAATTTATAATTTCTGCTACTGAGACTTGAAATTTAGGTGACTACAAGAGGTAGCAACTGGGGTTGAATTTGAGAGGAGGCAATAAGAACGATAATGAGAGGAGGTGGTGAGGAGGGAAAGGACTGTAGAGAGTTTGAACTGCTCAATAAATAAGCCTCAGAATGTACTGAACAGCATGTGAAAGCCTATCATTTCTCTAGCTGCATAGGTTGTGACGAGTATAAACAAGTCACCACAGACATGCAAGCCCCAAACTGGGAGACAGCCTTTCTTAAAGTCTCAATTGCTTTCTGCCCCAGGTACCTGGGCGGGGGGACTTTCCTCTAGTAAGATTACTGATAAGAGGTCACTAATAGAAAGTGTCAGACCCGCACGGTCTGTTAGGGTAGCCACCAGTCACAAGTAGCTAAGAAGAATTTGCAACATGGCTAGTTCCAACTGGGATATGCTACAAGTGAAAATAAACATGGGCTTGAAAGACTTAGTACCAAAAACAGAATTTAAAATATCTCACTAATCACTCACTCTAAACATCAATGGATTCAATGCTCCAATCAAAAGACATAGCGTAACAGAATGGATAAGAAAACAAGATCCATCTATATGCTGTTTACAAGAGACCCACTTCAGACCTAAAGACAATTTCAGATTGAAAATAAGGGGATGGAGAACCATCTATCATGCTAATGGTCAACAAGAGAAAGCTGGAGTAGCCATACTTATATCAGACAATCTAGACTTTGAAATAAAGACTGTATCAAGAGATGCAGAAGGGCATTATATCATAATCAAGGGGTCTATCCACCAAGAAGACCTAACAATTGTAAACATTTATGCGCCAAATGTGAAAGCACCAAACTATATAAGTCAATTAATCACAAACATAAAGAAACTCATCGATAGTAAAACCATCATAGTAGGAGACTTCAACACCCCACTCACAGCAATGGACAGATCATCTAATCAAAAAATCAACAAGGAAACAATGGCTTTGAATGACACACTGGACCAGATGGACTTACAGATATATTCAGAACATTTTATCCTAAAGCAGCAGAATATATATTCTTCTCCAGTGCACATGGAACATTCTCCAGAATAGACCATATACTGGGACACAAATCAGCCCTAAGTAAGTACAAAAAGATCAAGATCATACTGTGCATATTTTCAGACCACAACGTTATGAGACTTGAAATCAACCACAAGAAAAAATTTGGAAAGGTAACAAATACTTGGAGACTGAAGAACATCCTACTAAAGAATGAATGGGCTAACCAAGCAGTTAAAGAGGAAATTAAACAGTATATGGAAGTCAATGAAAATGACAACACCACAACCCAAAACCCCTCGGACGCAGCAAAGGCGGTCATAAGAGGAAAGTATATAACAATCCAGGCCTTCCTAAAGAAGGAAGAAAGATCCCAGATACACAACCTAACTTTACGCCTTAAGGAGCTGGAAAAAGAACAGCAAATAAAACCCCAAACCAGCAGAAGACACGAAATAATAAAGGTTAGAGCAGAAATTAATGCTATCGACACCAAAAAAAACAGTAGAACAGATCAATGACCAGAAGCTGGTTCTTTGAAAGAATTAACAAAACTGATAAACTACTAGCCAGTTTGATCAAAAAGAAAAAGAACCCAAATAAATAAAATCAAGAATGAAAGAGGAGAGATGACCACCAACACAACAGAGATAAAAACAATAATAAGAGAATATTATGAGCAATTATATGCCAATAAAATGGGTAATCTGGAAGAAATGGACAAATTCCTAGAAATATATACACTACCAAAACTGAAACAGGAAGAAATAGAAAATTTAAACAGACCCATAATCAGTAAGGAAATCGAATTCGTAATCAAAAATCTGCCAAAAAACAAGAGTCCAGGGCCAGATGACTTTCCAGGGGAATTCTACCAAATATTTAAGGAAGAGTTAACACCTATTCTCTTGAAACTGTTCCAAAAAATAGAAATGGAAGGAAAACTTCCAAACTCTTTCTATGAAGCCATCATTACCTTGATTCCAAAACCAGATAGAGACCACACTAAAAAGAACTATAGACCAATTTCTCTGATGAACATGGATGCAAAAATCCTCAACAAGATAATAGCCAACCGGATCCAACAATACATTAAAACAATTATTCACCATGACCAAACGGGATTTATACCTGTGATGCAGGGCTGGTTCAATATCCGCAAAACAATTAACGTGATTCATCACATCAATAAAAGAAAGGACAAGAATCATATGATCCTCTCAACAGACGCAGAGAAAGCGTTTGACAAAATACAGCATCCTTTCTTGATAAAAACCCTCAAGAAAGTAGGGATAGAAGGAGCATACCTCGAGATCATAAAAGCCATATATGAATGACCCAATGCTAATATCATCCTCTATGGGGAAAAACTGAGAGCTTTCCCCCTAAGGTCAGGAACAAGACAGGGATGTCCACTCTCACCACTGTTATTCAACATAGTATTGGAAGTCTTAGCCTCTGCAATCAGACAACACAAAAAAATAAAAGGCATCCAAATTGGCCAGGAGGAGGTCAAACTTTCACTCTTCGCAGATGACATGATACTCTATATGGAAAACCCAAAAGATTCCACCAAAAAACTGCTAGAATTGATTCATGAATTCAGCAAAGTTGCAGGATATAAAATCAACGCAGAGAAGTCGGTTGCATTCCTATACACCAACAATGAAGCAACAGAAAGAGAAATCAAGGAACTGATCCCATTTACAGTTGCACAAAAAACCATAAAATACCTAGGAATAAATCTAACCAAAGAGGTGAAAAATCTATACACTGAAAACTATAGAAAGCTTATGAAAGAAATTGAAGAAGGCACAAAGAAACAGAAAAAGATTCCGTGCTCCTGGATAGGAAGAACAAATATTGTTAAAATGTCAATACTACCCAAAGCAATCTACATATTCAATGCAATCCCTATCAAAGTAACACCAGCATTCCTCACAGAGCTAGAAAAAATAATCCTAAAATTTGTATGGAACCAGAAAAGACCCCGAATAGCCAAAGCGATCTTGAAAAAGAAAACCAAAGCAGGAGGCATCACAATCCCAGACTTCAAGCTATACTACAAAGCTGTAATCATCAAGACAGTATGGTATAGAGAACCCAGAAATGGACCCACAAACATTTGGCCAACTCATCTTTGACAGAGCAGGAAAGAATATCCAATGGAATAAAGACAGTCTCTTCAACAAGTGGTGCTGGGACAACTGGAAAGTGACATGCAGAAGAATGAACCTGGACCACTTTCTTCACCATACACAAAAATAAACTCAAAATGGATAAAAGACCTAAATGTAAGACAGGAAGCCATCAAAATCCTCAAGGAGAAAGCAGGCAAAAACCTCTTTGATCTTGCCCACAGCAACTTCTTATTCAACACATCTCCAGAGGCAAGGGAAACAAAAGTAAAAATGAACTACTGGGACCTCATCAAAACAAAAAGCTTCCGCATAGTGAAGGAAACAATCAGCAAAACTAAAAGGCAACCGACAGAATGGGAGAAGATATTTGCAAATGACATATCAGATAAAGGGTTAGTATCCAAAATCTATAAAGAACTTATCAAACACAACACCCAAAAAACAAATAATCCAGTGATGAAATGGGCAAAAGACATGAATAGACACTTCTCCAAAGAAGACATCCAGATGGCCAACCAACACATGAAAAAATGCTCCACATCACTCATCATCAGGGAAATACAAATCAAAACCACATTGAGATACCACCTTATACCTGTCACAATGGCTAACATTAACAACTCAGGCAACAACAGATGTTGGAGAGGATGTGGAGAAAGATCTCTTTTGCATTGTTGATGGCAATGCAAGCTGGTGCAGCCACTCTGGAAAACAGTATGGAGGTTCCTCAAAAAACTAAAAATAGAACTACCCTACAACCCTACAACCTAGCAATTGCACTACCAGGCATTTATCCATGGGAGACAGGTGTGCTGTTTCAAAGGGACACATGCACCCCAATGTTTATAGCAGCACTATCAACAATAGACAAAGTATGGAAAAAGCCCAAATGTGCATCGATGGATGAATGGATAAAGAAGATGTGGTGTGTGTGTGTGTATATATATATATATATATATATATATATATATACCATATATGTATACACACACACCATATACATATATATACCATATATATGTACACATACACACACTGGAGTATTACTCGGCAATCAAAAAGAATGAAATCTTGCCATTTGCAACTACGTGGATGGAACTGGAGGGTATTATGCTAAGTGAAATTAGTCAGAGAAAGACAAAAATCATATGACTTCACTCATATGAGGACTTTAAGAGACAAAACAGATGAACATAAGGGAAGGGAAACAAAAATCATATAAAAATAGGGAGGGGGACAAAACAGAAGAGACTCATAAATATGGAGAACAAACTGAGGGTTACTGGAGGGGTTGTGGGAGGGGGAATGGGCTAAATGGGTAAGGGGCATTAAGGAATCTACTCCTGAAATCATTGTTTCAGTATATGCTAACTAATTTGGATGTAAATTTTAAAAAATTAAAAATAAAATTCAAAAAATACCTCACTAATCACTTGTTATGATTATATTGAAATGGTAACATTTAAAATATATTGGGTTAAACATTTTTCACCTTTTTTCCCCCCTAGAAAATTGTAAATTTGGTATCCTATTCCTAGGAAACAACACTAGTCCAGGCTGGCTGTGTCAAATATGAGGCAAGAACGAAAAAGCATAGAATGGCAACCATGAAAACATACTACATAAAATAAACCAAAACCCAACTATACATGAGCAGTGATCATCTCTAAGTAGTGGGCTTACATAAAAAATGTTTTTAATACTTTCTGTCTTCTCTAAATTTTATGGAGGGGCACCTGGGTGGCTTAGTCTGTTAAGCATCCGACATTGGCTCAGGTCATGATCTCACACTACATAGGTTCCAGTCCCACACTGGGCTCTGTGCTGACAGCTTGGAGCCTGGAGCCTGCTTCAGATTCTGTGTCTCCTTCTCTCTCTGCCCCCCTCCCCCCCATTCATGTTCCATCTTTCCCTCTTTCTCAAAAATAAACATTAAAAAAAATTTTTTTTGATTTAAATTTTGTGGAATAATCCAGTACTTTAAATAACAAGCTGAAACAAACAAAAAACAATTATGTCCATATGATGGAAATCCACTACCTAAGTTTTGTTATTTCTACATTCTAAAAACACCACCAAATAAAAATTGCTAAGCTTCTCTGGATTTTAGTAATAAGGGGATTTAGTGAAATGTATACCTTAATGCAAAAAATTGTAGGCTTCCTTAAGCCAAAAAAAGGAGAAAAGTCCCATCATTGCACCTGCCCTAAATTCTTTCTAGTGATTAAACTATATTATTCGGCTAATAAAAGCAGTCCTCTGGGCTGCAAAGACACCAAAATTTTGTTCAGCCATGTTATAGATAGATAGATAGATAGATAGATATCTATCTTTGGTATATTGAAGTTTTTTCAGATAGCCAACTTAGTTTTTAAAGTGACATATTCGGTTTTCTTTACCTTTATTGATTTCTCTCCATTTTTACTTCTTGCACAAAGCAGTTCAACATTCGGTTCCTTTTCTAGTAACAAGCACTTTGGCACTTGCCTTTTCTCAAAACCTTTTCTTTTACGGACAGTCTCTACATCAGAATCTTCAATCACTTCTGATGGATTCTTTTGCGTGAGTTCCAGTAATGGCTTGTTTTCTGAAGACAATTTTCTAAGACAGGACTTTTTCCTAACAAAAAAGGCCGCTCCACCCTGGAGTGTAACTTGTGGTTTGACTTTTTGGCTTAGAACCCGAGGAGCATTCAGATTATTTTGAGCTGAGTAATAATTATTCTCTTTCTCCACAACTGGTTTATAGGCCACTCGATTTTGCTTGGATTTTTTAGAATTCTTTGATACAGGCCTGATACATTTATGTTTTGGTTGATATTTAGAAGTTAAACACTTTTGTGGCTTTTTGTTTATCTTCTTGGAGCAGACTGTCACAATGGGAAAAGATTTATCTTCATTATTAGTTTTTAGACAAATGGATCTACTCTCTTTTATCAGCTTTCTTTCTAACGGATTCAGATACCACTGATCTTTGTTGTAAAAGGATACAGTAGACACAGCAGATTTAAATGGTGAACCTTGATTTGCAGATGCCAATCTGGATTTTTCAGTTGTTTTGAGTGGACTTGAAATGAAATGGCCTTGCTGAGAGCAAAGTACCTTTTCTTCATTGTTATCACTGCTTTGGGAAATGTATTTTTGATCAGGTGATGGAAATACGTTTTCAGCAAAGTCCAAAATTAATTTCTTTGATGGGATGTCTGATAATAGGCTATGAAAAGAAACAAAGTCCATTGATAAGTATCATTTTGCTTTAATTTAATGCCAATCTACTACTAAGTAATAAACAACTATACTGGTAGGTCATACTAAAAACAATCCTCTCTACCAAATAACCATGCATAAACATTGTCTATCAGTTTAACAATAGGATTCTCCGGGTACCTGGGTGGCCCAGTCAGCTGAGCATCTGACTCTTGATTTCGGTTCGGGTCATGATCCCAGGATCATGAGCTTAAGCCCCACATAGGACTCTTCGCTGAGCATGGAGCCTGCTTAAGATTCTCTCTCTCCCTCTGCCCCATTAAAAAAATACATACATACCCACATATGTAAATAAAAATAAGATTCTCAAATTTTGTCTTTACCAAAGCATTCAAATATCTTTCAAAAATAAGGTCCCAATAATGTTTGCAAAAACAAACACTGTTAACAAAGAAGATTTGGGGTGCTTGGGTGGCTCAGTTGGTTAAGAATCCAACTTTGACTCAGGGCACGATCTCACAGTTCACAAGTTCAAGCCCTGCATGGGGCTCTCTGGTGTCAGTGCAGAGCCTGCTTCAGATCCTCTGTCCCCTCTCTCTCTGCACCTCCCCCGCTTGCAGGCACATACCTGCACACATACTCTCTCTCTCAAAAATAATCTCAAAAAAAAAAAAAAAAAGGATTTGATATCACGTGGGTATGTGTATGTGTATGTTTCAAAACCTATATCTAGGGGCGCCTGGGTGGCTCAGTCGGTTAAGTGGCCGACTTCAGCTCAGGTCATGATCTCACGGCTGGTGGGTTCGAGCCCTGTGTCAGGCTCTGTGCTGACAGCTCAGAGCCTGGAGCCTGCTTCAGATTCTCTGTCTCCCTCTCTCTCTGCCCCTCCCCCACTCACACCCTGTCTCTGTCTCTCTCTCAAAAATAAATAAACATTAAAAAACATTTTAAACCTACATCTAAATTGTGGCCATATACAAATTACAGCCCATAGAGTTATAGCTCACCTGACTTGACAGGCTACATGTCCCCTAAAATGATTAGTTATATGTAATAAACTGACCTCAAGCCTATTCTGTGGGAAGTAATTTATATCCTGTTAAGACATGTAGTAAGCACTGAGTGAGCAGACTTTCAAAGAATGCTCAAAGATGAATACTATATGAAAAACATTATGCTAGTTATTACATAAGAGAGCTGAGAGGAGCAAGAAAATAAAAGATTTGACATACATTTCCAAGTCATAGAAAACAGCTCTTTCTGATTCTCTCCAAAGGCACCAAATAATTAATTTTGAAAGCTTACAATAGTTCCAGACTAGAATTAGAATATACTATAGCGGGGGCGCCTCGGTGGCACAGTCGGTTAAGCGTTCGACTTCAGCTCGGTTTTAATCTGTAGGTTCGAGCCCTGCATCTGGCTCTGTGCTGACAGCACAAAGCCTGGAGCCTGCTTCAGATTCTGTCTCCCTCTCTCTCTCTGCCCCCCCTCTACTCATGCTCTGTCTCACTCTCTCTCTTTCAAAAATAAACATTAAAAAAAAAAAGAATATACTATAGCCACAAGGAGCAGACAAGTGGAATAGTGGAAATTTTAAGAAATAGAAGAGAGAAGATAAGACAGACAAGAGGTCGGATTTTTCTTTTTTAAGAGTTTCTACCCATAAGATGAGACTCACTTGTCACAGCTCAAAGAACGCTGCTTCTTTTTTCTTGGAGTAAAAGCTGACATCTTCTTAACTGAACTCCTAAAATCAATAGGAAAATTATAATAACCAAATGTATCCAATTTGTATAAAAATCACCATATCAAAATTATACTTTAAGAGTCTGAAAAAGTTTTTAGATGGATGAGGGTATTTTAAAAAGCAAATCACTTTAATAAACATTTAAGCCATGGAGGTTAAAAAAAAAAAAAAAAGGAAAACACTGCATCACAGTAACAATTAGGAACAAGAAATAAAAGAATTAGTACATCTGTTTCAGGCTGGAAAATAATCCTCCCAAGGAGGAAGTATTTTTTTTAACCCCATTTCAGGGCACAGTTTCCTCTTTAATTAGCCTGATTAATTCACACCAAGTTAAAATATTCTGCGGGGATATCTTCCTGTGACTGCCCTCGCCAGACCCCACACTTCTTTAATATGCCATTTAAGGCATTTTCTTGCTGGCTTAACTGTCTTCCCCAACAGCCTGACTGTTCAGTGAAGGCAGAGACCAGTTTCTAGCCTTTCCTTCAGAGTTCAGCAAGAAAACGGGTTTAGCATAATCCCCTCCCATTTTCCTGGCTGAGGAGCCTTGAGCAAGCCTCTTGTTTCCTGGTTTGTAAAATCCTCGGACCTCCTAAGGCTGCTGAAAATAAAATCATGCACGTTCATTCTCGAGCATGAGACAGCATGGTATGTTGGCTCAACAGAAGTTTTCCCCTCCCCTTCCTTCGGATCAGGTACTTTAAAAAAAGTATTACATAAGCATGTTCAAGGTTAAAAGGAAAACCAGGGTCTCTGGAACTCAAGGTCCAGCCGCGGCTTAAGAGAAGACTCTTCTGGGGCTGAATGAGAGAAGGCATGACAGAAAAGTGCGTCAGAAAGATGGAAACCCGGTGACCTCTAAGTGCGGAGAACCTGTGGGTGGCTTCGGTCTCCAGCAGCCAAGCCCTGAGCTAAAGCTCTTTGTCCTCGACATGCACCCCCACGTTCCACAGAGTCTCCCGTTCTCTTCGGTCTTCCACCCCACGCCTCGGCCCGCCGCAGCACTCACCTGAACCTCAGAGCCGGCGACCTCTCTCCAGCGGAGCCAGTGTCTTCTCCACTGTATTCAAATTACCGCGCGCCCGTGAAGGCTGAAGCCTCTGCGTTCTGATTCGCCGCTTTTCAGACCTTCCAGAGGGCTGGCTCGGTGATTGGTCGCTCACTAGCGCTGGCCGGGTCGGTGCGAAAGGCGGTCTCCAAACATTCTCCCGCCCTTGGCAGGTGAAACTCACTTTCCCCGCTGGGAATCCACGCCTTCCATAATCCCTTGCGGCAGCGCAGCGCTCCTTTCCCGAGGTCTTGTTTAGATGCATTCTGGGAAATGTAGTTTTCGGCAGAATAAAGGCACCCTCCTGAACTCCAGGTACATTCTGGGGTCGCTTGGCTTAGCATGTTTTTGCAAAGGCGTCTCCCCAAGATTTTCGAGGCAGTTATCTTCCACATTTAAAAGTTTGTCTTTAGTTTAACGTTTTTTTTTATTGGTAATAACGTTAGATCTCTAGTTCATTTTTTTTATTTTTCAACTTAAATTTAAAAAATTAAATCATGGCACTGAACATCTGTGATGTGCCAGGCAGTCTCACACGCTTTACGAGTTTTATTTCATTCACTTCTTGTCACAATCTGAGATATGTATTATCTTTCCCATTTTACTGAGAATAAAACTGAGGGCCTAGAAACAATTACTATTTATAGAATATAGCTTAGGTTCTTGCTTTGGGATGCCGTATGGTTCTTAAAGTACTCCTGGGTTGTCAGCTACTGTTATTATCTTTGGATCACTAACTCCTGGTACAGTCTTTGGCACATTCTTAGTTAAGTGATGCACTTCACTTAATAGACTATAGTCTGTTGGAATGAAGAGAAAAAAATCAGGTCAAAACTAACTGCTGGGGAGCTTTACGTGAGTACAATTATTCCAACTTGACAAAAGCAGTTAGATCTCGAGGTTCAGAGGTTTGGAATTTGCCCTATCACACACAGGTAATAGATGGGAGATCTCAGATTTAAAGGCAGAACAGTCCAAGAGTCCAAACCTCAATAAGCATATGCCTCTGGGGAATATCACTAACAAACCACTTTGGTTGAGCACTAAGTTCTAAACCCTTTACGCCTATTAACTTACATCAACTTAGCAAGATAACCTATGTATTAGTTGGTCTATTCATCTCCATTTAGCAGATTAGGTAAGTGAAGCACAGTATCCTCAAGGAACGCCTTACAAGTGGTGGAACTAGAATGTGAAAGGTGGAGGAATTCGGGTTCATTTCCAAGTAAAATGAACTTCTACTCAGTGTCAAGTACTGTGAATAGCACAGTGAACACCTGTGAAGGCAAACGGTTTCTGCTGCCAGGGAACCCATAAGGCGGTGATGGGTGGCAGATACAACCAATACATAAGCCTCAAGATAAGACTGCCCACTCGGTGAAAGTTCTGCAAATAAAGTCGGCCAAAGGTGTTTTTCTTTCAAGAAGTCAGAGTTTTCTCGCTGGGTCTTCCAACCACGAATTGCCCTAGCTCCATCTTTCCTTCTCAACCCCCAAGCCAATAAAGCCTCTTAGCCCGCCTATAACTTCCTCCTCGCCAGGATTAAAGATGGCGCCGACGGGCTGGCGTTATGACGCGACCCGACGTCCGCCGGAAGTGAGCGAGGAGTTCCGGGGGACAGGCGGCCTCCGCGCTTCTGGTATCCTGGTATCTTGCGAGTTGAGTGCTCCTACTCCGCGCTGGAGTCGCTGTGCCGCCGCCGGGATCATGGTGTTCTACTTTACCAGCAGCAGCGGTGAGTGGGCGCCGTGACCTTCTCAGTCACAGCTCGACAACGGGGCTCCGAAGCCGGGACCCCCAGGCTGCTGTTCAGCCTGCACTTCGCCTAAAGCGCCTCCTCGTCACTGGGTGCTTCTTCCCGCCCCTTCTCGGTCCCCACTTGGGTCTGTCCCTGTCGTCCCCGTGTGCCCCTGACCACGGCCTGGGGGGAGGTAAATGGACCGTCACACCTGCTGTCTTTGCATTCGGAAGTTCTTTTCCTTCGGAGAGACCTCCTTTCGCTATCTGGAATTGGGCAGTTTGTGGGCTTCTTCACACCCCCATCCCAGGTCTCACCCTCACCTCTTTAGCCTTTATTCTGGCTGCGTCCTGGTAATTACCCACTTTGAGGGAGAAAGGAAATACCTGCCAAGAACTCTGCCTTACAGGAAGGGCACACCGTACCGTTCTAGGATAGGGTGGTAGGGCTTGGAAGGCAACAGAAAACAATAAAAAGAGGCAGAGTTGATGTCCCAGATATCAAAAATTGATATGTGATAGTGTTTCTGATTTGTCTTTGGCTGACAAGAAAAGGGTGCTTTTAGTTTCCAGGAAATGCTATGGTCTGGACCTCGTTTTTCCTGCTTATGTTGTTCCCTTTGCCTGGTCAATCCCCAGTTAACTTCCTTTAGACAACTCTGGCCCATCTTTTTCAAATGCCTTTCCCGACCTAACTCCCCCCCCCCCCCCCCAGAGATTGCTTAGATAAACCTCTTTGGGGCACCCCACTAACACCGCATGTGTACCTTTGGCGTTGCTCTTATATAGTATTAAATGCTGTCTGCTTGATCTGGATAGAGTGTAAGCTTCTTGAGGACAGGGGTAGGATCTCCTTATCTTGTTTCCCTAGCCTAGTGCCTGGCTCATAGTACTTAATAAATGCTTGTTGAATAAACTAATGTTTTGTTTTTTTTTAAACTTAGTCAAAACGCATGCTATTCTATTGCTACTCTCACTTCTTGCTTGTAAAAGGTGAGATTTAAGTTTAACTAGTTCCATGTTGTTGTTTGTGTGGGTTCGAATAGGGTGATACTGTAAAGATGAGAACAGTAAGACCCAAGGAATCTGTAATACAGATAGCCTCCAGTCACCCCTCCTATACCATCACACTGCCACATCGCACCATTTTGTTCAGTAGTGTAGACTGCCACAGTGTGCCATAAGCTATTTCTCTGCCTTTATAGATTTGGCTTGTCTTACCCATATTATTAAAATTATCAAAAATAAAATTCACACTGGCCTGAAAAATCGTTACAGGCCCCTGGTAGCATTTTCATCCTTCGTCTTTTCTGTTCTGTTTGCATCAATTTTTAGCTTCCCAACAACACAGATATCCGTACAGGCTCAACAATGGAATAAAAAAATACAGGATGGGGGCGGGGTGGGGGGGTGGGGGGCGGTGCCTGGGTGGCTCAGTTGGTTGAGTCTGACTTCAGCTCAGGTCATGATCTCCTGGTTTGTGAGTTTGAGCCTCGCATCAGGCTTTCTGCTGTCAGCGCAGACCCCACTTAGGCTCCTCTGTTCCATTCTCTTCCCCTCCACCCCCCGCTCACTTTGAAAAATGAATCAACATTAAAAAAAATACAGGCAGCGTATATAGGTACTAAATGTATTTTATGCTAGCTGCCTAATTCTCCTTAAAACCATTCTAAATTTTTTGAGCACTAGTCATACTTACCTAGGTGCCCACAGATAATGGGTCATATTTTTCTCATTGGCTTCTATTATAAGGTCACAGTTGCTTCCTGTTGGAAAAATATTTGGTCTTTAACAAAAATGCACTTGTGCAGCAAATCTTTTAAAACTACAAAGTTAATGGAAAAACTGTAACCTTTTCAGTTAAATAGTGGTAAAACTACATAATTCCATTACAGAAAAGAGCTTGAACATACAGAATCTTCAGGAAATGACTTCTTATAGATAGACAAGCATTTCAACCAACTTATGGTTTACCATTTAAAAAAAATTTTAAAGATATGCTTTAATTTTTTTAATATTTTATTTTTGAGAGAGGGAGAGGGAGGGGCAGAGAGAGGGAAACAAAGAATCTGAAGCAGGCTCCAGGCTCCGAGCTGTCAGCACAGAGCCTGATGTGGGGCTTGAACCCACAAGCTGTGAGATCATGATCTGAGCTGAAGTCAGGTGCTTAACCCACTGAACCACCCAGGTGCCCCACTGTTTAAAACTTTTTTAAATGGGGAGAAAATCTCAGGGTTTTTTTGTTTTGTTTTGTTTTTCTGCCTTTCCTTTTAAAATTAGTATCTGACTAAAATCTCTTTAACTTCATTCATGTTTCATGCCCTGTCATAATGGAATAATGAAACATTAGCCTTTCTGTATTTCCACCGTCTAATTCAAGACCATCTGATTTATGGACCCACAAGGTATCAGCACTTAGCTCATTGAGTCCTCCTGTACTTTTAGTACCTTTTAATTGCGTCTATCTCCAGATAGATTGTTCTGGAAATTATGAAATTATCAGAGTCTCTAAAGTGGACTGGTGCTATACCTGAATCCAGTACCTTCAAGATAATTACTTCCCATACTAATCAAACATATTATTTGGGCAAGAATAACAAAAGTACTAGAATAATTCAATTTACTTTTCTTTCATCCTATTAACATAGACAGGAACTTCATTGAGACTTCTTGCTCCTTTTTGTTTTTAATTTTCTATTTTGACTAATTTCAGTCTTTAAGAAAAGTTCAAAAATAATGAAAGATTTCCTTTATAACCTCTCCCCCAGATTCTAACATTTTAACTTGTTTCTTTCTTTTCCTTTCTCTTTACCTCTCTCTCCAAACACACATTTTTTTCTTGAACCGTTTGTTGGTAGTTTGCAGTTTACCCCTAAATACTTCAGGTTCCCCCCCCCCCCATCACAAAACATTCCTCATTATCAAAATTAGGAAATTAACATTTCAGCAATACTATGATATAATCAGCAGTTTTTGTTCAGTTTGCATTAGTGTCCTAATGCATTTATAACAAAGGGCAATTACCAATCATTGTTGCATTCCACTGTCATTCATTACTCTTTAGTCTATTCTAATCTGGAGCAGTTGCTCGGCCTTTGCCTTTCATGACACTGTTGTTGAATTATTTTGTAGAATATTCTTCAGTTTGCATTTGAGTTATGTTCTTAATCACCTCATTTTATAGGTCAACCATCCAAACAATAGTGTGTCGTTCTCTTGGCTGTAAATTTAGATGGCTTAGCCTGCACAAACAGCTTTATTTTATTTTAATCATTTTAAAAATTACTTTCAGTCTGATTACAAAACCATCTATATATTTCATAAGTAAGCTAGCCAAGGTAAGTATTATTAAGTTATATGTATATTTTCCATACATATACAGAAAATAGGTGCATATATTAAAAATATATTTGTAAACATGTACATACAACTATATATTCATTTTTTTACAAATTGAATCTTGCTTTATATATACAAAAATGCTGTTCTATTTAATTGCTACCTTTTCTTTTCAGTGGGTGCCTGGTATTTTTTTATGGATATTCTATAGTGTGTTTAACCAGTCTCAATTAATGAGTGTTTAGTTTGTAAAAAGAACATCATTGCTTGATAGAGTAATTATAGTATGTACTTAATGGTGACATTGTAGGATCAAAGGGTGAATATTGCTAGGTCGTGCAGAGAGAATCTGAAATGGTTTTATTTCTGCACTTCTGGCATTTGTTATAATGGCTGTTCTGGCTATGCTGAGGCCTTACCAAGCTAATGTAATGCTCAGTTATAGGCAGATATTTCTGTCAATGCAAATACTCTCTCCTTTCCAATTAGTTCTCTCAACTACTTCCAACTAATTTTGAGTTGTAGTCATTATAACTGTTGACTGAAAGATAATGAGATTTTTCCCTCCCCAAGAGAGGCAACTATGATAATTTAGAGAGCTTCTCATTACTGGAAGTACAGGCAATGTATTTAAGAATTTATAAATGAAAGAGTGCTGCTCCCTGGCCTTTAGAGCTCCACTCACACATCCTGGTTCTGTGCTGTCTAGCGACAGTCAACAAACTGCCCAGACTAGGGCCCAGTGACCATTAATTCAGGAGTTTTGCTACAAATGGGGTCAAACAGGTTTTGGTAGACCAGCTTGGAAGCCCGAACCCAGATAGAATTTCAATTAGGAAAGTTAACTTTTTAGTTGACCCCAGATGGAAGATGCCTACATTAAAAGACACTAGCTTAGTAAAGCAAATGTCATTTCTAAGGTAAGCCATACCTAAAATATTCAGTTTGACTTACACTGAGTTCCTAACACGGAGTTCACATTGGAAATAGTTGGAGATCCTTTAAAAAAACACTATTGCTTACCCACCAGAGATTTGGATTTGGTTAGTCTTAATGGAGCTGGGACACAATTAGGTGGTTCTAACGCGTAATGAGGGTTCAGAATCACTGATTTAGAAGATGTTTGAAAACTGTGTTTCCCCAGAATAGGTTAGGAGCCCATTATAATGTGTAGCACACCTGGAAAAAACTAATATTGGCTAAATAAAATAATGAAAAGGCTTAGCTAAGTATAGGAACCTATTTTTAAATGGTTGAGGTGAAGGTTGGGTTTTTGTTTCGTTTTGTTTTTAACTCTTTTGAAGACGGCAAAATTATGGGACTAAACTGGAGTTGTATTAAACTATGTCCTGATGAAAGTAGGGAAGTAGCTTCTATAGTAAGGATCAGTAAACATTTCCTCTTTGGACCCAGTAGTAAATATTTTAGACTTTGTGAGCCACATCTCTGTAGCTTTATTCTTCTTCATTTTGTGTTTTTGACTCTTTAAAAATGTAGAAGTCATTTCTTAGCTTGTGTGCTGTCCAAAGACAGGGCTGGATCTGACCTACAGGCCATGTCTTGCAACCCCTAACCGAAGCATTTGTCACTTGATTTTCCCATGAAGCAGTTTTGCTGGGGATGAAGTTATCTAACTGTTTTTTATATTTTTGTTTTGTCTTAGTTAACTCATCTGCTTACACTATTTACATGGGAAAGGATAAATATGAAAGTAAGTTTTCAAAAGCATTTGATTTTGAAATTTCCAACAGGTAAGTGTCAATTGCCCCCTCCCCCCACCCCACATGGTTGGTTGGATATGAGTTTTCAACTAACTACTACTAGTTAGGCCCATTAACTCCAGTGGGTTTCCTTTCCTAGAATTTAGTTATATCAAATAACATTAGAGCCTCTTGGACCATTTGTTGCTGATTAGAAAGTTAACTTTATTAAGAGTTTTTGTGGTATCATTTGATTTAGGGTGATATGAATCAGGTTAACCTATGCTAGTTTATGTCAAGTAAAAATAATCTGTGACTTGGTTGAAAAGCTCATTTTCTGTACATTTTTACCACATTTAGGAATAGAGGAAACATATCTATTGTTTTTTGAGGCCGAAGATGGCTCTTTTTGAGTCATGAAATGTTAACAGTTTTTTCAGACTTTATTGACCACTCTCCTCAGAATGAAATACATTATTCCATATTGCATACATTTATGTAACTAAAACAAAAATTTACAAAAAATACCCATACTCTTGTTTTGTTTGCCCTTGTTTGCCCTCTTGTTTTGTTTTTAAAAAGCTAGTCTCAACCTGCTCAA
The DNA here is from genome assembly GCF_018350175.1 of Felis catus. Classification (NCBI taxonomy): domain Eukaryota; kingdom Metazoa; phylum Chordata; class Mammalia; order Carnivora; family Felidae; genus Felis; species Felis catus. Next base: position 49,032,699 of record NC_058371.1, on the reverse strand, counting down.
TTAATTTTTTTTACCCACTAATGAATTTGAACTAAAGCTTAAAAGGAAAAACCGTTTAAGGGGATGGCCTTTTGACTGCACGAGTGAAGAGGGAGAAGTTTAGCTTTCTTGCTCTAGAGCATTGAGTTGACAGCACTGGGCTGAGGGAGAAAACATCTGCAACAAGGGAGCTTGGAGAAATGACAGAATTACACTTCTTCACACTTGGAGAAGATACAATCGTTCCTCTCACAGGGCTAGTGTAATTTCCTAGAAAAGACAGCCCTGAAGTCTGGCCCATCTGGGTTAAAATCCCAGCTCTTAATAAAGTAGCTATAGTTACTTAACCTCTTTGAACCTCACATTGCTAAAATGGAAGAAGAGGATCATGGGACAGTATCTGCCTTGCAGGGTCGTGAAGGTGAAACCAAAGAGCCTGGGTAAAGTGCCTGGCCCAGGGTGGGCACTCAGTAATGGCAGCTGTCACCACTGGAGCTTCTTTAGCTCTTTTTCCCCCCTACAACCATCAGTGTCTGTTCTAGGTGCAATTTGAAACTGACAACAGTTTAAACTTGATTCTTTAAAAGAGACAAGAATAACATTCTTCAGTATGGGACATTTGACATTAATGAAATAAGTGAGGCCAAAAATTAAAAGATGTCAAAGAACAATAATGTTATGTATAACTATGATATGTGTAAATATATAGCTGTATAATTAATGCATATATGTGATTAACATACAACATAACATAAACATATATGTATGCATAACAAAAAATAATGAACGTGTATAAAACATGTATAAAATATATAACGTGATATATGTAATAGCTATGGAAATCTTATTTTTAAATTTTTTTTGTTTAATTTTGAGAGAGAGAGTGTGAGTGGGGAGTGGCAGAGAGAGGGGGGGACAGAGGATCCAAAGTGGGCTCCACGCTGACAGCAGCGAGCCCAGTGTGGGGCTCAAACTCACAAACTGTGAAATCATGACCTGAACCAAAGTCAGACCTTCAATCAACTGAACCACCCAGGCACCCCGATATTTAAATATATATAGTTCTTAATCAGATCTATATAAATGGTTTAGAACTGTGTGGTAATACTGGTTACCATAAGGCAGAATCAGAATAAGCAAGCCTATTACATCTTAGCCAAGAGAAAAAAACCAGCAGAATAAAATAACTAATTTTTAAACAGTTTTTCCTTATAATGAATTCATGACATTGTCTCTAGTCTGACTTAATGGAGGCACCCAGTCTGCAGTATACTTGTTTTTATATTTCTCTTAGTAACTCCTACATCATCAGAGGCAACTTGTATTTTTTCGTAGCCCCATCCTGATGAATGTAGCTGAGCAGGGATGCTATCTCCTTGTATTACCTCGAGCAAGGAGGCTGGTTATAACCAGCCATGGTTATCTGCAGTAGATACGGATCCACACCTAACCAAATCTGCTTTCCTTTCTACCATATCAAGGATGCTAACCCAAGACTTAGGTTACTGAGAAGCACCTAAAGGAGAGCTGCTACGTATGGTTGCCTGGGTTTTGCACCGTGTAACTCTGGGCAGGGGACTTGATACATTTCTTACAGTGAAGGACTGCCTTGTTACTGGCTCACACTGCTGGGCTGCTAGTGTTACTGACCTAAGGCAGCTGTGCCAGTGACATTCTCACCAGGTCTCTTTTTTCCTTCCATTTTAGTTCAGTGTTTGCTAGAGCTTATCTGTGTGGACCCATATGCCAGCCTGTCTGAGCATCCAAAGAGGAAGATGTAGTCTCTGTTTTCATAGTATTAAAGGTGGAGAGGCACATGCAAAAACAAGTATTCGGTCATTTTGCTCTGCACCTAGAAACTGCTCTCAAAAATAAAGTCTAATTTAGGGGCGCCTCTGTGTGGCTCAGTTGGTTGAGCAGCAGACTCTTGATTTTGACTCAGGTCATGATCTCACGGTTCATGAGTCCGAGCCCCACATCGGACTCTGCGCTGAGCATGGAGCCTGCTTAAGATTCTCTCTCCCTCTCCCTCCCTGCTCACTCACGCACTCTCAAAAAGAAAGAGTAAAATAAAAAATGTCTATTTTAAAAAGTATAGGTGAAATGAAGCAATATGAATAAGTGCTGTAGAAGTAGAGGAAGGGGCAGCATAAATGTGATTAGGGAGAGCCAAGGAGGAGCAGGTTAGGTTGGGCTTGACATAGAATCCTTTAAATGTCTGTTGTAGGAATTTATATCTACAGATACAAATCTAAATATAGAATTTATGTCTGCAGATGTAAATTTAGATTCTTTCTAGAGTCCACTTGAGTCGAGTTTTGCTGTCATTTAAATGTATGTAGAGGGGTGCCTGGGTTGCTGTGTCGGTTAAGAGTCCGACTTTGGCTCAGGTGGTTATCTCACTGTTCGTGGGTTCAAGCCCAACTTAGGCTTCATGCTGACAGTGCAGAGCCTGCTTCGTATCCCCTGTCTCCCCTCTCTCTCTGCCCCTCCCCCACTCTGTCTCTCTTAAAATAAATTTTAAAAAAGTAATAAAATGTATGTGGGAAAAAAAAAAAAACCCAGGAGCCCTTGGAGTCATTTGGAGGTGCCAGCTTTCCTAGATTGCTTTGTAAAAAAGAGATTACATTTTTAAAGCACCCTGTTCCCTAGTGCTCCTAGCACATCATACTTATTCCTGATAGCCTTGATGACTTCAGCCTAAGGGCTGGATGGAACATCAGTGCATTTTTAATTGAATAATTTACTTTCTTTCACTAAAAAGCTTTCAGATGTTTTCCTTTTATTAGCCAGCAGGTGTCACCAGGAGGCCAAACATTGCCTGACTGAGGAAAAGAGGTTTTTATATTTCCCTTTCCTTTTTTTGATTACTTGTTGGCTATTGGCTCAGCTTCCCATGTAAGCTAATACAAAGCCCTTCAGAAAATGTATGGTGTCTGCAGTTTTTAAAAAAAATTTTTTAGCATTTGTTTATTTCTGAGAGACAGAGAATGTGAGCAGGGGAGGGGCAGAGAGGGAGACACAGAATTGGAAGCAGGCTCCAGGCTCTGAGCTGTCAGCAAAGAGCCCAACGTGGGGCTCGAACTCACAAACCGCGAGATCATGACCTTAGCTGAAGTCAATGGCTTAACTGACTGAGCCACCCAGGCGCCCCTAGTGTCTGCAGTTTCTAAGATTATCCAAGATTTATCATCCTTTTACTTTTCTGGAAAATGAATACCCCATTCAAGTTAGATAGATTATACTTTCTTGGGTACATTTTAAGTCATCACATCAATCATTTTGTTTACCTTATAATTTTTAACTTTGTATCTAATACTTTAACGTTTTTGTATTAGACACAATTCATTTCTAATTATTAGCATGGCTATTCGTGTGTATAGGTCTTACCTTTCTGTAGTGATATATGTTATTAGTCTTAAAAATACAGAAGTATACATTTTGAACTAATAATTTACCTTTTAAAAATATAAATATGCTTTAAGGAAATAATCGGGAATATGAACATTTATTTTAAAAATAGTTACTGAAGCATTTGTAATTAAAACAGCCCAGGGGTACCTGGGTAGCTCAGTCAGTTAAGCATCTGACTTTTGACTTAAGCTCAGGTCATGATCTCCCAGTTTGTGGGTTTGAGCCCCACGTCAGGCTCTGCATTAACAGTGCAGAGCCTGCTTGGGATTCTCTCTCTCTTCCTTGTTCTCTGCCCCTCCCCTGCTTGCTCTCTCTCTCTCAAAATAAATAAATAAAGTTTAAAAAAAAAACAAAACGTGAACAATAGAAAAGTTTATTCATATGGTAGAATTAAGTAGTCATTGTTTCCAAAGACCTTTTTACTTTTTAATTTTACTTTTATCTAAGAAATACATAGCTTAAGAATTCAAATAGTAACAGAATATGTATCATAATAATATTTTCCATCCTGTCCTTGTTTTGTCCTGCAGAGACAGTTACTTTTAACTTATAGCTATTTCTTCTATTTTTATTTTCATATGTGACAATTTTAGGTGATTTCTATTTCCTTTTTTATACTTCTGGTGGTGGTTTTATTTTCTAATTTTCTACTATTTTATAATTAAGAGGTCTCTTTTAAGAAGTAAAACACAGTTCACTGATGAACAAAACCATTTTGACAAATAAGTTTATTACAGTGAATCAATTTCCCAAGACCTCATCTAACCTCTCAGCTGCTCTAATTTGAAGTTTAACTAACTTTTAATAGATATATCTTTGGGGGTGCCTGGCTGGCTCAGTCGGTTAAGTGTCTGACTCTTGGTTTTAGGCTCAGGTCATGATCTCACAGCTTGTGAGATTGAGCCCCACATCAGGCTCCATGCTGACACTGCAGAGCCTGCTTGGCACTCTCTCTCTCCCTCTCTGCTCCTCCCCCCTAAAATAAATAAATACAATTTAAAAAATTAGAAATATCTTGAACTTTCTTTTAAGTATTATAAAAATTATATCAATTATGACAACTCTAAAAGCTATTTTTACAAATTTTTTTTTCTCTATTTTCAGGCATCAAAGCCTCTCTCAACTACTCTTTTCTCCATTAAGGGAGAGAAACAGTTGTGGGAAGGATTGGTATAAACTCTGGCATATTTTCATTTGACAGGTTTTTTTTTTTTAACCTTTTCTTTGTTTTCTTGTTTCTCACCCTAGACGAAGATCTAATAAAGTATGGCTGGCCTGAAGATATTTGGTAAGTAACAATTTCGATTCTGCTTTCTATGCATTATATACTTTCTCGGATTTGGCCAACCACCTCACTTTTATGATGAAAACTGAAACTCCTACTTTGTGTTTTGTTCATGTTCGGTGGTAAGTAGCTGACTGCCAGCTCCCTTCATTTCTAATCGCCGTGTCAACTGGGGATGATGTCTCAGCAACCCTGAGGTTGGAGGCCGGACCTCAGAAGCTTTCTTTTACCTCATGATGTGTCTTCTCAGAGTGGTTTCGTGAGACTGCCACACTCACGTGCTCAGACCACTCTTCTCGAGGAGATGGATGAAGGCTTCACAAGAAGTGGTGAGGGAAATAGAAGCTTCCATGTGGATGGAATAGATAGGGCATCTGACCAGGTCCAGCTTTATAGAAAACACAGGCTGGGTTCCCTTTGTCTTCTCAATTCCCTCATGAGATTAGCCCTGTCTCGATCCAGGCTCTACCCCCTCTTTCTAAAATATTTTCTGGAAATTTAAAAAATAATAATCATGCTTTTTTTTGCCTTCTGAGATAATTTAATTTGCTCCTCACAAAACCCAGCCCAAAAAGCAATGACAGAACAAACCAAAAACTCACTTTAGTTTTATTCTTTTCTTTTTCTAACTGCCTTAGAATGCCACGTGGGAGTTTCTACCACTCAGACCTGGAACCTTTTAGGAGGACCTGGACTCCCGTTACTTTGATGTAACACTCTCGGACTCAGTTTGCTGAGTCCTGGTGCCTAATTCTACACCTAGAGTGGGGTTTGGTCTCCACAACTCCACAAACACCCCTCTACCAAATGCTGTCCCTGAAGATAAGCACATGGATCCTGTTTGCTTTAATGATAGTAATAATGAACACTGTCATTAGTTATTGAATACCTAACTAGATGCAAAGTATTGGCAGGTGTTTACCTTATTGATATACTCAATTTCACAGTGCCCTGTAAAATAATTATTAGTACTGTGCCCATTTTTCAGATGAGGACACTAAGGCTAAAAGAAACTGAACAGATCTGCTGTGGTTGTTGCTGGCCCCCCAGCCGGCTCTAGTTCTGAATCACCAATTTTGTTCTTCCCTTAGGCTACTGCTCTTTGTCTGAGGGTGACTTCCTTCCTTCCTCAGGCCATTGCTGCAACTCTCTCCGGACCTCTTTTCTCCAAGTGTGGGCCCGAATCCTTCATTTAATTCCCTACAGAGACAGAGTTTAGGTTGTCACTTTTTAGGAGAGTTGCTTGATTTTCAATGAAGTGGACAGCATTGGACATTTATTAGGAAAACTATTACACAGAGACTAACTTAAAAAGCAGGAAATGCTTTCCTGTCTGCCATCTCTAACATCCACACTCCAGGAACCAAGAGGCATGACAAGCCTGAGGAATTTTAAAGTCTTTTTTTTTATCTGCCCCCTGTCCCAGCACAGGCCCATCTGCTGAGCTCAGGTAACAAGTGTCATCAAGGGAGACACCGCTTGGTACCCCCTTCACTTCAGGTGTTCAGTTTGCACTGCTGAGGGCTTCTGGATTGAGTGCTGCTTCCCTTCCTAGAACCCTAGACCATAAGCCTCACGAGGACAGCGATCACTTGTTTTGTTCAGTCCCACATCCCGTTACCTAGCATAGGACCTGGCACCTGGTACGTGTTCAAAAAATATTTGTTGACTTCCTAATTAACTAACTCTTTGCCTGTGTAGAAATGATCTCTGCTGGACATTTCTTCACAGTAACTGCATTCTGGTGTCTCCATTTTGAGCACCTGTCACCAGGCTGGATTATTCCAGTTGTTCTTAAAACCCAGAGATCTCCAGATCCTGTCAAGGGAGATTAGAGCTACTGCATCTGTTACGTGGCTGCATCTGTTATGTAGTTATCTGCTGTGAAGTTTTAACATGTCAGGTTTGAAGCATAAACACCTGCATGGAAAAGGTTACATATCCAGATGTACCACAAAAGTCAATTTGCCACAGCCTTTTACCTGATTTTTTTTTTTTTTAACTTAAGTAAGTGGAAGAGAAATTTCCAATTTACAGCCTACGCCCTGTGTATTCTCAGTTGGGTTTTTGATTTCGTTATGGTTGACTATCTCCTGGAATGCTACTTAACCAAACTGGTGTCTACAGATACCCATTTTGACACCCTGAAATTCATGACTCTTGCTGGAAGTGATTGACTTTTACTTTGAGAAGCTATTCGAGGTCTGCTGTGAGGTAGAATAGCCAGCCCTAAATTTCAAGACTGTTGTGTCAATCCTGGAAACATTCCTGGGCATGCTAAGAATGATTCAGTTGATCGATATTCCCCAGGGCACATTTCAGCCTGGTTCACTCTGAGGTAAACCTTAGAATTTCACCTGCTTGGATATCAGCATCTGAGTTTATACCAGAAAACACCTTTAAGGAAAGGATTTTCCCAGGACTAAATGAGAATGGAACTGAATTTATCTTTAAGCAAAAGAAGATAGAAATAGTGTGTGTTTACTGCCTCCAAACCCCCAAAGAATAGTATCTCCAGGGACCCCACTTTCAGGAGTTCAATGGCCCAGCTTCTGAGGCCCTGTGTCCGCATCCCCAGGTCATTGGTGCTCATTTACTGAACTTTTTAGTCTCTGCATTCAGTAAAGAAAATAGTGATTAAGTAGGGAGAGGACGATAACAAGGACCAGAAGGAACTAGGGAACGATACTGCGCATAATTTAAACTTTTCAGAGTAAACATTTTGGGAGGTTTGGAAAGATTTTTTTTAAGGAACCTTCCCAAGATAGTTTGTTTAGAGAGCTGGCTTTTTTGATTTACAGTGCAACCAAAGCCCCACACTTCCACACATTCCCCCTGCCCTTGTAGCAATATACCTCCCAGCCTGGAGTTGCTCTGTGCATCAGCAGTGATATTCCCGTGTGTGTTTTAGGATTTCGATTACTTATGTATGACTCCATCAGATACACATTGAATTATTTATGTATTTCTTTGGACAAAATTCCATGTCAGACCTTTAAGAAAAATCAGGATACAATTGATTTACTATGGGTATGTAGGAAAGAGTTGTTATAAATAGAGAATTAGCTTAAGACAAGTCAGAATGGGGCAAGTTACTTTTCAACTGAACTTGCTTCCTAAGATCCTGAAAGAGGATAATTAGATACATAATTTCTGGATTTGCAAAAACACATTTTTTTTCAGTGGAAAAGGCCAAGCTAAAGACGGTAGTCAGTAGGAATCTCTTATAGGGAATATAAATTTTATATGAGAAAAATAAATCAATGTCCAATTCTGGTTACCAGTAATGGATAATAATAAAACCTAGAGGGGGCGCCTGGGTGGCTCAGTCTGTTAAACATGGGACTCCAGCTCAGGTCATGATCTCACGGTCTGTGAGTTTGAGCCCCACATTGGGCTTTGTGCTGGCAGCTCAGAGCCTGGAGCCTGCTTTGGATTCTGTGTCTTCCTCTCTGTCCCTCCCCTGCTCACACTCTGTCTCTCTAAAACGAATACATGTTAAAAAAAAAAAAATACAACAAAAAAAACCTAGAGGTATCACAGACTGCCAAAAATGTGTAGTATTTTTCTCTATCCATGGTGACTAGCAAAATGCTTAACTTCCTTAAGAGGGCATTAGAAACAGCATAATATTTTTTTTTTTTAACGTTTATTTATTTTTGAGACAGAGAGAGACAGAGCATGAACGGGGGAGGGTCAGAGAGAGAGGGAGACACAGAACCCGAAACAGGCTCCAGGCTCTGAGCCATCAGCACAGAGCCTGACGTGGGGCTTGAACTCACGAACCGCAAGATCATGACCTGAGCCGAAGTCGGATGCTTAACCGACTGAGCCACCCAGGCGCCCCAGAAACACCATAATCTTAACATTTGTATAGAATCATGCTGTACATGTCTTTTTTTTTTTTCTTTTTAATTTTTTTTTTCAACATTTTTTTATTTATTTTTGGGACAGAGAGAGACAGAGGGTGAACAGGGGAGGGGCAGAGAGAGAGGGAGACACAGAATGGGAAACAGGCTCCAGGCTCTGAGCCATCAGCCCAGAGCCCGATGCGGGGCTCGAACTCCCGGACCGCGAGATCGTGACCTGGCTGAAGTCGGACGCTTAACCGACTGCGCCACCCAGGCGCCCCTGTACACGTCTTACAGTAGGCATGAGTGTGTGACCATTTTCACTTCTAAAAACACATTAATGCTAAGAAAATGTCTAGAGAAATATATAATGGGGTGTAGTGGTGCCTCCTTAGGGTTTTACTGAGCACTCTTCAGTCTGGAAAGGTGAGGAGTAAGGAAGAGATGACTAATGTTATCAGAATCCCAAAGTGACCATCATTACCGTTGTTTGTTGTGACAATTCTGGGGCATCTCTGGAAGCTGGAAAGAGGGAATGTCAACTTTATTTGGTAAATATCTCCAAATGTTAGACTAGGGTGTAAAAGGAATTAAGTTTAGAAAGATTTCTTTCAATTGGTGGATGATAGAGGCTTAATGAAAGGTAAATTTAGGACATTGGGATTTTTTTAGGACTGTATCATAAAGGGCAATCCCCGTGCTTTCCCAGAAAACATATTAGTGCCATTGTCAGATACAAGGAGGGATGAATTGTTGGTCTGACCCATTTTATGGCTCGTCCAACTCTGTACTTCTCTTTGGATTGTTTTTGAACTTAGGACGTCCCAAACCATTCCTCTCATCTTTTTTCCCAAACTGGTGCCTTCTCCACCTGTAAAGTATTTTCCTCTATAGTCCTGCCGGTCTCCCAGGCTTGCATCACCATGGATCTTGATGACTTCTTTCATTCCCTTCTCTCCTCACTTGAAATTCCTTTCCCTGTGTTTTCTCTACAACCTGTGTTTTAGTCAGATACCCTCTGAGTCTCAGTTCATCAGTGAAGTTTGTGATCACTGATAGCTCTTTCTCACTTGAAACAAAATTGCCCTTTCCAAGGCATTTCCATTTATTGTCTCTAGTATTCAGCTTGGCACTTAGTCTCATGCAGCTGCAGAACTTGCCCTGTTTACCTTACCTCTCCCAGTTGACAGTGAGCCCTTTGGAGGCAGTGATCGTGTTTTTACTACCCATGGTGCTTGACATGTGGTAAGCACTGAGTTAATACTTTTTGGATTGGAATGCTTTAAATGCAAGGGGCCTGAGGAGATGGTTGTCTTGTACCTCTTGCTAAAAGTAGTTTTCATTCTTTGTAGGTTTCACGTGGACAAACTCTCTTCGGCTCATGTATACCTTCGATTACATAAGGTAACTGGATTTAAACATGGACTCATGCTTTTTCTTTAGTGATGAGCATCCTCTCTTGTCCTCTGTCCTTTTTTTTTTTTTTTTTTTTTTTTTTTGGCAGTTAAATTGCTTAAAATAATAAATATGTGCAAAAGATAAAAAAAGGTAGCAAATGAAGAGCTGTCCTACCCCTGACCCAGAAAATGACTAAGGGAAATTCTGGTGACTTTGAAACTTGAAAGGGGACATAGTGTACGTACCTTAGCTAGAACCACTGCCCTAATTATCCTGCAACTTTAGGTGTGTTGTTCGTCACCTCTGCTCTCTCTCCCTTTCATTTCAGTTGACAGTTCTGGACCTTCTGTCTTCTCCAGTGGAGATCACATGTGGTTCCTTTTACTCACACTCATGTGATTGTCCTGCCTCACCAAGGATAGATGTTCCCAGTTATCAGGGGGCTTCTTTGGGACTTTTAACACAGCATTATAATAGTAAAGGAAAAAGATGCAATGTTTCCTAGTAACATAAGACCACTATTATTTCTAATGCCTTAACATTCGTATGTTTTATACAGTTGAATCATAGGGTATACGTACTTGGTATGTGTATTGCCTTTTTTTTTTTTTTTTAAATGTCCTATTTTGGAATGCTTTTAGATTTACAGAGAAGTTGCAGAAATAGTCTATACTACATGGGGTTCCCATATACCCCATGCCTGGCTTCCCCCATTGTTAACGTCTTAACATGACCATGGCAGATTTGTCAGAACCAAGAAGCAACATTGGTATGTTACTGTTCACTAAGCTCCGGGCTCTATTTTGATTTCACCAGTTTTTCCGTTAATGTCCTTTTTCTGTTTCAGGATCCAGTCTAGTGTCCCATGTTGTGTTTAGTTGTCACGTGTGCCTAGTCTCTGGTCTGTGACAGTTCACGCTCTGAAAGTGTGAGATTTTTCTCTGTTTTTCATGAGCATGGCAATTTGAGAAGTACTGGTCAGGTTTTTTTACAGAAGGCCCCTCAATTTGAGTTTATCCAATGTTTTTCTCATGACTGGAGTTACGGGTTTTGGAGGAAGAATAGCACAGGAGTGGAGTGCCCTCCTCATCACATTATGTCAGGGGCACGTGCATTAGTAGAATTTATCACCAGTGATGCTAACCTTCATCTCCTGGCCAGGCCAGTGTTTGCCAGGTTTCCTCCCCTCTCCCATACTCTGTTGTTTGGACACAGATCACCGAGTCCCACCCGTACTCACAGGGGAGGGGATGGAATTAAGCTTCACTTCTTGGAGTGGGGAGTATCTACATAAACTTAGAAGGAAGATTCTATCTCTTCTCCCCTACATATTTAATACAGCAGTTTACGTGTATCAGTATGGACCCATACATTTATTTTATACTTCGGGTTATAATCGGTTCTATGTTATTTGGTTGCTGAAGTTGTTCCAGCTTTGGTTGGAGCTCTTTCAGCTTGGCTCCTGTGTTGCTTTGATATGCTCCCGTCCTTTTGGTTTTTGAGCACTTCCTTTCTGACACTCTAAGATGGTGTGGGCTCTTCTTGTATTTTCCCTGCCCCAGTCCTAGAATCGGGCCTTTCTCCAAGGAACCCTGATTCCTTTCACTGGGGAATTGTATTTAGGAGCCAAGATCTGGACTTGGTGTGCTCACTGCTCCTAGAGTGTCATTGCTTCTAAGCCCTCTCAGCAGAAAGAGCTAGGAAGTACATGCATGTATATTAACCCACGTTAGTAATTTCATGTGTTAGATTGTTTCTCTGTCTATCTGTATCTATGTTAAGCATGAGCTCAAACTGATGTCTGTGATGAATCTGTTATTATAGAGGCCATTGTAGTCTTTTCTCTTTGCTTCTCTATTAATTCCTTCTCACTGTGAGAAGCCTGGTTCTCACCATCTACCATCTATTTGCTTTTTGACTCCCACTATATGTGGAAATGGTTTCAGATGTGTTCAGCTTTATCCCCATACGAAACAACTTTATCAACTAAAGTATGCTGTTTGTGTGCAATTATTTTTGTCTTTTTGCCTTACAGTTTCCAGTTGAAATGCTGTTTTCCAAAGTTATTTGTAAGCTGCTTTTTTTTTTTACCCCATGCCTTTCAGTGATGTCATGCCATGCACTCCCAATTCTTTTGTCTCCATTTATATTCCATCCTGTTGATTGTATTATTACAACAATTTTTAATTCCCCTAGTTGATTGTATTACTCTTTCATGTGACAGTTTTGAAAACTTTTTCATGTTACTGTATTATTTTCATATTTATTGTTTTGACTGGCTGCTTTGAGTTGATATGCCACAGTTACCTGGCTCCCCTGTCAGAATATAAGTTGTTTATAGTTTTCAGCATCATGAATCCCCAACGCGAAGTTTTTTTTATGAACCACTTTCTGTTTTTCTTTTTGAATTGGGTTTTTTTACAATAATTCTCGGGGTGCCTGGGTGGCTCAGTCGGTTAAGCATCCGACTTCAGCTCAGGTCATGATCTCACAGTCTGTGAGTTCGAGCCCTGCGTCAGGCTGTGTGCTGACAGCTCAGAGCCTGGAGCCTGCTTTGGATTCTGTGTCTCCCTCTCTCTCTGCCCCTCCCCTGCTCATGCTCTGTCTCTCTCTGTCTCAAAAATAAAAACATTAAAAAAAATTTTTTTTCAGAAGTAGAATCACTGAGCCAGAAGATAGAAGCATTTGGGAGATGTTTCAAAGACCAGATTGCCCTCTAAAAATATTGCGCTAGCTTAAAATGCTACCTGATATATACAGGTTTTCCAGACCTTCCTGGGATTTTATAACTTAAAAAATATGGCAACCTTTTGACAATTTTTCAATAAATGCAAGATGCTATTTCATTATGGTTATAATATTCACTTCTTAATTTACTAGCAAGGTTAAACATTGTGCCCCATCTTTATTTATACCGTTGATATTTTTGAGAACTGTGTTGTAAAGGAAAAGAGGAAGATTGTGAACTCTGTGCTGGAACAAAACTCTGGATTCTCCTTGGCAACTTCTTGCCATTTTGGAACTACTTTAAGTTTAGAGGAAATAAAGTATGGTATTACCAAGTTTCCTCTTGGTTCAGATTAAACTTTTTTCCTTTAGACTCTGTGTCAGAAAATGGAAGTAATAGCAGTAGTCCCAAGTTGACATTACCACCAGTTTCTCCTTGTGTGAAAAGAAATTTAATTTCACTTTCTTTTGGAAGCACATAATGTGCTCAGTAAAAATAAATGCTTTTTAGGGACCATTTACATGGTTGATCTGTATAGTAAACGGCATAGCCTTTTGTACTTAATAGGTACCAAGTACGTGTTAGTGATGAAATAAAACTAGAGTGGTTCAGGATCCAGACTGCTGGATTTGAATCCTGGCTCTGCTGCTTACTGGCTGTGTGACTTTGAGCAAGTTACCTAGCTGTGCCCGTTTTCTCATCTGTAAAAGGGAGCAATCGGTACCTATGTTACTGAGGATTAAGTGAGCTAGCATGAGTGAGGCAGTTAGGATAATGCCTGGCACATGCTAAGCATCGTATGTGTTAATTTTGTTGTCGAATTCAATCCAGACCTTGAAGATCTCAGATATTCAGCAGTGTTCTTTCCTAGGCTGCTTTGGTTTTTGAAAACCCATAGAAGAGTCTCTAATCTCATTACCATGGATGGCACAAAGCCCACAGTTACATTCTGACATTTACATATTGAGGGCACCTCACACTCTCCACAGAGTTTACTCTGACTTTAGTCATAATGCTAAGCTGAGTGATTTTTTTTTCAAGTCTGCTCATATTATATTAGAAGTAGCAAAACAGGAAGATGAGGTTGCTTTAGGAATACTGACAGACACAGGTATTAAGAAGGGCTATCAGGATGTAGCCTGACATCAAGGACCAAGAAAGTACGTTTCCACGAGAATTTCTTAAGCACCCTACTCTGGGCTCAGTTGCTACAACATGGCTTTAGCCCTGGGTTCATGTCTCACCTCTGTCCTGTCACTTACTAGATTTAGGGGACTTTGACCCAGTTACTTAACCTTGCTAAGCTTCATTTCTTCATTGCTAAAGTGAAGGTAAACTATTTCACATGGCTATTTACTTAGTGCCTGGCACGTGGGTACTTAAAACATGGTAGCTGTTTTGTTTTTTAATTACTCATTTTGATTTATTTAGTGTAGGCTCAGTCTGCTTCTGTGTATTTTAGAAGTCCCTGAAGGCATCATATTATAACCTGGTGTAATGTTTGATATTCTTAATAATGACATTGTGTTATCAAGATGTGAAATTCAGAATCCTTTATTTTAGTGGTCAGAGAATTGCACAGCCTGAGATAGGTCATTAAAGTAATGGCAAACTTAAATCACTTATTTTTTGGTCACAATTTATGTATTTGAGAGATCCCCATTTTCAAACAAAAACAAATTTAGAAACATGACGGTATAAATTAATCTCAAGTATTTAGTAGGAAGAACATTTCGTTCCCATACAGAAGTGCTTCTTTAATCCTATGCCTGGTTGGAGCCAGTACTGAGGTGATTCCATTGCTCTTGCCTCTGAAGTATTTTTGTTGTTTTGGGATGGCTTTGCTTATTCAGCTTTGACTTTGTTACATTATCTGTACAGAAAATGAGTCAATATTATTTTTCCCTTAGGGTGGATAGTTGTATCTAACACACTAAGAGCTGAGTTTCTAATTAAGGCTGATAGATGACCTACCAGATGTTTGACAGCCAAAACTATGAGGTGTCTCTTTGTGAGCAGGGTCGTAAGGACCTCAGCAAAGAAGACTTCCACTTATCAAAAATAGGGCACCATTTCCCTACACGGTTTCTAGAAGTAAGAATGAAGAGAAGAAAGTAACAAGAAAGAGGGGAAAGTTACTCAGGCATAATTATAGTTAATATTGTGGTGGGGGGTTTTCAATACCCTTTTTCCTCACTTCTTAAGTGTTAGTATTTTCTGTATTACTTGTACTGCCTTCTCTCAAACATTCCCATAATAGACTTCATTTTTCAGTGTTCTGAAATATAGTGAAGAGTCTCTGCTTTTAATAAAATTGTGCTTCGTAAGGCACTAAAACCCTGTAAGTGCTCCAGTATCGATCAGTTACAAAGTAGTCGACCATCTGGTTTATTTTTGTTTCAGGGGGAAAAGATAGAAGACATCCCAAAGGAAGTCTTGATGGACTGTGCCCATCTTGTGAAGGCCAATAGCATTCAAGGTCAGTTTTCCTAGAGGTGTTTTCAGAATTAACACCGATTTCTGTGTCTGAAGTAGAATACTTTCAGAGAATATGTTGGGGACTTTGGCTGGAGTCAAAGGAATAATATGTAGTATGCCTTTCCCCTGTTTTGTCCTTTCAAGTGGCAGTTCTGCTACCTATCAGAGAACTAAAAACCCATCTCCCCACCCCTCTAATGACGGTGGCCCTTTCTTGGCTCTTTCTACCCTGTCTTCCTTCCTTTGACTAGAAAGTTGTCTAGATCTGCCTACCCTTGAGGTTATGTAGAAAGGCTTTCAGAAATGAGGTTAATGGCTAAGCAAGAGATGTGTCTCGTGGTTTTATTTTTAATGTTGTGTGATGTCTTTATTTCTGTCATTTGTCCTTAGATTCTAGAGCTCAAGTCTCTACATCCCTGTTTCCTACTTTTTGTTTCTCTCCTTCTCCTCCTAAGTACTTCTTTCTCCCTGCGAATTGTGAAGGTATCGAGTCTGTTGATCTTTTTATCTCCCAAAGAATCTTACTTGGTTGGTCTGGGGTGATCCAGGAGTATCCATATTTTTACAGTGCTCTCCGGGAGATTATAATGTGCAGAGAGGGTTGAGAACAATTGCTCTAAGTGTTTTAGGTAAGGCCTGAAATTCTGGGCTTGGTGCTTCTTTGTTTCTACTGTCAGTAGTAGATTTAATCTGTCAGTAGGTCAAGAAGGACAACTTTTGGGGAGGAAATGAGAGTTAAAAAGGGGAGCCAGGAAGGAGATGGTATGCTGCTAAGAATGATTAAGCTAGTTAGGAGGTTGGATTTTGGTGTGTAGGACATAGACCTAGGTAGAGTAGAGGTCAGTTTGGTTTGATGTGAGGGTCAGAGGTGATCCAGAGGGTTGGAAAGAAATCTGGTTTGGGTGGAGGATAAGTGCACAGGGCAGACTGAGAGCAGGTACCAGGGGTCGGTGATTACAGGACAGGAGCTGACCCGTGTACCCCTTCTCCATCGCTTAGACTGCGTTTCCTAAATCTAACTTGGGCAGTTTTAATGGGTCAGATACCTAGCCAAAGAAAGTAGAAGGCTGGTCTTGTAGAGCCACTGACTTTCAGCCCCGTAAATCATTAAGTTGCAGTTAGTTTTAGGACATTCCATTTTTATGAGTGGGACAGGGTTTCTTAAGATTTCCAGTTAAGAGCTTCTTTTATTAAAGTAAAAATAATAAAGTTAAAACAATCATTATTCTCTGTGTGTTGCAACCTCTTTCACATGTTCTTGTCCCCTTTCCATGCCCCTGGCTAGCAGATGTAACTTTATTAAAGGATCTTTGGACTCTTTATTCTGGGCCCAGTCTCTTGCTTCGTAATCTCTTTATAGTTTACCAGTTCTAGAGAAAACAGAAGAGAATACTGCCTTACTTCGCTCTGCTCT
Source organism: Felis catus (assembly GCF_018350175.1). Classification (NCBI taxonomy): domain Eukaryota; kingdom Metazoa; phylum Chordata; class Mammalia; order Carnivora; family Felidae; genus Felis; species Felis catus. Next base: position 49,016,152 of record NC_058371.1, on the reverse strand, counting down.
TTGGCCTTCCACAGTGAGAGCTCACTTAGCAAAATAAGGAGCCAAGCCCAGGAACTTCACTCGAGTCCCCAGCAGAGGATGCCAAGGAGTGAAGAAGGGGTTCTCCTGCGGGGTTTGCTAGGGACACTCCATTCCCGTTGCGGTGCAGTTGAAATATTTTCCCCCCTGCTTGACCTCAGAACCGAGGGCGTTGGGTTAATCTTGTTTGTCATCATAGAATCTAGTCAGCCAGTTTATTCATTTTAGAATCTTTTGCTAGATTAAACTTTCTAAAAGCTTCGACACTCCCTGTGACACGCCTCGCCTTATCTGTACAATTGAGTCCAGACTTGTTAAGCTGGAAGTGAAGCATCTCTGATCTGACGGCAGGCTTTGTTTCCCTTCAAATTATTTCACACTCCAGCCAAAGCACGTATTTGCTGTTTTCCTACCTTATGCCTTTGCTTATGTTGTCTCCTTTGCCCTCAGTTTTGTCTTCCTTGTCAATCATCCCATGTCTAGCGCCAAACTAAGGTTCAAGGTCCACCCAGTAGTTGTAGTAATGGTAGTAGAGTTACCGTTGAATGTTAATTACATGTCTGGCACTGTGCTAAGAACATTACAAATTAATTCATTTATCAACCCTACTGAGTTATGCATATTATTTTCATCTGTAGATGAGGGAGCTGAGCTTCAGGGAATTAAGGAACCTGCCCAAGGTCTCAGAGCTCTGAAGTGTGGCAGTAGCTGCATTGAAGTCAGACAGTGTCTTTGAAGTCTTCTGTCTTAACCACTAGACTGTATTAACCTCTCCCGTGCAGCCTTTCCTTTCTTCCAGTGTGGGTGACCACTGCCCTTTCTGAGCTACTTCAGCATTCTACCTATACCTTTCCAATATCATTTGATAACTTCTGTTTTTCATCATAGTTATTTATGTACTTATCTGCCTTCCTTCAGTTTTGGAAGGCAAGACCCATTGTCTGATCCATATTGGATCTCCCCTAGCACCATGCACATCGAGATTTTTTTAAATCTTAATTTTGAAAAAAAAATTTCAAACCTACAGGAAAGTTACAAGAAAAATATAACTCTTGTATACCCTGTAGTTAGATTCAACAATTTTTCTGTATTTGCTTTCTCTCTATAATGCTCTAATTATTAGGTTTGTGGTTTCTTTCTTTTTTTTTTTTTTTAGCTGAACCATTTGGAGGAAAATTATAGATCTTATAACCCTTCAGCGTGTCCTAAGAGCAATGACATTGTTTTAAGTGACTGTATTACTGATCAAATTTCAGGAAATTTAACATGGATAGAATACTGTTATTTGATACACAGCCCACATGTAAGTTTTTCCAGTTCTCCCACCATGGTCCCTTTATAGCATTTTTTTTTTTTTTTCTGATGCAGGATTATGTGTTATAGTTCCTCACCATGTGTCTAGTCTCTTTTTATCTAAAGGCACTACTTTGTCTTTCAAGACATTGACACCTTGAGTGGAGACCGGTTGTAGACTATCTTGTGATTTGGGTTGGTCTGATTCTTCCACTTGAGCACGAGTGCATGCATTGCACTCTTCCAAAGCATCTGTGCTTTTATTACTTTGATATGTTTTCTTTGGTAACAGAGTTGCCACTGCTAAAAGAAATTAAAAAAAACAAAACAAAAAACACCTCTACTGAACCAGTCCAGTTTCCTCATGTTTCACATGGGATTCTGGGAGCTGTGGGGACTTTCCCTGAGTGACATAGCTGATCATGGTGGTGCAGGTCCCTTAAATCCCAGACCTTAGCCTTTTGCTTTATCTTGCTGTTTAGCCTTTATTGGATCAAGGACTCCTTTGAGGAAACCTATTCGATCCTTTTCGCTGTAAAAAAAAAAAAAAAAAAAAAAAAAAATGCATATCATAAACTTTGCATCCGATATTAGGGAGTCTCAGAAGTCCCTGCTTTCCTTCCTAATACTTTTGCTTGAATTGTGTTGTTCACCTTTGCCATTTGCCATTTGTGGATGGGTTTAAAAAAAAAAAAAGCATTCTGTGGTTTGAATCACTCGATGGCTATTTATGCAAAGCCTTTTCCTCTGTTGGATTTTGGTAATTTGCCAGTGGGTGAGGGCAAATTGCTTAGTGTCCTGCCCGCATGTTGAAGACAGTCTCTCTTGGCAGGCTGCAAGATGAACAATGTGAATGTGGTGTATACACCATGGTCTAACCTGAAGAAAACAGCTGACATGGATGTGGGACAGATAGGCTTTCACAGGCAGAAGGATGTAAGTATTGTTTGCCACCAGAGGACATGGAGTGGAGTCCTGGTCTTCTGTCTAACACTTTCATTGTCAAAGGCTCAGCATGATGTATGTTTTCTAAGTCCCTCTCAGCTGCATTGCTCAGCCCCTAGACAGCGACTCCTTTGTTCTGGAGGGGAAAACGTATGATTAAGATTTCAGTTTTGGGGGTGCCTGGGTGGCTCCATCAGTTAAGTATCCGACTTTGACTCAGGTCACAATATTGCAGTTCATGGGTTCAAGCCCCATGTTGGATTCTGTGATGACAGCTCAGAGCCTGGAGCCTGCTTCAGAATCTGACTCCCTCTCTCTCTGCCCGTCCCCCGCTCACCCTCTGTCTCCTCTCTCAAAAAAATGAATAAATGTTAAAAAAAATAAAAATTAAAAAAAAAAAAAGATTTCAGTTTTGTTCCCCCCTTTCTCAAAGGTGAAAATTGTGACAGTGGAGAAGAAAGTGAATGAGATCCTGAACCGATTAGAAAAGACCAGAATGGAGCGGTTTCCAGATCTAGCGGCAGAGAAGGAATGCAGAGACCGAGAAGAGAGGAATGAGAAAAAAGCCCAAATTCAGGAAATGAAAAGGCGAGAGAAGGAAGAGATGAAGAAGAAGCGAGAAATGGACGAACTTAGGTATGTCTGAGCTACGATATTGGTGTTGACCTTGGAGATTCCTCACTGCTGATTTTCACCAGGGACCAACCTGAAGGAAGTATATACTGGTGGAGAGAGGGACATAGGACAAGCTCAGGGCCTTAAACAGCTTAGAAAAAGGTAGTTATGCGGATGCGTTGGTCAAATGACATGCTTTTATAGGGGCAGGATATGAGAGCATGTGAAATAAAGTAGCTGGTTTTATTCTTAGATAAACTATCATAGGTTATCTTTAGAGTTTGGTTTGTAAGCATCTTCAGGAGAAGAAAATATGCTATATTAACGGATTAACATCAATTCATATGATATTTGAATAAGGTTGTCTTAGCTCCAAAGACCAGTGCCTCAAATCTGTTTTTAGAACCGTTTTTGTTAATATTTTGAAAGTTTGAAGTAATTAATGTCATGAGGCCTATCGCAAAACACTCCATTTTAAAATAGTAAACAGGAGGGGGGCCTGGCTGGCTCAGTCAGTAGAGTGTGTGACTCTCTCTTAGGATTGTGAGTTCAGTCTTCACGTTGGGCATGGAACCTACTTAAAAAAATAAAAATTTTTAAAAATAAGTGAAATGAAAACATAAGACCAAGGGGGAGAGGAAGGAAAAAAAAAAAAAAGGGAGGGAGCCAAACCATAAGAGACTCCTAAAAACTGAGAATAAACTGAGGGTTGATGGGTGCTGGGAGGGAGAGGGAGGTGGGTGATAGGCATTGAGGAGGGCACCTATTGGGATGAGCACTGGGTGCTGTATGGAAACCAATTTGACAATAAATTTCATATTAAAAAAATAGGGAAAAAAAAGATATATGACAGTATGAATAAAAAGGCTGGTGGTTGATAAATCAAAAAAAAATTTTTAAATAAAAATAAGTAAAATGATAAATCATAGTTAAAATACAATTTGGGTCCTGAAATACTAGTGTATAAGAATACTGACTGTATTAGTTTTCTGTGGCTACTGTAACACATTATCACAAATTTAGTGTCTTCAAACAACATAGATTTATTATCTTACAGTTCCACCTATCCATACATTAGAAGTCCAACATGGTTCTCACTGGGCTAAAAGGAAGGTGTTAGCAGGGCTGTGTTCCTTCCTGGAACTCTAGGGGAGAATCTGTTTCCTCTTCTAGCTCCTAGAGGCCATCCACATTCCTTGGCTTGTGGCGCCTTCCTCCATCGTCAAAACTGGCAATCTGGCATCTCTTACACCCTCCTTCCAAAGTCACAGCCCCCTCTTCGACCTTCTCTGCTTTTGAGGACCAGGGTGATGACATTGGGCCCACCCAGACAATCCACAACCTCTCCAATATAAGATCCTTAACCCAACCACATCTGCAAAGTCCCTTTTGCCAGATGAAGTTACATATTTGCAGGTTCTGGATATTGGGATGTAGACATCTTTGAGTAGGATCATTATTCTCCCTACCACTGGGTATGTTGTGCTATACCTGAGGAGGCTCTTAGGTTTTCTTTGTCGAAGAAGGAATCTAGTCCTGCAACTTCTACTTATAGAATTTCTAGATTTTCCCACATTTTTCCATAGATATCATTTGTGTAAATGTAACAAAAAGAAATTGGGAAAGATGTATTGCTGTGCCTTTGGAAATGGCATAGGATCAAAATGAGCTGTCTTGCCACATGCTGACTTGATTTCCATAGAATACACTGGATTATTAGAAAGATTGTTGGGTCAGAATGCAGGTATTGTGATCAAGTACTGGTATTAGTTATCTGCATGCATGTATTCCTGTTGGGGGTTCTGCTAAAACAGGATAAGTGGCCTCATTTAAAATATAATATTCAAATGGAGAACTCCAGAAGTGTTATCTTGAGTTATAATCTGCTAACATGAGATAAACAAATGCACAGATTTCTTTTGACCTAGATTGTGAGTCTGCTTTGTGTTGTGAGTGAAAGAAAAATTATCAACTTGATCAGTGCAGTAAAATGTGTGTAATTTTGAGCAGTGTGGGATTGAGAGTAGCTTACTCATTTTTGTTTTTAGTGCGGAGTGGAGGAAAGATTGAAAACATGCCTTCTTGTGCCCTTTACAAACCTAACAATTTTGTTTAGAAACCTAATATGTTAGGCATAATAATATCACTTAATGTACTTGAAAACTTAATAAGAGGGGCACCTGGGTGGCTCAGTCACTTGAGCGTCCAATTCTTGGTTTCAGCTCTGATCATGATTCCAGAGTGGTGGGATCAAGCCCTGTGTCTGGCTCCATGCTAAGTGTGGAGCCTGCTTAAGATCCTCTCTCCTTCCCTCCCTCTCTCTCTCCCCCTCTCCCTCTCTCTCTCCCTCTCCCTCTCCCTCTCCCTCTCCCTCTCCCTCTCCCTCTCTCTCTCCCTCTCCCTCTCCCTCTCCCTCTCCCTCTCCCTCTCCCTCTCCCTCTCCCTCTCCCTCTCCCTCTCCCTCTCCCTCTCCCTCTTTCTCCCTGTCTCTCCCTCACTCCCTCTCCATCTCTCTCTCTCTCTCTGCCCTGCTTGCACACACACATTCTCTCTAAAATAAAAAATAATAATAGTTTTTTTAAAAACTTAAGAATAGCTAACATTTTTGGACACTTGTCATCTTCCAAACACTGTACTGGGTTTAGCTGTGTGATCTCATTTAAATCTAGCAATAGCCATGCAAGTCAAATATTGTTATTGGTGTTTTCTAGAAGGGCAAACTGAACCTAAAAAGCAGGTAAGTAACTCACCCAAAGTCACATAACTAATCTGATTCTCAAGTTCGTACACAATATTACCACACTTTTCTGCCTTGTTCAGTCTATTCAGTATTAAAGTAAAATTTTACTATAAATCAAGTAACTTACGGCAATTTATCTTAAAATACATTATTACATTTTTGTTTCAAATTAAGCTGTGTGCTAGTAAAATTTAGGGAATTTTGTATGTTTGATTTTACTAGTTTAAATTAAAACACAATGTTCGTATCAGATTTTCTTTTATTGTTTCAACAACACAAAACATTTAAATAAGCTGAAGGGGAAAATTTTCGTTATTGAATGAAATTTTTGCTTCAAGAGCAAATTTAATCAGTCCCATTTTCTTTCTTTTTTTAAAAATGTTGATTTATTTATTTGAGAGAGAGCACACATGTGAGCAGGGGAGGGGCAGAGAGAGAGAGGGAAAGAGAGAGAATCCCCACAGAGCCAGATGTGGGGCTTGATCCCACCAACCATGGGATCATGACCTGAGCCAAAATCAAGAGTTCGACGCTTAACCAACTGAGCCACCCAGGTGCTCCTAATCAGTCCTATTTTCTAAGCTGTCCCTAGTCACTTGTATTTTTTCCATTTGTTTTCTCAGACACAAATTTTTATCCTCTTATTACTCTGGTAACATATCAAAAGGAAAATGTAAGTGGAATAGATGGAAAAATCACTTTTATATTCCGTGTTTTTCTACTTCGTCTCTACCGCTTTCTTTTTAATACACTTTCACGGATCTCAGGAAACCAAAAGACCCCACTTTTTTGGTGTTCATTTCTGTGAAACCGACGCCACAAAACTGACTTGCTTTCACAAGCTGCTGAAGGTAGCAGGACTCGGGGCAGAGCTGCGGGGCTGGGGACCGACGCGGTGACCTAGCACGTGTTGGCTTGGCAGGCTCACCGCTGCCGTCTGGGTGCCTTGTTCCGCAGCTTTGGCGAGATCCCAGCAGCGAGCTCCGCGCTTCTGAGCTGTTTTAGAATCTTTTCTCACATCCGTAGGGCTTCGTACGTCACTTTAATTTTGGTCTTTGACTCTTCCACCTGAGAGGTCAAATGCTGTGCCTACAGAAGCCTCTCATTCCAAAGTCTTTCTCTTGGCTTTCTGACAGCAAAAATTTTATTATTTTCACCAGCAGTTGGTTCTTTTATTTGGAACATCTGGTAGGGAATGTCCACTTTAGTTGCTCTGATTGCTTAAGAAATTGACTTTTGAATCTGCAGGGGATTCTACAGAGAAGCCAGGAAGCTATTCTTATCTTGGAAGCTATCCCCAGTGCTTCCAGATGGTTTCAGTGAAGAAACACTCAACAGCCTCACATCCACAGATCTCCAGCTTCCTTCCAATTCTGAAACCATTATTTAGACTCTGGTCTCCTTTACCCTCTCAGCTTTTTGAACAAGAATGGCAATGGAAAAAAGCGGATCAAATTGCCATTGCGTTGTCCCAAGTTCTTTGAGCTCTAGGCAGGATCTTATCCATCAGCCTTCAGCTCAGCAGTGAACAAGGCAAAGCCTACCACACAGAAGGCACTGACTTCCCTTTCAGAGGCACAACAGTAGCCCCTGGGGACAACTCCATCTTGTTCTTGTAGATGGAGCCCTTTACTCCTTGTCCTCAGTGTGCAGAAATTGTAATGATCTGGTAATGTACATAAGTCTTCATAAAGACCATCCTCTCAGGTAGGTTTTAGAAATATTTGGGTTGTTGGGAGGGTAGTATATTAACACCCTCTGTTAACCATTTTGTAAAAATTCGCCTTCCTTAGACTTTGTGTGTTAATTCTCACTTACCACCTTACTCGTTAGCTCCTTAGACAGTTTTTGTAGCTCACACATGTCCTGTCAGGCTAGGATCTAATGGGGTTCTGGTTTAGAGATTCTTTGCATAGAGTTAGGTGTAGGGAGGAATCCTCACATGTTATTTTCTTTTCATGACTGCTACCTTATAAGCCATACATAGAGTAAGAGAAAATAACAGGAGAGACTCCACACAGGTTTTCAAAGTAGTTGGAGTCTTAGAAGTGACCTTGGCTTGGAGAGTGAGAGAAGGAGAACAACAGCTTCTACTCGGTCTACCTTTGGTTTTAGTGAGCAGGCATTTGGAGAAAACCTTTAAGCAGGTTACCTGGGAGTCTCCCAGTAGACCCCATCATTTATTGGCATATACTAGGGAAGAGTATCCATGGCTGTCTTCAGTGTGTCCAGCAGTGTGGTTTCATCTCCATAGCTGAACTTGTTGTCACATCCAAGTAAAAGCTTACCTACTCCATTTCAGTCTTGTGTTCACTTCTTTGGCCTTTGTGGTAGTGTGACAAACACTATTAACATCAAGACCAGGTTCCACCATGTGGATATTGAAGCCAGAAGAAATAAATAATGGAGAAATGTAGCTAACAGAGGGTAAGTGAGTAACAAATCAGAAAAGAAAAAGATAGGGACTATGGCTACCTGAGATAGAGATTTTTCAAAATTGGGAGCCTAGAAGGTTGAAATTTGAACCCAAGTATGATAAAGGTTTATGTTTTGGAAATCTTGCTTTGCTGACCAGATTGGGAAGGGAACCAGGTAGGTGTGGCGAGGCCAGCTAGCAAGCTCGTGCAGTCGTCCACACGACAGATGTTGGTAGCTTGAAATAGGGTGGTGATGTGGAGGTGGAGAGAAGTGGACCAGGGAGAAGTAACTTTGTAGATAAAATCACAAGATTTGAAGATAGTTCAGATTGAGGGTGTGGGAGGCAGAGAAAAAGAATGGCTCCTGGGTTTCTGGTCTATGAAATGGAATGGATAGTGATACAGTTCTTTGAGCTAGGGAGTCCTGGAAAAGAACGAAACTTTTTGGTAGTGGGGTGACCATGAGTTGCACAGGGACATATGAATCTGAAAATACCTTTGAGGTACCCAAAAAAGTGTCAGGCCATTGGATGGGTGGGATGGAGCTCAGAGGAGGGGCCCTCAGACCCATTGGTTCTGGAACCTGGCTTGTGAGTACTCATCGTCATTTTAATGTCCACAGGTGGTTTAACAGTGCAGCCATGATTGAGATTTCCTGCCCTGCCCACTCTTTTCTCAGCATGCCTTTCATGTAGTGTATGGATCTCACCTATTTATTTCTTCCAGACACCACTTTGTCTGACATCCTTCACCTGATCTGTCTCCAGTTATCTCCCAGATGGTTGTCTCTAAGTGTGACATTTCTTCTCTCCAGTTCTCAGTTTTCAGTTTCTACAGTTCACATCTACTTGGATATCTTTCAGCTGTGGCGTTACTTTCTTCAAATTGCCCAAGCTAGAAACCTTGATGTCATCCTTGATTCTCTGAGCTTTATCCCTTCTTACCAGGACAGCTGCTAACAGCATGGACTCGTGTCCTCAGGTGGGGACGTTGCAGCAGCCTGGAGCATGATGGCAAGAGTGTGAGCTCAGGAGTCTGATGTGGGTGCAAAAGCCTGCTTCTCCACTAGTTGGTTAGCAGGGAGACTTTGGACAGCTTCCTTAACTTCCCTGACTCTGCCTCCTGTATGTTCATTTTTTTTTTTTTTTTCATTTCAGATTTTTAAATTCCAGTTAACATGTAGTGTAATTTGGGTTTCAGGAGTAGAATTTAGTGATTCATCCCTTAAATACAATGCCCAGTGTTCATCACAAGTGCCGTCTTTAGTACCCATCACCCATTTAGCCCATCCCTCACCCACCTCCCTCCAGCAACCCTCAGTTTGTTCTCCATATTTAATCATCTCTCGTGGTTTGTTTCCTTCTCTCTTTTTTTTACCCCCTTTCCATATGTTCATTTGTTTTGTTTCTTAAATTCTACATGAGTGAAATCATAGGGTATTCAGTAGGCATAGTACTATCAATTGCCTTATAAGGTGGTTGGGGTTAGCAGTAATTTTTGAAGCATATAACGCAGATTCTAGCAAATAAAGAATACTTGGTAAATGGTAAATACTGTTATTATTAACTAATCTCCTTGCCTTTATTTCCCTTCTCCCTCTCTTCTGTCTACTACAGATTACCCTTTTTAAAACACTGGTATTATGTGGTCTCACTTTCCTTTGTCTCTTTGTGTATTTTTAATTGAACTTTTTGTATAGCTATGGCTTGAATAGGCCTTATCTCCCTTCCTGGTAAGCTCTTTGGGGGCAAGGCTTTGGCTTATTCATCATTTTCTGTTTTCTTCCTGTCCTATCCACCATCCAGGCTTAGCATAGGGCTTTATACATCACGGATATTTACTAAATGCTTGTTGAATCTCTTATGTCTCTTCTCTACTCCTGTCTTATATTGTGGCTTCTTGCTGTTCACATTGTGTTAACTCACTCAATTAGGACAACATAATTGGGCCCTACGCATCCAGCCTAATTCCCTACTTGGCCTTCAGACTCCACTTGAATTGGTTTGAAATGTCATTATAAACACCAACTCTTTGTCTTTGCCCCTACCATTCTCTGCGTCTGCCTCCCTCACTGATCCCACATATTTATTAGGCTCCCTTTGGGTTCTGCCTCATCTGAGGAGAGGGCCCCAGCAGCCCTGCCCACGCTGATGCATTTCCGCTTGAATTCCTGTAGCATCTGCGACCTGGGCAGTATGCCCCGACTAGGAATCCGATCTGCTCTTGGCTGTAGATGGATTTCCTCATCTGAATAATGCCACCTACCTCTCAGTCATTGTGGAGATGACATGAGTCTGAGGAAGCACTTTGTAAACTATAAAGCACTGGGCACATCTTATTTACTGTTCAGAGATCTCTGCCTCTTTTCTGTTGCACTCTCCTTGAGGGCAGTGATTATATTTTCTTCCAAAAAGACCCTCAACAGTGCTGGATGCATGGTAGATGTTCATGAAATACTTGTTGGCTGGATAACCTGATTGCAAATGTGTGTTTCTTCTTCTAGGAGCTATTCGTCGCTAATGAAAGTTGAGAATATGTCTTCAAATCAGGTATGTTCAAGTTATTTGCTCTAATGTTGTGCCTTAAAATAATTAAGAGTTTTTAATAATTGAGTTACTAGCCAATACCGACTCGTGTGTTGCTGATGGCTTGACATGATTTGGTAACCATCGTACACTCAAGTGGATTCTATGAGGCATCGCCCCTCCTTCCCTGTGGACTCGCTCATGTGTTTTTAAAGTAGGTCACCTCATGGAAAGAGATTGTTGTACGTTGTTGTGAAGTGTGGTCTGATAGTACTTCCTAAGATAAAAAGCAGTGATGATCCATATTACAGTACTGAAAGAATCTTCTTATAATCAGCACCTAATTGTTTTCTTAGAACTATGTCAGAGACTTCTTGTCCATGAGTACTATCTTCCCCGAATTTATTTTCCAGTGACTGGCGATAGCACAATTTAGCTATCACTTAACAGTCTGCAGAAGATTGAAACTGGGTGGATATATTTGCTATATTGCGTATTTTATAGTGTAGTTTACAAATACAGTTGACCCTTGAACAATATGGGGTTAGGTACCCCAACCCCTTACACGGTTGAAAATCTGCATATAACTTTTGACTCTCCCAGAACTTAACTGCTGGTAGCCTACTATTGACCACAAGCTTTACCCGTAACATAAACAGTCAATTTAACACATGCTCCCGTTTTTTTTTAGTTTATTTATTTTTGAGAGAGAGAAAGAGGGAGCATGAGTGAGCAAGGAAGGGGCAGAGAGAGAGAGAATATCCCAAGCAGGCTCCACACTGTCAGTGCAGAGCCCAATGCGGGGCTTGAGCTCACACACCAAGAGTTCGTGACCTGAGCCGAAATCAAGAGTTGGATGCTTAACTGACTGAGCCACCCAGGCGCCCCAATTAACGTATATCTTATGTTATACATATTATGTACTGTATTCATACAATAAAGGAAGCTAGAGACAAGAATATAAAATCATAAGAAAAAGTTTATACATTTACAGTGCTGTACTGTATTTATTGAAAAAGATCTGTAAAAGTGGACCTGTGTGGTTCAAAACCATGTTTTTCAAGGATCAACTATATATGCTTTAGATCTGTGTTGTGTAGGATACTAGGCACTAATTACGTGTGGCTATTTAAGTTTAATTAAAATTTAATTTAATTTAAAAACTCAGTTCCTCAGTCATACTAGCCACATATGGCTAGTGGTTACCATATTGGATGGTGCAGAAATAGAACATTTCCATCATCACAGAAAATACTGTTAAGCAGTATTGCTTTAGATGCTTAGAAATAATTAATAGAATGTAAGATCCCTTAAAAGTCATCTAGTCAAACCCCATATTTAGTTCATAAATTGGAATTGTTAGTAGGACTTTACACCTTGTTCATATCTGGATGTCCTTCTAAAAATGAGAACAATATTCTTATTCATGTCTCTGTGAAGAACTAAATTTATGAGGCTTCTTTGTGAGTCAGAGATGTAGCTTTGTACTTTATCCTGAAACATTCCAGGGTAGCATTATGTAATTAAATACAACCTTGAATTTGAAGTTTAGAGCCTTAAACTGTCATTTACTAATTGGATAAGCCTAATGAGGTGATGTAACCTCTCTGAGGGAGATTTCATCAGCAGTGGAAGAGACCTGTTACTTCATGGGTCTGCACTAAAATTTAAACAAGGACATATATATGAAAGTTCTTCCTTAGTCTATGAATATAAATGGTCATTGTTATTTTTTATTTTTTATTATTTTTTGAGAGAGCGAGATACTGCATGAGCGGGGGAGGGAAGGAGGAAGAGGGAGAGAGAATCTTAAGCAGGCTTCATGCACCAGCATGGAGCCCGATGTGGGGCTCTATTTCAGAATCGTGAGATCAGGACCTGAGCCAAAATCAAGAGTTGGACACTTAACCAACTGAGCCACCCAGGCACCCCAGTCATTGTTATTTCTTACTGATAGAGTCCTTAGTTGCTCTTTTCCCACACAGTATCAGGATTAATGACGATGAGATGTATTTAATCGCTTCTGGAAACTACTCTTAGATTTCTTGGAACTCTTAAAACAGCTTAATAGTCAAACAAGTCTTTAACATACCCTAAATCTAATGTCTTTGTTTTGTGCTTATTGTTGTTTATCAAAATGTTCTGTTATTTAGAGACTACGCCAGCAGAAATCTGGTGCCTATATAATGTTATGTACGACATTAGGCATTTTCATTTCCATCATTGTTGATTTTTAAAGTTTGAGCGTTCTGGAATTAATACACACAAACAAATATACACACATATATCCATACACACACACATACATGTGATCTGACTAGTGACGGATGTTAAAAGTTCCAGGATTAGCAAGTCAGATTTGTAGAACAAAGGATCACGAACTCTTCTACCTTTCCCCTTCCCTCTGTTGCTTGTTCCTTTGTCCCTGAGTTCCAGGTTTCAATCAGATTCACATTTCCAAGGAAGTTTTTGCACTGGGTATTTTTATTCTCTCTTGCAGTGGAAGGACTCTTACAGCTTTCCCCCAGACTTCAAAAGAATAGGTTTTAATTCTCCTTGTAACTTTCTGCTGTTGAGGGGATTACAGACCTTTTATGATCTAATTTGGCTGCACACTCAGTTGATTTTCAGTTAAAGCCTAGTGTTTATATAAGATAGGACTTGATTTTTTTTTTTTTTCTTTTTTTGAGAGAGAGAGCACGAGCTGGGAAGAGGGCAAAGGGAAAGGGAGAGAGGAAGAGAGAATCTTAAGCAAGAACCATGCTCAGTGCAGAGCCCATTGCTGAGTTTGATCTCACGACTCTGGGATCATGACCTGAGCTGAAATCAAGAGTCAGACGCTCAGCCGACTGAACCAGCCAGGCGCTCATAGGACTTGATTTTTAATTAAGCTCATATAAATTTATCAGGAAAAATATTAGTCTTCCACTCTGAAGTTGGTTTTAATTTTGAGCTTTTGTTCTATTTAGAATAATTCTTTTCAATCTGTAATTTCTACCTAGCCTTTCTAAATTTGGTGCCAATAAACAGTTAACTTTCAATTCAGTTTTATTTGCTTATCACTTTATAGGTGGATGACAGGATACCTATTTTGCTACATTGAAAAACATATTGGGGTGCCTGGGTGGCTCGTTGGTTAAGTATCTGACTCTTGATTTTAGCTTAGGTCATTATCTCATGATTTGTGAGATTGAACCCCAAGTTGGGCTCTGTGCTGGCCGCTGGCAGCATGGGGCCTGCTTGGGATTCTCTCTCTGCCCCTCCCCCACTCACACTTGCCACATGCTTGCTCTCTCTCAAAATAGATAAACTTTAAAAAAAAAAAAAAAAAGAAGAAGGAAAAACATATTGACTCTTAAAGGGAATCTTAAATGTAAAAATTGTCCAAATAAAGTCTTGGTCTCAGACATATATTTAAAAGTTACTGTAATCCCCAGATACAGATCTGCAGACACGCCGGAACTCTGTGGATCTGACTCCCGGCCTTTATAGAGAGTGACACACTTTCATTGTCACCAACCCAGATTATCTTAGAGCATTTTTCCTCCTCAGTGTTCCAGATCTAATGCTGACCTTCGAGATAGATGGTGACTCTCTGAACATCTGTAATGCTGTGATTTCAGCGTCAGACTCTAGAGCAGTCACAGTTCTGGTTTTGGCATAGAGTACCAACAGGAGTTTTCTCTGGGTACAGTTATCTAAGACATTTTTACTGTGGCCTGGGTGCCTTGTGCTAATTGAAGAAAAGCACAGAGGAAACTACTGAATGAAACCGGAGATCAAACCAGACTTCAGACCATTGTTTCCTGCCTATATCTCCTGTTTCCTTACCCATCTTTCATAAGAGCTATTAAGAAGGTGAAAAACATATACACCTGTAAGCCTGAGCCCTCTCCTCTTCTCTAACAGCTCGGGTGTCAAGCAATGGGAAAGAGAAGCTGCAACAATTGATATGTTCAGGTTGAGACATTTTCAAGCGAATGTCCCAAACTTACACTATTAGTAAACATTGGCACCCGGAGCAGTGTTCAGGGCATGCGGTAGCTCAAAGTGGAGTCTGGCACTCTTTTGTACTTGGCCTTCAGGACTCGTGTATAAGCCACACAATAAAATCAGCGCCTTTATACTACATACCATCATGTCGGGTTTTTAATCAATAACTTGGCAAGCTAACTAACTTGGTATCTAGCCTGTGGCTTCCTAATCACTTTTCCTATTTAGAAAAAAAAAAAAAAAACAAAAAACATCTTGTGATAACCTTGAGGCTCAAAATAATGGAATGTAGACCAAAGAAGGGTTTGCATACTGGCAGTATCATGGGCAGAAGGTTTGAGGCAAGATCTGTTTGGATTCAAATCTTGGTGTATTTGTTGAAGGAGCAATCACGTTTTCTTCCCGTCACACTTATTACATCCTATACGAGGTCAGTTGAGCCTTACTTCATACTTTGGAAACCGCTGGTCACTTGTCACTATGTTATTGACAACTTAGAGAAGCCAGCTCTTTTAAACAACTCCTACTTTCAGATAGAGAAATCGAGTGAATTTAGTGATTTTACTTTTTACTTTCTGACCGCTGCAGTTACGCATGAGGAAGCTTATTACTTAAGACTAATTGTGTACATTTTTTAAACGGAGTTATTTATTTTGAAGGCTTTCACAGTGTCCCTTTTCTCTTTCCTACAGGACGGCAATGATTCAGATGAATTCATGTAAATGGAGGAAAGGACCTTTTAAAGATGTGAATTTAGGGACAGTTGCAGACGTTTTGATTTCATCTGTGTTCTGAGTTATAAAAAAATGAGTAAAATTCTACCTTCATTCTACACAAATATTACCAACTTCAGAGTTTAAAAAAAAAAGTGTTTCCTTTTTTGCCAACAGAAAAGGATCAGATATTTATAATATATTTGGACTTGAAAATAGCATATAACTTTAGGAAAGTGAAAATATTTTTGCCGGAACATGTCTTAGTACCTCATGAAAGTTGGCTGCCCTTGTTCCTGGGATAGACTTTAGAATGAACCAGCTCTGAAAAGTATTTGTTACTGTGCTCTGTCCCTGAAAACAGATGTCTTGAAAAGCTTTTCATGTTCTTAAAATAGCTTCACTTCTGTTAAGAAGAATGTATTAGTGAGCAGTATATGCGAATGTTCCCCTCAGCCTTGATTTCCTGACTAGAAAAAAAAAAGCTTATGGGTTTTGATGGTGGTGGTGATATTTTCAGAAGGTTGCTGGCTTCAGTATTCCCGTTCCATTGTGTCACCTGAGTCTCTTAGCGGAGTTGTCCTCAGCTCCCAGCTTGTCCTAACTTCTCCCTTCTGCATCCTTTCTCTGAGCAAGGGCCTCCCCCGCCAGGTACCATCATACTTAGAGAAGTAGTCAGTGTTCATCAAGGTTGGGCGTGTGGCAGTGTTTACCTGAACGCCACGTAACCCAAGCCACGTGCCTGACGACTTCTAGGCTCTGGAGCCATTTCTCAGCACTGAGGGGAGAAACCGGAAGGCATGCTCTGCGTCCTTTTGAATATGTAGGTTACCTGATTTTTGTCTTGGGATGCAGCCTAAAACAAAAGTCCGTGTTGCGGTTATGATTTTAGGAAAAAAAATTAAGCATTTCATGAGCCAGCCAAGTAATTTGTTTATTTACCTTGAAATAATATTTATTTTGATTTGTAACCCCAGAGTTCAGATTTCTCAATTGTAGACCCAGTAACTTAATATGTAACAAGACTGCTCATCTGAACCACCTCCTCTCCAGTGTGATTCCAAATAGAAGACCTATTTTTATTGCAGTCCCTGTAGGAAGAGACAAAACAAAACCATGAAAGGGGAAGAGAATAAAGCCTGCAGGTCAGGAGGCATGCAGATTCACATTTTAACCACACCCAGAGCTCTACACGCAACTTCTTTTATTCTTCACTGTATTCTAACCCAGCAAAAATTATCTCCTCCAACAAGTACTCTACCTATAATAGCACTTTGGAACTATGGGTAAAACCAAAAGACTTCAGTGTTTCTATTTATCCCAAATTGGTGTGTGGAGTTGGAAACTGGAAAATTTCCCTGAGGCATAGCTCAGCCAGATTTTTGAGAGGGGGTATGGGAAATGACTCCAGAAATTAATGATCGTGTGTGTGTGTGTGTGTGTGTGTGTGTGTGTGTAATAATATTCACCCTGGGGTTCTGTGATTTTAAAAATGTAATAATAAAGAATCATTTTTTATTTGGAAGGACATTGATACATGAATTCTTAGAATCTGCTCATTATCCCCATCCCCAAGCTGGTTTGGGGGATGATCTGGCTCTAAAAAAAAATACCCTCATCCATCTGAGACTCAACATGGCAGGTTCTAGAGGGGTATCTTCTTCCTCTCCCACTGTCACATGCATCTCACCAGATGCCCGCTGGGCCAAAGTGCATGACCTTCCCCAAACCCTCTCTGGATTGAGTGTGAGCTGATAGCGGTACCTCTTCAGTGAGCTGGCCGCCCTGCCCGGTACGGAGGCACGTCTTTCATGCTGCGGCAAACACCGAAAACGGGGACATCTTGCCTCTAGCCCCACCTGCGTCACCTCACCCTGCCACCACTTCCGAAGGACTCCTCTGTACCCCACGTCACAACAGGTGTAGGTAGGACTTTTGAAGCAGACCTCTATTTTGAGTGCAGTGTGAGAGATCCTAGGGT
The DNA here is from genome assembly GCF_018350175.1 of Felis catus. NCBI lineage: Eukaryota > Metazoa > Chordata > Mammalia > Carnivora > Felidae > Felis > Felis catus. The sequence goes on along the minus strand of NC_058371.1, from coordinate 48,998,912 downwards.
CCGAATTTCAAACATGTCCTAATTCTCCCCACACTGGTTTACAACGTCAAGGCCTCTCTGAATTCTCCAAGTTGGATTCCTAGCTCCCTGCCTGTGTGTGTTGGGCAGTCTTTTCCCCAGCACCCAGGATCCCAGGAAAAAACAACAACAACAACAACAAGGACATTTTCTCTTGAGGACACTGGTTCAGTGACAACAGGTCAAAATTCTGGCACTGGAGCCATCTCATTTCTTGCTATTGGCATGTTTCCTAAACTTCCTATAGGAAAATTCCCAATCGTTACTTTTATGAGCTGTGCCCTTGATCAAATCCGTGCCTCCTGAGGGCTTCTCTTATTAACTGTCTCATTTCCCCACTCACCTGCCTGTGGGTGAGGTTCACATTATTGAATTTACTTCACAAACTCTGCTCTGTCCTACTCTTACAGCTAAAGAATTTGTTTCTTACCCACCTTTGTTGACCTGGGCTCACGATCTTCTGGCAGGGGAGCTCTGTCACAGTTCCTGTGCCGGAACACGTATTTGGAAACTTCCCAAAGCACGGAAGGCTTTGGCATTAGCAGAATAGGCAATAAGCGTTAGCTGAGCCCCATCGGTAGCTCACGTTTATTTTGTTGTATTGTTTATGACTCTGTCTCGAAGCACGGGTTTGGGGGAGCCTTTTCACTGTTCAGTGCCAAGGTTTCCCCACTCAGGAAGGAAGGCGTCGAGGACGCAGAGGAGTGGAGAGAATTTAGCCCTAGCCTCCAGCTTGGAGCCAGTGCTCTCCCTCCACGTTTGCATCTGAGAGGGGAAACCCTTGTTCTCATAGAACAGGTTATGGGGAAAACTGCACAGGGTAGGGAAATAGAACACTTCTCCAGTTCTTCCTAAGCTGTGATGCCAAAGCCTGCTCTTTCTGTGTTTGGTTGGAAGTGTAGCCTGGTGAATAACAAGTCCCATACTCAACATGAGTACAGTAAAGTTGGTGGGCAACCTTCTGATGTTAAAGTAGACTATGAAACAGTCTGTAACTTAATAAAATCAGAAGTGTAAAATGAGAAACTTAAATTCCAAGCTGTCAGCCTTGACCCGTGTAACTCCAGCGAGTGTGACAGCTCAGAGATGAGGAAGCCACTGCCAGTGCCCAGGCAGACTCACATTCGAGTTTCACTCCGTGACAGCTCTCTGCTTGGCACACGTGGGCCCGGCACGGGGCAAGAGACTTTATGTGCGCTGTATCATTTCACGAACGAGAAGATGCCAGCTGCATAGTCCTCATGTCCCAGATGAATGATATGTAAAATTCAATAAAAGCTTATAGTTTGAGTAGAACCAAGTGTGTAGGGGATTTTACTTTTCACTTTGCTCCTCCAAGCCTCAGGCTCACTGATGGGCTCTGCATGCTTATTTTAGGCCAGTAGGAACGGGGAGGTTCCTGGCTGCCTGAAATGATGCCCTTCAAACAGTTTTGTTTCTTAGTGGGAGGAAAAGAACAAACTAGGGTGAAGGGAAGATTGCCTAGGAATCCGGGAAGAGATTCCAGGAAGAGAAGTCAAAAGCCTGGAGCTCAAGGGCCATGATACTTGAGCTCTGGTATGTGAAGTTCACGACTTGATACCCCGCCTGCCACAAATCCTAGGGGTCTGCTGAGATTTTGACCAGGACAAGGCTACAAATGTGAAGACTTGCTGGAATGATACCCTTGAGGAGTGGAGTGGTCCAGACCAGCGTTGTTGACAGCTGCACCCCTTCTGTGGCAGTGCTTATTCTGTAACTGAGTGCGTTTGCAGGCAGGTATGGGGGTAGAGGGAGCCACAGAAACATTCAAGTTTCTCTCCCAGCTGCAAAAGCATATTGGAATTCTTAAATGATTATTAGAAGACATTTGAGTTCTGTTTCTCACTGGTCGGGGCAATACCCACATCCATTTGGTTTTCACCTCCTTCACTATGAGAATTCTGGAGTTTTAAGGTTTTTTTTTTACTTTTTTTTGCTGTTTATTTTTGGGAGAGAGAATAGTAGGGGAAGGGCAGAGAGAGAGAGAATTTAGAATCCGAACGAAGCAGGCTCCAGGCTCTGAGCACAGCCCAATGTAGGGCTTGAACTCCCAGAACCGCGAGATCAAGACCTGAGCCAAAGTTGGTTGCTTAACCGACTGAGCCACCCAGGCGCCCCAAGAGGTTTAAGTTTTTGAGTAAATTAACCCATATGGGAAAGATAGGTTGAAACCAGAATTTTCATACAAAAAAATGTAGAGATGAGTGCGTACCCGTTAGAGTCGAGGGTACACTGAAAACACAAATGCTTATCTGACACTGTGTGTTAACCATGGTTGATCATTAGAATCTACTGCCCTCTGTTTTTCTGCCTCACATTGATTGCTCTACTGTGTCTTCCTGATTTCATGGTATCAATTACTTGAGGAACTTTCCACCCTCATGCCCATGACTCTAGTTCTGCCCCATGGCCAGGTGAAATAAGAAACCTCCCTGCTGTTGGCACATACTGATTGGCACTGACCTGGCATTTTCTGCTTTTGTTGATGGCCAAGGAATGGAGGCCAAGGGAAATGAAGGCTCACCCTTGAAATCTTATGTAGCTTTTACTCGTTCCCAAACCTGGTGCGTGGGTGTCAATATTTAAGGCTGGGGGGGAAAAAAAAACAACTCTCCCAAGTCAGTATGCGTTTTCATTCCCATGTCAACCCCATCCTGTAACCACTGCAGTAAAAATATAAGACAAATGGCCTGACATTTCACATCCTGCCTAGATGAACCCTTCGCTGCCCGCACTCCTGCTGGTATTTTGGTTTCTGCCTCAGCAGTTTGCCCTGCATAGAGGAGGCTAACATTTGCTTAAGACTTCTGGGATATGCTTATGAGAATAGGATCTTTCAGGTTTTAAAGGCTGGTCTGTTATTCTTGAACCTTTTTAGCTTCTTGGCCAAATCCAGGGTCAACGGGTCAACATTACAGACTGAAAAAGGTAAAGAGAAAAACAGTGTTAGAGGCAGTGCCCTTTATCCAGTTCAGCCTTGCCAGAATTCTCTTCCATTGTGAAGCCCTTGGCTTTGTTCTATCACTTCAAACACTGACTTTTTAATTTTATAGTTAATGTACTCCCTATCAGTGAGGCTTACATAACCTCTTTCAAAAGTAGAACTGTTTTAAGAGTCTAACCCATTTTCCCTTTATTCCTAAAACCAGTTCAAAACTCCCCTTCTCGGGACAGCCTTCCCTGCTTGGCCTCACCTGCAGGCGTTCACTGAGACTCGCCCTGGAGTGCCCAGTGGTACTCTGTTCCGGTCCCTGGAGCCACAACTGGGGGATCCCCTGACCCCATTTCCCTCGGCCCGGAAGGCAGCCTGGCCTAGAAGTGAGGAAGGCTTTTATCCTCACTGCCTCCAATGTCCTGTGCAACCTTGGAGGGCTCACTCAACCTCTCCGAACTCCATTTCCTCTGGAGGGGGCTCCGAGCTCCAGTGTTCCTTCATCTCTGCTGTCTGGTCCATTACAGAGTAATGGAACCCGGGCCTGAACAGCATGGTCGAGGTGTACCTGGTAGGGAACAGTTCCCAGCACTGTGTCATCTCCCCGACCTCTGTCCACGGGAAAGCAGACATTCACATTTGGGTGGCCATCCTCCTGGACTCTGAGACTCCGGACCGCCACAACTTTGATCTCTTTGCCAATGAAAGTTTGCCCAACCGTGTGGGCTATGCCAAGGTGAAGATCACCCTCATCGATGAGAATGACAACCAGCCCATCTTCAGCCAGCCACCGTACAGTGTACAAAAGTCACCGTGGGGACCTCCGTGCTGACAGTCCTGCTCCGGACCTTGCATGAAACTGTGCGGGCCCTGCTCTCTTTGCCTTTGATGTGTGCTGGTCTATCCGCGTCACCTCTGAGAGGCTTCATTTCCTCATCTGCAAATGGGCATGAGACCTCCCAAGGCTGCTCTCCAGAGGTGTGAATGTTGGATGTGAAAGCATCCCTGGGCAACCCCCACCCACCGTCATCTCCCAGTCTCCCCCAAGGTGCTTCCAGAGCTCCTAGCAGGTAGTAAATTTTGTGGCCACACCTAGCACCCTGCCCCTGACTTTTCCTGAGGTCAGCCTGGTCTTTCTACCTCCTTTGCTGCAGGAGGAGCTGAAGTTACAGCTACCTGCGTAGTAACTGTGAAATTTCCTTCTCCCTGACCTTTTCTGGGACATTATTAAAAAGTTTGATGTGGGGCGGGGGGGGGTGGGGGTGGGGGAGAAGTCTTTGCAAAGGGGTAGAAGGTCTCAAATAGGGCTTAATTTTGGTCACAGAGAAGCCTTTACAGGTGCATGCGGTTAGAAAATGTTTCCTTTTTCAACAAGAAGGGAGAAGGCAGTACATCCATGTTCCTGCCCCTCACCCCCAAAGAGAGGTCCTGCTTGGTCCCTCTTCTGCCATGGTGAAAAACATTATCCACCATGTTTAAAACTAGTTAACGATTGGAGACTGGTAACAGTAAAACCTTGGTGAACAGAACAATACATTGATTACCTGGACTTGTTTTCTCCTTCGTTTCTATTCAGACAACCTCTCATGCGTCAGGGATTAAAGAAAGTGCTGGAAACACAAACCCTCCCGCACTTCAGTTTGCCCACTCTTCCATGAAAGCGCCGTGAATGAACTCCACTGCAGGAGCCCCCCACCCCCAGGATCTCCTGGGATTCTGAACCGGGAAGAATGTTGACAATGTTTTCAAAAAACAAATATAAAAAAAATGTTTTCAGTTATATTCATTAGATATAAAAGGGCAGAGGGCACAGCTTTTTAGGGCAATGAAGCTACTCTGTGTGATCCTGTATGGTAGGTACATGTCAATATCCATTTGTCCAAACCCATGGATGTACATCAAGAAGGAACCCTAAGGTAAACCAGACTCTGTGCCAGAGGATGGGTCAGTGGATGTTCGTCCATGGTAACAAATGTACCCCTCTGGTGGGAATGTTGATAATGAGAGAGGCTGTGTGTGTGCGTGGGGGTAGGTGATAAATGGGAAACCTCTATCTTCTGCTCAGTTGTGCAGCAAATGTAAAAGTGTTCTAAAAAACAAAGTCTACTTAAAAGAAGAAAAGGGTACAGCGGGACAAGTGTTCCCAGTTCTCCTTCCTGGAGGCAACCAGTAAAAACCACCAGTTTTTTTAATCAAAGGTAGAATTTCCCCATCTGGATTCAGCTTTAGCTGGGGGATTTCTGCCTGTTTCTTGGCCTGGATGTAGCAGTGGCTCAACTAACAAGGAGAGGGAGAGGGGCTTCTCTCTGCCTTTGCCTCCTGGGGCATCTAAGCCAAAAGAAACAGTGCAGCCACTTCCCAGACTTCCCTGGCTGCTGGTGCTTAGGGGAAGGCAGTGAGAGAAATGGAGAGGAACAGGAGGATTAGGAGTGCCTTGGTGTCCCCACCCACAGAACCACCTCTGCTTGGACACTGAGTTAAAGGACAGGCTGTCCCTCCATGAAATCCTGTGTTCCAGTTGAATCTGAGCTCCGTGGAGAATGGACACAAGGAAAGGAAGAAGGCTGCTTGCTTTCATCTCAGTTTGTGCTTGAGGGTGGGAGAGGGGGTGATGGGGACAGGACTGGCCTCGAGCAAGTCAAGATGTCCTTGCCGCCTACTACCTTAGCTGCCCAACGCCCAGTGCTTTTTCCTCCCATGACACACAGGATGGGAAAAAAGATCTAGTGAAGAATGTTTAAAGTGTTTTCCAATAAATAAGTAAATAAATAAATAAATAAAATGTTTTCAATTCTATTAACTAGGTTTAAAAGAGCAGAGGGCACAGAAGGGTGAGGATTTGCACAGTAAAATGAAGGAAAAGGAGCCGGACACCATTTCCGTGCCTAGGTTTTATGTTTAGGAGTGTGGACTTCAGGAACACTAAGCTCCTTTTCTATGTGACTTAGCACAAGTCAGTTGTTCCCTCTGGGCTCCCCTTTGCCCGCTGGAAAATGGGGAGTAGGACGACAGCAGGGCAAATTCAAGTGCTGTGGGGATCAGGCAGGTCATGGGAATGAGGGCCCACACACACCCCATATGAGCTTCTAAATGGGGCAGCTGCCTCTCAGCTCTGGCCAATGATCGCCACAGGGGAAATAAGTTTTTATTAACCGATTCACCAGAGGGGCTAAACTTGACAGGACAGAAAAAAAGAAATGGCTGTGTTCTCCCAGGCCTTTCTTCAGTAGTACTCTGGATTCTCTTGCTCACCCTCTGATGATATCTTGTACCAATAGATCAGATTCCGGGACTTTCTGATCAACTTCCCAAAATGGAACGGTTCCATTTTTAAATTACAACATCCTTTTAGATATTAAAAACTTGATCATTTAAGTCAAAGCTGTAGTCACAAATATAATTCAAAACTTCAACCCACCTGCTAGTTCAGGTCTGACTGGTCACCGCCCCTTCTAGCTCTCCCCAGATGCTCTGATGTTCCCCTCTTCCCCAGCAGTCGCTCCCCTCAAAGCAGGGCAGTGACTAGAAAGATAGACAAAGGCCAAGGGTAGGGATCTTTTGTGACTGTTGTAATCTCACTATTGGTGGGTCTCACAACTGGAATGTGAGTTCACTCACCTACTTACTGCTCTCAGCTTTACGACTTCACGAATACCCAGTAAATAGCAAATGACATCATGAATCTGATTTTTAAGTCAAATTTGTACATGCGAGCTCAAAATTACTCAATGCCACTGGGCCAAACCAGACCTATCTGTGGGCTACACTGGAGGGCTCTGGCTTAGAATGAGTTTGAAGGTCTTTTCTAGTCACTGTCATCTGTGAAGTTACGATTTTCCTAGATTAAGAAACCCTGGGGAGCGCCTGGGTGGCTCAGTCGGTTGAGCCTCTGACTTCAGCTCAGGTCATGAACTCACGGTCTGTAAGTTTGAGCCCCGCGTTGGGCTCTGTGCTGAGAGCCCGGAGCCCGCTTCGGATTCTGTGTGTGTATGTCTCTCTCTGCACCTCCCCTGCTCACACTCTGTCAAAAATAAACAAACATTAACATTGGAAGTCATCCAAGGTTTCCCCTTACAGTCAGGGTCCCCCCAACCCTCCTCCCCCACTCCCCCAGGACTTCTGGGTGGCAGAGGCCTCCTGGAAATGAACTCTCCTGGGTGGATACCACCAGTGTCCTAGAGAAACAAGACCTGAGGGGAAGGCCAGCAGGTGGCAGGAGAGAATAGCAAGGTTCTCAGTTTCTGTCCAGTTGTGGTTCCAGCTGCCAACTTGTGAGTCCATACTGTATTCTGACTTTTGGATGGGAGGTGGAACACAGGACCTTGGGTATCCCTCCAGCACCAAGAATCTTGAAGCACATCTGGAAAAGCTATGCTTTGGTGGTGAGTTGGGGTGGGGTGGGGGGAGATGTGGGTTCTCGAAGGTCTTTGCCATTGAAATCTTAGAAATGTGGGACAGAAGGTGCCTGACCCCTCTAAACCAATAGCATGTATTGATTGGAAAAGCAAATGGCTGTTCAAAACACAATGCTTATATTTAAAAACATTTGTTTCGGATTCAGCTTCTAGCTTTCCCTTACGGGTATTAATGCACAGGTTTTGTAGAATCATGGAATTTCATAGAAACATAGCCCATGGAGTTTAGAAGGGACCTTGAAGGTCACCTAAGCTGATCACACTCTTCTGTGCCCTTTACAACGTCCTGTAACAGAACTCCTTCAGTGTCAGCATGAATGCATCCAGAGACAGGAAGCTCAGTACTTTCTAAAGCCATTTGTTGTTAGAAAATTACTTTATGGAGTCAAAGTCAGTCCCACAGTGACTTCAACCCATCATTTTGTCTTCTGGAGCTACACAGACCAAGTTGAAGTCCTCCTCTATGAACAGGCTTGGAAGGCTGGATCACATGTCAATTGACACATGAGACTGCTCCTAAACATCCCATTAGCAGAAAAAGCAGGCATCTGAGGACAGAAGATGGCCCCTCACATCACATGGATCACACCCCCAACCCCCACTTGCCTAACTCCCAGGTAAACAGCAGCTCCTCAACTGTTCACATTCACTAGCCATGACCCCAGCGGCTTGCACAGAGCAGGGGAGAGCCCATTCTTGTCCACATGTAGCCTAGATCACCTGACTCTTTGACAATGTCTTTTCCACACATCACAGTGATTAGACTGCTGGGACCTTGGGGAGTTATTTTGGATCAGAGGACTTTTAGATAGGGGGATGGGTGGATGGATTGATCGATTTTTCTTTTTGCTGTAACATGTCACGAACACCCAAAAGAGTGCACGGAAAGATACAATCACTTTGAAAGAGAATGATAATATAAATACCTGTGTTTTATCGCCCAAGCTAAGAAATTGAACAGCCCCCACCCCTGCCCCCTTTGTGCCCGCCCCTCTTCATGGCCACTCCTTCCCTCCCAACTCTCATCGCTTTTGTGATAACCTTTCCCTTGCTTTTCTTCATGGCCTTTATCCCATACTTTTGTCTAACAAAACAATACACTGTTTAGTTCTGCCTGTTTTGAACTTTATATAAATGGAATTTTGTTTGTAGTTTTTTTCTATGATTTGCTTCTTTCACTTAATATTATGTGTTTAATGAATTTTCCCTCTTAAAGATATCTTGTTAGAGTCCACTGAGTTAATTCTTGCTTTAATGATTTACTCCAAAATAGTCCCCTTTACAAATATTGTCTACACATTTGTAAACATTCCTCCTATATTATAATCCAAAAAATTTGGGAAAACATTGAATGGGGAAGGTCTCAGGGTAGTCCCTTCAGCAAACTTCTAGAACCATCCTTTCCAATTGAGATTAATCGATTATTCAGCACTCTTTGGACAACATTCTCCCAGTAACTAATCCTCTTAATTTTACTTTAATACGGACCATATTTTTCTACTTGCTCATGGGGTTGTCAGAAAACACCTTCCTTGAAATCCAGATCAAATGGATTCATGGCATTTTCCTGATTTACCAATTCAGCAACCTTGTCAAAATAAGACTTAGAAAACTTGTATTGGCTCCTAATAATTGCTGTAACATTTTCTAAATCAAATAAAACAGCCCTTCTATAACTCTGCCTGAGATGGTGAGAAGCTCACCAAGCCTAAAATTGTAGGGAATCACCTTTGACCTTCAGAAAACCAGAACTACAATTGCTAATCTCTTGCCTTCCATGAGGTCACAGATAATCTTGCATGGCCTTTCTTCACAAGTTTTCAGTACCTGGAATGTCCTTTGTCTGGGCCAGGGGGTTATGCCTCCAGGGGGACAAAAGCTTATCTACTGGGACAAGGAAGGCATTTTTAGCACAGAGAAGATGACAAAGCTCTTAATGATTGGTTTCCAGAAAATGGCAGATGAGATAATTTTCAGAAATTGGCAGTAGGAGTAGGATTAAGAACTTGAGGGTGAAGGGGAAGGTTGAGATAGTCACTGGAGTAATGAAAGCATGCTTTTATGAGAAATGAATCAGATTGCCAAAAGGAAATGGTAGGGTTAGGATAATTTAATAGTTGGCCCATTTAATATGGAATGATAACTCTCTCCACCGGCCAACTCCCAGCCAAGGAGCAGGAGAGGAGAAAGAAGACAGGACAGTCTGGGGCTGAGGGTGCACCAGCTAAGGGGTAAATTTTAGATGAGTTTAGGCCATTTTGTGGGAGCAAAACCAAAGGGGCCGAGGGGCTGAGGAGCTCCAGAACCCAGAGGAAGGGAATCAGATGGAACAAAAGGAGGTGTGGACTGAGGAAAATGGGATATGTTATGTGACTGGGGGGTTAAGGAGAAGTGAGTTTGGTTATGGTGGGAAAGGGAAGGCCCAGAGATGAGACTCACAGAGCAGGATGACATGTGGCCTGGGAAGTGGTGGGCCTGCTGCTGATGACCAGCAGAGAGTGACGTCAGGAGAAAGGGAACAGGCTCAGGTGGGGCATCCCCGTGCAGGCTAGCACCACTGACAGTCAGGGCACCAGGCCCACACGTTAGGTGCCAGAGTCGCTAGAGTTGAAGGGGAAAGTACCAGAACCAGATGGATGATCTTCAAACGAGGAGCTGGGGGACAGTGGTAGGTTAATGGTCTGGATGCTGCAGCAGGGAACAAAGCAGGTTCCTACATGGCCCTAGAACGTGATGGCAGTGGGTTCCCCACATGTCCCCAGAGGACAAGGGGAAGCCACCTTGACCCAGAAGAGCGAAGGAGACAAAGGCATTGAGACTGAACGGAAATTCATGATGATGATGCTGGAACAACAGGCCTCTGGGACAGGAGCTCTGGAGTCAGACTTGCAGGAATGGGGCTGAGGCCGAATGGGGAGCTGCAGGACCCAGCAGGGGAGTCAGTGGGTGGGTTTTCAAGGAGAGTTGCTATGGATAACATAGAGGAAGGCACAAAGAGTTGCGGGGGTGGGGGGCCTGTGTGAGGACCAGGGGCGATCTTGTTGCAGCCTCAAACCGCCCTATGGGGTGGAGATGGTCTCTCTTTCATAAATGCAGAAGCCCAGAGCTAATATGAATGTAATTGCAGGGCAAGCAGGAACATGCCCACAGGAACAGCTGCCCATGGGCAGCGGGGGTGGGGGAGGGTGAGGGTGGGGGGGGGTAGGGAGGGGAGTTCATTAACAGGACGGTTTTTTTCGGCACTATACCTGTGAGCTTTCCCAGACATACAAAATGTGTGAGACCTTTAAAAACGCGTGTCCAAAGCGCTAGTATCCAAAATCTATAAAGAGCTCACCAAACTCCACACCCGAAAAACAAATAACCCAGTGAAGAAATGGGCAGAAAACATGAATAGACACTTCTCTAAAGAAGACATCCGGATGGCCGACAGGCACATGAAAAGATGCTCAACGTCGCTACTTATCAGGGAAATACAAATCAAAACCACACTCAGATATCACCTCACGCCAGTCAGAGTGGCCAAAATGAACAAATCAGGAGACTATAGGTGCTGGAGAGGATGTGGAGAAACGGGAACCCTCTTGCACTGTTGGTGGGAATGCAAATTGGTGCAGCCACTCTGGAAAGCAGTGTGGAGGTTCCTCAGAAAATTAAAAATAGACCTACCCTATGACCCAGCAATAGCACTGCTAGGAATTTACCCAAGGGATACAGGAGTACTGATGCATAGGGGCACTTGTACCCCAATGTTTATAGCAGCACTCTCAACAATAGCCAAATTATGGAAAGAGCCTAAATGTCCATCAACTGATGATAGAGATAAAGAAATTGTGGTTTATATACACAATGAAGTACTATGTGGCAATGAGAAAGAATGAAATATGGCCCTTTGTAGCAACGTGGATGGAACTGGAGAGTGTGATGCTAAGTGAAATAAACCATACAGAGAAAGACAGATACCATATGGTTTCACTCTTAGGTGGATCCTGAGAAACTTAACAGAAACCCATGGGGAAGGAAAAAAAAAAAAAAAAAAGAGGTTAGAGTGGGAGAGAGCTAAAGCATAAGAGACTCTTAAAAACAGAACAAACTGAGGGTTGATGGGGGGTGGGAGGGAGGGGAGGGTGGGTGATGGGTATTGAGGAGGGCACCTTTTGGGATGAGCACTGGGTGTTGTATGGAAACCAATTTGACAATAAATTTCATATATTAAAAAAATAAAATAAAATAAAATTTCTTAGAAAAAATAAATAAATAAATAAAATAAAAACGCGTGTCCAAAGTGAAATAGAAGCCAACATAATCGAATACGTACTTAACGAATGCCTACAAATGTAGGACTAGGATGCCATTCTGATATGCTTAGATTCAGCGCTTATAAACATTTCATTCCATTTTAAACTTGTAACTTACCAATACACGTTGATTACTGAGTGATCCTAATCATCTGTAAGGTAATTGAGTTAATCAAAGCCAAACAACACCTGAATCATCTCTGAATCAAGGCTGAGCTCCAGGGTCCTGAGTTTTTCTGGCAAGACCCCAGTCTCACTGACTTTATCGCACCAGAGCTAATTTCACTAATCCTTTATTAATCATGGCCTAAGGCCAGAACTAACCACTGAAACCACAGGGGCCTTTGTGGACAATAAACCAACCTTGCCCCCATTCTTGCTTTATTTTTTTAAATTTATTTTTGCCTTTCCCCTTGCTTTACTTTTCTCACAAGCATATCACCATCTGCCATACTATACATTTTTTTGTATCTATTTGTTGGGCTTGATCTGCATAAACTCCATAAGGGCAGGGATTTTGTTAACTTTGTACCCCAGCATCTAGAACAGTGCTCGGCTCACACTAGGAGCTCAATAAAATATTTGCTGAATGAATGAAATTTCAAAAGTGAAGTTGAGAAGGTTCAACTTATATGTTTTTTCAAAGTTTAAAAATACTTCACATTTTACAGCAAATACAACAATTTATTTAATGGGTGACATGAATGCATTTTGTTGCATTTAACATGAGGTGGGAGAGGGCTTCTATAAAAAAGGTAATAGGGGCTTGGATGACTTTTAAATGGCCTTGCTCATGAAATGAATAGATGGATGGATGGATGAATAAAGCTGGAAAGGACCTTAGAGATCAGCCAGACAGAGATGTGCCCTGATTTCATCATCCAGGGAGTGGCAGAGGCAGGACCGGAACCAGGGTCCTGACTCCCAGGCCAGTCCTCTCTTCCTGTCCTCCATCCTGTGTCCCTCTTCCTCCACCCACCCCCCACCTCTCCCACCAGCTCCACACAAGGTGGGTGGAGGATGTGGTGAGCATCTTAGCAGAGATGGGCTTACCATGAAACCAGTGATGGCGAAGTTACACTTACAAAGACCTATACCCAAGGTCTATATTTCTGCATTTGTAATGTTCTGTTCCTCTTCTTAAAAAGCGCCTCCTGCCAAATTGTATCAGCTTCAGGCTCCCCCAAACTGGGATCCACCCAGTGCTGGGCACAGTCCGAATGGCCTACCTCTCTCCCCGCTTCTACTCCATACACATATCCACAAAGGACTGACCCACTCACTTCCCAGGCCCACCAGGCCCCAGACTTGTAGACAAGATTCACAAAAACGTGCTATTTTTCTGACGTGACTTATGAAGGAAGTGCACCAACCTAATTGAGGAGGTTACTGGAGCTGTTTGGGAGAGAATCCCTCCTCCTCCCTGATGAGGTCTGGCCCTGCCGGTGAGAGAGAGCGGTGAGCCAGCCGTCCCGTGGGCTGGGATGGCGGCAGGGAGAGAACGGGGCCTGCCCAGGGCGCCAATCCCCTCTACACCTCCCACTCCCGAAATGTGGCACCGAGAAGACCTGCCCTTCAAGCGCACGGGAAGAACAAAGGGGAAAGTCTGGGCCTGAGACAGGGCCCAAGGCTTTACCGGGCTTCTGCAGCCTGAGAACCATCACCCTCATCTGGCCCCTTCTGTCACTTCCGCTTCCGGTGAGGCTGGAGACCAAGCCAGGGTGGCTTGGCACCTCTTAGTTCCTGTTTGCAGTTAGGGGCACTTCCTCACCCAGCTGATAGCCAGCCTTGGAGCACCCTTGTGTCCTGTAATCACCGAAACCCCAACCGTGTCTCCTGGGGAGGAGCCTTGGTCCCCTCCCTTCCTTTGACCTGGCCAAGTCCCGCTCATCCCGGAAGGCTTTGCTCTCCCTGATCCACTTGCGGGCCGACCTGCTTGCTTTTTCTTTGCGTTCCTTGATTTTCTGTAATTATCTCTATTTAGCGTTTCTCAAAGTAAAGAGGAATCATTTATTTGTTCCCAGAAAGCAAGGACTGTGCCTTTTATCTCTTAAATGCAAAGACATTTGGGGGGCAGAAGTTCAAATTAATGAGGGTTGGCTGTGTAAAAGCAGTTGGCGATGGAGACAATTCACCTGCCCATGACCACGTCTGCTTCTCTAACTGCAAAAACGTAAAAAGCACGGGGGAAACGACAACAACCAACAGGAATTTATGAATTGCCTCCTATGTGCCAGATACAGTATTGTTTAATCCTTAAGACTCTTTGCTAGTATGCACATTAAATAGGTGAGGGCACCGACCCCAAGAACCAAAGTGGCTCGCTCAGCATCAGACGGCCTAGGCCTCACCATTCCGGGAAGTGATCCCCATTATCCACCCCATCCTCGCGGTGTGGAGAGGATCACGCGTGCTGCAGTGGCCCTGTCTTCAAAACCTCCACATCCTAACAGTCTCCCAGAGTGGGACAGCCTGCGTTTCTTCTTGCAAGGGGAAGTAGCTTTTCTTTGCCTTAAAATACTTTATAAGGTATGACATTCCAAACATAATGATCTTTAAAAAAATTTTTTTTTATTTTAATAATTTATTTATCTTTTAATTTACATCCAAGTTAGCAAGTTAGCGTATGGTGCAACGATGATTTCAGGAGTAGATTCCTTAATGTCCCTTCCCCATTTAGCCCATCCCCCTCCCACAACCCCTCCGCAACCCTCTGTTTGTTGTTCTTTATATTTAAGTCTCTTATGTTTTGCCCCCTCCCTGTTTTTATATTATTTTTGCTTCCCTTCCCTTATTTCATCTGTTTTGTCTCTTACAGTCCTCATATGAGTGAAGTCATAGGATATTTGTCTTTCTCTGACTAATTTCACTTAGCATAATACCCTCCAGTTCCATCCACGTAGTTGCAAATGGCAAGATTTCATTCTTTCTGATTGCCAAGTAATACTCCATTGTATATATAAACCACATCTTCTTTATCCATTCATCCATCGATGGACATTTGGGCTCTTTCCATACTTTGGCTATTGTCAATAGTGCTGCTATAAACATTGGGGTGCATGTGCCCCTTCAAAACAGCACACCGGTATCCCGTGGATAAATACCTAGTAGTGTAATTGCTGGGTCGTAGAGTAGTTCTAGTTTAATTTTTTGAGGAATCTCCATACTGTTTTCCAGAGTGGCTATGCCAGTTTGCAGTCCCATAAAATTTTTTTTTTATTATTATAGAGAGAAAGCATGAGCAGGGCAGAGGGACAGAGAGAGAGAGAGAGAGACAGAGAGACAGACAGAGAGAGAGAGAGAGAGGATGAATCTCAAGCAGGCTCCACTCTCAGTCCAGAGCAGGACATGGGGCTTGATCTCATGAGCTGGACACGGGGCTTGATCACATGACCCTGGGATCATGACCTGAGACAAAATCAAGCGTCAGATGCTCAACCAACTGAGCCACTCAGGCACCCCCGAAACATAATAATTTTCTATTTAAATGTCTATTAAATTCTATTTTTTTTTTTAATTTTTTTTTCAACGTTTATTTATTTTTGGGACAGAGAGAGACAGAGCATGAACGGGGGAGGGGCAGAGAGAGAGGGAGACACAGAATCGGAAACAGGCTCCAGGCTCTGAGCCATCAGCCCAGAGCCCGACGCGGGGCTCGAACCCACGGACCGCGAGATCGTGACCTGGCTGAAGTCGGACGCTTAACCGATTGCGCCACCCAGGCGCCCCTATTAAATTCTATTTAAATTCTATTAAATGTCTTGATACTATTGGATATATCTGTTGGACTGAGCCTAGTCGATTTAAGAGACAGGGAAAGTAATTAGTCTTTCCCTTTCAGAAGAACATAAGAATTATTTTCTGTGTTTCTGAAGTCAGTTATAAGAGTACAGACCCCTTACTTCACAAAAGGGGAGAGAACAGAAAGGCCTGAGGTTTTTGCTTTGGTACAGTCACCTGGGTGTTTTGAAATTTTGATGAGTCCTAATGGAGGGGGGGCAGAGGTGGGGCATCTCCCCCCCTCCCCAAGTCCTTCTGTCTTGAGCTGGTGAAAAGCTGTTCTTACATACTGCTTCTCTTATGGCCTAAATGAATTATTCCACTGTTCTGTATCCTTTTCCCAAGAAGGAAATACTCCCCCATTGCCCACAGGGCCTAGAGTTATGCCATCAATCCTGCTGAAGTTTTGGAAACAATGGAGCTACTGAGAGCCCCAAACTTCTGAGCTCTCCCAGGGTTCTGTTGAGTTATAAGAGCCATAGGACCCCCGATTTTGTTTGAAATCATTCTTTGCCAAGTAAAGGTCTTCATTGCTGGTCTAACATTTTGGGGACCATTTTTGGCAATCCAAATGAAGTAGGTAGACGTTCATGAGACATCTGACCCTTTCGGGTCTTGTCTAAGGCTCTGCGAAAGCAGATAACTTTTCCCGAAGACACTGCTGAAGTTGCTGGAGGCAGACACATCCGCAGCTTACGAGGGACCAGACGACCAAGTGCCCTGAGAGCCCAGAGGAGGGGGCAATTAACTAGCAGGGGCCAGGGAAGTTTCCACAGAGAAGGCTGGGTTTGAGGTGGGTTTCAAAGGATCGGTGAGAACCTACCAGGTGGTGGAGCATTCCTGGCAGAGGGTCTGTCTTGGAACCAAGGCCATAGTCAAGGAAGTGCATACAATTAGATAAGGTATGTGCCGAATGCCCAGCACAACCTGGGTACTTAGTGCCCATAAATGTTCATCGTAGTAATAGAACCTGAGGGAGGGTCTGGGGAGGCAGGGGTGAGGGGGTGTGACTGGAGATAAGAATAGCAAGGAAGCTTGCTTGAGACAGACAGAAGGACAGACAGAACTAAATGCTACGCATGATAAGGTTTTGGCAGAACAGGGACAAGGGTCAGTGTTGTGCTTTATATTTCTTGAAAATGGTTTATTTTCTGAGTAATCAGTACTTGTGTGGTTTGAAAGAAACTTTATATTAGGGGCACCCGGGTGGCTCAGTTGGTGAAGCATCTGACTTCAGCTCAGGTCATGATCTCATGGTTCATGGGTTTGAGCCCCACATCAGGCTCTCTGCTGTCAGTGTAGAGCCTGCTTCAGATCCTCTGTCCCCCTCTCTCTGCCTCTCCCCTGCTCACGCACTCTCTGTCTCTATCAAAAATAAACATTAAAAAATAGAATTATAAAATAAACATTGTATTAAATGATATATACTGAGAAGTCTTGTCCTCGTACCTGACTCCATCCGTTCACTCCCCCACCCCCCAGTGCCCTAGCTTACCACTTTTATTAATTTTTTGTATCATTCTAGTGTTTATATCTACATCTATATCTATACCTGTATCTGTATCTACATCCACATCTCTATTTTACTTTGGAGCACTTTCAGCCTTACAGAAAAGTTGCAAGAATGCTACGAAGGACTTCACCCAGAGCCCCCATTTACGCTACACCAATTGTCCTAGTGACATTCTAGCACTGGCGTCAATGCCGTGCAAGGGTATACAAGTCACACCCAGCTGTCACGCCTCTCCAGTCTCCTTCATTCTGGAACAGGTCCTCCTTGAATTTCCGACCCTGAGCATACTTTTTTTTAGGACTATAAAGCCAGCCTTTGTAGAAGATCCTGCAGTTTGGATTTGTGCAACATTTCCTTGTGATTACACCCAGATTATGCATTTGCCGGGGTGGGGGTGGGGGGCCGGACTAGCACAGAAGTGATGCTGTGTTCTTGCTGAACACTATTAGATTTCACATGTTGATTTGTTGCATTCCTGGTGGCGTTAGTTTTAATCACTTAAGATGGTGTCTGCCAGGTTTCTCCACTGGAAATTGACATATTTCCTACTTTGTACCAGAAAGATACTTGGTGTGGCGATCCTTTGAGACTATGTAATTATTCTATTTCTTATTCCCCTCTCACCTACTAGTTTTAACATCCTTTGATTTTTTTTTTCTTTTGGTCTGATTTAATTATTGCTAGGGTGACGGTAAAGTGGTTTATTTTTAAACTTCATCATTCTTTTGTATTTATTAGGTGGCATTTTATTATGTGGAAGAGCCTTCTCTTCTTCCCATTTATTTACCTGTTTGTTTACATATATCCATGCGGATTTCCTATTTTAAGTAGTGGATTAAAAACTATTAATATTATTATTTTGAGGCTTAAATTGTTCCCGATTTGATAAGCAGGAGCCCCTTCAAGCTAGTTTCCATGTCCTTTTACATATCCCCATCATCTTTGAGCATTTCCTTAATTCTAAAAAAAGAAAAAAAAAAAAGAAAAAGAAAAAGAAAAAAGAAAAATTCCAGACTCATCTTGTACTGCCATTGCCCCAGCCCTGGAATCAGCCATTTTTTCCATGAATTCCTGTTTCCTTTTAGTAGAGAGTGGTGTTTAGACATCAGCCATTTAGATGTCAGAGTTCCTTTTCTACTGGGGTGCCCTGCTCTTAAGCTGTCTCAGTGGACACACAGGTACCCCTTTACATGTCCATTTATCATCTATGTATATATGTTATGTATGTATCTATCTATCTTCTATCTATCATCTATCTATCTACCTACCTATCATCTGTCTATCCATCTATCATCTGTTAACCCACGAATTCACACAGATACTTTCAATTTCACTCTATACTTCAGGGTTCATTCTTCCTTTCCCCCTTTTCATATTTATGCCTACTTTCTCTGTCAATGAGAAACCTGACTTCATTGTCCACGATTTATTTGTTTATTTGTTCAATCTCATGCGTGTAGCCAACCAGTGGGATTCCCCTGCCACCTGCTCTAATGCCATTTTTCTGTGGCTCATCATTAATGGCCATCTTAGACAATACATACACGCCCATGTACACACACACACACAACACACACACACACACACACCCTTTTTTTTTTTTTTTTGGAAGGAGTATGGCTCATGCAATTGTGGGGCTTCTCTGGCAAGTCTGCAATCTGAACACCAGTCGGACAGGCTAGAAATCCAGGAGTTTCTGTTGTAATTTTGAGTCAGTAGGCTGGAAATTCAGGCAGAATTTCTATACTGCAGTCTAGAGACAGAAGTCCTTCTTCTTTGGAGGACTTTAGTCTTTGCTCTTAAGGCCTTCAACTGATTAAATGAGGCCCACCTGAATTATGAAGGATAACCTACTTTACTCAAAGTCTACTGATTTAAATGTTAATCAATCTAAAAACCACCTGCACACTAATATCTGGATGGGTATTTGCTCAAATAACCGAGGACCATAGCCTAATGAGGTTGATGCATAGAATTAACTACTTTGGTAGCTAATTAGTGGTCATGATCAATGTGTGCTACCTGGTATAACAAATAGTCCCTACATCTCAAAAAAGATTTATCTTTTCTCACAATGGTCTGGCATTGGTTGGCAGGTCATACAGACTTTCAAGAACTTTGCTTCTTCTCATTAGTGGCTCTAACACACATTAAAGCTTTGGAAAGTTCTGTAGGTTCCTATCCATCTAGCCAGTAGGTGTAAGAAGGAAAGGATGTCAATGGTGCACTGCACAGTTTTATGGGCCAGGCCTGCAAGTGACATTTAATCACTTTTGCTTACATTCTGTTGGCCGGAATTTGATCAATAACCAGTCCTATTGCAACGAAGGCTGAGAATTGTCGCTTAGGTGTGCCAGGAGAAAAGAGGAGGCATTTTGGAAAACAACTAGCCGCTGTCTGCCACATATATGCGTACACAGGCCTGAATTTTGGTTTTTCACTAACACGTCCTGGAGATATTTCTTACTCGTAGATTTCTCTTTTTTTATTTTTTTTAATTTTATATTTTATTTTTTTAAATTTACATCCAAATTAGTTAGCATATAGTGCAACAATGATTTCAGGAGTAAATTCTTCATGCCCCTTACCCATTTAGCCCATATAGCTTCCCACAACCCCTCCAGTAACCCTCAGTTTGTTCTCCATATTTATGAGTCTCTTCTGTTTTGTCCCCCGCCCTGTGTTTATATTATTTTTGTTTCCCTTCCCTTATGTTCATCTGTTTTGTCTCTTAAAGTCTTCATATAAATGAAGTCATAGGATTTTTGTCTTTCTCTGACTAATTTCACTTAGCATAATACCCTCCAGTTTCATCCACGTAGTTGCAAATGGCAAGATTTCATTTTTTTTGATTGCCGAGTAATACTCCACTATATATGTATACCACATCTTCTTTATCCATTCATCCATCGATGGACACTTGGGCTCTTTCCATACGTTGGCTATTGTTGATAGTGCTGCTATAAACATGGGGGTGCATGTGCCACTTCAGAACAGCACACCGGTATCCCATGGATAAATGCCTAGTAGTGCAATTGCTGGGTTGTAGGGTAGTTCTATTTTTAGTTTTTTGAGGAACCTCCATACTGTTTCCAGAGTGGCTGCACCAGCTTGCATTCCCAAGTATATTTCTTTTTAAAGAATTTTTTTTTCAACGTTTATTTATTTTTGGGACAGAGAGAGACAGAGCATGAATGGGGGAGGGGCAGAGAGAGAGGAAGACACAGAATTGGAAACAGGCTCCAGGCTCTGAGCCATCAGCCCAGAGCCTGACGCGGGGCTCGAACTCACGGACCGCGAGATCGTGACCTGGCTGAAGTCGGACGCTTAACCGACTGCGCCACCCAGGCGCCCTGTAAGTATATTTCTTTTTAAAACACAGCATCTGCATAGTATTCCATTTTGTAGATGTACCACAGTTGATTTAATCAGTCCCATTTAGATAGCACACAGATTGATTCCAATCTGTTGGAATGTTAAAGTGAATAATGAATAATCCTGGTTAGTGTTATTTTGTACATATACAGATAAATCCGCAGGATAAATTCTCATGAGAGAGATTACTGGTTTAAAGATGGAAGTGCACTGGGGTGCCTGGGTGTCTCAGTCGGTTAAGCATCCGACTTTGGCTCAGGTCATGATCTCGCGGTTTGTGAGTTTGAGCCCCACATCGGGCTCTGTGCTGACAGCTCAGAGCCTGGAGCCTGCTTCGGATTTTGTGTCTCACTCTCTCTACCTCTCCCCTGCTCATGCTCTGTCTCTCTCTCTCTCTCAAAAATAAAATAAACATTGAAAAATTAAAAAGGTGGAGGTGCACTGTAATTTTCCCCCTTTGAGAGCATCTCTCTTATTAAGAGTGAAGTTCATCATTCTCACATAGGGCACTTGTATTTCATTTTCTGTTTCTTTGTTTACATCCTTCTTGACTTCTTGTTGGATAGGACCTCTGGTACTGGGGAGATTACACTGCAAATTCTTTTCCTGGTTTTCTATTTCCATTTGGACTTTGCATCAAATATAGTTTCCATGCAGCAATTTTTATTTATATAACTGAATTTATTAGTCTTTTATGGCTTCTAGATTTTGAGTCATCATTAGGAAGCCTTCCCACTGTGAAAGTCTGTGGAGAATGGGTCACAGCGGGGCCAGCCTGGAGGCAGAAAAACCAGTTAGGATGTGGTTATAACTGTGAGGATGCAGGGAAGGGTATATTTGTCTCCCAACATGGTGACAAGGTGGTGTAGGCAGTGGGGCAAGAGGAGGTGAGAATAACTGAGGTCTCTGGCCAGATGGTGTTGCTAAGAATGTAATAAGGTTTCCTATTGTTTCTGAGGTTTGGGCTGATTTGGGGAGTGTGGGGTGAGGGTGAGGCCAGGGGTGAACCTAGAATGGACTTTGTTGGGAAGTTGTTTTACTTACACCTTGCATTTACCTCCTTGTATCTAACTGCTATTAACTTTTGTGCCACTAAAAAGCAATTTATGTCATAAAGTAAGACAGGCTTATTGTGTTTCCAAAGGCAATATAGAGCTCCCCCAAATCAGGAAGTTAAAAGGACATTAAGGGGCCAAAAAGGAAAAGTACAAATGGCTATTCAGAATATAAAAAGAGGGGTGCCTGGCTGGCTCAGTAGAGCATGCAACCCTTGATCTCAGGGCCATGAGTTCAAGCCCCACTTTGGGTGTGGAACCTACTTTAAAAAAAAAAAAACATAAAAAGATGATCAACTTTACTCTTAATAAAAGAAATGCAAATTGAACTATGCAGAAGTATTATTTCTCATCTATTCAACAGAAAAAAGCTAGAAGTTTGAACACATATTTTGATTCTGATTTAAAGGGGGTAGAATTTTCAAGAGGGCAGATTTTATCGTGACCCCTGAGTTAGACCTTTGGATTGCAGCATGCTTTGAATCAAGCACCCTACGAACACAGTAGACTAGGGAAAGGAAGCTTGCTTTGTCTCTTTTTTGTGGCTTGTGTAGTTGTTTTTTGTTTAGTTTTGTTTTTTGTTTTTTGGCCACCACAGCTCTCTGCCAGCTTCATCCTTTCTTCCTACCTTGCTAACTTATTTATTTATCAATAACTATTTAGTGAGCCCTCATTATATGCCAAGCACCATTGCAGGTGTTTGAGATACTTGAGTGACTCAGACATAAAGGTTTCTGTCTGGCTTCACGGAACTTCCAGTTGATATCGATTCTTTTCTTCTTTCCCTGTATATCTCCCTCATAATTCTGTTTCCGCATCGTTTCTGCTTCCTCTGACTTTGGTTTATCATGACCCCTCCTGGCCCCATTTATTATGATTGTCTCAACATCTTGATGGACATTTGTGTTATCCCTAATGTTTTACAAATAGTGCGGCATCGAATAGCCTTGAACACGTATCTTTTCATATTTATGCTGCTTGTGTGTTTCTGGGATAGGTTCCTAGAGGTGGGTTTGTGAGTCAAGGGGCAACTTTACATGTAAGCAGACTTATGTAGAGATTTACATGGTGAGTCTATAGTGAGTAAGAAAATATTATATGGTAGTCAAGTATCAAGTACATGTTGGTAGATATTACCAAGTTCCTCTCGAAAGAAGTTATATGGTTGGGGCTCCGGGCTGGCTCAGCGGAGCATGCGACTTTTGATCTCGGGGTCATGAGTTTGAGCCTCACGTTGGGTTAGGGATTACTGTAAAAAAAAATTTAAATTTAAAGCATAGGTTAGGTGGTTTTTGTGGCTTTTCAATCCTTTTCTCTGACCATCGCCTAACTTTTTGGACCTTTCTCCTCTATCCTGCATCTATCCCGAACTAGCCTCATCCAGAGTGTTCTTTCTGCCAAAATTTGTTACCACTCTCAGTTCTCTTTTCTCCCTCTAATTATTTCTAAAATACAAAGGCAAGTGAAACTAACAAGCATAACTGCATTTTGAGTTGGAGGTTTAATCACACTGAGAGTAATATTTTAATTGACCTAAAAGCACAGTACTTTGGCTGTATAGTTTTAGCAGGGAATACCCTAAGGATAAAACGAACTTTAAAAGATCTTAAACTTTTTCCACCATATTATTTGCAATGGTATTGGTTTTGTTATTCTGAAATAATTAAATATGCCATAAGGTGAAGTAAATAAGTAATAATCTTGATGTTGTCAGAAACCAAGATTTTTAGCTTAAGAGAAAAAAGATGAAGATACACAATCAAGGAAATTAAGTAAGATCATGTCCACCTCCTAAATCTGAATTGGAAATGTTATATATACTCAAGAAGTGTTTTCTCTTTATCTATTTTTTTACATTTTTTAAATGTTTATTTATTTTTGAGAGAAAGAGAGAAAGAGACAGAGTGCAAGCAGGGAGGGGCAGAGAGGGAGACACAGAATCCAAAGCAGACTCCAGGCTCCAAGCTGCCTGATGTGGGGCTTAAACCCATGAAACACAAGATCATGACCTGAGCCAGTCAGCCACTTAACCGACTGAGCCACCCAGGCACCCTATTTTCTCTTTATTTAAAGAAAAAATGTAGCTATTCCCCCTTTTCCTTGTTCTCCTCTTCTTTCCTTTCACTTCTCTTCCTTCCTTTCTTATTTTAAAAATATGTTTATTTATTTTGGGGGGGGAGGGGCACAGAGAGAGGGAGACAGAGGATCAAAGCAGGGTCTGTACTGACAACAGAGAGACCAACGTGGGGCTTGAACTCATGAACTGTGAGATCATGACCTGAGCCAAAGTCAACTTCAGAAAGTTGGCGCCCCATCCCTTCCTTTCTTTTCTTGAACAATTCATCCCTAAAGCCATAACGTGCAGCTGAGGAGTAAATCAGTGTCTATGCTGGGGTTTCAGGACAGAGGAGCCCAGGGGGTACACACTGTCCCTGGGGAAGGGTGGGCTGCCAGCATGGGGGGTCAGAGCCAAATGGGACAAGGAGAGTGGCTGTGAGAAGGAGCAGCCTCACACTGAGTATTGGAGTGGGGGCAGGATGAAGAGGATGTCCACATAGTCAGTGGCAGCACCTGAAGTGGGGATCAGTGCCCCAGTAGGGTGGGCAGAGGGATCCTCATAGGACAGGAAGTGGCAGCTGCTAAGGGAGATTGTTGGGGAGTGACCCAATGGGTAAACACATTATGGATAATGGGAATAATTGTCTAAGCATTGGAAAAACTTATTACAAATACAGAAAGGAAAAAGCAGAATGGACCCTCTGGTGTTAGATTAGAATGGAACTCTATGAAAATAGAAGCAAATATAGGTGTGTGTGTGTGTGTGTGTGTGTGTGTGTGTGTGCACATGTATCTCCCCTAGCTATGTCCATTGAGAGAAGTCCTAGGAACACAGACACCCCAGAAAGCAATAAGCCCATCAGTGTCCTGATCTTGGCTTCCAAATACTATTCTACACTAAAAGAAACTGGATTCTTTGGAGAAATGGCTTATTTCACAGCTGGGATGGGCAAAAGACAAGATGAAACTAGAACATAATGGATACAAGTCAGAGAGACACGGAACTAGTCTGAAGGAGCATTTACTGGCCATATCTGGGACAATCTGAGCACCAAACTAAATAACGATTGCAATGGATTATAACCCATTTAATAAGATAGGAAAACTTGAGCCTATACGATATAAATGTGTAAATAATTAAATTGAAAATTTGACAAAGTTTTTAGAATACGTCTTTACAAATTATGTATTAATTACGAAGGGGAGGGGTGCCTGGGTGGCTCAGTCAGTTAAGCGTCTGACTCTTGATTTCCACTCAGTTCACGATCTCATGGTTGTGGGATGAAGCCCTGTGTCGGGCGGAGCCTGCTTGGCATTTTCTGTGTGTGTGTGTGTGTGTGTGTGTGTGTGTGTGTGTGTGTGTGTGAGTGTGTGTATCTCAACACAAAAACAAAAACAAAACATTAAATTACAAAGCAGAAAAGAATTACTTTACAATGGAGAAGGCTACCAGACCTGACATTAATCAAGTGACCAAACCAAATGTTATTTATAATTCATCAAATTGAAATCATGTGTCACCTAATAAGATGCAGTGATGTCACTTCTGTGATATTTTTGCCCTGGAAACCCAACCTGAATCTAATCATGAGGAAACATCAGACTGACACAAACTGTAGGACGTTCCACAAGGCTGCCCTATCATCTTCAGAAATGTCAAGGGCATGAATTTCAAGGAAAGATGGAGAACTGTTCTAAAGTATTTGGGAGTTAGAGGACATTCATGCCAGAATTTATTCTCATTTGGGGAGGAGGGTGTCTTTGTACTTTACTTGCAACTTTTTCAAAAGTTTGAATTTTTTTCAAAACTAAAAACGATAGCACCAAAATAGATGTATTTTCTAGCTCCATCCATTAAAGAGAATCAGAAACAGTGATTGGCCAGTAGCAGTGAGTGCCTCCTATGCCCAGATTATGAATTCTAAATACCATTTTCCACCAAAAGGAATCAGAATTCCTTAAAGAGTATTAGAATACAGGTCTAATATTGGAAATATACAAGATAAGCCGAGAACATTTTATCACTCCTGAGACAGCAAGGAAACTACCAACAACTACTAAGGTTGGGTAGGAAAAATTCAGAAACAAGCTTGAAGAGGCCAAATATGGGACTCATTTGGCCCCGAATAAGAATATAAGTGCTGGGGTGCCTGGGTGGCTCAGTCCATTAAGCATCTGACTCTTGATTTAGGCTCAGGTCATGATCTCATAGTTCATGTGATTGAGACCTGCTTCGGGCTCTGTGCTGACAGTGTGCAGCCTGCTTGGAATTCTCTCTCTCTACCCCTCCCCTGCTCTCTCTCTCTCAGAAATAAATAAACTACAAAAAAAAAAAAAAGAATAATAAGTGTAGTAGGTTAAACACATTAAAATTCTTAAAACCCATGAGTTTATAATAATATTAATAAAAACAATAAAAAGAACTGATAGGTCATCTTTGACTGATATAGTGGGGGGACCAACTTATTCTGAACACTAGAAAACAAAACAAAAATAAAAAAGGAAGGGGAAGAAAGAATTCAATCTGCCTTTCCTGTAGGCATTTTATACCAATCCTACAGGATTGAAGAATCCTATAAGATCTCCTCAAAGTAGTCATTATTTGAGGATAAAGGCTTCTTTTTTTTTTAACATTTATTTATTTTTGAGACAGAGAGAGACAGAGCACGAACGGGGGAGGGTCAGAGGGAGACACAGAATCCGAAGCAGGCTCCGGGCTCTGAGCTGTCAGCACAGAGCCCGACGTGGGGCTCAAACCCACGGACCGCGAGATCATGACCTGAGCTGAAGTCGGAGGCTTAACCGACTGAACCACCTAGGCGCCCCTAAAGGCTTCTATCTGTAAGAATCCCAGCTTGTGAGTGAATATACAGTACTGAAATCATCAAAGCCCCTATGAGCTAGGGGACCCAGATAATGATCAGCAGTGTTCACTAAAATCACAAAAAGATCAGATGTTATACACCTCTTAATGGCACAGCATCACCTATGAAGTATTCTTTTCAAAAATCACACCTCACTTGTATACATCTCACTGTCAGTTTATAGGTAATATCTGGGACAGAGGAATAAGTTTTAAAATTGTGACCAGAATAAGGGCGCCTGGGTGGCTCAGTCAGTTAAGCGTCTGACTTTGGCTCAGGCCATGATCTCGTGGTTTGTGAGTTCAAGCCCTGTATTAGGCTTCTTTCTGCTGTCCGTGGAGAGCCCACTTTGGATCCTCTGTCTCCCTCTCTCTCTCTGCCCCTGCCCTGCCTCACACATGCTGTCTCTTTTTCTCTCTCAAAAATAAATAAACATTTAAAAAAATTAAGGGGCTCCTGGGTGGCTTAGTTGGTTAAGTGTCTGACTTCAGCTCAGGTCATGATCTTATAGTTTGTGAGTTCGAGCCCCACGTCAGGCTCTGTGCTGACAGCTCAGAGCCTGGAGCCTGCTTTGGATTCTGTGTCTCCATCTCTCTGCCCCTCTCCTGCTTGCACTCCCTCTGTCTCTCTCTGTTTCAAAAAATAAATAAACATTAAAAATTTTTTAAAAAATTAAAGCAGCACCTGGGTGGCTCAGTTGGTTAAGTGTCTGACTCTTGGTTTCACCTCAGGTCATGATCTCACGGTTCATGGGTTCAAGCCCCATGTCGAGGTCTGCACTGACAGCTGTGGAGCCTGCTTGGGATCCTTTCTCCCCTTCTCTTTCTGCCCCTCCCCTCCTCGCTTTCTATCTCTCTCTCTCTCTCAAAGTAAATAAATATTTTACTTATTTTTTTTAATTTTTTAAAATGTTTATTTATTTTTGAGACAGAGACAGAGCATGAACGGGGGAGGGGCAGAGAGAGAGGGAGACACAGAATCAGAAGCAGGCTCCAGGCTCTGAGCCATAAGCCCAGAGCTTGACGCGGGGCTTGAACTGACCGTGAGATCGTGACCTGAGCTGAAGTCGGACGCTTAACCGACTGAGCCACCCAGGCGCCCCGAAATCAACATTTTATTAAAAAAATTAAAAATTTAACCAGTATAATTGAGAATATGGGAAACTCTATAGGAAAAATGATCTGGTTTCTTCAACAAATCAAGTGCACAAGGAAAAAGAGGGAGCATAAACATATAGTTTCAAAGAAATTTAAGAGACATATCAACCAAATACTATGTGAACATTTGGGGGAAGTTTGAAACTGCCTGGTTATCTTATGACAACACAGATTTGCTTCAAAACAATCCATTTGGGGAGATTAGAAATGGAGGGGGCAGTGATACAGTTGAAAGAAGGGTGGCCATGAGTTCATCTCTTTTTTTAAAATCTGAGTGATCAGTTCATAGCAGTTCATTGCTCTCTAATTCTGTTATGCTTTAAATTCTCCATAAGAAACATTTCTAAATGTAGCTAACCCAATGTGCCTGTTGACTTCCGCCTAGGTTGTTCTGGCTCTAGTGCCTTCCTTAGCTCCAACCACTTCTGAGGGGAGCAGGAGATCCTCTGTCATGTTGTGTTAATGGTATCCCCTGGAACAGAAAACTTTCATCTTTCTCCACCCAACAAGAAGGGAACAGAAACAAGAGAAGAGGTAGATGAGGTGGGCAGTGTTGGGCCTTGGACTTAGAGCCTTCAATAGCAAACATAAAAATCGCTTGTGAGGTTCAAATATCTGAGATAATATACACGAAAGAGCCTGTATGTAGAAAATGATATGCAAACATAAAGTGAGATTGTTTTTATTTTCAATTCCTTCTCCCGAAAAGAATTTTTCTTGGCCCCAAGCTATAAGAATATAGGAAAAAATGAGTATAAGGGAATTTTAATTATTCAACCCTAAGAGACATCTCTCTTTGATTTTCTGCAACCACATAACACTGAATTTGCTAACCTGGGGATCCTGACATCTGCGCCCTGTGGTAGAGCTACCTGGGCCAGCCCATCAACTGGTTGCAGGGAGAGAGATCAGGAGGGAGGGAAGAAAGGAGGGACAGTGGGTGGGATCTTGCCCAAGTGCTGAAGTGTATGAATCAGAGTTGGCTGGAACCATGTATTAGCACTAGGTTGGCCATGCAAATGACACAGCTGGATTTTCTGGTTCTAGCCCTGGGCCAGCATCCCATGCTTCTGGGCACAGAAGGACATTTGGGGAAGCTGTCCATTTGGCAAAGGAGCTCCACCGCTCCTCTGGGTCTGGGGAATCCGAAGGTGGGCAGGTGAGTCTGAGATGAATTCCATGGGACTCAAGGTACCATTCCCCAAAACTTCCCCTTGCCTCAGCACTGAATGTCAATCACACTCTCCAAAAAGGTGCATGGTTGGAGCTTTCTGGACCTAATGGGATCCATTTAAGAGGAAACCAAGGTGGCATAGAAGCCCAGATTGGTGTGTAGAGGCCATGACACTGTGGGCAAGAGTTCTGCCTCTTGGTGACCTGGTCACTTACTCTTCCTCCCTGGGTCCAAGTTACCCCAGGTCTTGAGGAGGGAAAACTTTTCTTGCAAAATCTCATCAGGTAATTCTGATCACACAGCGTAGAGACCATGTGCTCAACCTCATGGTCACTAAGTCTCCTTCTGCTATTCGGAGTCTGTTCCTACCTGATCCTTTGCCTTTCTCTGAACCGTTTTCATTTAATTCAAATAGATGGGAAGTGCTCATTCAAGGGTCGGCTGAAAGGAAAACTGACATTTCCTGAGGAGATTTCTGTGCTGGGTACTTTACCAACTTCATCGCTGTGTTCTCCGGCCAGAAGACAGTCATAGACTGTAAATAATACTTTCAGCAGGTTGTCTTTCTCCCCTTTTCTGACTCTGAAATGGCAATGGCTACTCTGCTGGGATTCTCCTCACACTGTCAGGAGGGGGGATGGTTGGAAATGGGAATGAGAACTCACATTTCTTTTTTGCTATTTCATTTACATTTAATCTCTTAAACACAAAAGTTGTATAAAAGAAACATCTGAGTGTGGTTTTAAAAGTCTAATGAAAAACAGTAACCATCTGTTTAACCTCTCCCTACGTTCCAAAACCTTTTCCCCACCAACCATTGCTACTTAACTCTACAATATAAAAATAATATGATTATGTTTTTTTCTTGAAACATCAGTTTTAGACATTTCTGTTATGATAGTATATGATATTGTCTCTCTTTTAATCTCTCCCACCTGTTGTCTCCCCATCCTCTCAATATAGTTAAATTACTATTTTTTATTTTATATCAGTAATCAGGGTTTACATCATTAAGATTTTGTAAATACTGTTTGTGGTAGAGTCAAGTAGCACTCTGATTGCATCGTCTTTCCTGCATAGTTTTTTTTTTCCTGGAGTTATTAATTGCTCTTTTTTTACTTGCATAACTGTCCATACTTCTTTTTGGAAGCTCCATTATATAATCTACTGTATCCCTTACATTATCAGGTCTGTGTTTTTTCCTAGAGAATTCTCTTTCAGAGCACTCCATATTTCTCCAGTCTGGACAAGTCACTCACTAGTTCTGCTATAGAGTGTCCTCTAGGACTTTTTTTTCGCTACACCTCTAGTTGCAACCCCATTTCCTGGAATCTATGACTTCTATCTGGGTTTACCTTTTTGTTTTGGTGGCACCTATTCTGTAGTTTCCTAGGGTAGTGTGGATGGGAACTACATTTTCTTTTTTATTTTTTCAATTTTTCTTTTTTAATGTTTGTTTATTTTTGAGAGAGAGGGAGAGAGAGAGAGAGAGAGAGAGAGAGAGAGAGAGAGCATGGGTGAGGGGCAGAGAGAGAGGGAGACACAGAATCTGAAGCAGGCTCCAGGCTCTGAGCTGTCAGCACAGAGCCCAACACAGGGCTCAAACTCATGAAACTCAAGATCATGGCCTGAGCTGAAGTCAGATGCTTAACCTACTGAGCCACCCTGGTGCCCTGGGAACTAAATTTTCTGAATCTTGGCATGTTTGGAAATCATTTCTCTTCTCCTCTCACACTAAGCTGATAGATTAACTGGATATAGAAAATAATTTTCTGTCATAATTTTAAGATACATTTACTCTGGAGGAGTCCAATGTAATTCTTATCCTTTGTGTGTATTTTGTTGGTATTGTTCTGTCTCTGGAAGCTTTTTGAGTTCTTTGCATTATGCTTGGTATCCTGAAATTTTAGGATCAAACATTTAGGTTTAGATCTTTTAAAATTCTTTGTTCTGGGATCTTGGCAGGTTCTTTTAATCCAGTCATGTTCTCTTTAGTTCTGTGACTATTTCTTACATTATTTATTTGATAATTTCTTCTTTTCCACCTTCTCTTTCTTTGGACTTTCTGTTAGTCAGTTGTTGAACCTCTTGGATTAATCCCTTATTTTTCTTATCTTTTCTCTCTTATTTCTTATTTCTGTATTCTACTTTCCCAGAAATGTCCTCAATCTTGTCTTCTAACCCTTCTGTTAAAAGTTTTCTTTTATCTATTAATTTCTAAGAACTCTTTCTTGTCAAATGATTATTCCTTTATCATAGCACCTTGTTCTTGTTTTATGGCCTCTCATATCTATGAATGTATGAGATTGAGTGTTCATATTTAACAATGAGAAACTACAAGCATTGACTGTAAGCTCTGTGTTGCTTATCACTTTAGGGTGAATGGGATGAAACTTCCCCATTTCTTTAGAAGACATTACCCCCCCCCCCCCCCCAGAATATTAGCATCTGGAAGTTTTTTCCTTAGGCACCATTCAGTTCCCCTAAAGAATCCTATTTTCCTACCTGGGAAAAAGATGCCAATTAGCAGGTAGGGCAAGAGAAAGGGGCTAGAGATCTGCTGCTCCATAGTCAGACTTTCAACTAATCCTTTCCAGCCCTGAATCTCACCCTCATTATTTGGTGCCTGGATCCTTAAGTACATAACTTCTTCAGTTCTCTTTCTTCCAAGAATAAATGCTATCTCCTGCTTAAGAAATAAGTATCTGGCTGCTAGAATTCTGAAGGTAGACAAGTTTCCAACCTATGTCCTAATTTTTCTCCCATGCCTCATTCTACCCTCCTCCCTACCTGGTGCCTTCACATTCTGAGTTTTTCCAGGGGTCTATGGCATGGATTGGCTTTCTCCTTATTAATGTTATTCTCCACTAGCACATTTCTTCTTTCCAGTGCTAAAATAGTTACTACCCCTTCCATCATCAAAGCTGCCTCTTCCACAACATCCAGTCAGTCTTCAAGCTCCACTGATTTTTCCTCTCAGTCACTTCTCATACTTACCCATTTTCCCCTTCTCTGTGTTCACTTCACCTCTGTTGTCTCTTGCCCGGTTCACTCCCACAGGCTTCTTCTAACAATCTCTTCACCTTCTTGTGTATTCCTCTCCTTCAGTCAGCTCTTCATCCTGTAGCCACACAAATATGATCATTTCATTTCCCTGCTGAAAGCCTCTATTAAAGCATAGACTTAGGATAAAATCTAAACCCCAGCATAAATAGCCAACCTCCATTGTCCTCTTCAGCTTATCCCCTCCCTGATGTCCTTCCTACCACACACACTCCATCTCTGGCCATTCTAAACTATTTCTGTTCCTTAAGCCATGCTTTCTTTTACTGCAAAGCCTATGCGCATGTTGTTTCTTTGCTTTCCTTTTTCTTTTCAAAAACTTTTCCTGTATTGACAAACTCAGCTTAGATGCCATAACCACGGGAAAGATGTTCCTCGTCCCCAAACTACTATGTGCTCCTATATATAGCCCTAGGGCAGCACTACTTGTCCTTCCTAAGTAAGCTACAAGCTCCTTTGGAACAGGGACATAATTTGGTTACCACTGCATTCCCAATGCCTAGCACAGCACTTTGGACATAGTAGGCACTCAATAAATAGTTGTTGAACAAATAGACATGTAAGTAAATGGTTAGATTCCCATATTCATGTGAAGAAAGTGAGGTTTGGAGAGGCCAAGCAAATCATTCAAGTTCACCCAGCTAAGAGCTGCATTGAGGTCCCTCTTCCAAGGCCTGTCAGCCCCTGTTTGATGATGGGTGCTCCCTCTTTCAAGCTGCACTTGCTTTCCTAGGCCCTGGCCTCTGCCTCAGGTATGTTAACCTTGGCTACTGAGGGATTAAATTTCCAGTGTCCTCTGGAGTGGCTTTACCATCAGCATTGATTTTCAGTTGCTCCTGCCTGGGTCTGCCAACATCCTGCCATGGATTTCTGGTAGCCAAGTGCCCATAATAAAAGACACTAGCCCCAGAGGAAGGCAGATGGGGGGCCATTCCCCATTCTGTACCAGGCTCTTTGGACCTATGCTTCCTTTTCCCCTCCCTTCCTTAACCACCCTTAGCACTCATTTTCCCAGCCCTTGGCACCCACAGAAACCCAGACTATGAGGATTTTTATGGGGGAAGTGGGTGGGAAGTGTGAGAGAGGCAGCTTGTTGGTACCCTTACTAATTAGTGCCTTAATGAGCAGAGGTGTGGGTTCTATTTTGGCCCAATTCAGAGGACACTGCCCTCTGGGGAGACATTGAGGCTGGAAGTTTCAGATTATTTTGCAGCTTTTGAAGCAAACATCCACTCAGAAAACATGATGTCACCAAGGATGGTTTGATTACCCTGTAGGGTGCTGGCAGCAAAGACTCCCCTCCCTCATCTCCAGCTCATGCTCCTTCGGGAGACAGACAGGAAGAGCACTCATTTCAAAACAGGAACGATGCTCCGAAGGGAGTTGGCTCAGTGTCTTCCGGCTGCGAGTATGAGTGTGTGTGTGTGTGTGTGTGTGTGTGTGTGTGAGACAGAGAGAGAGAGAGAGAGAGAGAGAGAGAGAGATCCAGAAACAAACCCCATGCAGGGGCTCTGTAAATACTTCTGTTAACTGGTTCCCCAGCTAGTTCAGGAAGTTTCCTTCTAGTCCAGCCCAGGCCAGGGTTTTCATTATCGACCCTAAGAAAAGTGAAGGGAACACTGACTGAGGTTTCTTTTGCTGTCACTAGTGCCTTACTCTCCAAGAGGCCAGTCCGGCGCCCCAGGAAACTGGCAGGAGGACAGGCCCTCCATGCCCATGCTTTCCTCCTGCCCCCTTCCCTCCTGCCCTCCTTTTCGTTTTCCTTTGATTCCTTCCTCATTTCAGACGTTCCTCTCTCTTCTTTTTCTCTTTCCTCCTGCTTCCTCTTCTCCCCCTTTCACCTTAAGCTAATACTATCCATTAGCAGATGCCAGCCCCTAGTTCTGCTAAACGTCTTATGTGTAGTGTGTCATTGGTGAGAATTCTTTTTTCCCCTGGAAATATCTCACACAAGCAACCCTTGCTTGTTGTAAAAAAAAAAAAAAAAAAAATCCAAGTGACCCAAAACAACAAGATAATTAAAGTTCACCCCGTCATCACGTTGTTGACATTTTGGTGCGTGTTCTCCCAGATTTCTCTGTGAGAATAAGAGTAGGAGGTTCTTGAGGAGTCAGGAGGCCTGGCTTTGACGCCGAAGCTCCATCCTGAGCAAATCACAAGCCCTCCCCGCTCGCCTCTGGATCTCCGTTTTTCCTCAGGCGACGCCTGGATGGCAGGAAAAGACCTCAGCTGTGCCACCTGCTACCACACCCAGGTTGACGGACCAGATTTTTTCTCTCAAGGGAGCCCCAGCCTTGTGGCCTTTTGCCACCAGTTCGAGAATCAGACCTGGCTTCTCGGCCCAGCTACACACCCCCTCACATCCCTTTGGGCCTCACCCCTGCCTTCTCAGCTTTCACTTTTTCTGCTAACGCACTGGAAACTGCAGCGTGCTCCTGTCTTCCCTCCACCTGCACTAACAAACACAAAGTGCTACCCCAAGCACTATTACCCGCGGTTCTAAATGTCCTCTGCCAGGCGCAGGTGCTGCAAAGCAGAGTGCTAAGGGGACCTGGGCACGGCTCCTTTCTGCTTTGGTGGACCCTGCTGGCAGCAGGCAGAGGAGGCTCCTCTCCTGTGCGGCTCAGGGCTGTTTCTTCCCCTGGAGCGCTGTGGCCAAGTTTCCACGGCCCTGCGTTCAGGGACCCTGGGCCAGGGCTGTGGGTGTGGGCAGCTTTCT
This sequence comes from Felis catus, assembly GCF_018350175.1. NCBI lineage: Eukaryota > Metazoa > Chordata > Mammalia > Carnivora > Felidae > Felis > Felis catus. The sequence goes on along the minus strand of NC_058371.1, from coordinate 48,964,470 downwards.
GTTCCATGCGGGTTCTCAACAGGAAGGGCTTTCATGTGGGCGCCAGCAGGACTCCCGGGCGGGCTTCACCCTGGCAGGGCCTGAGGAGGGAGGCTGCGCGTGTGAAAGACACTCTGTTGGGGAGCTGGTTGGTGGGACGGAAAGACAAAAGGGAGAGAGGCCAGGCAGGTCAAAACTTTTGTCCAGGCCGAGGGCAGAAAGACCGGCCGACCTTGGGGAAATGAGACACTGTAGCCTTTTCCACCCACGAAGAGGCCTTGGCAGAGATGCAGGGGAGAAAAATCTGTTGGGAGGGAATGGAAAACAGTTTCTCCTCCCTGCCTCTGCCCCGGCTCATGGAGCCTAATCAGGTCAAGCATCCAGTCCACTGCCAGACACAGTGGCATTGTTTAAATCCCCAGCCTCCCCAACCCCCAGCCTCTCTCCCCACTGAGAACGGAGTTCTGGCAAAGGAGCCCCTGAGGGACAGGCCTGAGAGGACAGAGGCCCAAGGTCTGGGAGGGAGGGTCACTTCCTCGTCGCTCTCTCCTCCCGCCCACTGGGTATTTTTCTACCCGGGACCTGAAGAGGAAAACAAGCCTGCCCCTGGAAAACCTGAAGGCTGTTTTTGTTTATATAAAGTTACTTTCCAACCGAACTGCTCCCTGGAAGGTCAGCACTAAGACCAGGCTGCGCTGGCACTCGAGAGTGGCTTTGGGAGGCGTGGGGAGAAAGGAAATCGTTGGCCACTTGGGGTCAGATGACTTCCCCGGAGTGGGGAAATGGTAGGGCAGGAGGTGGGGAGCGGAGCTTCCTGGAGATGGGGCCCTGGAAGGTGTTCGCTCTCCATAAAACTTAAACAGGGCTTGTTTATCTGCCTTCTGGAACACCCAGTGTCATGGTAGAGAGGCCAGAGCCACGGGCACGACACAGTGAGCTTGGCATTTGGGCCTGGATCTACCACTGCCTCTGGCTTCACCTCTTTGGGCCTGTTTGCGTGAGGGCATCCAAACAGAACCTTGAGATCCCTCCCTGCGTGTATTTGCCTGGGACTCTCCCAGTTTTGGTAATGAAAACGTGGGTGGGTGGTCACGTCGGTCCCAGGCCTCAAGCAGCTTGTGATCTAGAAACAATGTTCATAATAGCATGTGATGAGTGACCTAACACAGGTAACATAAAGCCATGGGACTTGGTGATGGTAGAGACTAGCTCTTGGGAGGGGAGCTGAGAAGTTTCACCATGGCGACAGCTTCCTGAATGGGAAGGTAGGGATAGACTTCTTTTTTTAGCCTACTGTATTTAGGTATAATTAATAAAGAATACAATGTACATACCTCAATGTACACTTCAATGAATTTTGGCAAGTGCATATATCCATGTGACTATGACACCAATCAGAATATTTACTTCGCCCCCAAAACTTCCTTAGTGCTCCTTTGCAGCCAGTCCCATCCTGTCCATCCTATACCCGGTAACCACTTACCTGGTTTCTGCAACTATACATTCATTTCACCCGTTCGAGAACTTCATCTAGATGAAATCATACAGTCCGTGCTCTTTAGCGTCTGACTTCCTTTGCTCGGTTTTTGAGATTCACCAGAGATGTTGTGTCAGTGATTTGTGCCTTTTTTTACTCTGGCGTATGGATATAAGACAATTTGTTGGGCGCCTGGGTGGCGCAGTCGGTTAAGCGTCCGACTTCAGCCAGGTCACGATCTCGCGGTCCGTGAGTTCGAGCCCCGCATCAGGCTCTGGGCTGATGGCTCAGAGCCTGGAGCCTGTTTCCGATTCTGTGTCTCCCTCTCTCTCTGCCCCTCCCCCGTTCATGCTCTGTCTCTCTCTGTCCCAAAAATAAATAAACGTTGAAAAAAAAAAAAAGACAATTTGTTTACCCTTTTACCTATTGATGGCTATTTCAGTTGTCTCCAAGTTTTTTTGCTATGTGAATAATGCTGTCGTGACTATTACATATAAGTCTTTGCATCCCTTGGGTAAATATCTAGAAGTGGATTTGCTGGATCATTTGTTAGGTATATGCTCAAACTTGGGGCGCCTGTGTGGCTCAGTTGGTTAAGTGTCCAACTCTTGATCTCAGCTCAGGTCATGATCTTGGGGTTTGTGGGCTCGATCCCTGCACAGAGCCTCAGGTTGACAGCGTGGAGCCTGCTTGGGACTCTCTCTCTGCTTCTCTCTCTCTCTCTCTCTCTCTCTCTCAAAATAAATAAATAAAACATTAAAAATAAAGCGTATGCTCAAACTTACAGGGGATTGCCTAACTTCTCCAAAGTGGTTGCATCAATTTTACAATCCCACCATCAGTGGATGAAGGTTCTGGTTTCTCTGCATCCTCGTCAAGATTTGGTATTGTCAATTTTTAAAATTTAAGCCATTGTAGTGCAATCTCATTGTGGTTTAACTTTCATTTCTCCGATAAGGAATGAGCACTTTTCATGCACTTACGTGTCATTCGTAGATCTTCTTTGCAAAATTTCTGTTAAAGTCCTTTCCCTATTTTTAAATTGGGCTATATGTCTTTTTAAAATTTAATTGTTAGAGTTATGTATATACCCTGACTGAAAGTCCTTTGTCTAATATATGCATTGCAAATATTTTCTCCCATTCTGTGGTTTGCCTTTTTATTTTCCTAAAGGTATATTTTGAAGAACAGAGCATTTTAATTTTGATAAAGTATAACTTACCAAGATTTTTCTTTTATGGCTTGTGACTTTTGTATACTAAGAAATCTTTGCCTATCACAAGGTCATGAAAATTATCTCTTATATATCCTTCTAGAAGTTTTATAGACTTAGTTCTTACATTTATGTCTGTGGTCATAAAAGATAAATTTTTGTTGTGTGGTATGTATGAGGTAATGTTGAGCTTAATTTGTTCAATATGGAAAAAATCGTTTGTTGAAAAGACTTCTTTCCTTATTGAAATTCTTTAGTGTCTTAGAGGAAAATCAGTTGATGGTGTATGTATGGCTCTATCTGCATTTTCTGTGTGATTTAATTGATCTGTATGTTTATCTCTACACTATTATCACACTGTCTTGATTACTGTTACTTTAGAGTAACTCTTGATATCAAATATTAAAAGACTTCTAACTTAACTCCTCTTCAAAATTCTGTTGGCTTTTTCTAGGCCCTTTGCATTTTCACATATATATTTTAGTATCAGTTTGTCAATTAAAAAAAAATCTGCTGGGATTGTATTGAGAATGCATGGGATCTGTAGATGAATATAGAGAGAATGGGCATCTTAATAATATTGAACGTTCCTATATGTGAACATGATACATATTTCCATTTGTAAAGATAGCTTAAAATTTCTCTCGGCAATGTTTTATAGTTTTCAATATAGAGATCATGCACATCATTTGTAAAGTTTTCCCTACGTATCATGTTTCTATTACTATTGCTAGATAATTTTTTAAATTTAATTTTCCAATTATTTTGCTCCTGGTATATAGAAATGCAGTGGGTTTTAGTGATTGGCCACCTATCTTGGGACATTGATAAACTCACTTATTAATAATTGTTTTCTTATAGATGCCTTAGGGTTTTCTATATAAACAACCCTGCTGTCTATGAATAAGTACAGCTTTACATTTTTCTTTCCAATATTTATTTCTTTATTTCCCTTATTTCCCTGGGGAAGACCTCCAGAAAAATATTGAATAGAAGGGTAGGAGGTTAGATCCTTGCCTTATTCCTAATTTTAGAGAAAGACTATAGTCTTTCACCATCAAATATAGGATTAGCTGTAGTGTGTTTTTTATAGATGTTCTTTATCAAGTTGAAGAAATTTCTTTCTATTTATAATTTGCTGGAATTACTTTTTAAAATTGTGAAATGCTATTGGATTTTGTTAAGTTACTCTTCTACATCCATTAAAAAGATTGTATAAGTTTCCTCCTTTGTTTTGTTAATGTGGTAAATTACCTTGATCAGTTTTCAAATGTTAAAATAATCTCTAATTTCTAGGATAAACCTATTTGGTCATGGTACATTATCTTTTTTTTTTTTAATCTATTGTTGCACAGGCACCTGGGTGGCACAGTCGGTTAAGCATCCGACTCTTGATCTCGGCCCAGGTCATGATCTCACAGTTCCTGGGTTCCAGCCCTGCGTCGGGCTCTGCGTTGGCAAGTGCAAAGCCTGTTTGGGATTCTCTCTCTCCCTCTCTCTCCCTGCTCTTCCCCCACTCATGCTTGCACGCGTGCTCTTTCTCTCAAATAAATAAACTTAAAAAAAAGAATTTCAATAAGTTTATGTGTCTATAATTATCTTCATTGTAATGCCCCTGTCTGGTTTTGTTACCAGATTTATACTGGCTGTCTCCGTCTGTTCGGGTTACTATAACAAAATAACACAGACTGGGTAGCTTATAAACAAGAGACATCTATTTCTCATAGTTCTGGAGTCTGAGAAGTCCAAGATCAAGGTGCTGGCTGAGTTGGTGTCTGGTGACAGCTCATTTCCTGGTTCATAGTCTTCTTTTTTGCTGTGTCTTCAGGTGGTAAAAGGGGTAGGGGACTTCTCTTAGGTCTTTTTTATAAAGGCACTAAATCCAGTTTATGAAGGCTATTTCCTCATGAACCAGTTACCTCCCAAAGGCTCCACCTCCTGATACCATTACCTTGGAGGTTAGGATTTCAACATAAGAATTTTGGGGGGACACAATTATTCAGTCTATAGTACTGGCCTCATGATAAATTGAGAACATTCCCCTTTTCCTCTATTTTCTGAAACAGTTTGCATATGAATGATATTATATCCTTCTGAAGAATTTTATAGAATTCATCTGTGAAATTATCAGAGACTGGTGCTCACTTAATGAGAATTTTCCTTATATTAAAAATTCAATTTCTATAACACATATAGTATTATTCAGATTTTAAATTTCTTCTTGAGTTAGTTTTTATAAGTTGTGCTAATCAAGCAATAAGTCCAATTTGTCTCAGTAATCAAATGCATTGGCATAAAATTGTTCATAATATTCCCTTATTATTTTTTAACGTCTGTTTGATCTATGGTAATAGTCCTTTTTCATTTATGATATTGGAATTTATATGTTCTCTTTTTTGTTTTTTATTAATCTTCCTAGGTGTTTATCAGTTTTATTAATTTGTTTAAATAACCTATTTTTGGCCTTGTTAACACTCTCTATTGTTTGTACGGCTTCTGTTTCATTGATTCTTATTGTTCTATTATTCTTTTCCATCTACTTACTTTAGGTTTAATTTGCTCTTCTATATCTAGTCTCTTTTTTTAATTTTTTAATGTTTATTTTATTTTTTAATATTTATTTATTTTTGAGAGAGAGAGAAAGACAGAGACAGAGACAGAGCATGAGCATGAGCATGAGCATGAGCAGGGGATGGCAGAGGGAGAAAGGGAGACAGAGAATCCAAAGCAGACTCCGGGTTCTGAGCTGTCAGCACAGAGCCTGACACAGGGCTCAAACCTGCAAACCACGAAATCATGACCTGAGCCAAAGTTTGACACTTAACCAACTGAGCCATGCAGGCACCCCTATATCTAGTTTCTTAAAGTTGATTTTAACCGTTCTTCCTATCTAATAGAAATACTTAAGGCTATAAATTTCCCTCTAAAAACTGCTTTAGCTGTATCTTATAAATTTACATAGGTTGCATTTTTCTCTTTCATTCTAAATATTTCCTAATATCTCTTATGATATCTTTTTGACCAAGGTGTCACTTAGTAGTGTGATATTCAATTCACAATTATTTGGAGGATTTTCTAGACATCTTATTTTCATTGATTTCTAGTACAATTCCCTTATAGTCAGAGATATTTTTTTTTCAACGTTTATTTATTTTTTTGGGACAGAGAGAAACAGAGCATGAACGGGGGAGGGGCAGAGAGAGAGGGAGACACAGAATCGGAAACAGGCTTCAGGCTCTGAGCCATCAGCCCAGAGCCCGACGCGGGGCTCGAACTCACGGACCGCGAGATCGTGACCTGGCTGAAGTCTGACGCTTAACCGACTGCGCCACCCAGGCGCCCCTAGTCAGAGATATTTTATGTAAGATTCCAATCTATTAAAATTTACTGAGACTTAACTTATGACCCAATATATGTTTTATTTTGATGGCATATATTTCCTTGAAAGGAATGTTTATTATGCTTTTATTTGGCATGGCATTCTATAATTACCAACTCCAGTTGCTTCAGATTTTCTATACAATTACTAGGAGTTTTTGGGGGTACTTATTGTTAATCACTGAGTGAGAGGTGTTAAAATACCCAACTATGACTGTGAGTTTCTTTCTTTGGTTCTGTTATTTTTGCTTCTTGAATTTTGAAGCTCTGTTATTAAGTTTATACATGTGTAACAGTGTTATGTCTTCCTGGTGAATTATCTCTTTTATCATTGTGACATATTCTTCTTTATCTCCTTTAATGTCTTGAAGTCTGTTTTACCTGGTATTAAGATAGCCCTGCCAGCTTTCTTATGCATACTGTTGGCATGGTAGATCTTTTGCCATTTGTCACTTCCAATCTATCTTTGTACTTAGAGCACCTCTATGTAGAGAGTATCTAATTGGGTCTTTTTAAAAAACCTGGCCTGACAAAAAGCAAACAAATGAATGAAAACAAACGAACAAAAACAAAAACAAGCAAAAAAAACCCAACCTAGCTTGACAATCTCTGAATTTTAATTAGTGTTTAGTCCTTCAGCATTTAATGTAACTATTATTATGATAGAGTGCAAGTCTACTACCTTGTATTTGTTTTCCATGTGTTTATCTGTTCCTTTTGTCTTCTATTCTTCTGTTGCTGCTTTCCTGCCTTTCCATGGTTAATTAAATAATTTTTAATATTCTAGTTTACTTTTTCTATTGGCTTCTCAGCCATACATCTCACTATTATATTTTAGTGTTTGCTTAGGGTTAATAATAAGCATTTTAACTTATAAGTCTACCTACTTAGATTCAATATTATACTGCTTTTCACTTTATAACTCACATTTCCTATTTCTTACTTTGCACCTGACCCTCCCACTTCACACATCCCATTTCACTAATGTAATAACCTTACAACAGCACAATTTCATTTACACGTTTCCCCTTGTTCGAAGTACAATTGCTATATCTGCTTAAAATATTGCAGATACATACATTATAAATGTTCTACAATGTTATTATTTTTCTTAAAAAGCCAGTTATCTTTTAGCACAATTTAGAGAAGATAAAGATTCCATAAATTTTAATATTTATCCATTCATTTACCATTTCTGCTGTTCTTCATTCCTTTTTATAGATATGAGTTTCTTTCTAATATTTCTTGTTAGTATGAAAAATATACTTTATCAATTCTTCTAATGCAGATATTCAACTCTGAATTCTGTCAGCTTTAATTTTTCTGAAGATATCTTTTTTTATCCTCATTTTTGAAGGATGTTCTCAATGGGTATAAATTCTATGTTGACAATATTTTCTTTTAAAACCTCAAAGATTTTATTCCATTGTTTCTTGTGTCTGTTGATTCTGATTTAAAAATTAGGGTCATATCATTGACCCTCTGTATATGATGTGTGTTTTATTCTCTAGATGTTTCTAAGATTTTCTCTATATCTTTGGGTTTTAGCAGTTTGCCTAGTAGGTGTGATTTTCTTTCTATTCTCAATTTTTCTTCTGGTTCTCCAATTTCATGCATGTTGGATTATTTGCCATTATCCCCAAGTACCCCTGGGGGTTCTGTTTGTTTTTCCTGCTGTATTTTTTCCTTCAGTTTGGATAATTTCTATTGATTTATCTTCAAGTTTTTCTGACTTTTTCTTTTCTGTTGCCAATGCAATGTTAATTCCATCCAATGAATATTTTATTTCAGTTATTATAATTTTCAGTTTTAAAATTCCCATTTTTTATAGCTTTCACTTTTCTGTGAGATTTCCTGCTTTGTTATTTATTATAACTGTGTATTCATTTAATTCTTTAAATATATTTATTATCATATTAATATATTATCTTTGCTAACACTTGGGTAACCTCTGGATCAGTATTTATTGCTTTTTTTTCTTGACAATGGTCACATTTTTTTCTTGACAATGGTCACATTTTTTTGTTGTTTTTTGTTCTTTTGGGGGGCCATGTCTAGTAATTTTTGGATATTATGGATGACACATTTTAGAGACTATGGAATCTGTTATTCTCTTCAGTAGAGTATTGATTTATGTTCTAATAATCAGTTCAATCACTGACTGATCCCTTTGAACTTGATTTGATTTGATGTTTTTTTATGGCAAGTTTGTTATTCCCGCCTTCAAACTTTATGGGACTCAGCCTCCAAACTTTCTCTCTTGGACATTTTCCAGAGCTTGGCTTTAGTTTTTTTTTAGAATGAGCCTAAGATAAGCCTTGATCTAGAGTGTAGTTCTTACTCCTAAAGCACAACTTTTCTGATGTCTCAGCCTGATGCTGAAGATGTTGACAAATTATTAATAATATCACTCCACTCTGCTGTTATGTATCTCCAATATCTCCAGGACTTCATGATCTCATGTCTCTGTTCTGTTCTCAGCCCATATTAGTGTCACAAGTAATCCTTTGTAGTCTTTACCTGTGTGTATACAGCCCTCACCCAATGCTTCATGGGTAACCCAAACACAACTTTTGGGCCTTTCATATGCACATCCCTTTCTCATTCATTGCCCTGCTCTGTAGTCCCCACTGCTTCAGCTACCCCTCTTGAACTCTGCATGCTGACTCCTCAGCTCAGCAAGACTGCTATGCTTAGATTAGACTTTAACCCTCTGCCCTCTTTTACAAAATTGTCTCCAGGGTGATCATGAGTTCACCTTGTGGGTTTTCTTTCTCTTGGGGACTGGAGTCTTGCACTGCCCATTATCCACTGCCTGAAAACAGTTGTGTCATGTATTTTGTCCCATGTTATGATTGTTTATGATGGGAGGGCTGGTATGGTACCAGTTACCCTGTTATATCCAGAAGTGGAAGTCATCGGTGGATTTCAGACAAGGAAGTCTCAACATCACTTCAGTCTATATCGTATGGTAAAGGGTTGAGGGAGACCACTTAGAAAACCCTTGATCGACTCTGATGAGGGTGGATTATTTTACCCAGCTCCACCATTTTCCATTCCATTTCCATTCCTTCCTATTTCTGTATGCCTTTTTTCCAGTTATAGTCCTGCCCTCTGGAGATTTGATCTTGTGGGGACCTGAGGTGACACACGGATGTACATAACTACTTTGGCTCATCTTCCAGCAGGCAATAAATAGGCACAGATCTCTCTTTCTGTGGCTAGCTTCCATTTCTCTTTCTGTTTCCTGCTATTGTGAATGGGTGAAGTTTACAAATTAGGTCACAAATAACTTGTACTTACCAAACTACCATGGGGGTGTGCCTCTTACTGATCAAAGCTATGTTTACTTCTCATTCCTACACATTCACTCACCTTCTTCTCAGCTTTTCATTTCTCCAACTATCTGCTCATTTCTTTCTTCTTCTAAATGTAGTTTTCCTCGTTTGCTTTCCTGTTTTTGAAAAAATTATTGTCTCTTGGGCCATATGAATATGATCTATATATCTTTGTATAAATCAATTTATATATGTAAATCAATGTATATTACATTATTTATGTAATTATTACAATTAATTATTTAATTTTTTTTATATTTTATTTTAGAGAGCACAAGCAGGGGAGAGGGGCAGAGAGAAAGAGAGAGAGAGAGAGAGAGAGAGAGAGACAGAGAATCCTAAGCAGGCTCCACATGCAGTGTGGAGTCCAGTGTGGGGTCTAATCCAACGACCCTGGGATCACAACTTGAGCCAAAATCAAGAGTCGGATGCTCAACTGACTGAGCCACCCAGACACCCCTACAATTATTTCTATATTGTGTTACTTATAAAATTTATATTAGTTTATACATTGATTTACATATATTAATTGATTTACATATGTATGTTTGATGAGAGGTATTCCTACATATGTGAGTGAGAATTTATTTGGCATAGTTTCTATGAAATGAAGCTGGAAAACATCCAGGGGTAGAGAACTATATTCACTAAGCATTGGTTCTGAGTCAAGACACTAAAATAACCTTTTACATACAAAATTCATTTAATCTGCTCTACTACTTTGTGAAGTATGGATTCTTACACTTATTTTTTAGGAATCTTTTCACTATGCAATACTTTCACCCAGAAAGGTGTCTGTTAATAAATTTGGTCAAAAAGCAGGCAGTTCCCTAATTCATGAAGTCGGAATGGTCCAGCATTACCTGGATGGAAATTGTCAGATATTAGGAGTCTTGTGTTATAATCTCCATCAGAAACTTGTGTGATCTGGGAGGCTTTGTGATCAGGCAGAGGAGAATGAGAAGGGTGGGGAGGAGATTAGAGATTAAAATAATTGAAAACTACAGGAAGGGAATCATAGGACTCACAAGGGAATGAGTCCAAGGTCTAGGAGGAGAAAGGATTGAGGATGAGGTCATCGGGAAGAATAGAACCTCAGGGGACAAAAGGGCCATTCAGCCCTGAAATTTACAGGAATCCACAGGGGGTAGATTTAATGCAGCAGACAGCCTTCCCAGAAGCCACTCATATGTAGAGTGACAGGAACCAGGTGAGTGTGGCACTGAAACTTACAGGAATCCACAGGGGGCAGGATTAATGTAGGAGACCGAGAGCCTTCCCAGAAGTCATTCACGTGTGGATTGACAGGAACCAGGTGAGTGCAATCAGGCTCCCCTCCTCTCAGCAAGGGGTGCCAACATCATTTATAATCAGGATGAATGAGTGGTCTGGTTGGAAATGTTAGCGTGCCATGAAATATTGAAATGAATCATGATGTCATGACAAGTGCAAGAAGAAAGGAAGGGGTTGAGAGTTTGAAAAAGCAAAAAAAAGTAAAGGGAAATAAGAATCTCAGATTCTGCTCCTCTGGCCAAGGGAGAGAAACTGAGCTGGGAGATTCAAATATGTGGTCCTTGGAAGGCTGCACTCTCACAGGCCTACTGATGATTTGCTGAAGTCCCCCCAGTCTGGATTAAATGTAAAAATATTCCTTGCTTTGGGAAGCTTCTTTACTTTTTTATGTTTTAAAATAAAAACAATTGCTTAACACATTCACAAAGTCCAAAAGGTGCAAAAGAATTTACAGGGAAAGGCAGATTTCCCTCCTGCCTCTGTTGCCCCCTACCTGAGCTCCCCTTTCCAGAGGCTTCTATCATCAGGCTTTTATAGATCCTTCCAAAGACATTCTCAGCATTTAAAAACAGCAATGTACATATTTATATTTTTCACACAAATGATAGCATAATGTATATGTTCTTTTGCACTTTGCTTTTTATAAATTTTACCTTTTAAAATATATTTTGGAAATTATTCTTTATCAGTTCACAGAGGACTGCCTTATTACTTTTTAACGACCACATAATTTCATGTTATAGATGTCTCACAATTTAGTCTCATAGTAATGGGGATTCAGGTTAATTTCTAGTCTCTTGCTATTCCATACTGGACGGTAAACGTCCTTGGACATACATGGAGTCAAGCTTAGCAAGGTGCTGGCAATTCCAAAGTAACTGAGCAGCTTTTGGTGAGCCTCTCAGGTTCCCTAATACTGGGAAAGGTTGTATCTCTCTGGATAAAGGGGAAGGATGTCTAGAAGTATGGGTCCTTCATGATAAATAACCTCAATCAGCTTTCTGGTCCAGTTTGGTCTTAGAGGTTCCTTGGGATCCCTTAGGAGTCCACCCAGAGTCTGAGCTGAGAGAGCACATCTAGGCCTGCCCTTGTCCCAATGCCCTGAGGCCCTGAGGCCCTGAGATGACTGGACAAGTTTATTCCCGAACATAGATTCTAGAGCAATTTAGTGCCTTCTCAGTGCCTGAACACTCACATCCAAACACAATAGGACTTTTGTTTCCAAGGACAGGGCCCTGGGAAGCCTGCCCGACCTACCTGAATCCCTCCTCCGTGATGTAGGACGATGACGAGATATAAATGAGACATGGCTCAGTGCGTTATCAACCTCACATTGGTCAGAACTTCCAGAACCGGTTTAGCAAATTTCTCTCTCGGGATCCTTTCATGCTGCCCAGACACACTCGTTTCAGGCACTGCTTCTGATATTCAGTTCTTTTCTGATTGACTGGTTCGGTCACTGACCGGCAGACTGGCGGGTATGTAATCACGCGGCAGGCTGGCTATTCAGTTCATGGTAGAAGGCCAATGGCAAAATAAAGGATTTTGACTAAATGAACACTTCATTAGACCGTAAAAGACAAAAAATATCTCAGGCACCATATGCACTATATGCCTTGTACCATTTGTTTCTTTTTCTTACTTTAATGAAATGTATAGGACCTCCAGATCAACGTTGAGGACAAGTGGTGATAGCAGCAGGCACCCTTGTTCTTGATCCTGAACAGAATGTATTGCATTCTCTCTCTTTTGTGCATGTGCACACACACACACACACACACACGGGCATTTTATTAATTAATGTACTAGAAGATGGAAGGGAGGAGGTGTGGCTATATATAGGGATTATAATTGTCACCAGGCTCTGAGTCTCTGAGTCTCTGCTTTCTTATAGTGGCTTCTTAGGTAAGATCCCCTCCTGTTTTTAGGGACATGGCCACAGCCCCTCCAAGCTTTCAGTCTGCTGACCTAGCTACCCCATAAAAAGAGAAAGCACCTCTTTTCTAATATTTTCAGCAAAAACGTGGAGGCTGACATTCTTTGGCTAATTGGCCCTGCCTGGGTAACATGTCCATTCCTGCCATGAGAGTGGACAGAGCAGTGGTATTCTCACTGGTCAGACCTGAGTCATTGGTCTGTCGCTGGGGGGATGTGGGGGGTGGGGTCAACTTTGAACCACATGAAGTGTTTATGCCAAGGAAAAATGGATGGGTGTTGTTACTTGAAGAAGAGTGGGTGGGGATTCAGTAACTACAGCAGATATCTGCCATAGGTACATTGGGAGCTGGGCTTGCGGGAAGTCAGGGCTTATATCTGCAAAGACAAGTGAAAAGGGAACTCTGGGAGGAAGAAATGGTGTAAGCAAAAGCCATGGAGATGGGCTGGAGACAGTTTAACTAGCAGCCTGGTCTTCCTGGGAGGCCCCACGATGGTGAAGGAGGAGGAGGGCCTATTGCCTTCTTTGTTTTGTTTTCAAAATAATATTTGTTGTTGTGGCCACCACCACCATCATCGCGATTTGTCTTTTATATTGTTATTACAGAGGGTTTCCATCAAAGGCCAAGAGACTAGATGATGTACCCCCATGTACCCATGTATCACTCATCACCCAATTTTATAATTGTTAATGTTTTGCCAATTGTTTTTTTTTTTATCTTATCTCATAGCATACTTTAAAGCAAATCCCAGACATCGAATCATTTCAGCTCTAAATATTTCAAGGCATGTATCTTTTTTTTTTTTTTATAAATTTTTTTTTTTCAACGTTTATTTATTTTTGGGACAGAGAGAGGCAGAGCATGAACGGGGGAGGGGCAGAGAGAGAGGGAGACACAGAATCGGAAACAGGCTCCAGGCTCTGAGCCATCAGCCCAGAGCCTGACGCGGGGCTCGAACTCCCGGACCGCGAGATCGTGACCTGGCTGAAGTCAGACGCTTAACCGACTGCGCCACCCAGGCGCCCCTGTATCTTTTTTTTTTAATTTTTTTTAACGTTTTATTTATTTTTGAGACAGGAAGAGACAGAGCATGAACAGGGGAGGGTCAGAGAGAGAGGGAGACACAAAATCTGAAACAGGCTCCAGATTCTGAGCAGTCAGCACAGAGCCCCACGCGGGGCTCGAACTCACGGACAGTGAGATCGTGACCTGAGCGGAAGTCGGACGCTTAACCTACTGAGCCACCCAGGGGCCCCATCAAGGCATGTATCTTTAACATAGAGTTTTTTTTTTTTTTAAAGCAATCACAATACATTATTTTCTTAATGTTCACTTATTTTAGAGAGTGAGCAATCTCGGGAGGGGCAGAGAGAGAAGGAGGGACAGAGGATGCTAAGTGGGCTCCTCGCCGACAGCACTGAACCCGGTGCAGGACTCAAACTCACCAACTGTGAGATCATGACCTGAGCCAAAGGCAGACGCTTAACAAACTGAGCCACCCAGGTGCCCCAGTAATCACAATACATTATTACACTTAATAATTTCTTAATATATTATAATAACAAATCTGTGTTCAAATTTCTGTGATTTTCTCAAAAATTCTTTATAAACTGATTTGTTTGAATTAAAATCCCAAGTCCAAACATTGCATTTGATTGATATATTTAAGCCTCTCTCTTGAATAAACTTTTACGTTATTTTTTGTTAACGTCTCTTTTGATCTATAACATCTCCTCCACGCTACTTTTCCCATGCCATTTATTTGCTGAAAAAATGAGTCATTCTAGGTTGACGGTTCAAGATCATGAAGATGGTGTTAACATGTTTCTCTCTTTGGAGATGCTGTGGGCAAACTGGAAGATAGATCTAGAGGCTTGATTACAACTAGGGGCAATTTTCTTTTCTTTATTTTGGCAAATCTACTTAGTAGGTGGTGCTGTGTACTTTCTATTACATCATGTCAGGAGGCATGTGGTGTCTGGTTTTCTTAAAGGGAAGAGTTTCCATTTTTCACCTTTAGGAAGGATGTTTGCTGTGGAGTTTTTTGGTAGATACTACATTTTAGATTTAAAAGTTCCCTAGTTTGATAAGATTTCTTCTCTTATCACATAGGATGAGATAAATAAGGCATCTTATGGATGCCTTATTTACTAAACGATTTTTCTGCATCTATTCATCTATTTCCTTTTCTGATTTTTGTAACAAGCTTTTCTATCCTCATGGGATAAATTTGGGGAAGTCTCCCTATTTCATGTGTTCTCTGGAGGAATTTGTGTTGGATTAGAGTTGTCTTTGAATGTTTTGGTAGAATTTGCCTCTAAGTCTTTCTGCATGAGCCTGGTGTTTTCTTTGGGGGAATATTTTAAACCACTGATCCAACATCTCTAATGGTCTCAGAATATTCACGTTTTCTACTTCTCGAGTCAGTTTTGATGACTTACATTTTCCGATGAATTTGTTCGGTCCATCAAAGCTTTCAAATGTATCGCGACTAAATGTTCATGGCAATTCCATTTAATGTTGTCTTATTTATTCTCAATGTCTTTTATTGATGCTTTCATTTTTCTTGATCAATACTGCATATAGCTTATCAATTGTATTAGTCTTTTAAAAGATCTAACTTTTGGCTTTGTCCGTCCTCTCCATTCAAAACTTTCTTTTTCTCATGTCATTAATTTTAGGCCTTTATTATTTCCTTCCTTCGACTTTATGTGTGTTCTGGTGGACTTCAGACTTTACAAGTTGGACACATAGCTCATTAACTTTAGCCTTTCTTCTTCTAATGTAAGTATTTAAGACCATCAATTTTCTCTTCAAATACTACCCAACTACACTCCTCAGCTTCTGAGATTTTATTATGAGACATTTCATAATAAAGCAGCTTAAAAATACTTGCTATGTCTATTTCAATGTAAGTTTTATTTTTTCTTTTTTGACTCATGAGCTTTTGGAAGTAAATTTCTATTTCTTAAAATAATTTTTAAAAATTGAGTGCTACTTCACATTCCTTCAGTGAAACGCATAGATTATGTGCAGAGTTCGATGCGTTTCCCTAAATGCATACATCTGGAGAAGTCACACAGCTGTCAGGACACAGACCATTTCCATGAGAGCAGAAACTTGTCTTATGGTCTCTCCATCGATTCCTGCTTTTCCCCTGCACACCCTGAGGCAGCAACCACTCTGTTCTCTAGCGTCATAGGATGGTTTTGCCTCCCCCTAATTTAACAGAAATGGAATCATACTGTATATGCTTTTTTGTGTGTTACTTTTCTTCAATATAGTATTTTTGACTGTTTTTTTTTTAATGTATTGCTTATACATTTTGGTTGTTGCTTTTTTTCTTCCTCTTCAACCTCTCCCCCTCCCCTTCTTCCCCATCTTCTTTGGAGTAGTTCATATTCCATTGCACAAAAATGTAACAATTTATCCATTCCTCTGTTGGTGGATATTTGGCCTATTTCCAGTTTGGGGCAATTATGATGAAAGCTGCTGTGAATGTTTTTGTACAAGTCTTTTTGTGGAATATGTTTTTGTTTCTCTTGGGTAAATACCTAGGAATGGAAGTGAAGTGTTGAGTCATAGGGTGAGTGCATATTTACCTTTATAAGAAATTGCCAAACTGGTTTTCCAAAGAGGTTCTACCATACAGTCCCAACAGAAACATTCTCACTATAGCTGGATATTTGTCTTTTCCATTTTAATTCTTCTAGTGTGTAAAATATGGTATCCTAGTTGTTTTTTAAAATCAATTTTGGGGCACCTGGGTGGCTCAGTCGGTTAAGCGGCTGACTCTTGATTTCAGCTCAGGTCATGATCTCACGGTTGTGGGTTCCAGCCCCACACAGCACAGACCTTGCTTTGGATCCTCTGTCTCCCTCTTTTCTGCCCCTCTTTCCCTCCCCCCACTCTTTCAAAAATAAATAAATGTTTTAAAAAATTAAAATCAATTTTATTGATGTATACTTTACATGCACACATTTTAAGTGTATAATTTTAAAATGCACACATTTTAAGTGTATAATTTCTTGAGTTTTAACAAATGTACACACCTGTGTAATCACCATCCCTAATCAAGATAGGGACAATTCCGTCACCTCAGAAAACTCTCATGCCCCTTTCTGGTTGATTACTCTTCACTTCTGCCCCAGTAACCACTAATCTTACTTCTATCATTTTTTTATTTGTTTTGCTTGCTCTAGAATTTCATATAAATAGAATCATCACTATGTACTCTTTTGTATGGGTGGCTTCTTTCACTCAGCATAATTTTTTTTTATTAAAAAAAATTTTTTACACTTTTTTCATTTTTGAGAGACAGAGACAAAGCATGAGAAGGGGAGAGGCAGAGAGAGAGGGAGACGCAGAATCTGAAGCAAGCTCCAGGCTCTGAGCTGTCAGCACAGAACCCGAAGCGGGGCTTGAACTCACCAACCATGAGATCAGGACCTGAGCCGAAGTCAGATGCTTAACCAACTGAACCACCCAGGCGCCTCTCAGCATAATTATTTTAAGATTCACTCATATTTTTGTGTCCAATATAACATTTCCCTTTTCATTGCTGAGGGGGCATTCCATTGTATGGATTTTATACATTCTCCTGATGGTGGACATTGGGTTGTTTTTACTTTTTGGCTATTATGAATAAATGTATTTTTTGATATATGTTTTTATTTCTTTGGGATAAATTCCTAGGAGTGGAATGACTGAACCATATGTTAAATGTATGTCTAACTTTAAAAAAAAAAATTTTTTTTTAACGTTTATTTATTTTTGAGACAGAGAGAGACAGAGCATGAATGGGGGAGGGTCAGAGAGAGGGAGACACAGAATCTGAAACAGGCTCCAGGCTCTGAGCTGTCAGCACAGAGCCCGACGCGGGGCTCGAACTCACAGACCGTGAGACACTGAAGTGACTGAGCCTCCCAGGTGCTCCTAGAAGTGCTATAATTTTAACATTTGTATTTAGGCCTTCATTTATCTTGAATTAATTTTTATGAGTAATATGAGCTAGGGGTCAAGATACACTTTTTTCCTTATGATTTCCAATTGTCCTAGCACCATTTTTGAAGAATCTTTCTTTTTCTCATTGACTTCTTTGGGTTCCTTTGTAAAACAAAACAAAGCAAAACAAAACAAAACAAAACAAAAACATCAATGGGCTAATTAATGTTGAGCTAATTTCTGACTCTGTTTCTGTTACACTTGTCTGTTCATCTTTGTGACTGTACCATACTATCTTGAATACTAAATCTTCATAGTCATTACTGAAATCAGGCTATGTAAGTCCTCCAAATTGGTTCTTTTTTTTTTCAAGAATTTTTTTTCTTTTTTGCTATTCTATGTCATTTATATTGCCATATACATTTTAGTATCCGCCTTTCAATTTCTATAACAAAGACGTGCAGGAACTTTGAGATTGCATTAACTATAGATCAGTTGGGGAGAATGTCCACTATTAAGTCTTTCAATCTGTGAACGTGTATATCTCTCCATTTATTCTGGTCTTTTAAAATTTCTCTCAGCAACGTTTTGTCATTTTATACACACAGATTTCATACAAGTTTTGTAAAAGTTATTCCCAATTATCTTATGTTCTTTCATGCTATTGTGATATTTTTTTAATTTCCTTTTTCTTTTTTTTTTGTAGCTAGTGTATAGACAAATGATTGATTTTTATGTATTGCTCTTGTATCCTTTGACCTTGATAAGTTGTTTTTTGGTAAAAGTAAGGTTTGCTTTTGAATAGATTCCTTAGGAATTTCTACATGTACCATTATTTTGTTCGTAGATAGAAACAATTTTACTTCTTTCCCCGTCTTTATATTTTCTTTTTTTGCCTTATTTCACTGGCTAAGATCTCCAGTACAATGTTGAATGCAAGTGGTATGTCCATACCTTTGCCTTGTTCTTGATTTTAGAGAGAAAACATTTGGTATTTAACATTTAAATATGATGTTAATCGAAAGATTTTCATAAGACAACTTTATCAAAGTTTGAAGTTTCCTTTGATTCCTAAGTCTACTGAGACTTTTAATTAGAAAGCATTGAATTGTTACAATTGTTTTGCATCTGTTGAGATGACCAAATGATTTTTCTCCTTTATTCTTCTGTATAAATGATGAACCATATTAATTGATTTTCAAAGTGTTAAACTACCTAGCATTACTGTGACAAAACCTGCTTAGTCATGATGAATTATCTTTTTTTTTTTTTTTCCCTAAAATTTTTTTTCAACGTTTATTTTTGGGACAGAGAGAGACAGAGCATGAACGGGGGAGGGTCAGAGAGAGAGGGAGACACAGAATCGGAAACAGGCTCCAGGCTCTGAGCCATCAGCCCAGAGCCCGACGCGACTCGAACTCACGGACCGCGAGATCGTGACCTGGCTGAAGTCGGACGCTTAACCGACTGCGCCACCCAGGCGCCCCGAATTATCTTTTTTATATATGACTAGATTTGATTTGCTAGTACCCTCATTCAATTTGTTAAGAATTTTTGCATTTATATTCATGAAGATCATTGGTCTATGATTTTATCTTCTTGCACTTTACTCATTCCCTCCTTACCTTTTGAAAGAGTTTGTGTAAGATTGCTATTTATTTTGTAAATGTTTAAAATAAATTTTCTTAGGAAAAGGTTTTTAATTCTGAATTCAGTTTTTAAAATGCACTTAAGACTATGGAGACTTTTCAATTATTTTTGTATTAGCTTCTGTAATTTTTGTCTTTCAAGAAATTTTTTCATTTCACCTAGGTTGTTGAATTTGGTAGTATAACTTGGTTCATAATATTACTTTATTATCCTTCACTCTGCAGGATCCATAGTGATGTCCCCTCTTTCATTCCTGATATTGTTAATTTATTTGTTCTTCCTTTGTTTTTCTTGAAAATTTAGTTAAGAGTATATCAGTTTTATTCATATTTTCAAAGAACTAACTTTTGGCTGTGTTAATTTCCTTATTGTCTTTTTTTAAATTGATTTTGGCTTTTTTAGTTGTCTCTCTGTATCTTATTCTGTGTTAACATTTGTTTCTCTTTCTAGTTTCTCAAAGCAGAAACATAAATCAATGATTTAAAAATTGCTTTTCTGGGGAGCCTGGGTGGCTCAGTCGGTTAAGCGTCCGACTTCGGCTCAGGTCATGATCTCGTGGTCCGTGAGTTCAAGCCCCGCATCAGGCTCTGTGCTGACTGCTCAGAGCTTGGAGCCTGTTTCAGATTCTGTGTCTCCCTCTTTCTCTGATCCTCCCCCGTTCATGCTCTGTCTCTCTCTGTCTCAAAAGTAAATAAACGTTAAAAAAAAAAAGTTAAAAAAAAATAAAAATAAATAAAAATTGCTTTTCTTTTTTTATATAGTCATTTAAATGTTTATTTTTGAGAGAGAGAGAGCATGAGAGCACAAGGGAGGAGCAGAGAGAGGGAAACAGAGGATCTGAAGCAGGCAGATAATAGAGAGCCCGATGCAGGGCTCAAACTCATTAACCTGTAAGATGTTGGTCTCCGCCAAAGTCAGATGCTCAACTGAGTGAGCCACCCAGGTGCCCCACTTATATAGTCATTTAAGCTCTATTTTATTTTTTTTTTCCTAAGAACTACTTTATCTGCATCTGACAAATTTTGGTATGTTATATTTTCAATTCTAGTTAAAAAATTTTTCTAATTTTCTTTGTGATGTTTTTTCTCTGACCTATATAATTAGAAGTGTGGCATTAAAGTGTTCACTTCAGCAGCACATATACTAAAATTGGAACGACACAGAGATTAGCATGGGCCCTGTGCAAGGATGGCATGCAAATTTGTGAAGCTTCCAGAAAAAGAAAAGAAAGAAGAAAAGAAAGAAAAGAAAGAAAAGAAAAGAAAAGAAAAGAAAGAAAAGAAAAGAAAAGAAAAGAAAAAAGAAAAGAAAAGAAAAAAGAAAAGAAAAGAAAAGAAAAGAAAAAGAAAAGAAAGAAAAGAAAAAGTGTGGCATTAGAAGCATCTCTTTCACACAGCGTATCATTAGGTCTTACATTTTTTTTTAAGTCTAGTTTGACATTCTCTGCCTTTTAATTTGAGTATTTAGTTCACTTATATATAATGTAATTATTATATAATTTTTTTAAGCCCATATCTTTCTTTTTGGGTTTTTATTTGTCCTGTTTTTTTGTGTTCATTTACTCCTCTTTTCCATCTATTTTTAGCTCAATTAACTATTTTTAATATTTCATTTTACCTCTTCTATTTGCTTTTCTGTTCTACCTCTTGGCTTTATTTTTTAGTGGTTGCTGTAAGAGTTACACTATATTTTCTTCCTTATCCTACCTTGAATTAATGTTATTTTTGTTCACATATGATGTAAGAACTTTCCACTTATCTACCTCCCTTTCATTGTGCCACTGTTATCATTCATTTTCCTTTTTTGTATGTAATAACTTCACAATGCACTGTGGTGATTATCCCTTTGACAATAAATTTTCTTTTAAGGAAATCAAGAAATAAAAAGAAAAAGTATTTTATATCCTTAAACTTAACACTTATTGTTTCTTTCATTGGGTAAAAGAGTGTTGTGTGTGAAACTTAAGTTTGTAACTGGTATAATCTCCTTTCAGCCTAAAGATATTCCTTTAATATTTCTTTTTTGTGCAGGTGTACAGGTTATAAACCTGCTCAGCTTTGTTTATATGAAAATCTCTTTTACAGTCCGTGTTTGTATGCTTTTACATGTTGACATACTTTTAATATCATATTTAAGAAACTGTTGCCTAACTCACTATTCTAAAATTTTTATATGTTGTTTTTTGATGTTTTATACTTTAGCTTTTACAATTAGGTCTATAATCCATTTTGAGTTAATTTTTGTGTATGTTAAGAGGTAAGGGCCAAGATTCATATTTTGTATATCATTATACTATTGTTCCAGTACTGCTTTTTATAAAGATTATTCTTTCTTCATTGAATTGCTTTGGCAATCTTGTTGAAAATCAATAGACAATATATAAGTGGATCTATTTCTGAACTCTCTATTCTGTCCCATTGATCTATGAGTCTATCTCTATACAAATACCACACTATCTTGATTACTATAGCTTTGTACATCTTGAAATCAGGTAGTATGTCTTTCTACTTTCTTCTATTTTTCTAATTTAAAAAAATTAATTTTTTAATGTTTATTCAATTTTTGAGAGAGAGCGAGTGAGCAGGGGAGGGACAGAGAGAGAAGACACAGAATCTGAAGCAGGCTCCAAGCTCCAAATAGCACAGAGCCTGTTGGGGTATTTGAACCCATGAACTGTGAAATCATGACCTGAGCCAAAGCCAAAGCTGGATGCTCAACTGACTGAGCCACTCAGTCGCCCCTACTTTCTTCTTTTTTAAAAAACATAGTTTTGGCTCTGGGGTACCTGGGTGGCTCAGTTGGGTGAGCATCTGACTCTTGGTTTCAGCTCCGGTCATAATCCCATGGTTTGTAGGTTTCAGCCCTGCATCTGGCTGTGTGCTGACAGTGCAGAGCCTGCTTGGGCTTCTCTCTCTCCCTCTCTGTTTGCCCCTCCCCTGCTTATGCTCTGTCTCTCACTCTCAGAATAAATAAACATTAAAAAAATAGTTTTAAAAAAGTTTGGGCTCTTCTAGGTCCTTTGCATTTCCAAACAAATTTTAGAGTAAGTTTATCTATTTCTTTAAAAATTCTTGATGGGATTTTTTTATTAAAATTACATTCAATCTATATATCAATATGGAGTAAACTCATATTGTAACAATATTGAGTCTTCTGATCCATGAACATTGTATTTATCTACAGTTATTTAGGTCTTCCTTAAGTTCTCACAGCAATGTGATTTTCTGTTTTCTAAATCTCAGGTCTTTGCCAAATGTTTTACTAAGTATTTCACATTTTTGATATCATTGTATTACAGTTTTTCATTCCAACTTCTAGCTGTGCCTTGCTAGTGTATAGAAATACAATTGATATTTGTTTATTGACCTTGTGTTCTCAATTTTGTTTACTCATGGCTGAGTCATCTTTTTTTTTTTTTTTTTTTTTTTTGGCAAATCCTTAGTATTCTTTACCTAGTCAATCACTGTCCTCAAATAAAGACAGTTATACTTCTTCCTTTTCAATCTGGCATCTTCTTTTATCTTTTACTTCCGTTATTGCATTGGATAGGATTGTCAATACATGGTTAACTCAAAGTGGTGAAAGCATACATACATCCTTGACTCTTTTCTGGTCTTAGGGGAAAGCATTAAGCCTTGTATCATTAAGAATGATGTTAACTCTAGGTTGTTTGTTTGTTTTAGGATGTTTTATAACAGATTGAGAAAGTCTCAATCTATTCCTAGTGTGTGGTGAGGTTTTTCTAACATAAATTTTGGATTTTTTCAAATGCTTTTTCTGCATCTATAGAGAGAATCATATTATCTTATTTTCTATTAATGTGGCGAATTATCTTGATTTTGAGTGTTAAAACAACTTTGTATTTCTGAGATAAAACTCATGTTTGATATATTACTTTCATATATATTGTTGGATTCAGTTTGCTAAAATTTTGTTAAGAAATTTCACTTCTAGGGGTGCCTAGGTGGCTCAGTCAGTTGAGCCTCTGACTCTTGATTTCGGCTCAGATCATGATCTCAGGGTCATGGGATTGAGCCGCCCGTTGGGCTCTATGCTAAGCATGGGAGCCTTCTTAAGATTCTTTCTCTCAAAAAAAAAAAAAAGATTCTCTCTCTCTCTCTCTCTCTCTCTCTCTCTTCCTCTGCCCTTCTCCCCTGCTTGTGCTCTCTCTCTCTCTAAAATTAAAAAAAAATTTTTAAAGAAATTTTGCTACTATATTCTAAGGATATTGATCTGTAGTTTTCTTTTCTTATGATTTTCTTTTCCTGTAATATGTATTAGGTTTTGTTATCAAGATAATGCTGGATTCATAGAATGAGTTAGCAAGCGTTCCCTCCTCTTCTATTTTCTGAAAGAGTTTGTATAGAATTTTTCATGTTTCTATTGTTGCCTAATGTCTCCAGGTGTAATTGCATGTAGGGCGCTGTTTAGCATTAAAGATAATGAACATAAATTTATTTTCAAATCATATTCTAGGTCACTCCAAACTTTCTGGCTGACTTCATGTCAGATCTGATTGTGTGGAAAGGAAGCATGACTTAGAATAGATGAAACACAGGTAGTAGACATTTTAATACTTAATAGTTTGTGCCTCACCCCAGAGGATTTAGTTGGGTGCCCATTTTGGACTTAGGGAAAAGACCATTGGGAGTTTGGTGGGCACCTGGCTTCCTTTGTAAAGTTCCCAGCTTTCACAGCAGAGATTATGCTCCTGTCTCTAACCCCTGTTAGAGACCTGTATTGCTCTTCCTAATCCCTAATCCTAAATATGTGCCTTGTCACATGTTTAGTGACAAGGCAACTGGGCCAGAGAAGCCCGGCAGGCCCTGAGATTGGCGCCTTGTTACAGCTGTGTCAATAGCTTGCTCTGAGTCCTTGAACAAATCTGTTTCTGAGGACCTCAGCTTTCTCAGGTGCAAAGCACAGGCCCAACTGAACCCCCAATCCTATCCTGTAAGAAGCACCTCACCATAGCTGGCTTCCATACATTCTGGGTTCAAATCCGCATAACTTCTACATGGCCTTGAGTGAATTACTTTACTTTTCTCAGCCTTGTTTTCTGACCTATAAAATGAAAATACTTTCAGTTTGTGAGAATTGGATGAGATACTATACACCGATTTTATTTTATTTTATTAGTTTTTAAATGTTTTATTTATTTTTGGCGAGACAGGGCACAAGCAGGGAAGGGGCAGAGAGCCAGTGGAGGAGAGGGTCTGAAGCGGGTTCTGTGCTGACCGCAGCGGGCCTGATACAGGGCTGGAACTCACAAGCCGTGAGATTATGACCTGAGAGAAAGTTCGACGCTCAGTGAACTGAGCCACCCAGGCGCCCCGAGATACTGCACACAAATTTTAAAGAACATAGTTTGCTTTCTCTCTTACACCTGTGGTTCTCAAATTTTCTTTGGAGCACCAGAATTCCCTGGGGATTTCTCCCCCTCACTCCTCCCTGTGCTGCCCCCTCTGTGATTCTGAAGCGGGCAGTGGAAGTCTGCAGCCTGCATTTTTAGGGCCTCCTGGGTGGTTGTCCCTGCTAAGAGCACTGCCCTAACCTCTGTAACATCTCCCACCACATCAAACACAGAGCCTTGCACTTTGAAGTGTGCAAAAGAAAACAAAAGGACCGGGTAGGTGATGGCAAGGAAAACAAATAACCTGTGCTTCTGCAGGTCAAGCAATCCCCTGGGAGGCTGCTCAGCGTCCCTCCAGGCCCTCCCCAGCCCCAGCCCAGCGCTGCTGGAAAGCGCAGCGTGATCCCACCGTGTTTGTCAGCTCCCTGCTCGCGTCTCCTCTGGCTCTGTTTTGACAGGTGTGTCCAAGGCTGGCGCAGCACATGTTGCCAGCGCAGCCCGGGCCAGGGAGGAGGAGCCAGAGGAAGGCCCAGAGGCTCAGTCCAGGCTGGAGGGGCGGTGAAGTGGCCTGAGGAGGAATGGTGGGCAGGCCCAGGGTTTTTAGACATAACCCAGTCCTGTGGCCCCCAGGAAGCCCCCTTGCTGTCTCCTTAGAAGGAAGCCCGGGAGCTCCTTCAAGGCTTTGCAAACCCGGCGGGGAGTAAAACACCTGACGGCACAGGCCATGATTCTGATCCAGTGATGAGAAATCTCGCAGGCTATCACCTCTTAGGCCGGGTTCAGACTTTAACGCCTCGGCCCTGGCAAGTTCCAGGGGAGCAACCAAGCAGGGCGGGAGGAAGAGCACTTGGTCAGAATTGCAGGATAGAGAAATCCAGCGCATTCCAGGTGGCTTCCTGATGGCGTCAAGACCCGGCCACTCTGTTCCCTGGTAGAGGAACCAACAGTCAGAGATGCATGGTGTCAGCCTGCAATCCTACTACAAATGGAGGGCCCAGCGGGGTAGAAGCCTGCCCCGTTGCAGTTCTATGTCCGCGAAGGAATTCTATCATGGAGCCCACCCAGTCATCCCACGTGATGTGGGTGGATCACAGAGTTTTTGCACAGAACAGTGTACCGATTCATGGTGTTTGCTGCAGGCTTTATCGTTCCAACTGCCCTCCCCACCAACACCTGTCGGCTCTTGGGCTTTCCAGAACCTTAAAAGGGTCTGGACATTCTGAAGGGTCACGTTAGTAGCAAGGGCTATTTGATGAGGTGGGAATAGAGAGAGAGACCCGCGGGTACTTTCTGGGGAATGTGCATCAGGAGCCCAATGGTCGTGACCAACGGCAAAATGGCCTGAGAAGTGGAGTTTACAGCACAACCAGAGATGTGAGAAGTTGAGGGGACCAGGACCGGAGCTCTAGTCCCAGGTGGGTGACAAACTCCTCACCTCTCTCAGCCTTTGCTGTCTCTCTTGGAAAGTAGGCTGAGCCTGGTGATTCACCAGCTCTCTCTTGGCTCTAATGATATAGGGAATATGGCAGTGGGAGCTGCAAGGGCTCCCGTTCCGACCACTCATCTGTAGTGGGCAGTGGTGACCGCCACTCAAGAAGGTCTGCATCTGTATAATGACGCACATGATAACGGCTGCTAATCGCCTGACCACCACTGCCAGGTACTGGGGACTGAGCTGTGTCTCCATGAAATCCATGTGCGGAAGCCCTAACCCTCAGTGTCATTGTATCTGGAGATAAGGTACTAGGAAGTAGCTGAGGTTAAATGAGGTCTCTTAAGGGTGGGGCCCTAATCTGTTGAGACTGTGGCCTTATGAAAAAAGGAAGAGAGTGCTCTCTCTCACTCCCTCTCTCCCCTCCCCTTCTTTCCTTACCCCACACCCTGGACCAGGTGAGGACACAGCCATCTGCAAGCCAGGAAGAGCTGGCATCTTGCTCTGGGACTTCCTAGCCTCTGGAACCCTGAGAGAATTAATTTCTATTAGTTGAGCCACCCAGCCTCTGTTATGGTGGCTTGAGCTGACCAGTGCACCAAGCGATTGGCCAAGTGCACTGTTGAAAAGAAAACCCCAGGCCCAAAATGGTGGTACCTGGGCCAGGCCAGATCATCAGACCTGGGCTTAGTACCTAACCTAATTGCAATTTTAGTCTCCGTCAGAAATGTAAATCTTAACCTGTCAGTCGGGAATTTTCTGATAACAGCAATGAGGTAATCTGTGGACCTGGGCCCTCTCCATCCCCCAAAGGAAGATGAGGTAATCTGTGTAATAAAACCCTTTGCCCTTCCCACTAGGGGAAGGTGATTTTGCCTGAAATAATCCTTTCTTTTCTTTTGCTTATAATTTTTCTGCCCTACCCTCCTTCCTCCAAAAACTTTCCATTTTGGGGTGCTTGGGTGGTGGCTCAGTCGGTTAAGCATCTGACTCTTGATTTTGGCTCAGGTCACGATCTCACGGTTCATGAGACAGAGCCCCCCTCGGGCTCTGTGCTGACAGTGCGGAGCCTGCTTGGGATTCTCTCTCTCTTGTTCTCCCCTACTCATGCTCTGGGTCTCAAAATAAATAAATAAACATTAAAAAAAATAAAAACAAGGGGCTCCTGGGTGGCTCAGTTGGTTGAGCGTCTGACTCTTGATTTCAGCTCAGGTCATGATCCTGGGGTCACGGGATCGAGCCCCACATCAGGCTCTGTGCTGAGCACAGAGCCTGCTTAAGACTGTCTCTCTTCTCTCTCTCTCTCTCTCCCCCTCTGCCCCTGCTCATGTTCTCTCTTTCTCTAAAAGAAATAGAATGAAAAAAATAAATAAAAATTAAAACATAAAAACAAAACAAAACTTTCCATGTCGTACAACTCCTTACAGTGTCCCTCTCTTCGCCGGATGGGGTGCTGCCCGATTCAGTGAATCACTTGATAAAGCCAACTAGATCTTCAAATTTCGTTGGCTGAATTTTTTTTTTTTTTTTTATAGTATCCTCTTACTTAATCCCCTCAACGACCTCAGGAGGTAGGTGCAGTTGTAATCCCCATTTTACAGGGACGGAAACAGAAGCATAGAGAGAGTAATTGCCCAAGGCTGTTTTAATAGAGGTACATCTAAAAACTCATTACCTATGTGACTTTGGGAAGCTAATCTCTCCAAACCCCCGCTTCCCCATCCGTAAAGGGGGAGTAATAATAGTATATATGGATACAATAGCTGCATTACAAGTTGTAGCGAGGATTAGATGTGTGAATATATGTAAAGTGCTGGGTCACCTGGTTGGCTCAGTCGGAGGAGCGGGTAACTCTTGATCTCAGGGTTGTGAGTTCAAGCCCCACGTTGGGGGCAGAGATTATTAATAAATAAGTAAATAAATGAACTTAAATTATTTTCAATATATGTAGAATGCTTAGAATGGTATTCTGTTGCAGAAGTCCCCCACTGGTGTCTGCTATTATTGTTGCTATGATTCTCCTTATTCCTTTATTGCCCACCACAGATTTATGGCCAGCTTCGCTCAGAGCCACTCTGGCTCTTCTGCCTCTAATTTGACCACAAGACTCTCTCCCTGTGTGGTCCCAGCCCACCGGATCAAGGTGGATCCTGGATGGACCCCCAGGGTTGGCAGTTCAATTGCTATCCTAGGGTTGGGAATGAGCAATCAAAGGACAGGGTCCTTGCGGGGGAGAGCAGTAACCCAGTTAAGCTGAGCCTTATGCACACAGAAGATGATGGTCAGGAGAAAGGGGACAGAGGGGAGCAGAGAGGAGAGGTCAGTGGCCACCGAGAGAAGGTAAGAGACCAGTCACCCTCGGCAGTGAAGACAGAAGCCTGAGAGGCTGGCAGCCTCCCACGGGTAGCAAGCCCAAGACCCGGCTGTTCTTCAGCATCTGTAGCTCTGATTTTGCCTGCTGTGCCTATTTCATAAATACTCTCTCTCTTCCTTCCTCGGTAGGGCTTGAGAGGACTTCCCTGACCAGGGAAGGTGGAGGTATGCACCTGCGGGGGGCGGTGACAGCACAGGTGGGCTCAGGTGCGTGCCTCACCCTCGCCTGCGAATCAAGCTGAACTTCACCCTCCAAATCACACAGCCGGGGATACTGGTGGCCAACAGTCTAGGACACATGAGTTTTCTTACGTCTTTATTCTTACGTTATTGAGTCACTAAGTTTTTGTTGTTGTTGATTTATTTTGAGAGAGAGAGTATGTGCACACATGAGTGGGGGAGGGGCAGAGAGAGGGAGAGAGAGAGAGAATCCCAAGCAGGCTCTGCACGGTCAGTGCAGAGCCCGACACAGGGCTCGAACTCACGGACTGTGAGATCGTGATGTGAGCCGAAACCAAGAGTCAGACGCTTAAGCAACTGAGTCACCCAGGTGCCTCATCTGTGTCTAATTTACAAATTAAACGCTATCATCGGTATGTATATTTGGAAAAAAGGCAGAATACGTATGGGGTTCAGTACTATCTGTGGTTTCAGGCATCTAATGGGGGTCTTGGAACCCTTCACAGATAATGGGAGACTATTGTATAGCCTCTTGGTTTTGTTTCTGTGGAGAAACCTTACTAACACGCAACACTTCCCCCTCCCTTCCAAAAAACAAAATCGAAACAGGGCATAGGACTTGTACTGGGCTGTGTTTTACTAGCAAGTGAACATACTATGCTACCATAGACCGAATATTTGTGTCTCCCCCAAATTTATGTGTTGAAATCCTAACCTCCGCTGTGATGGAATTAGGAGGTGGGGTCTCTGGAAGATGTTTAGGTCTTGAGGGTGGAGCCCTCATGAATGGGATTAATACCTTTAGAAAAGTGACCCCAGCGAGCTCCCTCTCCCCTCCTGCCATGTGAGGGCACAGTGAGCAGATGGCCATCTATGAACCAGGAAGCAGGGCCTCACCAGGCCCTAAGTCTGCTGGCACCTTGATCGTGGACTTTCAGCCTCCAGAACTGGGAGAAATAAATGTCTGCCGTTTGTAAGTCACCAGTCTGTGGTATCCAGTTAGAATAGCCAAAATGGACTAAGACATGTGCTTTCAAAGCCAGCCCCTGAGGGCAGAGCTCCCTCCTACACTCTGGCTTCCTGGAGCAGACCTGGCTGATTCACAGGGGACCCAGCTGTCCTCTGTTTCCTGTGGATCCTGGAGAGGCAGGCTTTCGGGGGCAGATCTGGCCCCATCTCTTTCTGCTTTTCTGTTTTATCTGCAGACCAGGGAGGGTGAAGGTGTCACCCAGATTGTCTAGGGCTCCGTTTAGCCTGTTGCAAGAATAATAGAACTCACCTTGTTTCTCACTGGGTTCCTGCTCTTTATGGGTGGTTCCCTCACATGCGCTTGGTCCCTGGCCCCCAGAGGACCGCTGTGAATTCCTGCCACAGCTCCGTGTCTCTAGATTGAGGGGCAGGGGGTTAGGGCCAAACTCTACAGTGAATATCTAGGGGACCCTTCGTCCACCGGTTCCCCTTCAAAGTCCAAGTGAGGCAGAGCCCCTGAAGGCATTATGCCCCTGGTTGGGCAGAAAGGACCAGAAGACACCTCCCTCCTGGAAACAGCTCTTTACTGACTCAGTAATACTGTATCGCATGATATCATATATAGACAGAATTACATGGCATTGGGGGGGGGGGCAGGTGGGAGTGCAAACCAGTTGCACATATTACAGGAAGGGAGGTGGCAGTAAGGCTTTTGGAATGAGGACAGAGGCTATTCTCTGAGTCAGGGTGGGGAGGGGACAGCTCCAGGCCCCCAGCCCAGGAGTGGTCGGGATCTGCCGCACACCAAGGTAAGGCAGCTTTACCACAAGTTTAGCCTGTGGGCGGCCTTCACCCTGCTGGGGGAGCTTCCAGGGCTCCTTTCTGCCCTTGTGCACAGGAAGTTGGCGGTGACGAGGGATGGTGTCCTAGCGAGTCTCTTGTGGATGTTTGGGCCCTTCCCTCCTCGTCCAGCCTTCCCGCCCAAGCAGAGAGGCCTCGGGCCATTCTGAGTCAGGGCAGGGTAAGGTCAGCAGGCAGCTGTGGGCAGGAGAGCCAGGGACGAGAGGGGAGAGCTGCTGTCGCCAGGCTTGGCCCTCCTCCAGCCTCCACAGAGGGGCCCGTCCCAGGAATGGAGCAGGCGGGCCAGCCTCAGATGGAGCAAGGGAGGCATCTTCACTCATGCCTCTGCCTCCCTTCTTCCAGCTTCCCAGCTGCTGGGCGCCACTCTGGGAGAATGTTCCAGGGCCTAGATAGTCTCCCCATGCAGATGAAGCTCCTGCTTGGATTTCTCCCAAGATGCTCCTGAGAGAAGGAGGCAAGGATGAAGTGAGGAATTTTCTGGAGACAAGAAAAAATTGCTGAACTCATGAGAGCTCGGTGCCCAGAGCCCGAGAATGTGACTCAGGTGGAGTCCCTCCGTCCTGTGTGAGGCAGGGGGCAGCTCCTGGGACGCTGCTCCCATGGTCGTGAGGAGAGCGTTCTGGTCATCAAATCCACCTTGTTCCTAGAGTTTGAACCACATCCCCTTCAAAGGTTTTCCTGGGTCTTTTCAACCGCTGGGAGCCACGGGGAACTGTTAGCTAGGCTGGTTCTGAAGAAGCTGGAGAGCCAAGTTGGTCAACAATTCAGAAATAGAGTTAAGACCTTCCTCCCAAGGTAGCCACCTCCCTGGCAGGCTCAGTCACAGGAGAGGGGGGTCTTCTCCTGCCCTCTCCTCCTGCCCAGCCAGGGACACCCAGTTGGCCCCCCTGGCCAGCAGGGAAATGTATGTGCGTGTGCGTGTGAGGGGCTGCTTTCTGTGGTACAGTCAGTACTGGGGAGCCCCGAGGTGCAGGGGCAGGCCAGGGAGAAGCCCCTTTGGGATCAAAGAACCACAACTGTCTGTAAGGATGGCTTTCTGGGGTGGGGGCTTGCCATGCCCTGAGGCCCTTCCCGGCATTTGGTGCAGCAGTGTCTGGGCCTGGGGCCCTTAGTAGCGGCTCTGGCTTCCTGGTGGGCCTGGGGGCCCTGGGAGGCCAGGGGGCCCCTGGATCCCTGGTTCACCCTTAAGCCCCATGGGCCCCCGCTGGCCTGGTGACCCTGTCTTGCCAGCAATCCCTGGCTTTCCCTGAGGCCCTGAGGGCCCTGGAGACCCTGGGGGCCCCTCTGGCCCTGGGGGCCCCATGTCCCCTTTCGGGCCTGGCTGTCCTCTTGGGCCTCCAGTTCCAAAACTGCCCTTTGAGCCTTTGAGGCCTGGGAAACCCCGAAGGCCAACCGGTCCCCTTTCCCCCATGGGTCCTGTGTCTCCAGGCTGCCCCTGAGGACCCTGGGGTCCCGGGGGCCCCAAGCTGCCAGGATCTCCTTTCGGTCCTCTGCTGCCACCAGGCCCTTTCGTGCCCGTGTCTCCTTTGAGTCCTCTTGGTCCGGGGGGGCCGGGGGCACCTAGGGTCAGAAAGAAGAAGGGAGAAGTCAGTCCATGATGGGCAGCTCTCATGAGGCTCTCCCACCAAGGAGACACAGCACAGGCCAGGCCACAGTGACAGCCTGAGGGTTAGCTAGACCCAAAGGCCAGGCCTGCCGCCTGTGAGCTCTGGGAGCTCGGGCCCATTATGTGACTTCCCTAAGTCGGCCGAACCACCTGTGAGGAGGGGACCCTGAGATAATGCAGGTAAGTGTCTGGCGGGAGGTCTGGGGCACCGTGAGAACTCACTGTTCCGACTTCAGGACTTGCCCATCGTTCCCCACGTGCACTCAAGCTGGGAACTGGGAGAGCTGAACAGCTCTGGGAAAAGGCCAACACCGGCCAGGACTGTCTGTCCCGGTCTGGAGGCCGCCTGGCCTTCTGCTTGAGTCTTTGACTCAACCCCCTGCCCCGCCCTCATCTCAACCTCAGGCTTTTGCCCATGACCGTTCTGCATCTGGGGCCAGGGATGGAGTCAAGTGACATGGGGGAGGAAAACCAAAAAAGTGAGGCAGGAGAAACAGACCCCTTTGCAGGGTTAGTGTGTGGGCACAACAGCCCAGAGAAAGGACGGCTCCTCCAGGAGGCCCACCCTGACCACTCTGAGCTCCTGAGGCTGCCACTTGCTGAATCTTTCAATTGACGTGTGGAAAAAGAAGTCACCGTACCGTGAAAGCAAACCCTCAGTGCCTTTCTGGTAGACCCTGCTAGACTATGGAGCCTCTGGAAGAGACTGAGGGCCACAGCTCACAGCCCCTGCCCTGGGCATGGAGCCTGGCACATGGCAGTGAAAACTCAGAATATGCTTGAAAAGAATGATTCACCAAATAGCTGTGGACTCCTTGCTCCCACCTGGCTCTGGCCTAGCGCCTGGGGGAGAGGCCAAGATGAAGACATGGTCTGTCCTTAAAGAGCCCTTCTTAGTTCCCAAGCCAGGGGTCGGAAGACTTTAATATGCTTCTGACTATGCAGATCTGAGAGTCACCAGCTCCCAGAGCTGTACGAACCCTCAGGGCACAAAGCAGAGTGTGGCCGTCGCTCTGCCCCAAGGCATCTCTGAATTCCTGGAGGAAAGGGGACTCGTTGGCCTCATGAGGATCACGCAGCAAAGGCACAGCAGAGACCTGGCTTTTTTTCAGTGGTCTCAGCAAAGGGTACGGGTACAGAATTCTCCCTGAGAATTCTGCTGCTACGTCATTCTTGCAAAAGACTTCTGGCATTTTCAAGCTAGGTGAGAGCCAGTCCAATTCCTGCCTTTCACAGAGGAGGCAACTAACGCCCAGAGAGGTGAAGCAGTCCCCTCAGGGGCCCCTGAGCGGAAACCAGAACCCAGGTGGGCCTCTCAGAGAGGAGGGATCCTGCAGCCTGGAGCAGGGAGCCCTGCCAGTGGCCATGACCCAGGTCTGCAGTGTCCGGGCTCTGCCCCAGCTAATGAAGATGCCACTGCTGTTAATCCTGGCTGATGCTACCTGCTTACGCACCCCCGTCCCCAGCACCCTCTCCCCACTCCCCACCCCTGTTGCTCCCTGTGGGTCTGCTTCCCAGAGGGTTCTGTGGATCAGTGAATACTGTCCTCTTAAGCTCTAAACTGAGATCTAAACGGGAAACTGGAGCCCAGACAGAGTCAGCCCTACGAGGGCCAATAAAAACCTTCCAGCAGTTCCCTGCCCCCGCCTGCCCATGCCCACCTCCCCCCCCACAGGGGCATGCAGCCCTGTGTGGGCTCGGCTCACGTGGTGTGCCAGCTGCACAGGCTGGGATTTCGTCATGGGGCCAGCGGGGGCGGGGGTGGGGTGGCTGGCGGTGCAGCGGACCCGCCAGGGAGCAGCCAGGAGGCAGGACCTGCTCTTCGGTCTGCAGAGGCCCCTGGAGCCCCCCCAGCCGCCTCCCCCCACCCCCACCCGCACCAGGCAGCTGGAACAACCTGGTACAGAGAGGTGCCCACCAAGGGACTGCCTCCCCCAGCCTGGCAGGACTTGCTGGGAATCGGCAGAGCCATGGCGCCGGTATCCGCCCCAGCTCTGGCCTTGGCACCTGGGCCTGCTGAGGTTGGAAAAACAGAGCCATTCAGAGGTGGAGGGGCCCCTGGAGGATGGGTGGATGGGTGGATGGGTGGGAGTCAGGGAGCCCTGGAGCGACATTGGGCAAATTCCTGCTCACTCTGGAGCTCAGGCCCTCATGGATAAAATTGAGAGTTGTACTTCAGTTCCTGAGGGCCCCTGGAGCTCCCCCCCCACCCCTCCCCCTGCCTCTGTCCTTGCCCTCTGGCCTGCTTCTTTGGGCTCACCCGCTGCCTGCCCCAGGACACAGCTCCCCGGTTCTTCATTCTCTCCCCTTACAACCACTTCCGTGGCTTCCTCTCTTGTCCCCGGGGTGAATGGGTCCACGATCCCCATTTCCAGCATCGACCCAGGAAAAGCATGAGAAGTCTCATCCCGACGAAGTTGCCCTGCTCTGAGCAGCCCCCAGGTCCAGCAGGAGCCCCCTCACTCTCTCCCCGGGACCCCGGCCTGCCCGTGTCGTCTGCATCAGGTGCCCTCTCTGCCCTTACTTGAGGGGCAGAGCAGCTAGCTGCGAGGGTTGCCAGGGGTCTCTATGCCAGCAGTGAGGGAGAGAAAGAGGGTGAGGCCCTCTCTTCTGCCCCTTCCCACCCACCCTCACGGCCTCCTCTTCCTGGGGAAGCTCTTGGCGGCTTCCCTGGGTGGGGAAGGCCGGGGTCCACATGCCCGGGCGGAAGGTGTGTGCAGAAGCCTGGGTCACACTACGCACCTCACTGCCCCAGGAGTGCAGCCCTCAGCACGTGTGGAAGGAGAACTTCAGGGAAATGGGTGACCTCACTTTCCATACCCCTCCCCATCACGGCTGGCACCACTGACCCCATCTCTGAGCACATGGAAGGGGGTCCTAGACAGTCACTTTGAGGACATCAGGTGGGGTGGCCTCGTCTGGGGCTACTGACTGGAGCCTCTGTTGCAGACAAGGCATCAGGGGCCAGTGACAACCCTGCGACATCCCTGCCCACTCTCTGACTTCTCTGGGACCTGCCTTCTCTCGGAGAAGGGAAGGGCAATGAGAGTGCCAGCATCTGTCTACTGAGTCTCTCCTGTGTCCTTTGTATACTGAAATTGTTGCCCCATTTTACAGATGAGACAATGTGGTGCAGAGGGTGACATCTTACCCAAGATCATCGGCCAGAAGGGGTAGAGACAGGACTCAAAGCCGGGCCTGAAGCTCTGAAACCCATGCTCTGTCCCCCTACCCTGCTGCCTCGGGTCCTCATTACCCTGTGGCTGGGCTCCTGGCCCTTTCCCCGCCCCCGCCCTGCCTGTCCCAGGGAGGGTCCACACAGCGTGGGGAAGGGTAACATGAAGGGCTGTCTTCCCCAGGTGAGCTGGTCCCTCCCAGCCATGAATCATGCTGTGGGACCTGGGCCTAGCCTGGGAGGAAGTCAACAGCCCTGGCTTTCGTCGTTAGCTTAGGGGCAAGGAATGTGGACAGAGGTTGACAGAGTGTCTGCTCTGCGGGAAGGCGTGCCACTGACACAGCCCATTATCAGATCGGGATACCAGCAGGGCTGCAGGGCAAAGGAGGGGAGGGCTCAATCCTGCTCACTGCGGAATTCAAACGCTGTGGGGAGCGTTTAAAGCAAAGGAGGAAAGTGAGCAGTGTGGCTGAGGGGCAGGGCTGTGGGAGAGGAACGGAGCACCCTGGAGTCCCGGGGAGGCCCATAATTACTCAGGAAGCCGGGGACTATAATTAGGCCATCCTGGCCCATTAGGGTCGAGCCACAACTGACTGCATGTCTGGGACAAGTAGGTGGTCTGCACTGGGAACCCGGAGGAGGTGGAGGTGGGGGTGAGCAGAAGTACTGAGTCTGTCAGTGCCCAACACTCCCCACCCATGGGTGGGGTAATGCGTGGGCAGGAGGGGCCCGCAGTCCATCTCCCAGTCCAAAGCAACAGGCCAGCTTACGAGGACGGAAGGAAACAGAAACGGAATGGGCGACTCTTGAAAGGCCATGGAAGGAAGGCACACTGGCCTGGGCTTTGGGGGACCCTGGTTTGAGTCCCAGGTCTGGTATTAACCAATTGGATGCCTGGGTAAGTCTCTGTCCCTCTTGGGACCTCAGGCTTCCCTCTGTTCAGTGAATATACTGGCCTAAGTCAGGGACTCTCAATACCGGCTGTTGTTACCTGAGGAACATTGAAAAAATGACAATGGACTTCCACTTCTGTGATGCACTAGATTGTAACAGACGAAACTTCCCACTGAGAATAATCCGAATCATCAGATCAAATACCAAGACATACTCCTGATGGCTTTGGAGGGAGATCAAAGGCCAAAATCACAGGGAGAAGGGAGGCTCATGGAGGTCAGCCTGGCAGGCTTTGGCACTTTCCTTCTCAAGGCATTTGTTGATGAGTGATCAGTTTGAGCAGAGAAGCTGAGAAGCCAAATGAAACGCTGCAGCCGTCAGGCTGAGAAGCTGAGTAGGGCTTTCAGTGGCTTCACTGGGGCTGGGGTGGAAGGATGCCAAGATTCAGGAGAAGAGGGGATCGT
Organism: Felis catus; assembly: GCF_018350175.1. Classification (NCBI taxonomy): domain Eukaryota; kingdom Metazoa; phylum Chordata; class Mammalia; order Carnivora; family Felidae; genus Felis; species Felis catus. The sequence continues at coordinate 48,927,954 of NC_058371.1, read as the reverse complement.
GTGTGCATTTGCACAGGGCAGAGAGACTGAGCAGAGCGTTCGGCTTCGTTCATTTAGTCTTATGGTGCCGGGGAGACAAGAATTGGCGTTCAAGACAGACAAGGTGATAGGGCCCTAGTAAACGCTCCTCCAGGACCAAGCGCCGTGAGCATGAGTGTATCAGAAATAGGCCAAACGTCACCTTTCTTGCCCACCCTCTGCTTCTAGCCTTGTTTATGCTTTCATTCTGCCTTCACTGAGCAAATGTTCCCTGAGTGCCTTCCAAGAGCAGGCACTCTGCTGGGTACTTGATGAGGGAGACAAGTAGCCCATCGTCAAGAAAATTAAATTCAGAATCATCCCTTAAATTAGGGCAGCCTTTTATGTTTTATAAAAATTGTTCACACCCACTGTTAACAATGATACTCACAACTACCCCATGGGATATAAGCAAGGGAGGTATTAATATTCCTATTTGTGGATGAGGAAGTTGAATTGAAAGTAGCTAGTGGCCAAAAGCCTTATCCAAGGTCACTCAGCTAATAAGCAATGATGGTTTCCTGTTTTCAATTTCCAAATAATAGTCCTAGCACAGACGCTGTCTAACACAGACACAGAAATCATCCTCCAGAGCAGGAAGAGAGAAATACTCCTTTTTTTTTTTTTAAGTTTACTTATTTATTTTGACAGAGAGAGAGAAAAAATAGCAGGGGAGGGGCAGAGAGAGACAGGGAGAGAGAACCCCAAGCAGGCTTCGCACTGACAGCATGGAACCCGACATGGGGCTCGAACCCATGAACCGTGAGATCGTGACCTGAACTGAAACCAAGAGTTGGACGCTTAACCAACTGAGCCACCCAGGTGCCCCAAAGACAGAAATATTCTATGAGAGGCACACACACTATGGAAGTACCACAGGCTTTCTGTTGAGCAAGTTGAGCTGGAGGAGGTCTCAGAGAACAGCTGGTCTTATCCTTTCACTTACTGATGAAGAACACAAATAAAAAACAGAGGCTTAGAAAGATTAAGTGATTCTGCCTACAGACTCCGAGCAAATTAGAAGTCAGACTTCTTTCCCATGTAGTTTAAGAGCTCCAGCCCTTCAGTCAGCACTTGGCACCTTCCACACTGGCTGTGGTCATTGCTGTCCCACCCCGTTTATTCTAGAGAGCAGCTCAGTTCCAGCCTGGGGGAGACCTCACTGCCAGCTCCAACATGAGAGACTGTCAGCACCTGTCTATGCCTGAAAGAATGAGTAACAAGCTCCTGTAGGAAAGGATGCACATTTTGTACCTGAAATTTTCTCTCAGATGAGAAAGGTTTTACATGAGGTGCTTTAACAACCGTGAGGAGTTTCAACAGAAATTCAGAGGTTGAACCAAGAGTCAGATGTGGCTGAAACAAATATCTTACCTTGCTCTCCAGCTAAGATGAGGTCCTCAGATGAGGACTCTGCCATTATTAGGACAGGAACAAATATAAATTCCCATGACTCTTGTTGGGTTATACTTAGAATGGGGTTCTTAAATGGTTCCCCTGCCAACACTTTGAGTATCGTCTCCCTCTTGGCAACTCTCTGCCCCACACCCTACACCTAGGCAGGACCCGAGGGGAGGTGCCTTTTTGGTATCTGAGAGCTTACGCTCTCAGTGTCTCCTCTTCTGGCTGCACCCCGGACGTGCGCACCTCAGAGCCATGACAAGGGGCCAGAATTTAAAATCATAGTGTGACCTTGAGCTCGTGCCTTAACCTTTCCCAGTCTCAGGTCACCTTCTTGTAAAATAAAGACACTGCCTTGTCTACTGCACAAAGGTTGTTGTGAGGCTGAAACAAAACGAAGTCTGTGAATGGGCTTTGTCATTGGGAAAGCTTTATATTTCATTGGTTCCTAGGCTGAACGCAACAAAAATACAGAGGATACACTGTAAGAACTCCCTGATAATGCCTTTTCTAGAACAATGCAGCCTAGAGGATGTATCCTAGAGCTACATATTTTAGATAAAATACTGGGGGAACGTTTCAGTTACCCAAGAAACATTCAGTACTTGGCTTTGTTACAAAAATATGACAGCAGGTCAACAAGATGTACTTCCATCCCCCCCAACACCACCAATTTAGATTGAATAAAAAATTAACCCCCGTGGCAGTAGAAATGCTCAATGATGTAAAATAAAGGCAATATAGGTTTGAGACTAAATGATTAAAGCAAAATAGAGAATCAGAGAGGTTGGCTCCAAGTCTGTGCTCTGCAGAGAGAACAGAGCTGTCTGGGATTGTGGGGCCCTCCCTCCTTCCTCCTTAGAGCTCCCCTAGATTATCAGGCCCAGATATTTGCCCCCCTCCCCCACCAAATGTAAGCCATAAATTCTGGAACTGGCAGATCTCAGTGGCTAACTAATTTTATTCTCTAGAGCCAAGATTGGTTATATTTTCAGGTCGAACCCTCTTCCTGCAAAGACACACAATTCCTTGGGAAGGGTCCAGGGAACCTGGATAGAGCCATCCAGATTCCTAGTATAAACGAATTCTGATTAGGAGTCTTTGGGACTATTTTCCAGGAGAAAAACTGTTGGAAATACTGCTGTGAAAGAGTAGAATGAAAAAGTAATAGCATTTGTTAGGGATTGAATTGTGTCCCCTCAACATTCATAGGCTGAAGTCCTAGCCCCTGGGGAATATGACCTTCTTCCTTAGAGACAGGGTCTTCGCAGAAGTAATCAATTTTTTTTTAATTTTTTTAACATTTATTTATTTTTGAGACAGAGAGAGAGCATGAACAGGGGAGGTCAGAGAAAGAGGGAGACACAGAATCTGAAACAGGCTCCAGGCTCTGAGCTGTCAGCACAGAGCCTGACGCGGGCTTGAACCCACGGACCGTGAGATCATGACCTGAGCCAAAGTCAAATGCTTAACTGACTGAGCCACCCAGGCGCCCCAGAAGTAATCAGTTTTAAATGCAGCCATTAGGTAACCCCTACTCCAATATGACTGGCTTCCTGAGGAAAAGGGGAAACTGAACACAGAGACAGAAATGCACAGAGAGAAGATGAAGAGATGAGGGAGAAAAGGGCCATCTATCAGCCACCGCCTGGAACAGAGCCTTCCCTCACAGCCCTCAGAAGGACCCAACCTTGCCGACACTCGAACTCAGACCTCTGGCCTCCAGAGCTGCGAGACAGTATGTTTCAGTGGTTTAAGCCACTCAGTCTGTGGTACTTTGTAACAGCAGCTGGAGCAGACTAATACAGTGCTCATTTCAGAATGAAATCCTCATAAGCAGAAGCCATAAAGCATGATTTGAAGGAGTGGGCCAGGGGTGCCTGGGTGGCGCAGTCGGTTAAGCGTCCGACTTCAGCCAGGTCACGATCTCGCGGTCCGGGAGTTCGAGCCCCGCGTCAGGCTCTGGACTGATGGCTCAGAGCCTGGAGCCTGTTTCCGATTCTGTGTCTCCCTCTCTCTCTGCCCCTCCCCCGTTCATGCTCTGTCTCTCTCTGTCCCAAAAATAAATTAAAAAATTTAAAAAAAAAAAGAAGGAGTGAGCCAGGCAACCCACCTTTGGTATGGAATCTAGGGGTAGGCTGGGGATGGAGGTTCCCCACAGGGAAGAAGAGGTCAGCCCCTTGCTGGGGAAATTGATGGGGATTAGGAGTGCATTGCAGAAACTACACTGGGCAGATTGCTGTCACCAAGAAGCAGCTGTTTCATTTGCTCAGGTGCTTTTAGAGGCACAGGGTTTTATGTGACTTTGGAGAAGGCCGTTCAAGGCAGCTTGCAACTATGGATCTGAACTGCCTTGAATTTGAATTCTGTGTCCATTCCTTGACAGCTGTGTGAACCTGGCTAGACCTCGTGTGATATCCAGTTCTTCACTGCAGGCTTTTTGGGTTCACGGTTTCAGGGATCGTGGGGATGAAAGGAGATAATGTGTATGCCATAGGCTTCCCCCATGATCTTTGCATGCGTTGCCCCCTCTACCTGGAACCCTTCTGTTCATCCATGCTGACCCTGCTATATCTAACTTATTCCTCCTTCTTTTTCAGGTGTCTCAGTTCAGATGTCACCTCTGATGGTTAATTTCATGTATCAACTTGACTGGGCCATATGGTGTCCAGATATTTGGTCAGACATTATTCCGGGTATGCCTGTGAGGGTGTTTGGGGATGAGATTAATATCTGGATCAGTAGACTGAGGAAATCCCCAATGTGGGTGAGCCTCACTCAGTCAGTTGAAGGCCTTGATAGAACAAAAAGCCTATGGGGTGCCTGGGTGGCTCAGTCGGTTGAGTGTCTGACTTCAGGTCATGACCTCAGTGTCCATGAGTTCGAGCCCCGCATCAGGCTCTGTGCTGACAGCTCAGAGCCTGGAGCCTGCTTTGGATTCTGTGTCTCCCTCTCTCTCTGCCCCCCACCCCCACCCCCGCTCACTCTCTGTCTCTGTCTCTCTCAAAAATAAATAAAAACATTAAAAAAAAATTTTTTTTTTTAAAGCCTAAGAGGGAATCCCTCCTACCTGACTGCTTCAAGTGAGGACTTCAGCTCTTTCCTTCCTTTGAGTTTGAACTGAAACCATTGGCTCTTCCTGGGTCTTGAGGCTTCCAGCCTTCAGCCTGCAACTATACCATCAGCTCTCCTGAGTCTCAGGCTTTTGGACTCAGATTGGAATTAAACCATTGGCTCTCCCAGGTCTTTTGCTTGCTGACTCACCCTGCAGATCTTGGGCTTTGCTGGTTTCTATAATTATGTGAGCCACCTCCTTCAATCCCTTATAGTAAATCAATTTCTTTCAGAGATCCTAATGGACACAGGATATATATATCCTGCTGGTTGGTTCTGTTTCTCTGGAGAATCCTGACTAATACAGATTGTGGTACCAAGAGCAAGTATAAAGGAACAGAATTTTAAAGATGAATGTTTTAAATTGATCTGGGATTTCTGGAACTGACTCTCTAATTTAAGATTTAAAGATGCTAATGACTTTATTTCTAGTAGTAAAGACAGCCTAATAGTCCAAGGCATGATCTGGCAACAGAGATATGCAAAGTATTGGGGACTGATACTTTTGAACATTTTTTGTCAAAGTAATGAGTATAATGAGATTGGTTGTTCCTAATGTTACTGGACAATGTGGGGCAATAAAAAGTTGACCTTGGGGATTCAAATTCCCAGCTCAAGTGTCACATAAATGACCTGACAGCTTCCATGTCTGCCCTGAAGGAGACCCTTATTTCCTGTGGTCATGGGGTTGAGATTGCTGAAAATCTAACTTACAACCTCATCCTGTAACTGGCTGAATTGCAATGCAGGCTGAATTCCCAGCTTCCCAGGGCGTCCACTCTTAAAGTAAAGGCATTCGCTGGGAAGGAATGGTATCCTGAAAGTTGGAATGGGGATATGTGGGAAGACCTTGATGGAGCTGGGGACATTAGACCCCTAAATTCTGATAAGTCATCTTTGACAGCGGAAGCAGTTCCCCCACACCCAGTAAAAGTGGCCTCTCAACCCCTGTCTGAAGCCTTCATGGCCTGAGGAAAGGGCAGTAGTCTGCCCTGAGGCACCGCCAAGCAAGACAATGATGATTCTCCTGAGGACCCACCACCACCACCCCCCTTTGCTTCTAGACCTATAGCTAGACTCAGTTCTCAGCAGGACCTTAAAGGTGAGGCACAAAGTGTGACCCATGAGGAGATGTGCTACACTCCAAAAGAACTACCTGAGTTTTTAAATTTATACAGATAGGAATCTGGGGGATATTTGTGGTAATGGATCCTAACGGTGTGGAGATAATGGTGGAAGGAACATAACATTGCATCAGGCAGAATTTATTGATGGGGCTCACTAAGCAGGGATTCTGCATCTAATATCTCATCTTGGGGAGTGAGAAAGGCTCTAACAGTTAGTTTGGTTGGTTGGCTGAGACATGGGCCAAAAGACCCACAATGAGGGAGTTAGAAATGCTGGATCTCATTGGTTTTATGTAAAGAAAGGGATTCAAAGAATGAGAGAAGCTGGGACGTTGGAGTGGATTTGTCATCTGGGACCTACTCACCCACCCTGGGAAGGTCCAGAAGACGTGCCTTTCACCACGACTGTGAGAAATAAATCTGTAAGGAGAGTCTTAGAAGCCTTGAAGAGTTTTCTGATTGCTCTCTTCTGCAGGCAGACCGTACAGGGGGAACTTTTGTCACTCAACTGGGAAACCTAACCATAATGGGAGTGATTGGGTCTCGGGGTGGCAGATACCTAACGGTGGCACTCAACTGGCCAACACAAGGAGAGCATGGATACTGTAATAGCAAAGTCAACACGGTGATCAGAATAGGCTGACATGCACAGACCCGTGGTGTTAGCTAGCTGATCATGGTGTACCTAGAAGTGAAATAGATAGGAAGCCTACTAAATTCTTACTTGTTTTGTATAAGCAGAGAAGTTCCAGGTCAAGTGAATAAAAGTCTAATCCGAATCATAAAAATAGCCATGGCTCCTCAGTCAATTCTCAGACTTGAGCCAGTTTACAAATCCAGAACTACTTGAATGAAAGGGAAGCTGGGTACCCTTGAGGAAGGACCCTAGTATTTATACTGTTAATCTTCCCAGCCTTCCCCAAGGGGACCTACACCTTTTTTTTTTTTTTTTTTTTTTTTTTTTTTTTTTTTTTACCAGGATAACTGTGCACCGGGGCAGAGAAAATAATCAGCCCTTCTGGGGACTACTAGACACTGGCTCTGAACTGACACTGATTCCAAGAGACCCAAATGTCACTGTGGCCCTCCAGTCAGAGTAGGGGCTTATGGAGGTCAGGTGATCAATGGGGTTTTAGCACAGATCTGTCTCACATGAGGCCCACTGGGTCCCTGAATTCACCCTGTGGCTGTTTCCTCAGTTCTGGAATGCATAATTGAAATAGACATCCTACCTACTAGCTGGTAGAACCCCCACATTGGTTCCCCAGCCTATGAAGTAAGGGATATCATGGTGGGAAAGGCCAACCAGAAGCCACTAGAATTGCCTTTACCTAGGACAATAGTAAACCAGGGGTACCTGGGTGGCTCAGTCAGTTGAGTGTCCTACTTCTGCTCAAGTCATGATCTCATGGTTTGTGACTTCAAGTCCCGCATCAGGCTCTCTGCTGTCTGTCAGCTTGGAGCCTGCTTTGGATCCTCTGTTCCCCCCCTCTCTCTACCCCTCCTTTGTTCGTTCTCTCTTTCAAAATAAATCAACCAATATTTATTTTTTCCTATATATATCTATAAAGGAAAATTGTAAACCAAAAGCAATACCACATTCCTGAAGGGACTGAAGAGATTGGTGACCCCATCAAGAACGTTAAATTTGCACATTTGACCTGTGTAGAGGACAGGTGGATCTTGGAGAATGACAGTGCATTTTCATAAGCTTAGCCAGGTTGTGACTCCAATTGTAGCTCCTGTACCAGATGCAGTCTCATTACCTGAGAGAATCAACACATCCCAGATGCTTTTTGTCCATACCTGTTCACGAGGCCCACCAGAAACAGTTTGCTTCCAGCTGACAGGACCAGCAATACACCTTCACGGACCTGCCTTGGGGGATCTCAACTCTCCAGCTCTCCATCATACTTTAGTTCACAGGGAACTTGACTTTCTTTCTCCCCCACCAGATATCACGCAGGTCCACTACAGTGACGATATTATACTGATTCAACCTAGCGAGCAAGTAAGTTGTAGCTCACTATTTCGAGGACATTCGTGGGTCAGAGGGTGGGGAATAAACATGACAAAAATTCAATGAAATTTCTAGTGATCCAGTGATTTGGGCATGTTGAGATATCCCTCCCAAGGATAAGCTGTTCCATTTGGCCCCCTCCTGAAATCAAAAAAGAGGCCCACCTTGTGGGCCTCTTTGGATTTTGGAGGTAACATATACGTATTCCTCACTGGGATGTGTTGCTCCAACCCACTTATTGAGTGACCTGAAAAGCTGCTGGTTTTGAGCGGGGCCTAGAACAAGAAAAGGCTCTGCGACAGGTCCAGGCTTCCGTGCAAGCTGGGCCATATGATCCAACAGATCCAATGGTGCTTAAAGTGACAGTGGCAGATAGGGATGTTGTTTGGGGCCTTTGGAAGACCCCTATAAGTGACTTGCACTACAGACCCTTAGGATTTTGGAGCAGAGTTATGCCATCCTCCGGGGATAACTACTCTCCTTTTGAGAAATAGCTCTTGGGTTGAGTAGAGACTAGCAGAGGTCACCATGTTACCATGAGACCTGAGCTGTGCCTCATGAACTGGGTACTCTCTGACCCACCAAGTTATAATGTTGGACACACAGAGCCGCTCTCCATCATCAAATGAAGTGGTGTATATGTAATTAGGCCTGAGCAGGCCCTGAAGGCACAAGTAAGTTACATGAGAAAGTGGTCCAAATACCCACGGTCCCCACTCCTAGTATACCACCTTCTCTCCCCCAGCCTGCACCTATGGTATTATGGGGAGTTCTCTATGACCAGCTGATAGAGGAGGAGAAGATTCCGGCCTAGTTTACCATTGGTTCTGCGCAAAACGCAGGCATCATTTGAAAGTGGGCAGCTGTAACATCACAGCCCCTCTTTGGGACACCCCTGAAGGGCAGTGGTGAATGAAAATCCTCCCAGTGGGCAGAACTTCTGGCAGTGTACCTGGCTGTCATGTTTGCTCAGAAGAGGAAATGGTCAGACATGTGATTATATACTGATTCATGGGCCATGGCCAATGGTTTGGCTGAATGGTCAGGGATTTTCCACAATTGGAAAATTGGTTCCAAGAAAAGTTGGGGAAGAGGTTTGTGAATAGTCCTCTCTGAAGGAGCAAAAAATGTGAAGGCCTTTGCATCCTATGTGAATTTTCTTCAAAGGGTAAGCTCAGCAGAGGAGACTTTTAATAGACAAGTGCATAGGATGACCTATTCTGTGGATACCAGTCAGTCTTTTTTCTCCAGCCACCCCTGTCATCACCCAGTGGGCTCATGAACAAAATGGCCATGATGGTGGGGATGGGTTCTATGCATGGGGTCAGCAGCATGGACTTCCAGTCACTAAGGCCAACCTGGCTACGGCTATTGCCAAGTGCCTAATCTGCCAACAGGAGAGACCACCAACAAATCCCCAATATGGCACCACTCCCCAGGGTGGTCAGCCAGCTACCTGGTGGCAGGTTAATTACCTTGGACCACTCTCATCATGGAAGGGGCAATGTCTTCTTACTAGAATAGAAATTTACTCTAGCTATGCATTTTCCTTCCCTGCATGAAATGTTTCTGCCAAAAAATACCAGACAGAATGCATTATCTGCCATCATGGTATTCCATGGTATTCCAACATAGCACTGCTTCTGATCAAGGATATCACTTCACAGCAAATGAAGTGTGGCAATGGGCCCATGATCACGGAATTCACTGGTGTTACCATGGTCCCCACCATCTTGAAACAGCTAGCATGACAGAAGGGTGCAATGGCCTTTGAAGACTCAGTTACAGCTCTAGTTAGGTGGCAATACCTTGCAGGGCTGTCTATGGTCTGAATCAGTGTCCAGTATGTGGTGCTGTTTCTCCGATAGCCAGAATTCACTAGTCCTGGGATCAAGGGATGGAGATGGGAAAGACTCACTCACTATTACCCCTAGTGACCCAGTAGCAAAATGTTTGCTTCTTATTCCCACAACCTTATGCTCTGCTGGCTTAGAGATCTTTGTTCCAAAGGAAGGAGTGTTCTTGCCAGGAGATACAACAATGATTCCATTGAACTGGAAGTTAAGACTGCTGCTTGGTCACTTTGGGCTTCTCATGCCTTTGAATTAATAGACAAAGAAGAAGTTATTGTGCTGACCACGTGACTGATCCCAACTACCAAGGAGAAACTGGACTATTACTCTACAATGGGGGTAAGGGAGAGCACGTCTGGAATTCAAAAGCTCCCTGAGGGTGTCTCTTAGTGCTACTGTTCCCTGAAATAAATGTCAGTTGAAAACTACAACAACCCAGACTAGGGAGGACTGGAATGGCCCTTCAGGAATGAAGGTCTGGATCACCCTACCAGGTAAAGAATAACAACCAGCTGAGGTGTTTGCCTGGGGCAAAGAAAATACAGACGGGTAGTGGAAGAAGGCAGTTATAAATACCAGCTATGACCATGTGACCAGTTACAAAAATAAGGACTGAACTTGTCAAGAGTATTTCCCCCTTGGTGTGTTATAAATATATAAATATATGTACAGCAAATATCTTTGCTTTCTTCCCTCTCTTATCCCCTTATCATGTAACATAAAACACAAAACACATTGACTTTAGGGGCACCTGGTTGGCTCAGTCAGTTAAGCAACCAACTCTTGGTTTTGTCTCAGGTCACGATCTCATGGTTCATGAGTTCAAGCCCCGTGTCAGGTTCCGTGCTGACAGTGCTGACAGCCTGCTTGGGATTGTCTCTCTTTCTCCCTCTCTCTCTGCCCCTTCCCTGTTTGCTCTGTCTCAAAATAAATAAACTTAAGAGAATTAAAAAAAAAACATTGATTTTATATCACGGTATTTAAATATTGTTAACTTTATATCATAGTATTTAAATTATGGGATATCAAGGGGGAAAAGTAAATATCTCTCAAGGACTTTACCTCCTCTTCTGGGGAAGGGGTTAGTATGATTTTGGTTGTACACAGCATACTCACATTATGAGCTTTAGGCAGAATTGTAACCTTGTTATTGTCTCCATTTGGGGATTAAGTATTATTTAAGGAGATGTGTATGGGCACCAGCTTGACATGTGGTCAATTTTATGTGTCAACTTGAGTGGACCACCAAATGGCCAGACATTCTAGACATGTCTACAGGGGTGTTTATAGAAAAAATTAATATTTAAATCAGTACTGAGTAAAGCAGATTGCTCTCCACAACGTGGTGGGCCTCATCTAATCAGTTGAAGGCCTTAATAGAACAAAAGGCTGACCCTCCCCTAAGTAAGACCGAATTCTCCTGCCTGGTGGCCTTCAAACTGACACATCCTCTCTTCCTAGTTCTACAGCAGCTTCCAGCCTTCTGACTCAAACTGGGACATCAGCCAAACAGATTTTGGACTTGCCAGCTCCATAATTACATAAGCCAGTTTTTAAAAGGATCTCTCTCCTGTTGATTCTGTTTTTCTGAAGAACCCTGATTAATGCAGGGATGAGATGAGAGGAGAAGAGACAATCAGAGTGATGGGCATATGAGGGGCACATGGCTGAGAACACCAGTGATGGTGTGGGAAGACAGAAAACAGTTTCCAAGACGAGATCTGCCTATTTCTCTGTGTAGACCCAATCAAACAAACCCACATATGAAAATCCAGATTTGTATGACAGGCAAAGTTAGGAGCCATAACACCTTTACAAAAGAGCCTCGTAAGTATGGCAGTCCTCCCTTATCCGCGGTGGATATGTTCCTAGACTCCCTTACATCGCCTTTCTTTCCTATGTATACTTACCTATGAGAAAGTGTAATTTATAAATTAGGCATTTTGTGAATGTCATCTCTCTCTCTCTTTCTCTCAGAATATCTGTTGTACGGCATTCACCCTTCTCGTGATGATGTGAGGCGATAAAATGCCTAAGTAATGAGATGAAGTGAGATAAATGATGTAGGCATCGTGACGTAGCGTCAAGCCACTGTTGACCTTCTGAAGGCAGAAAGTGAACCCGCAGAGAAAGGGGGACCACTGTGTTTTTAAAGCTTCCAGTCGCCCTAGGCATTTGCTACAGGATTGGATTAGGCTACCAGGACTCTTGCCTGAAACCGGGTACTTCTGTGTCTGGCAAGATCACCAAGGCCCTCTGGGAGCTCCGTAGCAGGTCTGGCCCAGGCCGGGCTCTTACCTCTCAGGATGGTGACATTGCGAAGGATTTCTCCATGCCGCGTGTCCACGGCTTTCATCTCCTCCACGATCATGGAGAGGTTGCGGACGTTGAAGTCCAGCCGGGCGCTGAGCAAGCTGAAGCGCTCCCGGAGCAGGTCCGTGGTGCCCAGCATGAGGGAGACGGACTTGTTCAGGTAGTAGAGCTCCTCGGCGTGGGTGTGGAAGCCCAGCGTGCAGGAGAGCCGCACGTCGTCCAGGTACTTGAGCATGCTGTGCACGTGGTTGTCGGTGGCGTTGATGTTGGTGAAGATGGTGCCGATCTCGATCTCGTGAGAAGCCATGCGTCCTTCTAGCGTCTCGAACCTCTCCACCGTGCGGTTCTGGGCATAGTGGGTGTGGTACTGCAGATCGTGCATGTTCTCCTCGTGGTCGTCCAGGAAGGACGAGATGTTATCCAGCTGTAGCTGCAAGCCCATGACCTGCAGCACCAGGTCGTGCATGCTCTCGGAATTCTGGCTGATGCGCTGTGAGGAGACCCCCAGGGTGGCCTGGATGTTCTTGACCACTTCTCCGGTCTTGGCCGATGTGGTACGCAGGCTGCCGAAGAGCCGGGTGTAGTTTTGCCAGTCAGTGACAATCTTCTGGAGGGTCAGGGTCTCCTCATCAGTCTTCCGCCGGATCCCATGGATCCACTCTGAAGTCTGCCCAACAGTGAAGTTGATCTGGTGGACAGAAGCCTTGACATCATAGCACTCCTGGGTGAGGTCCTTCAGAGAGAGGTCCAGGCCAGCTGTGGTGGCCTGCCAGCCTCTCACCTGGGTGAGAAAGAACCCCAGAGACTGGTTGACCTGGTGGATGGAGAAGGAACAATTGCCCATCTCCTGGGAGATTTGACTGCTGGTGGTGGAGAGCAGTTCATGGGTCTGAGAGGTCTGGTCCAGCTGGACCTCCTGGGCCAGAAGCATCTTCTGAATTCCTTCCAGCTCTTCCTGCAACTTTCTGATCTCTTGCTCCAGCTGCCCAGCCTCATGGCAGAAGGAACAATTGTTTGGGGCTTTCAGATCTTTAGGAGAAAGGGACAACATTTTGAGTTGCTGAAGGATCATGGGACAAAAGTGGTTTTTTAAATATTTCGTGGCATAATGAATTGTCAAGTGGCTTCCTGTTCCCTCTTCCTATCCTAAGTCTGCTATAAAATCCTTTATGGAAAAATCTTGCCATCTCTATGAAATCTTATTTTGACCAAATGTCTTTACTATGACTTGAAATGTAGAATTTGGGACATTTTTTTTTCCAACTCACCATCAAATTCTCGAGAACATATCTTCATAACTTTTTGAAGGTTGCCAAGAACTGCCCATTTAAACTTTATATTTCTGCAAACACTTTTATATTTGCTATCTTATCAGTACATTTATGGGGAAAAGATGGTACAGGGATTATTTCTCCCATGTGTCAGATGAGAAATGAGGCACAGAGAAGATGCCTGCCAAACATCACTCAGCCTGTACTTTCTCTTTCCATCAGGGCAGACCACCTCTACCCCTTCTATTATGGCTCCTCTGTCTCTGCCTCAGAACGAGAATGTCCCTAGCTAACGCAGGAGATAGACAGCATCCTGAACTGTGCACACTTTAAGGCAGTAGTGAGGCAAGGGCAGACTTGCCAAGAGGCTTCGGAAGATCCTGAAAATAATCTCAGATACTTGAGAATAACTGGGGAATGTCTTTGGGTTCCTTCTCTGCCTCCTAATGCTTTACAAAGTCTACCTCCAAGCCTTCTCTACCTGTAGGCTCTGGCTAGATCTGTACCTCACACAGAAACCCTGGCCCCGGTCCTGGGTGAAACCCAGGGCAGCCGCCCACTCGGGATGAACCGGGAGGCAGGGAGTCATAGCTGCCCTTCCCTTGTGCCTAGAGGGTGGCTTAAGGCTTCCCTGCTCCAGGGCACCATGGTCTGGGGGTGGGGGTGGGGGGACACTCACCCCTCCCCAATTAACCCTGGTCTTCCATCATTGTCATTAGCACATCTGGACACTGGACACTTACCCAGGCCTTGCAGATTTTCCTGCATGGACATCAGCTTCTTGTCATAGATGGCCTGGGCCAGGGAGATGTCTTCAGAGAGAGAGTCCACTTTCCTGAAAACTATATGGGAAATACAGATGAGAAACTGGGGCAGGGTCTTAGCTCAGAGAAACAGCAGTCTTTTGGTAAGAAGGTATTTTTATCAGCCTTTCTGCAACCAAAACCATTCATCCTTCTACAGGGCTTTTCAGTGGTGGTAAGGGAAGATGCTTCTTATGGCCAGAGTTCACACATTCTATATCCATCTAGATCTATATCTGTTTAAACATCTCTCTTAAATATATATATGTATGCATATGTGTGTGTGTGTGTATATACATATATATATATATATATATATATATAGTTGCCAAATCATTTATATAGAGTATGATACAAACATTAAAAGTTTGTGTGTGTGTATATGTGTGTGTGTGTATATATATATATATATATATATATATATATATATCCTTGTGCCTACATATATATGTGTGTGTGTGTATGTATCTATCTCCATCCCCATCCAGATTTTAAAACTAGGGCCTGACCCCCACAGGACAGAATAGGGAAGATTAAGAAAAAAATGTAAAAAGAATATAAAAATATTCTTAATCCTACCACTGAGAGATAATAGCCATCAATATCTTCATGCATCTCTTAGACTCTTACTTATCTCCATAATCATTCTATAGCTACATAGATATAGGTATACTCTTTTAGAAAACAACAGAAAAAATGGAATGTTCTGAATATCTCATCTGTTTTCTTTCATTTTGCATCACTAGTGTCATGTCATGGACATTTTCCCATTGAGGTTTAAATCGCCTTAAAATCATTACTTTTAGGGGCATCTGGGTGCTTAAGCACTGACTTCAGTTGCTTAAGCGTCTGACTTCAGCTCAGGTCATGATCTTGGGCTCTGTGAGTTCGAGTCCCACGTTGGGCTCTGTGCTGACAGCTCAGAGCCTGGCGTCTGCTTCGGATTCTGTATCTCCCTCTCTCTCTGCTCCTCCCCACTCACACTCTGTCTCTCTCACTCTCAAAAAAGAATAAATGTTTTAAAAATATTTAAATCATTACTTTTAATGCGTGTATCATACTCGATATAAATGATTTGGCAATTATATAAAAATCTCCTGTGGTTGGGGGACACCTAAGCCACCTCCCTTTCTGAGCCTACAAATAAAACTTGATATGTAAATATGAGTAACACTTGTTCCTAGAAATAATCCTTATATTTGGTGGTTGTGTGTATATGGTTATTCTCTTAGAATGAATTGCTGGAAGTAGAATTAATGGGTCAAAGGTCATTAATATTTTTAAGTCTTTGATACATGTTGCCAAACTGACTCCTAGAAGAAGATTTATCAGCTTACACTGCATAGGGAGTCTCACCCCCTTCTCAGGGGTCAGTGCCGGCCAGTGATTACAGCACATCTGGGCAGCAGCAGGATTCCTGGCTTTCTCTAGCAAGTGTCTGGCTGGACGAGGAAGTGAGAGGAGGGCCCGGATTGGACGGAGGTAGACCCTATGTTTCCCACAGAGCCTAGGAAGGTAAGTGCACAGGGATGGAACGAACTCCGCCAAGAGAGCTGGGTCATGCAACTTCTCGTCCACACTTGCCTCAGATTTGCAGGGTGACTTCGGGCAAGTCAATTAACCTTTCTGGAGTTCAACTGAATCATCTGTAAAAGGCAAGTATGAAGCTAGATGACCTCTAATGTTCTTCTCAGCTCCAAAACGCCATGATTCCAACTTTTTTGGAATCTCTGGGCTTTAATATCGTATGTCTGAGAGCTGTTGAGACTTAATTAGTAACAGTGACATGTTGAGAGGTCCTAGGAACAGTTCTATGCCATTTTATTACACTAGCACTTAGAGTTTACAGTATTTGTCATTCCATTTGAGTCTCCCCCAAGTTAAAATCCCTTGTATAGATAGGGAAACAGAGGTGCAGACTTTGATTCTTATTCTAATGCTTTATAAAGTCCCCTCCAAACCAATAGCCAAGGGCTCATTCATATAATTCACCTTGTTCATTTCTTCACAGAGGGTTTCATGATCTGTAATTACATACTGTTTTCCTTACTTTTAGATCTTTTTTTCTCATCTTTTCAAAATTGAGTCTTATACTAAAAAGAGTATACATGTATAATTTATAAATAAATAGGCATATTTTACAGGTGTGAGATTATCGGGTTTTTCTTTTCCAATATTTAATTGTAAAAATTTTCAAAGAGTAATCAAAAGACTTGAACAATCCTACTTGCACAGTAGGCAGTAATGTATCAACTGCCTACATTCTATAATTAGCATTTTACTATAGGGTGCCTGGGTGGCTCAGTCATCAAGCATCTTACTTTGGCTCAGGTCATAATCTCACGGTTCATGAGTTTGAGTCCCACATCGGGTGAGCTCAAGCCCCCTCCCTTCAGGTGAGCATGAGCCTTGCTTCAGGTAAAACATGAGCCCTGCTTCAGGTGAGCCCCACTTCTCTCTCTCTTTCTCTTGGCCCCTCATGGAACTGCCCCTTGTGGAATTCTCTCTCTCTCTCTCTCTCTCTCTCTCTCTCCTCTGCCCCTTGCTCACTTGCGCCCCCCTCTCTCAAAAAACAAAAAAACAACAAAAAAAACATTTTACTATATTTACTTTATTGTACATCTGTCCATTTTATCTTTTTTTTTAATTTTTTTTTCTTTCAACGTTTTTATTTATTTTTGGGACAGAGAGAGACAGAGCATGAACGGGGGAGGGGCAGAGAGAGAGGGAGACACAGAATCGGAAACAGGCTCCAGGCTCTGAGCCATCAGCCCAGAGCCTGACGCGGGGCTCGAACTCACGGACCGCGAGATCGTGACCTGGCTGAAGTCGGATGCTTAACCGACTGCGCCACCCAGGCGCCCCAACCATTTTATCTTTTTATCCATTCACCTACCCATCTAATTTTTTGATGCATTTTAAAGCAAATTTTTTTACTGATGGGGTGCACAGTCAAAAAAAGGTCACAGGATACTGCTCTAGACCAAGGGCTGGCAAAGTAGGATCTGCATATGTAATTTAACCCAATGTCATTCTGTTGGAACATAGCCATCCCCATTCATTTTCATATTATCTCTGGCTGCTTTGGCTCCACAATGGCAGAGTGGTTTTGACAAAGACCATGTGTGGCCCATAAATCCTAAAATATTTACTACCTAGCCCTTTACAGAAAGTTTGCCAAACCGTGTTCCAGGTTATAATCCCCATAACGACAAGGCCTATGTTTTATTAAGCAGTGTATGCCCAGTGCCTAATACAGTTCTTGGCTTATAGTATGCATGCAACAAATACTTGATTAAATGAATAAGTGAATTTTCATTTCCCTGCAAGGAAGATGGATTTTGCTCAATCCTCCAGACTTTATCCACAGTCCTGACCATAATGCCTTGACTAGGACCATCCACATATGTACTCACAAATCTCTAGTCATTCATTTGACAAATATTATCGAGCACCTACCAGCCAGGCCAGGACGGTGCCCAGTCCACCCTGCTCTGGGGACTTTGAAGGCCCAGGCTGGAGGCAAAAGCACAAAAGGAAACCTAAAGTTCTCCCAGGAGTCCCCAAATGCACTCCTCGCCCCCAATTATTACAATCTTCTGCTCATTCATTCTGGATCTTAGGGCAAATCATTTCACCTCTCCAGGTATGTGAACGAGGGCAGCCTCCCGTTTCGGGGCTGGTTAAGATGACTCACGGATATCATGTATATGATGGTGCCTAGCAGCTAGTGGGCACCGATGACTGTCCATAGCTTCTGAAGTGTGGTCGTGCCTGTGTTCTGCTCTGGGCTCAGGTTTGTGGCTACTGGAGCTTTATTAATGGACCTGCGGGTGCCGGGAGCTGAGGCCCTAAAAGGCCTGACCAGGAACCTCTGGAGGTTCCCTGATGTCCAGTTTGCCACCTCAGAATGGTGGCCCGCAGCTCCCCACCTCCTCTGGCCCAGGATTTTGGCTACTTTCTGAGAGGCCAAGCCCCACAAAGTGATTTAGCAGGAAAAGGCGGGGCTGACCCAGGTGAGGGGCTTGGAAAGTTCTTGAAATCAATGGTCCTCCAACCTGGTTGCACTCTGGAATTACCTGAGAAGCTTCTATAGTTTAGTAAGGCCTGGGTCCTATCCAGAGATTATGATTTCATTCATCTGGAGCCAGGAACCCTGCCATTAGGCATTTTAAATGCCTTTTAAGGTCCAGACAAAACTGAGAACTGCTCCTTCTGATGACGAAACGTAAGGGCCTCATCCTGATGCTCCCTTTACCTGGCACAAAGTAGGTGCTCGGCTTGTGTTAGATTCCTCAACACCTTTAGGATTCCTGCATTATGACAAGAGTGTCCATTCAAGTCATTAACATGCTGACCTTGTGCCCTCAAGCCAAGCGAGCCAGCGGCTGAATATCTTTAGCCAGGACTGGGACCAGGTGCTCCCATTTAGGGAGGCGCTCACTCTCAGGGTCACACAAGTGCGGGGGCGGCACCTGGACTGAGGCACCCCACCCTGCTCCTCACTTGTCTCACCTGCGTCCCGGCCTTGTCCCCAATATCTAGGCCACAGGAACAAGCAAACCTACTGGCTGCTCTTTAGCAAACCTATTGGCTGCCCTTAGTAACATCTGGATTTTTTAAAATCTGAAGCTGAGTGTAATGGGACTGCAGTGAGAAGCTGTCACATCTGTTCCCCTCAGTTTACCGTAATCTATTAGCATCCAGAAGGCAGGGTTGCCCGAACTTGGCTGTGCGCCATCATCTGGGTTGGCTACCATGGTCGTACAAGCTGTAGTGCTTATGAGAGCCGCCAAACTCCAGGTCCCTGGGCTTCGCCTGCAGGACTCTCATTCCATAGGTTCCAGCGAGACTCAGGAATTTGCATTTTAACAAATACTGGGGGGCGATCCTGATGCAGGCAGGCATCCAACCTCACTTTGAGGAACACTCACAAAGACCATGGAAGGGGCTTAGACATTGCCAACAGAGTGATCTCAACCCTGGATGGACATTACCTGGGCTGGGGCACAGAATCGGTAGCTTTTAAAGCTCCCAGGTGATTCTCACATGGAGCTGGAACTGGGAACCGTTGAGCTGGTCCTGTCCTCTCATTTTCCCAGTAGGAAAACAGACTCCCTAGAGGGCAAGTGCCTTGCTCAGAGCCACACAGCTACGAATTGACCGGAATTCAGGGGCCAGCCTTTGGAGTCTGAACCAAGCATGAAGATCCCCAGAAAGATGCTGGACTCCTAGATGCCACTGGGAGCCTGCACTCACCCAGAGAGGCCAGCACGGCCACGGCCACCAGGAGCAGGGCCAGGAAGAGATAAAGAATCCGCACCGACGTGTGCAAAGACAGGTTCTTCCGGCAGCGGCTGCAGCGGGGCCCCGGCCGGCCTGTTGGGGAACAAAGCAGACCAGTGGCTCAGGCTGCAGGCGAAGGGACAGTTTCATGTTCCTACTCTGACCTGTCTCATCACATATCAAACCAGCCTCCAGGAAGGGAGTTGTTCTCCATTTTCATGTCTGCCCATCTCCCTGTGTTTTCTCTAGGTGCTTGAGCTTTGAGAAATAGAAGAGACCAGAGTCGGGGTCTTCCAAGAACAGCCCCATGACTGCCACCCGTGTCCCTTATGGCAACATCAATCAGCCCATGGTGTGGGAAGACACCTCTTCCTGATGCATTGGCCTTACGATGGTACATAAGACAGGGCAGTCGGCTTTGTTTCACCACTGGATGACCAACTTGTTTCAATTTGCCTCCGACTTTCCGGGCTTTAGCACTGAAAGTCTCCTGTTGTGGGAATTTCTCAGCATGGGGAAAACCAGTCACACACCCTGGGAAACCCCTCAGTCCCCAAACTTTTCGGGTAACGAACAGTTCTCCTGGAAATGGAACAAATGGTTCCAGTCCACCAGTTGGGTCCCTGGTATGGAAGAAGAAAGAAGCCAGGTGTTCTGGCTACTCGGGCGCATGGCCAACGTCCAGGAGGCATGCAGTGATGTCCCCGGTTGTGACATTTCTAAGGCGGATTTGGCTTCAGCTGCATATTATGAGTACTGGGAATGTTTTAAAATTCCTGATGCCTCCTTTGCATTCCAGACTGAAAGAAATCAGAATTTCTGAAGGCTGGTCACAGGCATCCTGGCATGGTTACAATATACAGCTGAGGTTGGGGTGCCTGGGGGTCTCAGTCGGTTGGGCATCCGACTTCGGCTCAGGTCATGATCTCACTGTTGGTGGGTTTGAGCCCGGCGTCGGGCTCTGTGCTGACAGCTCAGAGCCTGGAGCCTGCTTTGGATTCTATGTCTCCTTCTCTCTCTGCCCCTCCCCTGCTCATGCTCTGTCTCTCTCTGTCTCTCAAAAATAAATAAATGTTATATATTAAAAAAAAAATACAGCCAAGGTTGAGAACAGCTGCTCTAATCTAACCAGAACCCACTGAACTCTACTCTAAGTAACAGTTCAGGTGGCATTGGTTTCTGACACTATCCAAATGCTAAGGTGGGTCCTGTGGGCTAAGTGGTCAAACCACTTGGGTGGCATGGGATATGGTGAAGGGGACAGTTCTGGGCCAGCTAGAGGACGGGTCCTGGGGGAGATGGCAGAGGTCCCTGACAGGTCTCAGGAGGAGCCCTAGAGACAGATGTCACTTGTGTCAGACTTTGACATCATCCATACTATATAACCCAGGCCAATGCAACTCTGCCCTTCCCCCTCCAGGAAGCAATGGGGAAAGGATTTTGAAGCCATGAGGAGAGGTAAGTCAGCAGCCTGGGGGTGGGGGCAGGGAGATCAGAGGGCAGCCCTTACCCTCTTGTGTGCATGGGAAGGTCGGCATGTCCTCGTCGTCACCAGCCAGCTCCTCTTCTGTAACATACAACGCATCTCTGTCGCCGGTGGCCGACCTCACTGTGACGGAGCCAGTGCTGTCAGACCCGGGGCTGGAACCTCGAGCCATGCCCACCCCTCTCCAGCTGCCCAGTTCGTTTACAATCCCCACACCCCATGCCCACCCCCACCCTTGAGTACAAGTCAGCCCACCTGAGCTCCAGGTGACCCGGAGG
Organism: Felis catus; assembly: GCF_018350175.1. Lineage (NCBI taxonomy): Eukaryota > Metazoa > Chordata > Mammalia > Carnivora > Felidae > Felis > Felis catus. Next base: position 48,906,984 of record NC_058371.1, on the reverse strand, counting down.
AAAGGGGAAGGGGGAGGGAGAGAAGAATCGAGTGGCTGAGGAACTGAGATGTCCCAACACCTCTGGGCAAGGAGATTTCATGATCTCCCACAAGCCAGTAAAGATCCACAGGACAGCTCTGCTGCCTCCTTGCTCTGTACCTTGCTCAAAGCCCTGGGATGGAATCAGAAGGAATAAGCTCTGGCTGCCTGACCCCTCTCAGCATCCTTCCATTCCCTGGCACATGGTAACCCAAGCAGAATTCCTCTGCTCCACGGTCAAGTGTGAATCTACAAGACTCTGCATGCAGCCCAGCTGGGGGAGCTGCAGAAAGGAGGAAGTGGGAACAAAGAGAATACAGAATGGTGGAAATGGTCACAGACCTCTGCCTCACGTGCTGCCTCATCCGGGACCTGCCAGGGTGTGGAAGGGACCATGGGAGGAGCAGGTCTCCCTGGGGCCATGTGTTCCCTAAGTAAGACCTAGGTGATGGATTCCCTCAATCAGAAGATTGCTCTTGTTCCCCCAGACACCTCATACCTCCTCCTCCTTCCAGGACCTGGTCTTTTAGAAATGATGAGGAGAAAGACACCCAAAATAGGCAGAGTGAGCCAGAGTGGGTGTTTAAGGATGGAGCCACCCAGTACTTCTGTCCTGGGAAGTGTGGGTGTGTGTCGCGGTGGGGGGGGGGGGGGGTGTATGAGCTGATCATGACGACTGAATTCCTGGGAGATATCTGTTGAGGGGATTTTTAAAAACTATGCCTCAAAATCCGGAAGCAATAAAAGAAAGAGATTAATGCATTTGACCACATGACAATAAAATAACAATGCTTTGGCATGACCAAAGCAAAGTCAATCACAAACTGGGAGAAAATATTCATAGCACATATTATAGACAAAGAGGCAACATACCAAGTTTCTAAAGAGCTTTAAAAATTCAGGAAGTGGAATTAATCCCATAGTCCCAGAATACAAAATCAACGTACAGAAATCTGTTGCATTTCTACACCCTAATGATGAAGCAGTAGAAAGAGAAATTAAGGCATCAATCCCATTTGCAACTGTGCCAAAACCAATAAGATGCTCAGGAATAACCCTAACCGAAGAGGTGAAAGACCTATACTCTGAAAACTATACAACCCTGATGAAAGAAATTGAGAATTACACAAAGAAATGGAAAGATATTCCATGCTCCTGGATAGGAAGAACAAATACTGTTAAAATGTCTATGCTGCCCAAAGCAATCTACACATTTAAAGCAGTCCCTATCAAAATACCAACAGCATTTTTCACAGAACTGGAATTAACAATCCTAAAATGTGTACGGAGCCACAAAAGACCCTGAATAGTCAAAGCAATCTTGAAAAAGAAAAACAAAACTGGAGTATTACAATTTCAGACTTCAATTTATACTACAAAGCTGTACAAACATGGTAATGGCACAAAAATTGACACACTGATCAATGGAACAGAAAAGAAAACCCAGAAATAAGCCCACAATTATATGGTGTCAAAAATTTATTTTTGACAAAGCAGGAAAAAATATGCAATGGGAAAAAGTCTCCAACAAATGGCAGTGGGAAAACTGGACAGCAGCATGCAAAAGAATGACACTGGACCACTTTCTTACACCATACACAAAAATAAATTCAGAATGGAATTTAAAATGAAAATTCATTTGCAAATGACATATCTGATAGAGGGTCAATATCCAAAATATATAAAGAATGTATAAAACTCAACACCCCCCAAATGAATAATCCAATTAAAAATGGGCAGAAGACATGGACAGACATTTCTCCAAAGAAGACATCCACTTGGCCAACAGGCACATGAAAAGATGCCCAACATCACTCATCGTCAGGGAAATGCAAATCAAAACCACAACGAGATATCACCTCACACCTGTCAGAATGGCTAAAATCAAAAACACAACACAAGTGAGGATGAGGATGTGGAGAAAAAGGAACCCCCTTGCACTATTGGTGGAAATGTAAACTGCTGTAGCCCCTGTGGAAAACAGTATGGAGGTTCCTCAAACAGTTAAAAATAGAACTACCCTATGAGCCAGTAATTGCACACTGGGCATTTACCCCCTCAACAAAATACAAAAACACTAATTCAAAGGGATACATGCACCTGATGTTTATTGCAGCATTATTTACAATAGCCAAATTATAGAGGCAGTCAAATGTCCATCGACAGATGAATGGATAAAGACGTGGTATATACACCTAATGGAATATTATCCAGTCATAAAAAGAATGAAAATTTGCCATTTGCAATAACATGGATGGAGCTAGACAGTATAATGCTAAGTGAAATAAGTCAGTCAAAGAAAGACAAATACCATATGATTTCACTCCTATGTGGAATTTAAGAAACAAAACAAATGAGCAAAGGAAAAAAAGAGAGAGAAAGACAAATCAAGAAACAGACTCTTAACTATAGAGAACAAATTGATGGTTACCAGAAGGAAGGGGGTTGAGGGATGGATGAAATAGGAAAACCCAAACCCAAAAATCCTATAGAAAAATGGACAAAATACCTGAACAGGCAATTATGAAAAGAGATAAAAAATGTCCCCTAAGTGTTTCCAATTAAGCAATAAATAAGTCATGGGGATAAAAGGTACAGCATAGGGAATGTAGTCAATGGCATTATAATAGTGTCGTATGGTGACAGACGGTAGCTACATTTGTGGTGAGAATAGCATAATGTATAAACTTGTCAAATCACTATGCTGTACACCTGAAACTAATGTAACATTGTGTGTCAACTATAGTTCAGTTGAAAAAAAAAGGTCCCCTAAACAAATGAAAAGATGTTCAGCTTTATTCTAAGACAAAATGCAACTTAAAACTACAGTATGAGGGGCGCTTGGGTGGCTCAGTCTGGTAAGTGTCCGGCTTCAACTCAGGTCATGATCTCACAGTTCAGGAGTTCGAGCCCCACGTTGGGCTCTGTGCTGACAGCTTGGAGCCTGGAGCCTGCTTCACTTTCTCTGTCTCCTTCTCACTGCCCCTCCCGTGTTCATGCCCTCTCTCTCTCTCTCTCTTTCAAAGAATAAATTAACATTAAAAAAAGTTTTTTGTTTTTGTTTTCTTTTTTTTTTCCAATATAGGAAGTTTATTGTCAAATTGGTTTCCATACAACACCCAGTGCTCATCCCAAAAGGTCCCTCCTCAATACCCATCACCCACCCTCCCCTCCCTCCCACCCCCCATCAACCCTCAGTTTGTTCTCAGTTTTTAAGAGTCTCTTATGCTTTGGCTCTCTTCCACTCTAACCTCTTTTTTTTTTTTTTTAAGTTTTTTTTAACTACAGTGTGAAAACGGTTCTCAACTATCAGATTGGCAAAAATGCAGAGGCTGACAATATACTGCATTGGCCAGGCTATGGGGAATTGGGGTGGAAATGCAAATGGCCCAGACCTGGTGGAAGGGAATTAAACACATATATATTTTGTCCTTTGACCCCACAATCACACTTCTATAAATTTATCTATAATACACACCTCCAACAATCTGAAAACATATATGACAAGGTTATTCACTTCAGGATTATTTGTAATTGTGAAAACTGAGAACTATCTAAATATTCAAGCATGGGAGATTGGTTAATATACTATGGTTATATACACACAATGGGACCCTATGCAGCTATACAAATGAATACGGAAATCTCAATCAACTGACATGGAGTAATTTCCAGGAGATATTAAGTAAAAAAGCAAAGTGCAAATATATAGTACGCTACCTTTTTTGTAAGAAAGAAGGGAAAATAAGAAAACATGCATATATCTGCTTACTATTAAAAGAAGAAACACAGGAAGGAAAAAAACAAAAAACAAAAAGTTGTTTTCTACAAAGGATGGGGTGGTGGAAATAGGGTGAAAGGGATATAGACAGAGTGGCATTTCTCTGAGTGAAACTTTTTGTTTAGTTTTGACTTTCGAAAACATTTAATATTTTACACATTCAAAACATTAAATTTTATTGGTTAAAAAAAACCACCCACCTAGAACCAAATGAACCTTATTTACATTTTGAATGAATACAAAGCATACTGAAGGGAAGGAAAGAACTAATCTACTAAATTAGCTAAAATTATTTAATCTAAGTAAACTAAATAAATTAGTTTTGACTATGTAATCTCTATCTGGGATGTGGTAGGATATAATTGGGGAAGTGCAAACACGTATGAAACTTATAAAGTAATTTTATTTATTATTGTAGCATGGGTAAAGCAATTCTGAAATTACTTTAGATTAATTCAAGACTGGGCAAATGAGGGGCGCCTGGGTGGCTCAGTCGGTTAAGCGTCCGACTTCGCCTCAGGTCATGAGCTCACGGTTTGTGGGTTCAAACCCCATGTCAGGCTCTGTGCTGACAGCTCAAAACCTGGAGCCTCCTTCAGATTCTGTGTGTCTCTCTCTCTGCCCCTCCCCCACGTGTGTGTGTGTGTGTGTGTGTGTGTGTGTGTGTGTGTGTGTGTCTCAAAAATAAACATTAAAAAAAAAAAAAGACTGAGCAAATGAATAAATGTGTTGATGTGGTTTGGGCCCAGGGTTTTTCACTATGGAAAAGGGGACACAGAAATATGGAATGGGGGGGGGGGACAAGAAAGAACCCTTGGGGATGGATTAAAATTGAGGGTATCAATATAAGCTCATAATTTCCAATATATATAGGTATGTATACGTTCATGCTTATGTGCATATATAACATATATGTATCTGTATGTGTCGGTATGTGTTCAGGTATAACTTTGTTGAAAGGCTCAGAAAGCAGACACTTAAATAGCAATGAACAGCCCTCGCAGCCCCAGGTCTTGGTGGCTAATACTATTTCCCACTTTAAAAAGCCAGGCAGGGGCACCCCGATTGGTTAAGCGTCTGACTCCTGATTTCAACTCAGGTCATGATCTCATGGTTCGTGGGATTGAGTCTCAAGTCTGTACTGTCAGTGCACAGCCTGCTTGGGATTCTCTCTCTCCCTCTCTCTCTCTCTCTGCCCCTTCCCCCACTCATACTCTGTGTCTTAGAGAAGAAGAAGAAAAAAAAGCCAGGCATTCTTAGAGAAATGGCTGATTCTAGGGTTGGGGTAAAAGGTAGGTAAAGATGAATCTGGAACATCTCGTTCTTTCAGAAATTAAAGGAATGCTAAAAAAAAAATGATGGGGGATGTCATAAGGAAACAGAAACCATCTTGAAGATGTCTGCACTGGCCAAATCTAAAACAAATTGAGTCATAAAATAATTAAGTATAATAATGCTATTTTAAGTCATTAAAAACAGGAATTCATGAATCCATACCACTGATAGTTAGACAGATACATAGAAGGAAGGGCTCTTTCCTTTTTTTTTTATTTTAAAATTTTTTTTCAACGTTTATTTATTTTTGGGACAGAGAGAGACAGAGCATGAACGGGGGAGGGGCAGAGAGAGAGGGAGACACAGAGTCGGAAACAGGCTCCAGGCTCTGAGCCATCAGCCCAGAGCCTGACGCGGGGCTCGAACTCACGGACCGCGAGATCATGACCTGAGCTGAAGTCGGACGCTTAACCGACTGCGCCACCCAGGCGCCCCTTTCCTTTTTTTTGTAAGTTCTGTTTCTTAATTCCCTCATGAATCTGCATGAGGGAATCTGCACAATCTGCACAAACGCCACAGATAAAGTCACTGCAGAATTTTTACCCCTTCTGTTGTCCAATCTCCAGCTCACTTTTTGCCAGCATCAACACCAGCGTTTGCAGTCGCCCTGACTTTCTCTATTCTGTTCTTGTGTTCCTTTTGCTGTTTTCTTGAGGTCTTTTTCTTCTCATACAGGCCCTGTCTTGCAAGTCTATGTTTGGGCTCATTTTTCTTTGCATCATCCAAGGAATCATAAATCCTGCCAAAGCCAGTTGTCTTACCACCACCCAAACGGGTTCCCAATCCAAACACAAAGATGACAGCTGGTGTGATCTTGTACATTTAGACTAGGTTTTCCCCTGAATTTCTGTCTTAGGTACTGTTGCCTTTCTGGGGGTGAAGAACATCAATGACCATTTGTTTCTGCTGAAGTCGCTGGTTGGTCATGAACTTCCTAGTCTGGATAGTTACTGTGTCTGTCATTCATGATGGCGGCCAAGCTTTAAGCAGCCAGGGAGGCCAGGGGAAGGGCTCTTTCTTACAGCAGCGCTGGGGTTGGGAAATCAGCACTCTGCACTCATTACAGTAAAGACTGAATCAGGCAAGAACCATCAACGGACGCTACCTCCAGGGAAAATTTTGATGAAGAGCAGTATATACACATGGTCTTAAAGTGTCTTCTCACAGATGACTTATTTGTTATGAGGGAGGGGAGAAAGCCCACTCGTTATGTATCGGGGAAATCAGGCCACACCTTGACCAGGTGATCAAAATGAACATCACCTGTGAGGGACAGATGGCCACTGTGTGCCTAGAGATGTATTAGCTGGAGCAGCACACACCATCACATATACTGTTTATTGGCCAAGAACACACAACCGCAATCCAATCACGAGGAAACATGAGAAAAACACAAAGTGACGATCATCACATTAAAAAAAGGGATGTGACAGGGCGCCTGGGCGGCTCAGTCGACTTCGGTCCAGGTCATGATCTCACGGTCGGTGAGTCTGAGCCCCACGTCGGGCTCTGTGCCGACAGCTCTGAGCCTGGAGCCTGCTTCGGATTCTGTGTCTCCCTCTCTCTCTGTTCCTCCCCTGCTCGCACTCCGTCTCTCTCTCTCTCTCAAAAATAAAGATCAAAAAAAGGTTTTTTTATTTTTTTATTTTATTTTATTTTTAAAAAATTTTTTTTTCAATGTTTATTTATTTTTGGGACAGAGAGAGACAGAGCATGAACGGGGGAGGGGCAGAGAGAGAGGGAGACACAGAATCGGAAACAGGCTCCAGGCTCTGAGCCATCAGCCCAGAGCCCGACGCGGGGCTCGAACTCACGGACCGCGAGATCGTGACCTGGCTGAAGTCGGACGCTTAACCGACTGCGCCACCAAGGCGCCCCAAAAAAGTTTTTTTTTAAAGGATGTGGGAGAGGACTGTATTTTTCAAAAATATCAGTCATAAAAGACAATAAAGGTGAAAGAGACGTGACAACTAAATGCAACCCTTAACATTCGACTGGATCCTGTGCTGGAGGGGAAAGGAAATCTACAAAGGATACTGCTGGTCCACTGGTAACACTGGAACACACACTGTACATTACATAAAGTTTTAAAGCAATTCATGAAGTTTATGACTGTACTCGGACATATTCCTATTCTTAAGAAATCCATATGGAAGTGTTTAGAAGTAAAGGGCCATGAGGTATGTGCAAAAAAAAAAAATGTGTACATATGTGTATATGCATATGTGTCTGTGTGTGGGTAATACTTCATTGAAAATCCTTGTGCATAAGATGTTATGCACATATAGGATCTTCTCAAGATAATTTCCTAAAAGTGAATTGTCTGGATCACATTGTAAGAACATTTTAATGTTCTGGAAACAAATGAACTAACTGCCATCTAGAAAGGGCATGCAAATTGGGGCGACTGTGTGGCTCAATCACTTAAGCATCTGACTCTTGATTTCAGCTCAGGTCAAGATGTCGTGGTTTGTGGGATGGAATCCTGCTTCAGGCTCCAAGCTGAGTTCTCTCTCTCTCTCTCTCTGCATCTGTCCCTTCCCCCACTGACACTTTCACTCTATCTAAAAAGTAAAAAAAAATTATTAACAAAAATTATTGGAGAGTCTGGGTGACCCGGTTACCCTCTGACTTTAACTCACATCATGATCTCATGGTTCATGGGTTTGAACCCTGTGTCAGGCTCTGTGCTGACAGCTCAGAGCCTGGAGCCTGCTTTGCATTCTGCGTCTCCTCCTCTCTTTGCCCATCCCCCTGCTCGCATTCTTTCTCTTTCTCAAAAATAAATAAACATTAAAAAATTTTTTTAGAGAAAAAAATTAAGAGGCTGACCATTATCAAGTGCTTACTAGCCATTCTTTCCCATGCATTGGCTATATATAGCCTTTGCTCTTTTTTCTGTTGAGCTATGGATTTTGCGTGTGTGTGAGGCTTTCATCAGAACATTTTATCACATGTCTTGCAGATGTTTCAATAGATTTATTTATAAATTTTTTTTAAACATCTTTATTTTTGAGAGACGGAGAGAGACAGAGCACAAGCGGGCGAGGGGCAGAGAACAACAGGGAGACACAGAATCTGAAGCAGGCTCAGGCTCTGGGCTGTCAGCACAGAGCCAGACACGGGGCTCGAACCCACAAACCGTGAGATCATGACCTGAGCTGAAGTTGGACGCTTAACTGACTAAGCCACCCAGGTGCCCTATTTCTAAATTGTTAAAGCTTGTGTGTGCACAGCTCCAGGGCCACCAGAGTGTCTTCCAGGGGGAGGGCACAGGGTGGGGAGGTGTGGAAGGGCATTCACATCGTACCCCCTGATTAAATGACAGAATCCTGAGGGGTCTGTATTCAAGACTCTTTCTTCCAGAGGGAATTTTCTTGACTTTTACCAGGTGCCAAGGGAACAACAACCAACCTGGGACCACTGCAGTTTGCTTTTTAAAACTGGCTTGCCCAGGGCGCCTGGGTGGCTCACTGGGTTAAGCGTCCAACTTCGGCTCAGGTCATGATCTCGTGGTTCGTGGGTTCAAGACTTGCACTGGGCTGTGTGCTGGCAGCCCAGAGCCTGGGGCCTGCTTCAGATTCTGTGTGGCCCCTCTCTCTGCTCCTGCCCCACTCACACTCTGTCTCTGTCTCTTGAAAATGAATAAACATTAGAAAAATTTTAAATGAATAAATAAGTAGACAAATAAATAAATAAAATTGGCTTGCCCAAGTGCACACTGAATATGAACTGGACCCCCAGACCCTTGGGAGGGCAAGCCTATCCCTGGCACAGCCCTTTCCACGCTCTGGACTCTCTGGAGACATCCGGTTTCCTCAACAGCTCTCTGACAGGTGTATTCCACTCCACCCCCTCCCCGCTCAGCCTCTCGCTTCTCCCCTCCTCTTTTCCAAGGAGCAGACTAGCTGGGGTGAGCTTCAAAATGCCTCAGATACGGGCATCGAGCAACCAGTAGGAAGACTGTGATCAATCAGAAAAGACTGGGGCAAAAACATAAACAAAAACAAAAGCCCCCAAACCAGGCAGAATGGCTGTCTCAGGGTTTCTCGGGGTGACAGAGTGTGACAGGCTTTATGGTGGGGGTCTTTGAGCCTGCTGCCCCCTCCCTGGGCCACTCACAGCCTTGTTCCTGACACCCAGCTTCTGTATGTGTTGACCCATTGGTTTCAGCTCCTAATTCGAATTCTTTTTCTTGGTCTTTGTAAACTTCCTCAGTTTTCTTTCAACTTTACCTATGCATTTGGCCTGTAGTTTATCTAGGACATAAGCTTCATGTCCCAAGAATATTTTAACCCGGTAACACTAGAAGTAGAAGCTCGAAGTTTTTTGTTTCTTCCCTTTTTTAATTCGATAAAAATCTGGGTCTTGCCTTGTGTCAGTCGTCACGACAACCCTATAAACTTTACAGTCTCCAGTGTCACTTCCATGGACAAAAAGACTGAGGTTCAGAGAAGTTAAGACTGTTGCTTAATGGCCTACCGAATATGTGATGGGGCTGCGATCTGAACTCAGACATCTTTTCGACCATGCCTACCGCCTCCTCAGAGTAATGATCAAATGAGTGGACTCAGTAGGAGAGGGACTGAGGGTGACCCCAAATTAAAGATGCCACCATCATCGCCATGAATGCCTTCTCCCTGACCTCCAGGGCACAGCATATATGTCACTTCCTCAGTGGCCTTCCTTGGGCTCCCAAACTGGAATAGCCAGGATGCTCCATGCATACTTCCGTGTGCTCTGTGTCTCCCCATTGTAGAAGGCAATATACCTTTTCTTATTTATTCAGTAGGTCTCTTCCCCAGTGTTTAAGATCTGGGGGTAATGAATATGTCTGTCTTATTCTCTGCTTTATCCAAAGACCCTACTGCTGTATATGGCACTGAGAAATACTCAACAAACACAATTTTAAATGAATCTAGGAATGATTTTACATTATGCTTTTCCAGTAGTAAGTAGGTCTACGCTCGCGTGTGTAACTACCTGGAAGCTTGGTCGAGAGCCCCAGGTGAGCACCCCACTCTCGACGATTCTGAGCTAAGCTGGGGGGAGGCTGGAGACCTCATATCCATTATTGCATTCGGTCCTTATGACTAGCCTGAGAGAGAAACAGGGTGAGAAGTTATTCCCCTCACTCTCCAGGTGAGGAAAGTGAGTTGGGGCCAGGGGGTTATCTCGTAACACCTGGCTAAAGTCACCGAGCCAGCTAGTGGCAAAGCCTCCTGAATCCTGGTTGTTTTCCTATCCACAGCTGCCTCCAGGTAGCCTCTCTGATAGAGCTAGTGTGTTCTCATGGGCGTGTGCACGAGTGTGTGTGTGTGTGTGTGTGTGTGTGCCTTGGAGGGGAGTGGGTACAATGAAGAAGGAGGGCTGATATGGCAGGTACCACTGATCATCTCATAAATAGCCTAAGAAATCTGGGGAGCCTGGATGGCTCAGTCGGTTAAGCGGCCGACTTCGGCTCAGGTCACGATCTCGCGGTCCTTGAGTTCCAGCCCCGCGTCGGGCTCTGTGCTGACAGCTCAGAGCCTGAAGCCTGTTTCGGATTCTGTGTCTCCCTCTCTCTCTGACCCTCCCCTGTTCATGTTCTGTCTCTCCCCATCTCAAAAATAAATAAAATGTTAAAGAAAAAAAATTAAAAAGAAATCAATCTTTTCAGCCCTGTGTTGTCACTGTGATGGCAGCTGTCATGCTGCCATCAATCTGCCACCAGTTTACGAGGGTAACTGTGCCCGGGGGGGTTACCACGATTACCATCCCTTTCCCATAAATTTATGCTTCAGATGAGGCAGGCTAGGATCGCTTGGTGCCCTCTATGCTCCATCTGACCAAAACCTCCCCCTAACATCTCAGCCCCAGATGATCTCAGCCAGAACCACGCTGAGGGCTGTCAGATTTACCCGGATTTACCGCCACCTTGGTCCCTAGGGGAGGTATTCCTTCCATCCGTTGGAGCAGAAATGCCTTCAAGGCCTTCCTGCCCGTTTCTCATTTCTCTCCACCCCTTGATGGTGCTTCTCTGCCCTCCCTTGTGACTAGGCCTCCTCCCTGTTCTGGCTCCGAGGCCAATTTCGTCACATCGCTGTTTATAGCCTTTGCAAGGGATCTGGGAGAACTTAAATCAAGCAAGGCTGACACTGACCTTCAGCAAACACCCCCTCAAAAAGCACACAGCTTTGTCATAACTTTGCTCTCCCACCGAGGTCCCCCAAGATTGGCAATCGTTAGCAAGTGGGAATTAATAAAGACCCCGTTCCGGTACTTTGCAGCCCATGGGCAGGGAAATGACAGTTGCCAGCACGAACTTGGCTCTCTGTAGATGAGGGGTTCACAAGTGCCTGGCGTTGTTCCCTCTGTTGACATCTCAGCTCCGCAGCTCACGCCCTCCCCGATCCCCAAGGGGGTCTCCTCCTCTTTCTAATCCTTTGGACTTCCTGCTCACCAGCACAGAGCCGCAGGCCCGGGGGACCTCTAATTTACCTATGTCTGGAATGCTGTAGCAACTCTCCACTTTAGCCTTGTTCATTTTAATGAGACCATAATCCAAAGCATTTGGGAGGCTTTTATAAGCCAAGCCCTCTGCAAGCACAGGCTCATTATAGTCACATTACACCAAGATTGTTCCGGTCAGGGGACAGAGGAAGAAACAGACTTGAAGAATGGAGGAGAGCCTGGCTTGAGGATACAGAGGCTATGATTGATCAGAGGATGATTGATTAGACAGGAGTCCGTACTCCCTCCTTGCACTGGGCCAAGAGACAGGAAGATAATTTTCCTCCTCCTCTCCATCTCACATGCCTGCCTATTCCTACGGCTTCTGCGGCGATCTTAACGTTGGGCACACCGGCTTTCCAATGTGTTTTCAGAGACAGGGAGTGGGAAGGAACTCAGAAATCACAGAGCCCACCTGTCATGGTACAGAGGTGCGGAGAGGTCAAGTGACCTGCCAGTTAGTTCGTGGTTCCTGAACGTCCAGGGATCTGAAGGAAGATCCAAACACACACACAGAGGGCTTGCAGGGTCGCATATACCCAGCTCGGACTGGCCACAGATCTGGGATGAGTCTTTTCTATCCAGGCCTGATGTCTGTTTACATCGCCTTCAGGTCTGAAATCCTCTTTCCAGCCTCAGTCTGCACAGGGCTGAGCCCAGAGTGGGTGTTCAAAAAAATGAGTTTACCGATCCTTTGAGAAAGCCTGCATCCTTAGTTAATTCTTGACATCTGCTGTTTCATTTAAGAGCTCATTTTTATTAAAAAATAAAGACGAATGACTTCAAATATGGTTTAAATTTTGTGTATTCTTAGTTCTCCACGGCTAGGGGGTATTGGGGGGTGCTAATGCATAGAGGATGCAAAGGCTTAAAGCAGCAGAGGCTTAGCATTCACATACAGGGGCCTAATGTTTGAATTGAAAAGGAATGGGGGTGCCCAGGTGGCTCAGTCGGTTAAGTGTCCAACTTCTGCTCACGTCACGATCTAGCGGTTTGTGAGTTCGAGCGCCCCGTTGGGTTCTGTGCCAACAGCTCAGAGCCTGAAGCCTGCTTCAGATTCTGTCTCCTTCTCTCTCTGGCCCTCCCCCGACTCACACTCTGTGTCTCTCTCTCTGTGTCTCCCTCAAAAACAAACATTAAAAAAAAAACGTTTTTAAGGAAAAGGAATGAACTTGGGGGGGTGGGTATAGTGGAAGGTAGGGTCTGCTTCCCCTCCCTTTCTCACAACCAGAACAAGGGACATGGTAATCCTCTCCTAAAGCTAAAAGACCTCTTTTTGGTGGGAAGGGGGGAGTATTATTTTCCAATGGTGTCCCAATTAATTACTTTAGAATAGCACCAGCATGTTATGGCTCTCTAAAGCAAGGCCCCGGCTCTTCCCTGGGTCATACATAAGTTATCCATGAAATTGAGGACTCCTGGCATGCCGAAAACCCAGGCAGTGCCGAGTGTCAAACATCATGGGTGCTAGGTGTCTGTGATGGTTGAGGAAGAGGCAATGCTGTAGGCCATGGGTGTCTGAAGGGGGGCTAAGGTTCCAGAAAGGCAGAAGTAGACTCTGTTGCCTTCTCTCCTTTTTTCCCTTCCTTTCCTCATTTTGCCGACTCTAGCATAAATTGTGACAAGAGGTGGTGGGCTTGGGAAAGGACACGGGAGAAGAGATGATTATGCCTGGACGGTAAGCCTTTGGGACTAGACTATAAGCAGCAAGCTGCTCCAGTCAGCAAACCCCTAAGGTTTTATGAGCCGGTTTCTGCCTCCCCTGTTCCAGAGGCCCCAAGGGATTATCGCTGTCATGAGCTGCGTATCCTGGTCCCTGAGTTGAAGAAGCCGGACACCACGAATGACCTACCGAAGGCACAGCCAGTAGAGCCAGGCTCTACTCCTCATCCAGCAACTTCTACACACATTGCAGGCAGTAAAACAAACAACCAACCCGACAGCCTTCGAAGGCCAGGGTTGCAAGCTCGGACCCATAAAGTGGTGGCAACCACTGAAGATTTGAAAAGAGCCTCTGTTCCCCTTATACCTGAGGTCATAATGGCCAACTCAAGTGTCAGGACAGCCACAAGAGAAACTACTTTTTTTTTTTTTTTTTTTTTTTTTTTTTTAGTGTTTATTTATTTTTGAGAGAGAGAGAGAGACAGCGCGGGCAGAGGAGGGGCCGAGAGAGGGGGAGACACAGAATCCCAAGCAGGCTCCAGGCTCTGATCTGTCAGCACAGAGCCCGATGCGGGGCCCGAACCCACGAACCACGAGATCATGACCTGAGCCGAAGTCGGACGCTTAACCGACTGAGTCACCCAGGCGCCCCACCCCCTCTTTTTGTGCCTCTGCTCTCACAGAGCCACGTAGAAAGTGTGATTGAAGGTTCATGCCTTGGCACATTTTTGGCGGGACTGCTGACTCTGTTGGGGTTGAGCTCCGTTCACTTCTCCCTGGAGGTGGAAAATAGCTTGGACCTGTGAACCAACTGCTAACTCAACTGTGGTCGCCGACTCTGGCTTTCTTTTGGTTGACCAAAAATATGGAGTTAATTCACTCCGTAGCCTTTCCGGGACTGCAATCTTCCATCAGAGTCAGCGAGGGGGAGAGATTCGAGGAACTGAATAAAAGGTCTTTCTTTGGGAACTTCAAGGAACATATTTTGATGATTATCTTCTATGGAGTTCACAGAGTGGGTTTTCAAAAACGGCCAATTGGGTCGGTAAAAATAAAGATTTCAGAGTCTTCTCAGGAGCCAATGCTATATTTAAAGTTGCAGAATGGCTATAGTTTAGGGTTGCAGAATGCTATAATTATGGTTGCAAAACTGTTTTCATTAGAATCCTCCTGCCATTACCCCCTCCCCGCAGGCTTCCTGTGTGGATACAGCTATATTCCGATGGGAATCCGTCTGCCCCTCTCCGCTCTAATGAATCCCGTCCTTCTCTTTCAGATTCTCCGGCTCATCAACTTGTCACGATCTGCTTCCCTGTGATGATCACCTGCTCCCTGCGCCTTCATTCCTAAAATCTACATTTGGTGCTCTGGGACGGGTTTTTGCTCTCCTCCTGCCCACCTCTGTGTCAGTCCTCGGAGCCAGCCCTCAGCCTGCCTTCTGCTGTGCTCCCGGGTCACCACAGAGGCTGAGGGGAGACTCACCCTTTATCCTAAGCCTTCTTTATCCCCGACGACTTTCCTCGCCTTTCTTGCCCTCTGTGTTCCCAACTGGGGAACATCATCTGGGGGGCACAATTCTGTTAGACAGGGCTTACCCACGCTGTGCAGACTTCTGGCATTCGAGCCCGCTAAATGCCAGCAGCAATCCCTGATCATTGTGATAACTCCAGATGCCCGCCCCATTTCTAGAAACCCCTTCAAGGGGCAGCGTGGCCTCCATGTGAGAAAAGAACCTTGCCTATTCTAGTCACTCCATGCAACAGACCCAACACTCCCCCATCACATACACACTGGTCCTCCTCTGTGTAGACAGGGACCCCTCCGCTGCCCCTGAACCCTGAAACCCCGTGCAAATGGTGGGGGAGGGGTGGGAATCACCAGTTGCTTGATCTCTGTGGTCACTTCTGGATCTTCAAACCCTTCACTCTCCCTGTGTTTCACCACTTGAGGCCCCTGCTCTCTCTCTTATGGGGCCTCTCTTCCCTTCGCTCAACTTCACGTGCAAACTAGAGAGCACGCCATCTTCTCACAGAGCTGCTGTGGAAACCCAATGAGAGGGGCGCCTGGGTGGCTCAGTCGGTTGAGCGTCCGACTTCGGCTCAGGTCACGATCTCTCGGTCGGTGAGTTCGAGCCCCGCGTCGGGCTCTGTGCTGACAGCTCAGAGCCTGGAGCCTGTTTCAGATTCTGTGTCTCCCTCTCTCTGACCCTCCCCAACTTTCAAGAAATCCGTTTTTCAAAATATGGCCTGTGGAACACTAATCCCAAAATATTCTTTGTGAAAAACAAAACAAAGAAAGCTCTTTGATCAAGTAAGTCTGGAAAGTGCTGCATATTCTATTACCATCGTAGAAGCTCACATTAATGTAGTGAAAATTTTGACAAGGCAGCAAAAGAAAAAAAAAGCCCATTTCAACCTGCGTTTAATTTTGTTTCTCAAACTTATTTGACCATAGAACTTTTTTTAAGTAGTTCTTTTCTTTTTTAATTTTTTTTTTCTTAACGTTTATTTATTATTGAGAGACAGAGAGAGACAGAGCATGAGCGTCTCATGTTCTGGACTGTCTCCTGCCATCAACTTTAATGGAAGCAACATTTGTTGAAAGTCCATTGGTTCCCTAGACCTCCAAGCTCCCTGACCTGGAATCTATGAGTCTCTTCTCTGCCTCGGCCACAGCTCAGCTGGCGTGCCCTCTGGAACAGAAAGTTTACTGCTGTCCCATCTGCTGGACCTCAAGGACCTCTCCCACTGCTCTTCAATCTCTCCACTGCGCTAAGCCTTTTCAGTTCTCACTCCACCCTGCTCTCAGTCTAGCCCCCTGGGATAATCTTCAGCGTGCTGGGGCCGTTAGCTTTGTCTCCTGGCCCTTGTGCCCTTCACCCCCTCAGCCTGTTTCCTCTGCATTGCTCTGGGGAACCCCAGCCCGGTGGGAGCGCGTCAGAGAATGGCGTGGATTTGACTTCCGTCAAGTCCCGCTTGGATCCTCGCTCACTGTTCCTTCTCTTCTCTGATCGCTTATTCTCCAAAGATGAACTCACTTCCTCCTTTTCTGTAAAGATCAAAAGTCTACACCTTCCCCAAACTTCCTCCACGTGTTACACCTCAAACCCAGTGGGGCTGAGGGGCCCACTCATGCTTTAGGAGTCGTGTGGCACACTCCATTTCCAAACTTCAAATGAGCATGCCTTTTGACTCAGCAACCCCGTTTCTAGGCATTTTTTCCTAAGGGGATGCTTATACAGTGGGGCAAAGATGAATGTGTGCAGATTATCATTGTATGTTGTGACAAACCCCAGGAAGAACGTAAATAACTCAAATGCCCACCAATAAGGGATTAGTTAAATAAATTATTGTAAAGTCATATATGGAATATTATGCAACCATTTTAAAAATAATGCAGACTTGGAACACCTGGGTCTCAACGTTCAGTCAGTTGACTGTCCAACTCTTAATTTTGGCTCAGGTTATGATCGCACGGTTTGTGGGATTGAGCCCTGTGTTGGGCTCTGTGCTGACAGCGTGGAGCCTGCTTAGGATTCTCTGTCTCACTGTCTCTTTCTGCCCCTCCCCTGCTCTCTCTCTCTCTGAAATAAACAGTTTAAAAAAATTTTTCCCCCAAGGAAGATATCTAAGTTCATTGAATTTTAAAAATACATATAGAGAATAACATGGAAAGTATAATCTTATCCATATGAAAAAAATCGGTGTGCCAATATTCACACAAAGATTTCTGGAAGAATGCTCATCCAAATCTTGTCAATTATCTCTGAGGGGTAGGAGTAAGTGCTGTTTTTTCCCCTTTACTGAATTTTTCAAAATGTTTCATAATGCATATGTACTATACATAAAAAGATTAAATGCAACAAGTCTGTGTCTGTACATGTCATTTCTCCCTTCCCTTGCATCCCCAAAAGAGAGCCTTTCTTCTTTTGAAGGCAAAGCTTACCCACTGCTACCTCCTTCCTCACCACGTGCCCGTTTCCAGAACTCCGTCTTCTCTCCCTCTCCCTTTAAATAAGCACAGGCCAGCCCCACCTGGAAAACCCCTTCATGCCTGGCTCTGCTTCCTGTGTTCACTACTCAGTTACCTTTTTCTGGAACTTCTCTAATGCGAGGTCTCCCCGTACCTTTGCTTCAGATCTAGCCATTGCCCTCTCAGACTGTGCCGCCTGGCTTCCTCGGATCAATTAACTCTGTTGAGGAACAGTCAACATTGTTGACCATTTCCTCCTTCTTGGAACTTTCTCCTCTCAGTTTCCCTGACATTACCGGCACGGTTCTCTGCCTATGTCTCTCTGGCTCCCTCACAGGCTCGTTTTCTCCCCCCCTACCCCCTCTGCCGCCATTCTCTAAAAGCAGAGATTTTCCAACGTGGGCTAAAGTCATTAGAGCACATCTCCAGGCCGTCTCCTGACAAACCCTTCCAGGGCTTCTCCAAAATCAACAAGACACAACCGGAAGTCCTTGGCAGGGTGCTCGACGCCTCTTGGCCTTGTGGCTCCCTGAGTCGCTGACCCAGCTCTCAACCCTAGGCAAATCACTTTACCCATCACCCCTAAACACATTTACCCAATGACGTAAAGCCCAGCTTTCCACAACGCTGTTTCCTGCCTCTCATGACTATCCCCTAAGTGACCTGACCCAAGTTTTGCCTACCCTTTCATTCCTCCTCAAAGCCTCCCCAAACTGCCCCCCAACCTGTACTGCTCTTTCTCCCCGGGATTCCTACTGAACCTACTACATATACCATGCATTTGTCTGTTTGCTTCGTCTCCCTTCATTATCCAGTTTTCTTCTTCTTTTTTTCTTTTTTTCAACGTTTATTTATTTTTTTTGGGACAGAGAGAAAGACAGAGCATGAACGGGGGAGGGGCAGAGAGAGAGGGAGACACAGAATCAGAAACAGGCTCCAGGCTCTGAGCCATCAGCCCAGAGCCTGACGCGGGGCTCGAACTCACGGACCGTGAGATCGTGACCTGGTTGAAGTCGGACGCTTAACCGACTGCACCACCCAGGCGCCCCTCCAGTTTTCTTCTTAAGTGTGTACGTCTCATCTCTGCCTGAGGGCAGAAGCCACCAAAGTGTGGTGCAACATCCCAATAACCAATAACCAATAACCACAGCCAATAACCACAGGCTCAGGTTCAGGTGGCTGTGAGGGATGTCATCTGAGCCTTGAAGGTGTCCGCAGGCCTCTAGAGGTGTTCACGACACAGTCAGCAATATGAGTCTGGCGCCCAGAGCCGTAAACCTGGTATCCTCAGCCTGTCCTCATATGTCAAATCCACAAGGCCAGGGAAGACTGTACTAGAATGGGTGCCCCGTGAGAACCAGAGAGTCCACAGCAGATGCTATGCTAAGAGGGAGACAGGAAAAGAGCCAAAACTACCCCAAATGGCCTCCCCGGGACCTGTCTTATGGCACACTTTCAATCTCTTTTGAATGATTTGGGCACAAATCTTAAGCACCTTAGCAAAGGGTAAGCTCCTTGAGCGAAAGGGCAGTGAGTTCTTCTTTGCATTTATCTTGACCCTTAGACATAAATATACACACAAGCCCTGGCGTTTGGAGCTAGGACAGTGAATGTTAAATAGAAGCATGAGTCTTTATGGGATACCTACCTTAGATTCTGGGGATAGAGAGCACGGTGTTGCTGTTGCCTTGAAGGATTTCAGCCCAGTAGGGGACCCAAACGTATCCACTAGCAAATGCAGTGGACACCTCCTAAGTGCCAGGCACCATGAGAGAGTGAGGCAAGAAAAAGGCAGCCAGGATCGCCATATTCATGACACTCACATCCTAATACTATCCTGTGGGCTCTACAGTCTTATTCTGAGAGAAAAATAGACATGGATCAATAGACAGATGGAGAGATATAAATATATGTACCCTCTATATACCGTGGAATACTACACAGTCACAAAGAGGAGGAGATTGTGCCATTTGCAACCACATGGATGGACCTAGAGGGTATTATGCCAAGTGAAGTAAGTCAGACTGAGAGACAAATACCACATGATTTCGCTCATATGTGGAATCCAAAAACACAACCAATGAATAAACAGAAAGCAGAATCAGATCTATAAATACAGAGGACAAACAGATGGTTGCCAGAAGGGAGGTGGGAGGGTGGGCAGAATGGGGGAAGGGGAGCGGGAGATAGAGGCTTTCGGTTATGGAGTGAATGAATCAGGGGAAGAAAAGGCTCCACGTAGGGCACGCAGTCAACGATACTGTAACAGTGCCGCAGGGTGACCGATGGCAGCTACACTTGTGGGGAGCACGGCGTAATGTCTAAACTTGTGCAGTCAGTATGGTGCACACCTGAAACTAATGTAATGGGGTGTGTCAGCTGCACTCAAATTAAATAACTGAATCAATAAGCCCTCTCAGAAGGAAAAACAAAAGAGTAGAATGTTAGAGGGGGAAAGAACATTAAAGACGATGCAGTCTACTTGCAGACGAGGGGGGCCAGAGAGTAGCAATGACTTCACCATGGCCATGTGGTTATAAAGCTGACGGGTGACAGGACTAGGTCTAACCTCTGGCTTCAGTGCTCACAACACACACACACACACACACACACACACACACACACACACACACACCTGCTAAGTTAAACATAATCCGACAGGGGCAGCATATCTATAAGTATAGTGGCACAGTCCCTCACGCCAGAACCTGCCAGTCCTAACGCCCAGCACGGCGGCCTGCCTTTCGTGGAAACGGCTAAGCTCTCCACCAACATCTGCTGAGAAGCAGAATTCTTTTTCCTCGCAAACTGGCTTTGCGATGTGAGTCTTCAGCTATTAAAATTACCCCAGCTGGATGGCAAGGTGAGTAGCGGGGGGGGGGGGGGGTGAGGGTTTGGAGCTGACCTCCATCATCTAAGCTCCCGGGCCCCCCCACATCAGGCCGTTTAGTGGCTCGCTGCACCTCTGCCACGTCAGCTCCTTTTCTTCTAGTCTCAGGCTCCTTTCAGCACCCAATGTCTGGGGATGGAGGTCAGGCTTTCCAAGGGGACCCAGTCTGCCCGCTCATGATCCCCTCCGCCAAGCTGTGGGGGATGGATTTTCCTGGGGTCACACTGCTATATTCTGAAGCCCTTTCTCTCCCTCTCCACCCTTTCTCCACAGAGCGTGGGCACTGGTCTCTGATTCTGTGGCGAGGGGCCATCCCTCCCACGCTTGGGAAACAGCGGGGTGTGGCTCTGCCCTGTCTGTGGCAGCTGAGGACAAGTCTCCCAGGGGCAAAGACTCACCCGTGCGGTGGGCCTGCTTCCAACCATCCCTCCACCGAGTCACTTCCGCTCCCCAAGTGGTACTCAGGGCCGGAGGTCCTGGGCTGAGCCACAGTGCATCAGAGCAGGACGGGCCTTAGGGATCACCCAGGAGGAAAACGAGGCCCAGAGACAGAAACGCTTTGACCAGAGCCTCACGTGGGGCTAGGACTCAAGCCCCTATCTTTTTTTTTTTTTAATTTTTTTTTCAACATTTATTTATTTTTGGGACAGAGAGAGACAGAGCATGAATGGGGGAGGGGCAGAGAGAGAGGGAGACACAGAATCGGAGACAGGCTCCAGGCTCTGAGCCATCAACCCAGAGCCCGACGCGGGGCTCGAACTCACGGACCGCGAGATCGTGACCTGGCTGAAGTCGGACGCTTAACCGACTGAGCCACCCAGGCGCCCCACAAGCCCCTATCTTTGACTCTCAAATCACTTGGATAGCTGGGAGAGCTCCCACGACCGGACCCTCTCGCCACAGGTGTGGAAACAATCCCACAGGTGTCTATTAATGGCTCAGACAGGCCAGTGGGATGCTCCAAGATGGGCCAGTCACCAAGGGCCTGGGGCCGGCTGTGTGGCCCCCAGGTGTGAGAAGGGGCCGCACCTGGGGCCAGGTACCAGCTTGCATCAGAAGATGTGGTCGCCTGGGAGGCCCAGCCAGAGGCAGGCAGGCAGGCAGGCAGGAGGAGCCTCGGGGTGGAAACAGCCTGGCTGGCAGGAGCAGGCCCTGGCGCCTGGCCACCGGGGGCCGTACTCCTCAGCAAATGTGTTTTCTGGTTTACGTACCGTCCCCACCAACACCCCTCTCCCCCACAAAGCATAACATCACCATGTTTTGCTTTGAGGGGAGATGATGAATCTTGGCCAACAGATGTAATTCTCAGATTGGTGGGGCCTTTGGAGGAGCGTGTGAAGCCAGTTCCCCTTGGGGAAGGGCCAGTCTGGAAGGGCTACCCTGCTTTGCTGGGCATTTTACTTTTTCCATGTGGGTGAAAAAAACCCTGGTTCTTCACACGCCACGGATCCAAAGGCCAAATATTTGCTGTCTGCCCTGCCTTTTCCATCTCAGGTAGAGGTGGCAGGTCTTCCTAGCTCCTGGGGAGAATGAGGGAAGACACTTGTGGGGCGGGGGGGGGGGGGGGGGGGGGGGGAGGGGGCAGGGGGGGGGCAGGGTGCCCTGGGAATCAACCCTCGTCTTCCCCCGCAGCCCGGCAGCCCATGCCCCTGGGATGTTATGGGAGATCATGTAAGGTTTCCTGGAGACTGGAGGACAAATACATGAGAGCGGCCCCAAAGGCCCCAGTGAACAGGAATTTGGCCCCACGTGGTGGTGAGGCTGTTGGTTGAGAACAGGGAAGAAGAGGTGAGAGGGGCAGACTTTGGGAACCCAAGGAGGGAGCCTGTAGACTTCCGGCCGGCAGGCCACAAAGACCCTGAGACCTGCTGCCACAGTAGTCGATCCTCCTCGAAATATTCATCCACACTAGCTCATTTCCTCTTCCATTCGGAGGAGTGGAATTACCTTGCTGAGTTTCAGAAAGGCAGGTTATGTGCTCCCGACTCCCTCCTCTCTGGGAGCCGGATGGCTCCTCCACTCCAGGGGATTCCTGCCCTGCCCTGCTGTCTCTCACTCTGTTTTCTCTTACAGTGTTTGCCGGGGATGTTGGTGGAACCACACCACTCTCAGTATGTGTAGCATCTCACCATCGTCATGAAGGCCCAGAGCAGTATGGGCCCCAAGCCTGTGGTGAGATGTGGTCTAAGACCCTTCCAAAGGCTTCTGGGTAATGACCTGCCCTAGGCCGGCTGACCGGGGTGAGTACGTCTCCACAGATGTGGTAGCTGAAGGCAGGAGCTTCGTGGGTGAGGCTCTTCTCTGCTGCCATGGGAACTCCCTGGAGGTGATTATAACTTGCTTGCCTCATCCCAGACAGCCCAAGACACGGTGAGACTGTCAGCAAGCACAGATAGAGGGTCCGGAGGCCAGAGGGAAGGAAGTGACAGAGAGGCAGGGGTGCGTTGGCCAGTGCTCTGGCCTGGAAGTCAGGCCGCTGGGTTCTAGTTCCCCGGACTCGCTGTGAGTCTTAAGCAAGTTCCTTCCTCCTATCCCTAGGACCAGCAACATAATTCGTAGAGGCCGGTAAAGTGTTAGGGGCCCTTGTTTAAAAGTTACTAAACATTTTCAAGACATTGAACCCAGTGTGAAGCCTTCCGAGCGCAGGAACCTGTGAAGATGCACAGGTCTGCACACCCATGAAGCCGCTTCTACCTGTTTGGGCCTCAGTTTCCTCAACTATACAACACGGAGGCTGCATTCAGTCAGAGAGGTTTGTCTGTGGGGCCCTTTCTCCACAGGAACCCTTAGACCCTCATATGTAAAAGACACAAACAGAGCTGATACTTCAACAACACCTGGGAGTATATTTAAAGACACATAGATGATCTCGAAGGTCTTTGTCAGCCCCAGCATTCGGTAAGTCAAAGGAGTGATGAGGTTCTCACTACCAGGAACACCGGCACCTGCCCGAGGTGCTGTGGAAGGATTATTGGAAAGCATGGGAGAGAGCATTAAAAACCCCAAAGGTTGCCTGTCCCATAAGATGATCCCAAAGTCTGCTGTGCCCTTAGCCTGAAAATGACTGTTAAGGCAAAGTGTGCTTTTTCCCGGGCCTCAAGAAAGCCAGGCCCAGGTATGAGCACCTGGGACCGAGTCTGGTTCTTGTCTCTGCAAGGAAGGGCCACTGTGGGGATAACCCAGTGCCCCCGGGGAGAGCTCAGGCCTGGACCACTGGCCTTTCCCAGATATTTTGTCCCTGGGAGGTCAGAGGGCTGGTCAGCCAGGGTTCAGAGGCTGGGGTGGGGCAGGGCCTGGGCTGAGCGACTTGGACAAAACAGGTCTCTCCTGAGGAAGGGGTTGAAGTTCCTGTAGGACAGTACCTAGGCCTGGCACCTGGCAAGCTAGGTAGGGGGCTGCGGGAGCTCTAGGATGGGTCCCCTGGTTGGGGATTTACACCACCCAGAAGGCTGGGCTGGTGACATCTTTCTGCGCTGACCGGTTAAAGGGACCAGAAACTTCTCTGGAAGTTCAAACTGTTTTTAGGGATAGAGCGATGCGGAGTAAGAAGGTGACTGTGTGAACTCTCCCCTCCTCTAGACAATCAGGGCTGCATGCGTGCCCCATATCAGTGCCTTAGGCAGGAGGATCAGAAGGGCAGGGAGAGCCCATGGCTCCCCCGCCCCACCCCGAGAGTCCTCCCCTCCGCGCCCGGGAGGGGAGGGGAGCGCGGGGGGTCCCGCCGGGGTTCGCCTCGTCCTCGCGCGCTCGGGGCTTACCTTTCATGATCCCTCCGGCAGGGGCCTCGGGAGCGCCCCGGGGCGGCGGCTCGAGCTGCGGACTGGCGCGCGCGGTGAAGCCGGCGGGTCCTCGGCCGGCACCCGCTCGCCGCCCTACGCGCCGCCCGCTCGAGCGCCAGGCTGCGGAGGCGGCGCGCCGAGGGGAGGGTCCGCGGGGTCGCAGCCGGGGGGCGTCGGGCCGCCCATCCCGCCGCCGCCGCCGCCGCCGCCGCCGCCGCCCGCGCGCTTCCCGCTGGAGGCCGGCGAGGTCTGCGGCCGGCCCGCGCCCCGCGCTCCCCGCCTCCCGCCTCCCCCCTGCTCGCTGGCGCGCGCTCCCTCCCTCGTCGTCACTCCCTGGGCCCCGGCCCAGATCCACTTCCTCGGTATTTTCAAAACTGCCGCGGCGGGCCTCTTTGTGCCGCCGCGGGGGCCCCCCGACCCCGGGCCCCGCCGGCTCCCCGGGCCCGCCCTGCGGCCGCCGCGCCCGGGGGAGGCGCCTCCCGAGCCGCCGCCCGCCCCGGGGGCCGCCTCGTGGCCGGGCTGGGGTGCGGGAGCGGGGTTCAGCCCTGGACCGCGCGGTCTTCTCGCCCGTCTAAGGGGGAGACGCACTGGGAGAAGGCAGGCTCCCCGGGTTGCTGCCCCAGCCCCTCCTGCCCCGGTTTGCCTGGGACTGTCCCCGCCTTAGCACTGAAATTCCGCCCCCCTCCCCCGCAGCCCCTCGGTCCCAGGAAGACCCCGCGAGGTTGGTCCCCAGCCCCGCCACGGTGGGCGAATGACTCAGCAGCCACTTGGTGCCTCCAAACCTCCGTGTTCTGCCGGAGGGAGCTGGGCCCCAGGCGCTCCCAAATTCTGTGATTTTGTTCGTGGAGGGGCCTCTGGTATAAACAGTGACATCCATCGGAGGGGAACTGACCTCTAGCAGGGAGTTGTGACTCTCCTCCTAGGCTCCCACCTGGGATCCTCACTTGTCATTCTTCATGAATGGATCCCTACCTACCGCACACCAGGTTCCGCCCCAAACTGTGGGAGTGTGCGGAATACTTCACACCAGCCCTGGCCCCAAGAGGTTGCATCTGGTGACCAAAGCCAACAATTCGACAAGTGAGGGGGCTGAGGTGTGATGAAAGTTATAACAGGACAGTGCAGGGAGAGAGGGGACCACAGAGCGGGGGCAACCCTGCCCGGCCTTTTCCCACATCCCCACACTTCCATGCCCACCCTGGCTTGGCCCTTGGAGTAAAGTAGGTATGGCCAAAGCGCAAGAACTTTCCTCTAAGCCAGAAGCTGAGGAGGGGCCAGCCAATCAGAAAGCCAATTCACAATCCCAGCCGATCAGAAAGCCAATCAGCCATCTCTAATCTGCTCCACCTGGTCAAGGCAAGTTTCAGTTTGTAAAGCACGTTCTCTCAATGGTCTCAAGACAACCTCACCACAGCCTCCAGCGAGGGAGCCAGGTCCCATGCTGCCCATCTTACAGACGCAGAGACTGAGGTTCAGAGAGGATGTTGCCTCCCTGGCAGCAGTCACAATGTCCTCCTTGAACCTGGATTCCGAGTCTACCTCCCATCTGCTGGCGTCGCAGCCTGGGTCGGGAGAATTGCTTGGTAAATACCAGGGAGATATTCACATCAAAGGGATCCTTACCTAGGCTACCTGTGTATTAATTTATTTAATCCTCGCAGCAGCCTTATGAGATAAGCACAATTGTTGTCCTCGTTTTTTAGCGGAGGTTAACTGAGGCAAGGAGAGATTTAATAATGTGCTTCCTGTCATGTAGCTAGTAAGTGGAGATCTTGAAAGCCGAACCCGGGCAGGCTAAATCCAGTGCCTGTGTGTATAGCTTCAGTCCATCACACTGCCTCTCATAGAAGGCAATATTTATTGACGGAAATATTATTGACAGAAATATCTGTCAAATATTTATTGACAGAAAGAACAAGCAAATGACCTTTGGTTTTCTCCATGCTTTCTCAATTGGCTTGATCCAAGATGTTTGGTGACAAAAAGGGCCTATCCCTGATGTGAGGGAGTGCCCCCACCAACCCCTGTCCCTGCCCTTTTGGATTTGGAGGATGTACATACCCTGTGGTATTGCTATGATGTGCAAATGAATCAGCAAAGAAATGAAATATGTCCGTGTCTGGTGGCAGATCGGCCCTGGGTGAGCAGAGCTGGACCCCAGCCCTGAAGAGGTTCAGAGGGTGAACTCCAGTTCCAAAAGGACTCTAGGGGAGAGGGGACCTAGCTCTGTGGAGTGGCAGGAAAGAGCTGGAGATGAGTTGGCAGGCACAAGGGGTCAAACCTCCAAAATAGTTCAGAGGGAAGGCAGAATGATGAGAATAAAGGATGATCACAGATCAAGAAAGGAGGAGACAGGGATTTCCTAAGAGATCACACCAGCCTTTGGGTGAAAGCCTTTCAGCTGCAATTTCAGGCATTTCCTACCAACAGCCAGAGGAATAGACCCAGGGTCAACTGAAACAAAATCTCCACCCAGACCAGAATGGGGGGGGGGGTGTTATCAGGATGGGGCTCAGGCTGGGACTTCAGCACAGAGGCAGAGACAGCAAAGGGCGGGGGGGGGGGGGGCGGGATGGGATAGGGAGAAATGCTTAATACTGTTTTTAACTTGTGTGTGGGCTGGGGAGGGGGTGAGGACATTTGACTGTGGCACTTAAGCCATACTCTGCTGAAAGCCAAAGGAAGTAGCTATAGAACAGATGTCATTTAGAGGGGAAAAAAAAAAAAAAAAGAAAAAAGAAACACTAGTGACGGAATTCTCCGTGTATTAATGAAGGTACAAAGTCCCACCTCAGTTTGTGAGCAGTGCTATGATTTGCTCAGAACAGAACCTCCTAGGGAGCCCCCCCAGACCATCCTTTCTCTCTTCTACTTCAGGCACAAAACATCTCTTTCTCCCAAAGTTCGATTCTTCCCTCTGTGCTTTTGATCCTTTCTTCTCGCAGCCTGTTCTTCCTAAGCAAGCATTAGGACCTTGCTTCCACTTTTCCTTCTCAGGATGTAGCTGTAACTCACAATGCTTGCTAAAATTGCTACTTTCGTCTTAGTTGCCAAGATAATTACTCTTTCAAAACTTGCCTTCTCTTCAAACTTTTGCAGACCTAACACTGTATTTGTCAGAGTTCTCCAAGGAAACAGAACCAATAAGCCGGTAGGCTGGAGACCCAGGGAAGAATTAATGTTGCAGCTCAAGTCCAAAGGCAGTCTGCTGACAGAATTCCCTCTTTCTCTGGGGAGGTCAGTCTTTGTTGTTGTTGTTGTTGTTGTTTTGTTTTGTTTTCCTGTTAAGGTCTTCAACGGATTAGATAAGGCCCCAAAGATTTTTGTATTTTCGGCCTCTAATATCAAGTTCCTCACATCCTGCTACCCAATTGCTAAGCCAGGCCACATATTTATGTTTGTATTACCGTGGCCTCCCATTTCAAGATAGCAGCTTCTACGGTAGTCAGAGCAAGCAATGCTAGTTCTAACAACTGCAAGATTTGAATGACGGCACAGCAATAGTTTCTCTCTCATGTAGATCACAATCCATTGCAGGTTAGATGGCTCCCTTACAAATGTTGCCTCGGGGATGGGGGCTTCTTCCATCCTGTGAGGCTGCCATCTTTAATAAGTAGCCCCCAAGGTTGATGTAGAAGGGGGAGAGAGATGGGAGGATCGTGGATTGGAGGTAATCCTGGCACACGCCTAGGAGAGGCACACAACCACTATCAGCTATATTCCATTGGCCGGAACTCAGTCACATGACCTCAAGCAAAGGCAGGGGCTGGGAAACATCCCTTGGGGGGTTACCGTGAGGAGAGGGGGAAACACGGATGCTGGCGAGGCCTCCAGTTCACTAACAAACCCATCTCCAACCCAGAACTTGGCGAGATTTTCATCCTTACTCCCCCAGTAAGCTCTCTAATGCAGTGGATTGAAACTCCATGCAGGGTTGTCACTTTGTTCATGCCAGAGCTTCACCCAAATCATCGTTCATTGGAAGCCAAAGAATAAACTACCTTTAGAAGGCAGGTATGCTCACCCAGCCTGCACAGGAGTAAAATATTTTTGAAAGGTCACGCGGGGCCAGTTCCAACAGAGCAGTGCCCCAGCCGTACAGGAAAATATAAATCCCATTTTTCTGTTGGATTCCATTTAAAATAAGAAATAGAATTTCCTGGGGTGGGCGGCGGTGGGGGGGGAGGGGGCCATCAACATTCTCAGTTGAAGACATTTGTCCCAAGAAGTGTTAAATTGGCCTTCTTTGGCCCATACTCTGGACTATCTGATATTTTCACAATTCTTAAGTTTCCTATCTTTTATTGTTTCCTCCCAGAAATTCACCTAAGTTTCCTCCCATGTCTGTGGATTCTTGCCTTACATTACATTTATCAATACTAGAACTTTTGAGAATGTACATGGGGGCCAAGGGGTGCCCTGTAATACCACTCTTTACTAGCAGGTGATGATATATTATATGAATTCTTCTGGCCTGAGAAATTCTTAAAGGGGCTTCACATTATCATACTAATACCTTATTTTATGAACTCTGTAAGGGTGAAGTTCTGAAGAAATTAGTTTATTTTGATGTTTTTTTAAAAGATTGTACGTTTTTTAAGTTTATTTGTTTGGAGAGAAAAAGATTGAGTGCAAGTGGGGGAGAGGCAGAGAGAGGTGGGGAGAGAGAGCATCCTAAGCAGGCTGTATGCTCAGCATGGAGCCCAACACAGGGCTAGATCCCACAGACTATGAGATCATGACCTGAGCTGGTGATATACCTGGGTGGCTCAGTTAGTTAAGTGTCCGATTTCGGCTCAGGTCATGATCTCATGGTTCATGGGTTCCAGTCCCACATTGGGCTCTGTGCTGACAGCTCAGAGCCCGGAGCCTGCTTCAGAGTCTGTGTCTCCTTCTCTCTCTTGCTCTCTGTCTCTCTGTCTCTCTCTCTCTCAAAAATAAATTTAAAAAAATTAAAAAAAAAAAGATGATGAGCTGAAATCAAGAGTCAGATGCCCAACTGACTGAGCCACCCAGTCACCCTAAAGATTTTAATTTTTTAAGTAATCTTTACACCCAACATAGGGCTTGAACATACAACCCTGAGATCAAGAGTCACATGCTCTACCAAATAAGCCAGCCAGGCGCCCCTGAAACAGTTTAATTACAAAGATGCATCAGAGCTTGAACAAATCTTTCAAATTAACATAATAAGGTATTAGCAAAGACAAAGTACTTAGGTTTTTCATCCAAATCAATTATAAACTCAGGAAGAAAGTGGCTGACTTCATTTGGGGCTGGATATAGATGAGCAAAGAAGGAGCCTTGATGCTGTGTAGGAAGGAGAAGCATCTTTTAGTCAAACCATCCACTGGATAATGGAAAGGGATCCCTGCAATAATTTGCATTGGTGCAAAGAGGACCGGAAAAGCCTGTGTATCCAGGGGGGGGGAAAGAATCATAAATATTAAATTTTTTTAAATGTTTATTATTTATTCTTGAGAGACAGAGAGAGACAGAGCATGAGAGGGGGGAGGGGCAGACAGAGAGGGAGACACAGAATCTGAAGCAGACTCCAGGCTCTGAGCTGTCAGTGCAGGGCCCAATGTGGGGCTCGAACCCATGAACCGTGAGATCATGACCTGAGCTGAAGTCAGACACTCAACTGACTGAGCCACCCAGGCGTCCAAAGAATCATACATGTGAAAATGGAAATAATCAGAGCTGGAGGGACAGAGATGCTTTTCAAGAAGGTATTTCCCAAAGGATTTGGTACATAGGAATTTCTTTATAGCGGGCCTTCAAGAGACTGAGTTTTTAATGTGCTAAGAAGGGTCCTAATGGACGTTCCTATCCACATTCTGGATGGAGGAGACCCAGGAAGCATGCTTATTTCTTTGTTTCTCATTCAAAACTGGGAGAACAAAATTCAGAACCATCTTGACAGGTGTCTAAAAGAACATTCAGGGGAAATAAACTGAAACCCCTACATTGAGATCCACCATCAGTTGCTCTAACAAAGGATGAATTCAGAGAAAACGATGTAGTTGATATGTGGCCGTGCATGGCTTTTGTTCATTTATTATACAAACACAGAGCCAGGAGTTGTGCTAGTGCTGGGGATATGTTCCCTAACCTTGTGGATGTTACAGTGTTGACAGGAATCACAAATAGGAGAAGACTACTAAAATAAACCTGGGATCTTAGACTGCACTCATTGAAAAATGGATTCAGATCATTTAACACATATTTATTTATTTTTATTAAAAAAATGTTTTTAACGTTTATTTATTATTGAGAGACAGAGCATGAGCAGGGGAGGGGCAGAGAGAGAGAGAGAGACGCAGAATCCCAAGCAGGCTCCAGGCTCTGAGATGTCAGCACAGAGCCCGACACGGGGCTCGAACCCACAAACCTCAAGATCATGACCTGAGCCCAAGTCAGACGCTTAACTGAGCCACCCAGGCGCCCCAACACACATTTATTAAGTACCTACTGCATGCTAGGCCATGTCTTAGAGAATGGGAGCGCAAAGCTGAATGGAAGTGGGGAAACATTTGAACTCTAATCTGATACATTTCAGTATGCTATGTTTAGTCAAGATTTCTCTCACTTTCCCACTGCCGTAATGACAGAAGTAGCAAAAATACCTTTGAAACTTTTCCTCTTATTAAAAAAAAACAAAAACAAAAAAACACGATGTAGGGACCCTTGGGTGGCTCCATCGATTAAGCGTCGGACTCTTGATTTCCACTGAGGTCATGATCTTGTGGTTTGTGAGATCGAGCTCTGCGTGGGGCTCTGCACAGGCAGCATGGAGCCTGCTTGGGATTCTCTCTCTCTCCCTCTCTCTCTGCCCCTCCCCCGCTTGTGTGCTCTCTCTCAAAACAAATAAATAAATACAAATTTTAAAAACAACATAAAAGTTGCGTGCCATATCACAACAAAACCATATTTGTTTTTATATAGAAGTAATGTTTTTCTGGGTTGGGGGTGGGTGTGGAGGCAGCCTGGCGTTGAGGAATGGTGGGGAATGTGCCAGAGGGCTGTTGCATTGGTACTTTTTCTACTACTTGGTATTTTCAAATTATATACCTATCTCACTTTGATAAAGGCAAAATTTATTTAGAAACAAAAATAATAGTTTAAACTACTTCTAGACATGTTATGTTTCTGCCCTGGAAGAATGAATACAAAAATGTGAATTTTTCTAAAACCAGTATGTACCTTTCATGCAACTGTCATTACAATTACCATTTTTTCCCCAAACTGCACAAAATTAAAGTTCATACAGAAGACTTAACATCCGAGAATAGCCAACAAAATTGGTAAAGGAACAGTGAGGGAGGTGATCTTTTCAATATCAGTTATTGTTTTAAGACTATGTAATGAAAACAATATGTTATACATGAATAAAAAAATAAATCAGAGGAATAAACTAGAAAGTCCTAAGATAGATCCAAATTTATTTTGGGAAAGTTCACAGATGACAAATGGCATTTTGTACACAGATGGCATTTCAACTCAGCACAAATCGGGTAGTTTATTTGATAAATCATGTTGACGTAATTGGCCGCACATCTGGAAGAAAATGAAGTTAGATCCTTGCCTCACCTCCCTCCTCCACACACACACACACACACACACACACACACACCACACCACACACACCACAAACACCCACGTTCCATTTGGATGAAATATCTAAATACAAACATTGACACAACAGGAAACTAGAAGAAAATTAGGAGAATAACTGTCTATATTTTAGTGAGACATTCTTAAACAAGACAGGAGACCTAGAAACTGTAAAGGGAAAAACCAAATTTCACCATATAAAAAATTTTAAAGCCTCCATAATCAAAGGGAAAAGACACAAAATAACTTGGTAAAGACTTTGCAACACACACATAAAATTTATTTATTTAAAGTGCTCCTATAAATTGATAAGAAAAAGGGATCAAAGTCCAATAAAATGAGCAAACAATGTGAATAGGCAAATCACAGAAGAAGAAACTTCCTTTAAAAATGATTAGTTGAGGGGCGCCTGGATGGCGCAGTCGGTTAAGCGTCCGACTTCAGCCAGGTCACGATCTCGCGGTCCGGGAGTTCGAGCCCCGCATCAGACTCTGGGCTGATGGCTCGGAGCCTGGAGCCTGTTTCCGATTCTGTGTCTCCCTCTCTCTCTGCCTCTCCCCCGTTCATGTTCTGTCTCTCTCTGTCCCAAAAATAAATAAAAAACGTTGAAAAAAAAATTAAAAAAAAAAAAGATTAGTTGAGGGGCACCTGGCTGGCTCAGGGTTGTGGGCTGGAGCCCCACATTGGGTATAGAGATTACTTAAAAATAATATCTTTAAAAAATGATGAGTCAGGGGCGCCTGGGTGGCTCAGTCAGTTAAGCGTCCGACTTCGGCTCAGGTCATGATCTCACAGTTTGTGAGTTCGAGGCCCAAGTAGGGCTCTGTGCTGACAGCTCAGAGCCTGGAGCCTGCTTCGGATTCTGTGTCTTCTCTCCCTGCCCCTCCCCGACTTGTGCTCTGTCTCTGTCTCTCAAAAATAAGTAAATGTAAAAAAAAAAAAATTCTTTTTAAATAAATAAAATAAATAAATGATGAGTTGAAAATAATAATAGATGAAGGGATTAAGGTGTAAAGATGCCATTTTCACTCACCAGACGGGCAAAAATGCAAAAGACCAGCAGCATCCAGTCTGATGATCACCTAGGAAATGTACATTCTCAGAGAGAGTGGGAGTTACCACTACCTTTTGGGAAAACCATCAGGCAATATAGATTAACATGAAGACTACAATTCTCTTTTATCCTACATGTTCCCTTTTATCCATCAATTCCACTTTGAGAATCTCCCTTATACCAGAAAAGGCACCAACATATTAGAATACATGTGAAAAGCCATTTAATGTGGCACCATTTATAGCGACAGAAAAAATGGGAATGACTGAATAAAATATGTAGCTACAGAAAAGCATGGTTTAAATCTATCTGTGTATTGACCTGGAGGGATATCCGTAATGTTTTATTATGTGGAAAAAAACAAGCAATATGTATAATATGATTTTATATACTTATTTTTAAAAAGAAAAGAAACAGGCAAAATCCCTTATTTGTTTAGATATGTAATATATGATGTATCTATATTACACTTCTAAATATACATTTATACATTCTAAAAATAAATTTATGTATAAATAGACATGCATTACTTTCAAAGCATGAGATTTAAGCAAAAATGAATAAAGACAGAAAGAAAAGAAGAAAGGAAGGGAGAAAAGGAAGGAAGATTGATTACTCATTAAATATTAACTTTTTGCCCTAAATCCGAGTGAAAGTGTAGTCAGATGCTTCTGTGTCCTTGTGTACTTTCCTCACCCCACAGCCTGCCCCAGGGGACAATGTAAACCAATTTGAGAAGCACAATGTGTTACGACATAATATAAAAGGAAGCAGAGGGTGGCTTGGGGCCACAGGGACCTCAGTATCAAATCATAGGTTGTAAGTGTCTGACTAACCTCCTGCCTGGCCACCTGAAGCTGGGTCTTGTGTTTGCTCCTAAAGCCACACCAGAGGAACAGTGACAAAACGGAGCACCCTCAAGGCAGGAAGGAGCAGAGCGAGGTATCTGGGGACCTCACTCTATTAGAAGGGAGTGAAGGACCCATATAAGGAAACACACCTAAGTTGAGATAGAACCACTGTTTTCCAATGTTTGAAGGGCTGTCTTGTAGAGGAGGGGGGGTTTAACATATAGCACCTTAGAAATAAGATGGAGGACAGAGGGGTGCCTGGGTGGCTCAGTTGGTTAAGCGTCCGACTTCAGCTCAGGTCATGATCTCACGGTTTGTGAGTTCAAGCCCCGCGTCGGGCTCTGTGCTGATGGCTTGGAGCCTGGAGCCTGCTTTAGGTTCTGTGTCTCCTTCTCTCTCTGCCCCTCCCCTGCTCACACACACACGCACACACACTCTGTCTCTCTCTCTTTCAAAAATAAACATTAAAATAATAAATAAATAAACAAACAAATAAATAAATAAATAGAATTGACCAACTCTGGAGTGAAATCTAGACGATATAGTCAGTCAATAACAAGTGTAACAGTGAAGATAGTATAAGTAATATTTGTCTACTCCTATGATAAGCAACTTGGGAAAGGCTAGTTTCATACCTTTTCCCAAAAAGATATTCCCTAGATGGGAAGATAAGGAAATGCAACCGATGGAGTGAAACTTTCTGTACTTTAGGGAGACCCTGAAAAAGCACTCAGGATACTCTGCATCAGCTGTTGGCCGAGTTTACTGTATATAATTTTATTATGCATGATTTTTTTCATAGGTCTGTAATTAACTAGATATACTCATTTAATAATTCGAGCCTGGAGAGGAATTGTTAATAACAGGCCCCAGGGTACTTACCGTTCTTGTCCATTTCTCGCTTGTTCGAGTTATACTGGCGGTGGCCAAGCTGTCACTAGCTTGTGGCACTAGCTGATCAGTGTGGCAGTGATATGGATGCATCACAAAGATATTGCAGAGCAGGGGAGAGATGATGGGGCAAAGCATACAGAGACAAATCTATAAACGTAAAACTCTTTACTGCCTCCCCTCCCCCGATAATCCCCTGCTCCAGGGGAAAAAAAAAAAAAAAATCAAGCTACAAACCCCAAACCGACTGCACAAGTCCAAGATGGGAGCAAATTGATTAAATAGCAGCATCTGCCAAAGAGATGATGAATTCTATTATGAATCAGCCAAGTGACTCAGCAGCTGAATGAAAGCTTATCTAGAGCGTTGGGGCAACGGGAAACGTAGTCAGCCCCCACTGGTACTGGCAGGCCCACAGCTGGGCTCAGAGTGTCAAGCGAGAGGCAAGGTCCAGAAGGCCAAAGGGCTGGGGAGGAATCTGCAAACAAGGACGGGGCAGGCAGCCACAAGCCTGGAGATCACTGGGAGAAGGGACTAGCTGCCTTCAAATATCTGAAGGACTAGCAGCGGGGAGATGGACTGGGTTTTCCTACATGGTTCCAAAAGACAGCGCTGGGCTTGGTAGCCCTTGGAGGAGCCAGACTCTGACTCAACAGAAGAACCTAATGCTATCAACAGCTTTTCTAGACAACCGTTGACATACAGGTAGTGAGCTCCCAGTTATGGGGGCATTCAAACAGAGGCAGGATAATCAGTTGGGGGGAACGTTGTAGTTGGTGGTGGGAGTTAGCATTGGAGTATGGTGCGAGAGCTGAACCAGCTGACCTCTACGATCTACTCAGAATATTTAAACTCCAGTAATGCACTTATGGTGCTTTCAAAATGTGCACTTTTTCCCCTTAAAAATCATCCGAGCCTTGTTTGCTTAGTAGCTGGAGTAATCAAGTAATCATTCCCAGGGGACCACAGTCCAGGCTGTGAATCGCGTTCTTTTCTTCCAAATCCTTTCTTCCTCTCCCTCCCTTGCCCTACTTCAGCTGACTAAGGCAGATCTGTTTGCCTGTCCTCCAAAGTCTGATTTTTACAAATATAATTATCACAGATTTATGCCTCCTGGGCCGGATGCTGGGGGAGCCAGAGAACAGAAAAGTTACAAGGAGTGTGCTCAAAAACAGCTCCTGTGACCTCAGTCATTGATATGCTAAGGAGGAGGCTGTTTCCATAGAAAATGTAGCTGTTACTAATGATTAGACTTTTTTTTTTTTAAAGAAAAATAAAAGGAAGCCTCAGGAAAGAAATATTGTTCTATATTTTCACTGGATTTTTCTTTTTTTCTTCTTGGCTGATCTTCCCACACTTGGTATTGTCTCAGGTTAGGTTGAGTGGGACCTTAGAGATGACACATAGCAGATTCTTCATTGTCCTGTTGGGAGAAACTGAGGCCCAAAGGCCCAAGTGGTGGTCCAAGGTTACCCAGCACCTTTGGGCAGAGCTCAGACTGTAGTCAGAAATCCATGCACCCAGCTCCAGTGTCTCCAGTTTTTCACAGGCCTAGAAGCTTCATCCATGCTCCCTCCTGAAAAGGGGTGGGGTCCTAGCTAGTCGTCCCTGGACCTTGGGAAATCAGGAACTGAGCCTCAAGCTGTATCTCTGAAGTTGGGAGCAGAAAACCCAGCCCCCTTCCATACAGTTCTCCCCTAAACCCTTGCATCTCAGATGGTTTTCAAAGTCGGCCACCCAAAGCAGGCTGCCTAATCCTTCTCTGCCTACCCTCCTTCCCCTGTCAGTGTGAGAACCACCTTCAGGCAGCTGGACTTTTCACCTGGTGTGCAAATGTCCTGGGGTTCCAGAGTGGGTGGCTCTGTTTCTTTCCCAAGCAGTACCTATATCTGAGGGGTGTCTGGGTTGGTGCCCTCCGTGGCAGGGGGTCGTGTGAAGGCTCCCATCTCTCTTTCACATCAAAGCCCCCTGCCAAAGGGAGTCTAGAAGTCAGCTCCTGTCAGCAGACGGAACTGAGACAGATGGAACTGAGTGAGGCCCTTTGCAAACAGGACTGCACGTCATTTGCAAGGCCAGATGCAAGATGAAAATTTGGGGCCCCTTAACATCAATGAGGAATTTCAAGACTGCAGCGATGGCCACCAAACCAAGCTTGGGGCTGCTGAGTCCCACCCCATGGAGCCCACCCTGCTTGTCGGGGGCCCCAAGTCGATGGGGACAATAATTTGCTTAAGGTTCAGGGGGCTTTTTGGTTCCCCAAATGAGCGCTCTGCTCATGGCTAAAAACACATTTCTTCTTCCTCCTGGCCGGCAGGTCTGCCAAAGGACCACCGGGGTCACTGTGGTGGAGTTGGGGGGAGTTGGGTGGAGTTGGTCACTGTGGGGTTGGAGAAATCGTTTCTTTCCTCCTAGGTGCTCTTCTCTAGCACAACACCCTCCCCATCCCACCCGCATTATTTCTGATGCTTCTTCTACTTCAGTGGAACAAGAGGAATGGCTCACGTTCAATGTGAAAAGAGCCGTGAGATTTTATTTTGGACTGGGAACCGCTCAGGAGCGCAGTGCACCCCTGGAACCCCGTGGAGGGTTCGCCCAGCGGCCTTATGTTAACTCAAGCTCTCCCCTCCTGGGGGCACCGTCTTCCAACTCTGAGCCCCTCCCTCCGACCCCCTGGGGAGCGGTGCTCGGCGGCACGGAGCGTCTGTCTGGCCTTTCGCGGTGCAGATGCCCTGCCTTCCCTCCCCTCCACCCTACGCGCCCCCCGCCGGGTGCTGTACCGGAGCACTCCCCCACCCCCCACCTCCGCATCCCCTCTGGCGCCAGCTTCCAGAAAGCTCCCGGTGAATTCCACGGCGTTCTTTGGGCGTGAGTCATGCAGGTTTGCAGCCAGCCCCAAAGGGGGTGTATACGAGTCTGAGCGCTATAAATACGCGCGCCTCGCGGTGCTCAGCACGCGTCGCCAGGAGCAGCGCACCGTCGCCGGGCGCCGCTGACCGGTGAGATGTCCCCACCTCCTCGTCTACCCGGGGCAGAGCCCCATCGGGCCCCACGGGAGGGCGGGGGTGGCACCCAGGCGAGGACGGGAAGATCGCTGGTACTCACAAGGCTGTCACAGCCGCGCTTTGGATGGAGTCGGGAAACCGGGGAAGGGAGGTGGTCCGAGCCTCATCACTAGGCCGCCGAGCCGGAGGCGGAATTGCTGGGGGTGGCGCAAGGGCCGGGACTCCGGAGCTCCGGCGCTCGCCAGCTCCAGCCACAATTGGATGGGCTAAATAGGACAGGTGTAATGACCCTCCTGCAAAGATGGGGAGACAAAGACTTGGAGAACTAATGCCTAAAGCCGGTGGCCCAGACTAGTGAGTGGCGGAGCCGGGTGCCCGCAAAGGGCCTGCCTGCAGCATCTTCCTTGTACAGGTACTGATCTCCAGTGATGATTGTCAGCTAGCCAGCTTGAAGCATCCTGTTTGCTCCCGAGAATTCTCTAGTTGTCTCCATAGTGTGTTTATGTTTTGATTTTAAGTACATGTTGCAACCACTTAAATCCCACTCTTTCTGCTTCCCAACGCACCAGGATGCATCACAGAAAAGTCAGGCATACTCCATCAGACCTCAGACGTCTGATCCAACTGTCTCATTTTATAGATGATAATCTGAGGCCTGGAGAGGTTTAGGACCGTCTCCCAAGATAAACAGCAAGTAGGTGTCAGAATCGGGATTAGAACTGAAGGCTTGATCTTCCAGAATTTCTGGACCTAAAAAAAAAAAAGGAAAAAAGAAAAAAAAAAATGCTGCTGAGGATGATGATGATGATGATTTTAAAAGAGAGAGGTTAAGAATTTAAGAATAAGTACAGATACAATGAAAGGATACTGGCAGGAGTGTTCATTATAATAACAGCGTGAAACTACATACAATTTAAATGCCCCACCGTGTGAAATAAGAGTACACCAGAAAATGGACTGTTACACAGCCACAAAAGGGTGCTTTTAAAGACTCTTTGGAGGTAGTGGGTATAAGGGATCTAATTGTATACAAATCCATAGAAAATAAAAGGAAATATACCACAGTGCTAGTTTTTGCCTCTGGATGGTGTAAATTTCAGGTGTATTATTTTTTTTCTCCTTTAGTTTCTACATTTGGGGAGGAGGTTCGATAGGAGCTTGGGCCTCGGGCTTTAAAAACCGTGCAGCTCACTAGCTGCGTGACCACTTTGCGTAGGTGCCTGTGTCCTTCCCGTGGCTCCCTCTCCTAGGGTTAAGCCTCCTTGGGGGAAAGAGCCTGCCTGGGGGCTGTGGGGAAAAGGAGGGCCTTGGCTGGGCTTGTCCAATCAGAGCAACCGGCAGCCAGGCCCCCAGGACAGTCGCAGACAGTCCGAGGGCAAGCAGTTCCCTGTCCAGCCCCCGTTCCAGTGCCATCCTTGAACTAGTGGTATCAATCTCACATTTGGAATCAGTATGATAATGAGACACCCTCCCCCCCCCCCACGGCTGCCCAGCCCCCCCCCCCCCATCCCACCTCAGGCTGATTCGTAGGTACTGTAAAGGAGCTGATCATTGCATTAATAGCAAAGCCACACAAGGAGGGACCACGGGTGCCCGTTTCAGTCCCTCTGACCCTCTCCAAACATGCCACCTCCCCCCACTTCCCCGATAGATATTGCTAAAGCCCACAATTGGTCCTGGGTCAGATTTCGACATCGTCAGAATTTACTATGATTATATAAGACCCCAGATTTACAGAACACAGTCCCATCTCTGAGGTCTTTGTTGGGGACGTTTTACAGATGAGGACACTAAAGGCTCAGATTTAATTGACTTAGTGTCAAAGAAAGAACACTGGGCTGGAGGCTGGGAGGGCTTGGATTCTCATCCTGGGGTGGCCAGCCTGCTGCCAACCTTGGGGAGCCCCTATCTCGTCTCAGGGTCCTGCTTCCCCTCTCCCCCCCCACCCAGTTGAGATGGAGCGATGGGGCAGGAGACTGATCTTTTTCTCAGCTCAGGACTTGCTGGCCCCCCAGTGGACCCCAGGGTCCTGATGGGAGTCTCTGCACTGGCTGCTGGGTTTCTGGACTCCTCATTCAGTGCTCTTCTGGTCCAAACCTATTTTTGAGGCTCTTGTATGAATTCTGAGAAGTATCCAGGGGCCTCTTCCCAAGAGGTGTTCTTGCTGGCTTTCTCTCTCTGGCCTAACAAAAGCTCTGTTTCTCTCTGAGGTGTTTCAGGCCTCAGTGAGCAGCTAGGGCAGAGCCCAGGAGCCCTGGGCCTTCTGGCAGGCCTGAAATAGCACCCCGACTCAGCCACCCACCCTGTCTTTGGGGAAGGCAATGACCCACTCTCTTCTCCCACGCTGCTCCTTTGCTCTGTGTGGCCAGTGGAGGAACCACAGCTTGGCTGTTTTACTAATTACTTTCTGGGAGAGGCTTCCTTTATTAATGTGCTACCAAGTGTCCATACGGGCCTGCTGAGCTGAAGGCAGTTTGTAGATGTTCACGATTTCAGGAAGGGGGGCAACCCCACCTCCCTGCTCTGTTATGGGAAATGAGTGAGTTCAGGTAAGCAGTGGGAGGGGGAGGCCAGAAGACGGGCTGCTGGGGAGGGGGGTTCTGTTTTAGGCAACAACTTCAGCTTCTGGGAAAGGGTCCATTGTGTAAGACTGGGCTGTCCTGGGCTTCGAGCAGTCAGCTGAGTGGTGGCAGGGTCACCTTGGCAGGGCACCCTACTGTGGGCTTAAAGGGAACAGCCCTGTGAAAGAGACCTGGCAGGGCCGAGGCACATGTCCATCCAGAGGGAACTTCTCCTGGGGAGGCAGGGGGCCCACCTTTAACCCCTTGACTTTGCCTCTCTCTCTCTCTCTCTCTCTCTCTCTCTCTCTCTCTCCCTCTCCCCTCTCTGAGCACAATTGCCCCACCCTCTGCTCTCCTGTATTTATACCCCAAATCTATGCTGCCTGGCTCACGTCTCATGCCAGGGATGGCAAATGGGATTTATTGTCCTTTGCCGACCCAAAGGGTTGGCTGTCACTGCCTCTGAGTCTTAAAAAGCAGTTTTAGGTGGTGTTAAGGCTCAGTGGAGAAAAAGGTGTGATTGACTGGTGATGCCTGTGGGCAGGATTAGTGGTGCACACAGCAGGGGGGCTGCTGAGCTCTGGGAGGCCATCCCCATGTTAGGGAGTTAGGGGTGGGGATGGAAAGGG
Organism: Felis catus; assembly: GCF_018350175.1. NCBI lineage: Eukaryota > Metazoa > Chordata > Mammalia > Carnivora > Felidae > Felis > Felis catus. The sequence goes on along the minus strand of NC_058371.1, from coordinate 48,866,448 downwards.
CCGGATGAGTCATCCCAGAGAGGTGTTTTGAGGGTTTATTTGATATGAGCAGGTATCATCAGATAGACGTCCTTTCTGGATGCAGAAAGCAGTGTCCAGTCTTAGTCAGCAATTCAGGGGGAGGAGGAGGGGGAGGAGGAGGGGGAGGAGGAGGAGGAGGAGGAGGAGGAGGGTGGGGAGGAGGGGAAGGGCTGGACCTGAGCCCAGGGCTCTGACTCCAGAGTTCTCCTTTCTTCTGCCTTAGGCTGCTTCTCCTATGGCTCCTCCGTGTACCCACCGCCTCTGCTTTCTTTTGAAGGTGTCCGGGGGCAAGACTGATCTTTTCTCCCAATTTCCCCAGGGATAAAAACACAGCATTGCCAGCTCAGGGGCTGGCTGAGGGCAGGGCTCCAGGGAAGCTGCTGTAGGCTGCAGGCTGGGCCGGAAACCAGCAGGCTGTCTAGCTGTTACCATGACAGTCTCCTGTTCTCTGCAAACAGAGGCCTGTTGGGATTCCAGAATTGGAGAGCCGGGCACAATGAAGACTCTCCTACTGTTGGTGGGGCTGCTGCTGACCTGTGAGAATGGACGGGTTCTGGGAGACAAGGCGGTCTCAGACGCAGAGCTCCAGGGTAAGTGGAGCAGGGGTTCCCCTCGGCCACACTTCCTCACTGTCAGGGCCCCAAGTGGTAAAGACCGTTTTCTCCTGTGCATCAGGTCTGCTTGGCTCGGGCCGGCCTCTCCCAGAGCCTCGTCTCTCCAAGCTGCCTGGCCTAGGTTCTTTGTGGTCAGGTGACTCCTAGACGTTTTTCAGGTGTATCTTAAGTGCTCAGAAAGCACTGGATGCTGCTGTATTCCTTTTGGGCTGTTCCCTCACCAGTCCGCTTGTCTTGTGCTCCCACCTTGTCCACAAAGGTCTATGAAGCCTGGATCATTTGCGCCTTGTGAGTTTCCATTTCTGAGTTTCCATGGCGCCTGCTGTATGTATCTGATACCAGTCCACCTAGAAACTCAATGCTCCATATCCAGGAAGGGAGAAATGTCCTCCTTCAGAGCCCAGCCGGGGGTCCCCTCCTCCGCCAGGCCTTTCCTGAAACCTGTCCTCCCTCCTCCCCACCCTTGTCCTGCAAGCTGACTGCTTCTCTGCAGGCAGTAGTTGAAAACTCAGACTTTGAGATCGGACTTGGGTATGCGTCTGATACCTCTGTGACTCCCTAGCTGTATAACCTGGGGTAGGTATCTGACCTCACTGTGCTTCCTTTTCCTCATGTATGCAGTGGGCACGACGCCAGCACAGAGAGTATTAAATAAAAGGCGCGTGAAGTGGCCGAACTCAGTGTCTGGCCCAGGATAACCGCCAGAAAAGCCTTAGCTGTTACTCCTTCCGCTCTTCGGGACACTGTCTCATTGCCTTTGTCACGCGGTGTTGTGTCTTGATCGCAGTCTCCTCGCAGAACGGTGCCATTCGTTCATCTTTGTGTCCCCCATCACCTGGAACCGTGGAATAAAGAAGTTCAGATGTGCGGCTAAGCCGAATTCCAGAAACACTTGTATCCAAGATAATATTTTACCTTTTGGTGCTTAAACAGTCACACTTCCGGGATTTTTTGTTTTCCTTGAAAGTTTTCTTCTGCAGCTGGGCAGGCTGGTTCTCTAGAGCCACAGGGGCGTCGTGGCGTGGTGCTGCTTGCTGTCCCTCCTCTGGGGTGTGCCTGCTCCAGCGGGCTGTGTTCCTGAGCCGCTGGTGTAGTCGCTACGTGGGCCCTGGGTCCACAATAGGCCCTGGGATGGGAACCCGTGTCAGGGCAAAGCTGGGGCCCGAAGGCTGCCTGCCAGGGTGGGCATTGCCAGCCCGGCAGCTCCTACACCCAGCTGGCCTTCCCGACCCTTCCAGCTGGTTCTAGGGTTACATGCCCCATCGCAGTCTCGTCCTCTCTCCTCCCTCTACCTCCCGACCCTTCTCTTGCAGAAATGTCCACTGAGGGGAGTAAGTACATTAACAAGGAAATTAAAAACGCCCTCAAGGGCGTGAAACAGATAAAGACTCTGATAGAACAGACAAACGAAGAGCGCAAATCCCTGCTCAGCAACTTAGAAGAAGCCAAGAAGAAGAAAGAGGTGAGGACAGCCAGGTGACCGCACCCTCCCCCTTGGCTCGCCTCTGCTAGAGAGGAGGGGTGGCCCGGGCTCCAGTGGGGCCCTGCTGGGTTGCCAGGGTGACCCTCAGCCCTTCCAGGCTGGTGTCAGCTGATGCTGGGGCTGCAGTTAATAAATAGGGAGAGTTTCTTTGCTTTTGAAAGCTTCAAGGGGTGAGATCTTGGATCTGGTGTTTTTTGTTTTTGTTTTTGTTTTTTTTTTTTTTTTTTTTTTTTTTTACCAGCCTGGCGCAGGGCCTGATGATGCCAGGATTCACTTCAATAGATTTTTCTAAACCCTGACTATGCAAGCTCCAAGGTAGGCTTTGGATAAAGTCTGTCCCAGATCAGGAGGGGGATGGGGCCCTGCCGGCAGGAAGCTTACCTAGCAGGGACAATACCTTTGGGGTTAAGGCAGGCACACAGCTGTATTGCCCCCCGGCTTTCTAGAGTTCTGACTATTTCATGAAGAGACACCTAAGTCCAATAGTGAAAATAGCGGGTCTAGACTGTGCTTAATGACTCAACAAAACTAAAACACCACAATGCAATAAACAACTTATTTTAAAAATCAATAGTCTCCTTAAGTGTACCCTAAAAACCTACTCCCATTGCCTCCCTCCCCCTAATGAACGAAATGCTAAGACGGGGTCACCTGCTACCTTCATGACCCATAATGCATAGTAAAGCATTTACAAAAATTTTTTTTTAATATTTATTTATTTTTGAGAGAGAGACAGAGCATGAGTGGGGGAGGAGCAGAGAGAGAGGGAGACACAGAATCTGAAACAGGCTCCAGGCTCTGAGCCATCAGCACAGAGCCCGACGCGGGGCTCAAACCCACGAACTGTGAGATCATGACCTGAGTTGAACGCTTAAGCGACTGAGCCACCCAGAGCCCCCATAGTAAAGCATTTTAAAGGCTCTGAGGGGTCACCTGGGTGGCACAGTCTGTTAAGCATCTGACTCGATTTTGGCTCAGGTCATGATCTCACAGTTGTGAGCCCACATCAGGCTTAAGAGTCTCTCTCTCTCTCCCTCTGCCCTTCTCCCCTGCTCATGTGCTCTCTCCCTAGAAATTTTGTTTTGAACTTTTAAAAGCTACAAAAAAAAAAAAAAGATAATAACGAATAACTAAATACATAAAATAAAGGCTCTGAGAAGTTCTGCAGCGAAGAAGTTTGTGTAATTTCACTTAACCCTTTGTTTTCCAAATGGAATTGATCAGAGCATCCTTTTTTCTCCCCCTGATAGCTTTTAGCACAATTCCGTGGAAGCTGCTTCAGGAAATGCTGGCCTGGAGGCAGCTCTTTCTTTTGACACTTCGTGCCCTTCCTTGGCCTCAGTGGTTTTTTTCTCACCATTTTATGAGAATCCTCAAGTAGCTCATGTAGAGGTGGCAGGCAAGTCTTGTTCTGGAGTTTTTGTGGTCATGATCACAGTTGGATGTTCTACAATCCAGATTCTGTGATAAAAGCACATCAAGTTCAAGAAAAGACTACATTACTTATTTTTATTTTTTATTTTATTTTTTTACATTTATCTGTTTTTGAGAGACAGAGACAGAGCGTGAGCAGGGGAGGGGGAGAGAGAGAGACACGCACACACAGAATCTGAAGCAGGCTCCAGGCTCTGAGGCGTCAGCACAGAGCCGGACGAGGGGCTCAAACCCACAAACTGTGAGATCATGACCTGAGCTGAAGTTGGACGCTCAACCGACTGAGCCACCCAGGCGCCCCAAGACTACATTGCTTCTTAGTTCTTCAGTATGTGAACGGGAAAGAGAGGAAGTGGGCAGGGCAGTTGATGGTTGTCAATTGGCTTGGTAAGAGGTATGGTGGCCTTTCCAGCAGCAGCAGGGTACCAGGGGTGCAGGGGACGTGGAACAGAGGAGGGATCTCTTGGAAGTCCGTGTCTTCCTGGTCAGCTCTTCACAGTGTAGATTTGCTTTGCGGTGTGGATGGTCTACTTCATTCTTCTTGGAAGTGTTAATACATTCATTTGTTGAGACTTTAATATAGAAAAGTGGAAGAGAAAAAGTTTTCCATAACCCTCTTACCTGAGGACTGTTAACATGTGATTCGTTTTTTACTACATTTTCCCCTTTGTATTCTTTTGACAGCCGCTATACTCAAAATCACGGTTAACATGGAAAAGTGCTTGTTACGCTATTTAAAACTTAACTATGAACACCCCTGCCAAACTACTTGTCCAGCCTCTGGGTGGACCACAATTTGCTTCACTGGCCTTCTAGTTTTAAGCATCCGGATTGATTCCAGTATTTTTTTTCTGCCATAAATGAATACTGTAACAAATATCTTCATGCATAGGGATTTTCCCTTTATGGCAGGAATTCTTTGGGATGGATTCTTATAGAATTACTGGACCAAGTGACATGGATGTACGAGAGAGTTTTGGTAGTTGTTGTGACTTTAACTTTTAATTAAGAAAAAAAAATTTTAAGGCTATTTATTTACTTTGAGGAAGAGAGAGAGAGAGAGAGAGCAATCAGGGGAGGGGTAGAGAGAGAGAATCCCAGCACAGAGCCCAATACAGGGCTCGAACTCACCATCTGTGAGATCATGACCTGACCTGAAACCAAGAGTCTGATGCTTAACTGATTGAGCCACCTTAATTTTTTTCTTAATGTTTATTTATATTTGAAAGAGAAAGAGACAGCAGGGGAGGAGCAGAGACAAACAGAGATAGAATCTGAAACAGGCTTCAGGCTCTGAGCTGTCAGCACAGAGCCCAAGGCAGGGCTCGTACTCACAAGCTGTGAGATCATGACCTGAGTGGAAGTCGGACGCTTAACTGACTGAGCCACCCAGACGCCCAGTGACTTTGATCAAGAAAGCTTGCTTATTCTCATTGCATGCCAGGGACTGTGGCTGCAATAGACAGATAAGATTCAGGACATCGGTGGAAGCTTTGGAAGACAACATTTAAACCCCAAAAGTGGAGAAGAGAAAATTAGGTATAAGGGAGCGGTAAATCCTGGGGTTGAGACTAGGTGCAGCATCAGAGGAAGGGGATATCCACATGGGTTCTAGTGGCTGGACAAAACTGTAAGGAAAAGCGGGGTCTTGAAGTTGGGAAGGTCTTTAGAGCTGGGTGGGGAGGGAAATCCAGGCGAGTGAGGGATATAGGAGCCAGAGGAGGAAATAAGCACGCTGTGTGGCCAGCCCTGGAAAGACCCGCCTGAGCGGTGGAGGGAGGGCCAGGCATCGCCGTGCGCCCTTGGAAAGCGTGAAGCCTGTGGTTTCTGTGTGGCTAACCTGGCCTCGTGTCCCCCTGTAGGATGCCCTAAGTGATACCAAGGACTCTGAAATGAAGCTGAAGGCGTCCGAGGGGGTGTGCAATGACACCATGATGGCCCTCTGGGAGGAGTGTAAGCCGTGCCTGAAACAGACCTGCATGAAGTTCTATGCTCGCGTCTGCAGAAGCGGCTCGGGCCTGGTTGGCCAACAGGTGAAAGGGGACGCGCCGCTGAGGACAGCTAGGCTCTGAGTGGGGGGTGCGAAGAACTGAGTGAAATATGCTTCTATGGTCCTACACCCAGTTCCGACGCGCGGGGGGTGTTCCTCACGCCAAGCAATTCCCCCACAGCAGCCTACGATTCAGCTCCATTCTGACACTGTCCACCTGGGAGGCAGCATTAGATCCCACAGGGTAAGGGCTCAGGCCCACAGGACCGTCCTCCCCACCCCCTAGCTTCAGCCGCCCATCCCAAGCCTGGCTTGTCACCTGTGCTTCTGTCCGACTGGCTACAGAGTGGAGGTTCCCACAATCCCCTCCTTGGGTTCAATTAATTTGCCAGAGCAGCTCACAGCTCAGAGACACAGTTGGCTTACTAGGTTATTGGTGTCTGATAAAAGGCTATAACTCAGAAAAAACAGAAGAGATGCATAGGGCAAGGTGTGGGGAAAGGGTGGGGAGCTAACACGCCCTCTGAGAGGGCGCCCCTCTCCAGTGTTTTCACATGTACACCGACCCAGAGGCTCCTCAAGCCCATCCTTTTGGGATTTTTATGGAATCTTCCTTCCGTGGTCATGATTGATAAAATCATTGGCCATTGCGGATGGATTCAACCTCCACACCCTCCCCCCCCCCCCCCCCCCCCCCCCCCCCCCCCGACTTCAGGAGGTGGGATTAAAACTTCCACCTTCTAATTGTTCTCACCCGGTTCGTTCCTCTGGCCACCAGCCCCCATCCTTAGGTGCTTTCCAAAAGCCGCCTCATTAACATAACAAAAGACCTTTATTGCTCTCCTGGAAGGAAATTCTAAGGGCTTTAGGAACCCCACGAAGACCAAATATACATTTCTTACTATAAATCACAACATCACAGCTTCCTTTCACAAGCCCTGATGCAACTCATCAGTCCGGGCTGCGGAGGCACTGGGGCCCCCAGAGCGCCCATCATCAGTTGCTATGAGTGCACAAATGTGAAGTCATGGACCGCACATGTGCCAGGTATTGGCCATCTGTTAGAAGGTTCTTCTCTAGAAATTATTAGCTGGGTAATGTAACAGCTTCGTGGTACAGCAGATCCTTGTGCCCGCTTAGGCAGAAGGAGTTAAGAACTTTGGCACATGAATATTGATCTCATCCTCCCCTGAGGGCCTCGCCTGGTTGGAGCTCATGAACTGAAGGCTGTCAGTTGGCCCTTGGCTGAGCAGGGGTGTGGGATCCTTCTTGGTCAAAGAAGAGACTAGTCTCAGGTGACGGGGGTCTGTGCATCTCGTGGCCTCAGAGGCCTTCCTAAATTCTTCCCCATTGGGCAGGTAGAATGGAAGGGCATTGGCCCCCCAGTTGGGGGGCCAGGGAGCCAGTCCCAGCAGGATCTTTGGTCACGTGCTATGATTGAGGAGACCCAAGGGCAGTGAGGGGTCAGGATCGGCTCTTCTCAACACGCAGGAGGGCAGGAGGAGCCTGGGACCTTAGCAACCTTCTCCTAACTTGCCCATTTTGCCTGTTACAGCTTGAGGAGTTCCTGAACCAGAGTTCTCCCTTCTACTTCTGGATTAATGGCGACCGCATCGACTCCCTGCTGGAGAACGACCGGCAGCAGACCCACGCCCTGGACGTCATGCAGGACAGCTTCAACCGGGCATCCAGAATTATGGACGAGCTTTTCCAGGACAGATTCTTCACCCGTGAGCCCCAGGATACTTACCACTACTCACCCTTCAGCTCATTACAGAGGAGGCCTTTCTTCTTCAATCCCAAGTCCCGCTTCGCCCGGAACGTAATGCCTTTCCCTGCATTCCAACCCTTGAACTTCCACGACATGTTTCAACCCTTCTTCGACATGATACACCAGGCTCAACAGGCCATGGACATCAACCTCCAGAGAATTCCCTACCACTTTCCGATGGAATTCACAGAAGGTGAAAAAATGTCTCATTCTTCCTAAGGGATGGGAACTAGCAGGTTATTGAGAAGCTCAGTAGAGTCTAAGAACATTGCTGGCGGCCTGGCGTGTGTCGTCTCTATTCCCCCCAGCAACTCCATGAATGGTATTATCCCCATTTAAGGAGGAGAAAATTATGACAGTAAAGGAGTGTGTCCAAGTATTCACAGCCGGAAAAGTATGACCTGGTCAAACTTAGCCCTGCCAGACTTGGAACCTTGTTTTTTCCAAGTTTACCATGCCCCTCCCAGCAACTGGTGGTCATGACATTGATTAGTTCATTCGAGAGAACCAGACAGCCTTTCTCTCGGGAACGCAGGTGGCTTTATGTGGATGCCATGCATATATTGGTGACCAATTATATAATGAGTCCATATTACAGTTTAGAAAACCGTTCATGGCTATAACCTTGGGGCCTTGGTGGAAAATGAGCATGCAGTGAATATTTTTTCAGGGAATGAAGTCTAATATGGACATGAAAAGTCAATATATTTAGAACTGATTTCCTTCGTTGAACTAATAGACGTAGTTGGCCAACACCATCTCCTAAATGCTGCAGTGTGTTGGCTTGAAATGGTCTGGAAATACAGAAGGACCTTGAATTGAACAGCATCTACTGCATATCCGCAATGGGGGGAGCCCTGTGTTGTAAGGCGGCTCAAAGGAGGATCCCATTCCTGCCTTCAAGGGGCTTGCTGACTGGCTAGGGGGAGAGAAACGAGCCAGATGAAATGCAAAGCAAAAATGGGTTCTGATGCCAAAGAGAGGCCCGTGGAGCTAACGGCAGTGTGGCGGCGGGAGGGTCTCATCCCCCAGAGACGGTGGGAGGCGAGGCCCTGGGAGCCAGCTCCTGGTCCTTCTGTGGGGAGCCCCGATCAGTCTGCAGGCAGATGACTACTTTCCAACCTGCATCTCAGGGGGGCAAACGGGAGCGTGGAAGGATCAGTGAGGTCTGGGTGGCCCATCACTATATTGCTCTGTGTGGGCCATCAGCATGACTCCCCCTTCCCTCCTGTGTCTCCAGAAGACAACCAAGACCGTATGGTGTGCAAGGAGATCCGTCACAACTCCACGGGGTGCCTGAGGATGAAGGACCAGTGTGACAAGTGCCAGGAGATCTTGTCAGTGGGTGAGTCGGGGAGCCCTGGGTCCCTGGTCCCTCACTGGGGCTCCCTTTGTGGGGTCAGACACATGGGACTTGAAATTCCACTCTGCTGCCTTCTGGCTGTGGCACTGGGGACGGTCCTCGGCCCTGCTCCACCTGGGCCCCTCATCTGTAGACACGAGTTAAGATGGAGGGCTGTCCCTGAAATCGGGAGACAGCATTCTTTGATTTCTCCAGTTATCTTCTTCCCCAGGGCCCGGCCTGGTAGACCTCCTCATTTTCCCCTGCAGATGATGGAACTTTAGAGAATACGTATTCTGGTTAACAAACACTTACCGTGTGTTCTGCTGGCACCACTATAAACACTTGGCAAACATTTACTCACTTCCTCAGAATGATCCTGAGTTAGGTACAGTTATTGTCCCTGTCTTAACAGAGGTGAAAGCTCGTAGTCACAGAATGGTTGAGTAACTTCTTAAGATTATAGGACACCCTTATGTTGGAGAGCTAGGTGTTTGGGACGTGTTTTTAACCAGTGTTTGGTGTTCTGTCCCCAGAACACATGGGTCACCGGTAGTGGTTGGTCCCGAAGCAAAGGAAATATAATTGACCCTTGAACAACGAGGGGGTAAAAGGAGGCGATAACGTAAGCTGTCTATTAACACGTAGTTCATATTCAATGTGTCTTATGTACTGTATTCTTCAAGTAAGCTAGAAAAAAAGAGATTAAGAAAATCATAAAGAAGAGGGGGTGTCCGGTGGCCATGATCTCACAGTCATAAGATCGAGCCCTGCCTCAGGCTCTGTCTGAGCGAGGAGCCCACTTCGGATTCTCTGTCTTCCTCCATCTCTGCCCCTCCCCCATTCCCTCCCGCACTCTTGCTTTCTCTCTTACGAAAGAAAGAAAGAAAGAAAGAAAGAAAAGAAAGAAAATCATAAAGAAGAGAAAAACGACATCACAGTACTGCCTGGTATAGAATCCACACTGTGGACACATTTGAGGGTCGACTGTACTTCCCTTCAGCTGTTGCCCTCAGTTTTGTTAGATCTGCTCATTGACTAGTTTCTTGTTAATTTGAGTAACAGCTGTCGAAGCATCTAGAATGGTTCCTGGCACACAATAGTCTGTGCTCAGAAAGAGTTAATTGTTCCCCTTGTACATTGCGGATCAATCTTGTGGCTTTGTTCTGAATACGTTTGGGTTTGCCAGGGCAAGCCTTCAGAGTCTAGTTAAATATTCCTAGCCTCACTCCTATAATTTTAGAAGCCACTGCAAAATAGATACAAGTGCTGTGAGAGGCTGATGTATGAAGTGTAGATGAGCACTCAACCAAGCCTCCCGGGCTTTTCCCATAAAATATCGTAGTTAAAGTTGCAGAAATTACATAGTACTTTGCCACAAGAAAGTCCTGTTTAGGGCCAGAAAAAGAGACACACAGATGCCAGGGCTCAAATTGGCACCCCTACCACTGATATTGTTTTTTTTTTTTCAAGTTGATTTATTTATTTTGAAAGAGAGAGAGAGAGAGAGAGAGTGAGCATGAGGGTGGGGCGAGGGGCAGAGAGAATCCCAAGCAGGCTGCACGATGTCAGCGCACAGCCCGACTCGGAGCTCGAACCCACGACCATGAAATCATGTCCTGAGCCAAAATCAGGAGTTGGACGCTCAGCCGGCTGAGCCACCCAGACGCCCCCGACCCAGCACTGAGGTTAATGGTCACTGGTCGCAGCTTACCTAAACTGCCTTCTCTTCTGCATTGAGAAAGAGTCACCACCTCTTACTGAAGGTGCTTGAACCAAATGAGCACGCACTGCGCGAACACTCTAGACCAGGGTGTCTCAACTTTGGCACTCCTGACAATCCACACCAAATGATTTTTTGTCGTGTGGCACTGTCCTGTGCCCTGTGGGCTGTTTAGCAGCACCCCTGGCCTCTCCCCAGTGGGCACCAGTTGCCTCCCTTCCCCACCAGTCCTGACAACCAAAACTATTTTCAGACCTTGCCAAATATCCCCTGGGGTTAGCAGGGGTTAGCAGAGCCCCCAGTTGAGATCCACTGCTCCAGACAGTCTGGGTTCTCAATGGCTTTCCTTATTTTTTAATTCTTCTCTGGTGAAAGAGTTAAGATTATTCATTGTATTGTCTTTTCAACCTGGCTTTTATTTCTTGCCCCACCTAACATTTTTGAAGTTGCAATACCTATGGTAATCACTTATATTAAATGCAGTGTGCAAAGATCTGTCTTCCCCAAGTCAGGGGATGCACCCTCCTTAGGAGAGTTTTGAAAAAATTAGGGAAAGAAAATCAGTAGTTTGTAAAGAGATAGTGGGTAGTTGCCAGCTCTTCTCAATCTGAAACCTGCAGTGAGTATTCAAGGACCAAGATGGGCAAGCCGGGACCCCCAGCCACCAGGCTGCTGTGCTTTGTGCCCCGAGGACCCTGGCCAGCTCTTTTGCCTCTTTTGACTGTTGGCACCGGATTTCCAGCTCTGCAGATATGCTCCAAAGACAGGCTTGGAGAATTTTCTAGAACCATAGACTCAGAGTAGGAAGGGCCTACTCTGAGTAGCCCATGAATCATTCATTCTATGATTTTTAGACAATTGATTTACTTCTGTGGGCCTTAGTGTCATCGCTGGTAATACTTAAAGGCAGAATAGATGTGATTATCGGAGACAGGGGCTATCTAAAGCACTTATGTCGTGTCTGGTACCGAGTAGGTCCCCACAAAGGGTAGCCGTAAGTAACCCCTCCCTCGGCTCCGGAAATGATCCATCAGGGCAGCAAGAGCAGGTCCGGGTCTGAGCACAGAGACTGAGATCAGTGCTTCTCAAAGTGTGGTCCACACTGCTTGTCACCAGTCTTCCAAAGGGATAAGGGTCTTGCACCCAAAGGTAAATCAATGATGTCTCTAAGGACACTGTTTAGTTCAGGTGACGTTGTTTTCCAGAGCAAGACTTCATCGATGAAGGAAGCTGCGTGCTGGTTTACATTCCGGGGTGAGCCCTGTTAACGTTGCAGACTGACAACACGTGGTTTGTGGCTCGGGACTTAACAGCAGCCCTGCTTTCGGTCCTGGCTCCGAGGACGGATTTCCATTCATGTTTTTATCCTTTTTTAGCTTTCCCTTTACATTTCTGCCTTTTTCCCCCCCCCCCCATCTCTGGGCAGACTGTTCTGCCAGCAACCCCTCTCAGGTGCTGCTGCGGCAGGAACTTAACAACTCCCTGCAGATGGCAGAGAAGTTCACCAAGCTGTACGACGAGCTGCTTCGGTCCTACCAGGAGAAGATGTTCAACACGTCCTCTCTGCTGAAGCAGCTGAACGAGCAGTTTAGCTGGGTGTCCCAGCTGGCTAATCTCACCCAGAGTGAAGACCCATTCTATCTCCAGGTCACTACGGTGAGTCATGTCCTGGCCGCGCACCGAAGCTCGGGGGCCCGGGACACGGTCCGGAGGCCATGGGAACCTTCCCTGGGAGTAAATGGGATGAAGGTATTAAAGGCAGCCCTTGGGGCGCCTGGGTGGCGCAGTCGGTAAGCGCCCGACTTCAGCCAGGTCACGATCTCGCGGTCCATGAGTTCGAGCCCCGCGTCGGGCTCTGGGCTGATGGCTCAGAGCCTGGAGCCTGTTTCCGATTCGGTGTCTCCCTCTCTCTCTGCCCCTCCCCCGTTCATGCTCTGTCTCTCTCTGTCCCAAAAATAAATAAACGTTGAAAAAAAAAAATTTAAAGGCAGCCCTTATGCTTTGGATCGAGCATTTGTCACACGGCAGGAAACATAAGAGCTTTTACGCACATGGTTGCACGGAAGCCTCATGACCCCGTGAGGTGTAGACCGTCGTGACCCCATTTTACGGTTGAGGAAAGGGAGAGAGACTCAACAGCGCGCCCAAGTTTTAATAACCGGTAGGTGACTCGCCTGGGCGTTTGAACTCGTGTGCTTGGCCAGAAAGCCTGTGCTCTTTCCACGAAGCTGCCTTGCTATGTTGGATGCCTCATGAACTGGGGCCTTATTCTCCACCAGGGATAGAAAGCTTCTCTCTAGTGCTGGGAACCTTTTTTTTGTTTTTCTTTCCCCGATTCCTTTTCTGCCACTGGCCCAGCCAGTGGCTGCCCAAAGGAAATATGGTGGCTTAGGACCCATTTGTCTCTGTGGGGCTCCCCACAGGCTGGTCATTTGCAGACAATGTTTGTACGAACAGACAAGTGTCTCTGAACTCGGGCATTTCTGTTCACGGAGTTGTCCAGATGTCAAAATCAGTCAAAAGCAAAAGGGGTCCACTGCCCAGATTTCTGCCTGGCTTTTGTTGCAGAATGAGTCCATCTGGACCAGTTTTTCAGTCCTTCTCTTACCTTTCTTCCTTCTAGGTGAGCTCCCAGACTTCTGACTCCAACGTTCCCTCTGGCTTCACTAAGGTGGTTGTGAAGCTCTTTGATTCCGACCCCATCTCTGTGATGGTCCCAGAGGAAGTCTCCAGGAACAATCCTAAATTTATGGAGACTGTGGCAGAGAAGGCCCTTCAGGAATACCGTCAAAAGAACGGGTGAGTATGCAGGCCTTACCTGTCATCCTTCCGGGCCCAGCAGGTCCGCAGGAGCCAGAAACAGGGCAGCATAGCCAGCCTGGGAATGATGGCACCAGTAGCCAGAGCCCAGGGACGAAGGCAGAAAAATCAGTGGACATTTTAGTTTTCCTTTGAAGGATGTCCTTTCTTTGTTGATGAGAAGTTGAGTATTGGTTGCTGCCTGTCAGTGAATATCGAGCCCTCACCTTCCATTTTCCTTCATTTTATTTTCAGGGAGAAATGAGATGTGAACATTGCCTCTCCAAACATGGGGGCGTCTGAGTTCAGTTGCCCCCAAGATGAGCGATAGGCCCCTAGAGAGAGCCCTGCACGTGACCAAGTGACCAGGCCTTGCCCTCCTGTCCCTTCACCCAGCCTTTCCTCCCTCTGGACTCCGCGCTGTAATGCCTGCGTTCGCCGATCATGGGAAGAAGTCCCACGTGCCACTAACTCAATAAAACCGCCAGTAATCAGAATGCTCTGGGGTGTCCTCCTTTTATGCTGTTTTTTTCTATCTCCCACACGCCTGCATTTTGATATTGAAAAAAAAAAGAAGTAGAAAAGAAAAAGCAGTAGCAAAGATGGTATAAGGAATACCATATAATTGAGGATAAGTGGAGCGTGACAGAGTTAAACCGAAGGATTCTTGCTTTTAGGAGGAGAGAAATGTGTTCGAACAGCCCAGTGAAATAAATTTCTGAAAAGTGAATCTTGGCCATTCCATTATAAAACCGTTGATGTATTCTGATTCGGGGGGGGGCGAGATCTGAAGGAATACCTTGAAAATCAGAGTGAAGAGAGGGTACTGATAAGGCATACTGGGTATTTTAATATACAATTGCTATTTTCCTAATGGAAACTGTAGTCCCCAAAAGACAAAACGGGGTGATTTCCTTTTCACCTGGAATTCCTGTGGCACGGCCTTCACCGTGACATTGTTGGTATGCTGTCAATCCATACAACCCTTACTTACATCTGTCCCCTCCACCATGATTTCTCTTCCACTTGGGTTTTTCCTGATGGCGAGATCTGACTTCTTAGTCTGCAGTCTGGCTGGGTTGCAGTACCCCATGCTACCAGCAGGTGGCCCCACCTAACTGTGGTACCTCCCTCAACATTAAGTTACTAAGCATTTCCATTTATGAGTATTTTGTAGCCATAGAATTCTTTTCATCAAATATACTTCGCACGAAGAAAAAAACATCTGGCCGCATTCCAGGATTGTAGCTAAGTCTACATCATAAATTAAAAACTTAGAATATTCTTACATCACCTGTTCCTTGTCTCTCCCTTCTTTAAGTTATAAGGACCTCTGCCACACAAGGAACAGACTGCAAGGCTTAGGTCATCAAAGAAGCTGGTATTTTAGTATTAGTCTCAAGGAAATTTGGAGTAAAGTTAGTATGATTCACTTAATGATCTGTATTAATTAGGGTTACAAGCTCAGAAGGCATTTTGCTAAAATGGCCCTCATTGTAAATTGTACATCACATTAATGTCACATACCAGATTTCAAAATTTATTTTTTGTTTCCTATTATGTCTCTAGATGCTGGCAGCCACAGTATCTACATGTTGCTTTTTATGCAATCTACTTTATTTTTAATTATTTTTTAATGTCTATTTATTTTTGAGAGAGACAGAGACAGAACACAAGCAGGGGAGGGGCAGAGAGAGAGGAAGACACAGAATCCGAAGCAGGCTCCAGGCTCCAGCTGTCAGCACAGAGCCTGATGTGGGGCTCGAACCCAAAAACCACAAGACCATGACCTGAGCCGAAATCAGGTGCTCAACCAACTGAGACACCCAGGCGTCCATATGCAGTCTACTTTAAATTTCCTAGGCTAGGGGCACCTGGGTGGCTCAGTCGGTTAAGTATCCAACTTCGGCTCAGGTCATGATCTTGTGGTTTGTGAGTTCAAGCCCCATGTCAGGCTCTGTGCTGACAGCTGGAGCCTGGAGGCTGCTTCTGATTGTTTGTCTCCCTCTCACTCTGCTCCTCTCCTGTTCTCTCTCTCTCTCTCTCTCTTTCAAAAATAAATGAACATTAAAAATTTTTTTAACTGTCCTAGGCTAGCACCTTAAAAGATAGTCTAAAGCTACTCTGAAGTTGGCTGGGACCCATCCTGTCCATCCTCTTTCCCCCTTTGCACGGTGGCCTTGTTGAGGGTCCTTGGATGTCTCTCCATCCCTGACAGAAGTCCTGGCCTGAGGCCCTAGAAAAACCAAGGCAGGACATGAGATCACCAAGGTGCAGGGATGAGATGTGGGGAATTCCGGCAGGAGGACCATGTGCTAATGGGCCCTGGGTTTTTGGCTTCTAGGATTATTGGAGCAAAGTGGGAACAGCGCCAGATGTTCTGGGAAGAGAGGGCTTAGTATCTGCCTGGTAAAGGGTGGCACCACCAACCTGCAGTTAGGCCTTGTGCTGACACTTGATGGCCTTCTGCCAGGGAATTGTAACAAAAAGGAATCTGCTCCCTGCATGGTGAAATGACACCGGAATTACGCAGTGTGCAGCTTGTGCAACTGTACCAGTAGCTGTGGGCCAGCTAAAGTGCTCTACAACTTGGGCCAATTGCTTCATGTAATTCCATTAGGTCCCACGGTTACTCTCTAGGCACATTACAAAGGCTTCCAGGAGTCGCCTTCATTAGAAAAGTGTGTGACCCAGGGGTCTGGATGAAAGAACATCTGACCTCTGTTCCTTGTGCCCACAGGGGCTATTGTAAGGGACCTCGGGTTGCCCACCCTTCTCAGTGAAGTAGCAGGGAATAGAGGAGGGGTGAGAGCCAGGAAGCTGCCCATGATGCGGAACAGAGCTCACCACTAAGTGGAGGTTGTGGGTCAATGGAAGGCCATTTGGCTCGGGCTTCACTTTCCCAAAGGGCCTCCAATTAGGCTTTTGACGTCATCTCCACTGGGGTTACCCTTTGATCACAGAGTCACGATGACAGGATCAAAGGAAAATGCTCACCATATAACAGTACCTTTGTCCCACCGAGAGGGGGCTGGAGGCTTGGACTGCTTGGCAGGGGTCTAGGTCAGACAGAGGGATTGCTCTCTACGGATGTCCAAGCGAAGTTCAAAGGCCGACCAAGGAAACTATCATCCTGTCTACAAGGAGAAGAGGCCACCTTGCACTAACCCTCTCGGTGACCAGACCAAGCAAGACCCCGCCCCACCTCAGATAACCTCAAGACAGCTGGAGCAGGGAGAGTGGAGGATGGGAGGGGTCAAGAGCTGGACCACGCCCCTTCCTGTTCTCTCTAGGCTCTCAGAACCCAGGGCTGGGGGTGTGCCGGAGGGCAGAGTGTGCCCCTCCCCTCCTCCCCCCCTCCCTTCACAGGGGAGGAGAAGAGTCTAGGTTTGGGTATTAGACTGACATTCTAAAGTAAACAAAACGGACTGTTTTATTAACTGTGATGTTTCCAGGAAGTTAAACAGTCTGCTTGAGATGTTGTTTAGATTTCATGTTTGTGCCCCCAAATGAATTGAAACTCCACAATTAACAGATTCCAGAAGCTCTTATCCACAATGAAGCATGAGGCCCGGACAAGGAGTGTCGTGGGGAGAGGTCACTTAAGAGTCAGGTTGCAGAGATAATTGGGGCCATTTACTCACAGCCATGCAGCTGGTAAGTTGGCAGAGTTGGGATTGAACCCCGATCTGATTCTGCCTCACTGCCCTGTTCTAGCTGCTCAGGCCCCCCACATTCATAACCTATCCAGACCCAGCATTGCCTGGTATTTTCTAGCTGTAAGAGAGCAGCTTGGCAAACCCAGGAAATACGAAATCGTTCTAAAGGCAATGTGGAAAGGACTCAGGTCTGCAGCACTTATTAAAGGAATTAATGATTACCAAATCAATTAGTGTACTATCAGTAAATGCCAGACCGCATGGAGCAGATTTACAAGGTTAATAATGAACTCTGTTTGCCTCTGGGAGATTCTCAACCCCTCGGTCATAATCCTCCAGGTTTATGGCATCGCTCAGAGCTGTGTGGGCAACAGCAAATTGCCCACTTCCTCCTGCCCACCCCCACCGCTCTGAGGCCCATTCCCTGACAGCCAACATTTGCCTTCAACCTGTCGGGGTCGCTCCAAGGTGGGAAGAGCTCACTGGGGCTGGGGTCTGGGATGGAGAGGATGGCACCGTTACCTGTCTGCTCTCATCCGTTGCCTCCAGCACGTGGGGGAGCAAAGACGCTGACCTTGAACTAGTACCAGACATTCCCCCCTCAATCTCCTCTTGGTCTCTGTCCCTCTCTGGTGCCCAATTCAGTAACTGGTGACAGGCGGGCCACTTACTTCAACCTTACCTTTGTTAAGAGACTTTTGACCTCTTTGCATATGACAGCACGTGTATAAAATCACAGAGATGCACTGACGGCATCAAAGGAAGGTATTCATTCTCCAAATCCAAACCTGCATCCATTCACCAGCCCACCCGCATGGAGTGCACAAGGTATTGACCTTTAAAATAACATCCTGCAGTTATCTTGAACATCGTTCTCTTCCTCCGTGTGGGTGTAAAGGCATTCATTTGTGGATGTCAACAGTGAAAAAAAAACCACACCCAAATTTTGATAATTTTCTTTTGGAAGTTTCTGGAAATGTCTAGGTGTCTCTGAAGAGCCCTGCCGCGTGGGGAAGAAAACCAGGGTCAAACTAAGATAAGTCAGGCTCGGGTATGCTCAGACTGCTTTATTCTATGCTCCTTTCGTCCATGGGTTCAAGGCCTCTTGGGATTAGGGTACTCATAGCTATGTTTCCAGCTTCCATTCCCCCGTTCTTGGATAGCTCCTGCCTTGGGCCTCATTTTTAACTGGAGACCTTCCTTGTAAGATCTTCCTTGTAGGGGACCCAGGAACCTCTTCTAAATTTGAAACATGGTTGCATAAAGAACTCTTCCCAAGGGGGACAACACAAAAGAGACTCATAAATATGGAGAACAAACTGAGGGCTGCTGGAGGGGTTGTGGGAGGGGGATGGGCTAAGGGGATGGGCTAAATGGGTAAGGGGCATTAAGGACTTTACCCCTGAAATCATTGCTTCACTATATACTAACTAATTTGGATGTAAATTTCAAAAATAAATAAATAAATAAATAAATAAATAAATAAAGTTAAATTATATAAAAAAACAACTCTTCCCTCTCAGCGACCCCCTCCCCCCTCCCCCTCCCCCCCCCCAAGCGCCTCCCTCAAGGTCTGCTCCCTTCTCTGTGGCATTTCTGGCCACCTGTTAGTTTGGGACTAGCTAGCTAGGCAGTTTAGGTCAGGGCCGGGCTGCTTGGTTTCCGCCTGGGTACCTTAGCTGGGTCAGGACGGCTGCCACAGGGGGGCACCATGAGTCCTGTTCTGGGGCTGACAGTGGCTGCTGACCTTGAGGGAAGCCCAAAGTGGTGTTGCAGCTCCACACACCGCCCCCCCCCCTGGGCCCCCCACGCCCGTGCCCTTCGATGCCCCCTCCCTCAAGTCAGCTCTATCTACCCACCCCCTTATCTATCCTCTTGGCCCTGCCCATGAGGTGACCAGGTTGACTCAGAGTTTTGGGTTCTCCCCATGCAGAAACATTTGCAAGTGAAGTGAGCCATCATCTGTCTTGGGTCTTTAAATGTCTCATGTCTTCACATTTGGGGAGACTTTCTGGGCGGAGATGCATCCTTCTGAGACCCTCAGAGCTCACCCGATCCCTCCCATTCTTGGCTCCGCCCTGTGGGATGAAGGGCTGGGTGGCTGCCCAAGGTGAGAAGCTGCCCACAGTTCACCTGCTCTACTTGGTGGGATATGCACCTTTTCTTCTGGCTGGTGACCTCTCACCCCAAATGTAACCTTGAGACCCCTCATGGCTCAGCAGCCCCGATGCTGCACTGCAATTTAGTTTCCCATTGGCCCAGGGGAGACACTGTTCCTCATCCTTCCATCTGTCTCTCTAGATGGTGCAGGCGGTCACTGTCCAGTGTTACAAGCATAGTCTCGGAGCACAGGTCCCAAGCTCAGCACCCATGACTTTCCAGGTCTCCTGAGATGAGAGTGTTTGCCAAGGGGGCAGAGCTGGCTCATGCTACCTGAGGCTGACACCATAAGGGGCCATAAGGGAGAGAAGAGAGGTCGGCCGGTGGGAATCTGGGATAGAAGTAAAGGAGGAATCAAGGAAGGAGAGCAAAGCAGATCAGTACACATGACCCAATGCCAAAAGGATTCTGCAATCAGAATCTTTTGGTGGGGCGGCTGAGCGGCTCGATCGGTGAAGTGTCCATCTCTCGATTTCGGCTCAGGTCACCATCTCACGGTTGGTGAGTTTGAGCCCTGCATCGGTTCTCTCTCTCCCTCTGCCCCTCCCCTGCGTGCACGTGCATGTGCATGCACACTCTCCCAAAATAAATCGATTTAAAAAAAAAAAAAGAATTTTAGGGAAGCACGACCTTCAGGCATCAAAAGATCCCAAGTCAAAGGAAGAGTAAATTATCTTCCTCAAAGCCTGAGCCAGAAAAGACATCTGGGTTCTCTGATAATTAGAAAGTCTATTTCCAGAATATTCTTTTGCCCTAGCATTCCAGGAATTGAAGTTTTACTGAATCTCAAGGTTTCAGACATAAGCCATTGCACTGTGTGTCCCTTAATATCTGTACTTCTCCTGCTGGGGTAGATGTGAGGGGCCAGAAGACCACAGAACAAACATGGTACTCCTTCCTAGAGTGGAAATGCCATTTAAAGATTTGGAAAGTAAAATATTACTCAAAAGCTTGAAACACAATTATACAATGAAATAGAATGCAACATTCATAGATTTTAAAAATTCAAACTCTCAAAAATAAAGGGCTGCAAGACATACTTTGGTTGAAAGGCTTGAAGACGCTGCCTTTCCTAACTTGCTGTGTGGTGTTGGACACATTTCTTCACCTCTCTGAGCCTCAGTTTCCTCAACTGTAGAACATGAGAGATTGGGCTCCATGATTTCCAAAGCCTCAGGCTTTTCCCTCCTATGCTTGTCTTTTTATTAACTTTACTCATCCCTTATGTATCAGTCAGGGTCCTCTAGAGAAATAGAACCAATTCATATTTCATATTCATTCAAGAAATTGGTTCATGTGATTTTCCCAAGCCTGAAATCTGTGGGGCAGCCACATAGTCCGGAAACTCAGTCAGGAACTTTCGAGGCAGAGTTTATTATTCTTCCAGAAACCTCAGTTTGTGCTTTTAAGTCTTTCAACTGATAGCACAAGGCCCACCCACATTTTTGAGAATGATTTCCTTTACATAAAGTCATCTGATTGTAGATATAAACCACATCTACAAAACATGTTCAGATCAATACCTAGATTAAATAACTCAGTGTTAGAGTGTACTAAGTTGACACATAATACTAGCTGCCCTACCTGTGATACACATTTCCAAGCAGGACCAGTTGGGGCTCAGAAGGACGCTAAGCTTGGGGAGCCTGGGTGGCTCAGTCGGTTAAGTGTCCAGTTTGACTCAGGTCATGATATCACAGTTCGTGGGTTCTAGTCCTGAGTCAGGCTCTGTACTGACAGCTCAGAGTCTGGAGCCTGGTTCAGAATCTTTGTTTCCCTCTCTGCTCCTCCCTTGCTCGTGCTCTCTCTCTCTCTCTCTCTCTCTCTCTCTCAAAATTGAATATTTAAAAAATATTTTTTAAAAAAGGATGCTAAGTTTAATTTAATTCCCTGCTGTCAGGAGACCTGTTGAAATTTTTTAATTGTTTTGCTCTGGGACCTGTGAACTATATAATCGGTCCTGCTGAAGGGATCGTTCTGGCTCTCATAGTCATGAACTTGGTTCTGGCTGAAGTAACCTCCCTGAGGAAGTTGAGTCCAAGTGCCCTGGCCGGGTCTTCATGGCTGTGCCACTCCCCTGACACTTCTTCCTATCTCTGCTGTTGCTATTTAATGTCCTATGCATGTTAATTTTGTTTCCCTGAACTAGAATATAAATTTCTTCATTGTTTCTGGAATAAGAAATATAGAACATAAAGTTTACCATTTTGTGTTATTGTTTTATTATTAAGTCTACAGTTCAGTGGCATTATCAAGCACATCCCCATTGTCATGCACCCAGCACCAGCATCCAGACTTTTTAATGGTCTGGAACTGAAACTCTGTCCCCATTAAATATGAACTCCCTGTTCTCTCTCCCCCAGCCCCTGGCAACCACCATTCTACTTTCTGTCTCTATGAAGTTGACTACTCTAGGTACCCTCTAAGTGGAATCATACAGTGTTTCTTTTTGTGGCTGGTGTATTTCATTTAGCGCGATGCCCTCAGGGTTCACCCACATAGCATAGGTCAAAGTTTCCTCCCTTTTCCAGGCTGAGCGATATTCCATTGCATGTATGTTATGCACTCATTCCTTCATTCATCTAGGGGCACTTGTGTTGTTTCCATCTTTAGACAATTGTGGATAATGCTGCTATGAACATGGTGTACAAATACCTCTTCAAGGCCCGACTTTCAGTCCTGGGCATATACCCGGAAGTGGAATTGCTGGATCATATGGTAATTCTATGTTTAATTTTTTGAGGACCCACCATATTGTTTTCCAGAATGGACGCACCATGTTACATTCCTACCAACAATGTGCAAGCTTCACTTTCTCCACCTCCTTGCCAACACTTGTTATTTTTTGGAGGTTTTTTTGGTTTTATTTGTTTATTTTAACAACAGTGACCCTAATGGGTGTGGTGATATCTCATTGAGGTTTTATTTGCACTTCCTTAATGATTAGGGAATGAACTAATCATTCCTTAATGATTAGTGATGTGGAGCATCTTTTCATGTGCTTATTGGCCATCTGGATATCTTCTTTGGGGAAATGTCGACTCAAGTCCTTTGCCCATTCAAACATCTGTGGTTGTTGTTGTTGGGTTGTTAAGAGCTCCTCACATACCATGGATATTATCCTTTTATGAGATATGAGATTAGCATATAAGTTTCTTGAGGTCAGAAACCTGTCTTAATGTTCTCTTAATCCCCCCCAAGCACTTGACACCTACTGGATGCTCCACAAACGCTCACAAAAGAATGATCACGAAGTGTGATAGGTCAGAGGCAAGTTGAAACTAAGTTTGCAAAAGGAATGGGAAGAACATTTTCCAGGCAGGCTCAAGACCCATGAGCTCTGGAGGGAAGCCAGGAAATTAGGGAGCCTCCTGTTACCTGGAGATGAAGAGGAGGGCGCAGAGAGTGAATCAATTCTTGGTCTTTATTTAAAAGAAGGCAAGGAGAGTCCCATTCCCCAAACATCCCCTGAAGCAGCCATGCTTGAAGGTCAGGTGATGGGAGGTCAGGGGGACGGGGAGAAACTGGGAGAGGGCAGTCCCAGGGCAGGTGGGCACGCACCCGGGCATCTGAAAAACCCTCAAGGGTGACAGGAGGCAGGACACAGTACACAGGACTGCTGTGCCCAGACACACGTTAACGGGGGCCCTGGAGTCACAGGCAACTAGCCGGCAGGTGGAAGCTGTGAATGACCGAAGGCCTGCCCTCTTCAAGAAACATAACATTTCAGGGTTTCTCTATTTCCTGGGAAAGAATGTGGTGACTGTAGGTTCGGGGAAGGGGGCTGCCGCAAGGAGATGCAGAGATTTGGGTGCTCTTCCTTGCATGGGGTTGTTGCAGGGATAAAGGAAGGAAGAGAGTGGGGAGCCCTGCCTAGATCCAGGCTCACGGCTGTGGGTGGGAGCAGCTGTGGGTGCCGTGGCAGAGGGCCCGCGGAAAGAGGTCTGC
Source organism: Felis catus (assembly GCF_018350175.1). Lineage (NCBI taxonomy): Eukaryota > Metazoa > Chordata > Mammalia > Carnivora > Felidae > Felis > Felis catus. Next base: position 48,843,504 of record NC_058371.1, on the reverse strand, counting down.
TCCCCATGGGGCCAGTGGGGACATTGAGCCTTCAACCTCCTGGAGGTGGACCTGAGGGATGGGATGGGGTTCGCTCAATTTATTCTGTTTCTGCTTCAGTAGAACACCTTCTCCAGATACGCATTCAGGAACATCCCAGTAGGGTCCAGCTTTTCTCGGATGGCACAGAACTTTGAAAAGGCTGGGTACATTTTCTCAAAGTCCTTCCGGGTACAGTTGTGGGCCTGTGGAAGCAACCAGACACAACAGACCTTGCTCCCTAGAGCTGACGTTTCAGTGGGGCTGCAAACAGGCAGCCTTGTGTCTGTATGCCTGCACACGTGACCCTCCCACCCCCAGGCACACACACGCGTGAATGCGCACACATGTATCCACTTACCTGCACATGCGTGCATGCATATAAAATGCATGTACCCATACCTACACATGCAAGTGTATGTGTGCACACATATGCTTGCGCACACAAGCATGCATGCAAGTACCCACATAATGTAAAGACCCAAACAGAAGAGAGGAAGTTCTTGGAAGGTAAAGACGGAAGGTGTTACAGCATTAACATTAAACTCTGGATTCCCTTTACCACCCCACAGTGTGACAGTGGAGAGGGCTCTGCCCCCAATTCTATTGCTAACTAGTAAGTCCCATCACTTCTGAAGACTCTCAGTTTCCCTATCTGTTAAAGGGGCTCACTGACTCCTGCCTTACCCTGCTCACAGAGGTTTCCATGAGAATCGAATAAAATGAGAGATGAGAAATTTCTCTGAAAACTCTCAGGGAGACTTCACGGAGTATAATCACTGAGCTATTGGAACATGAATGTTGGGGGAAGCTGGGCCTGGGTCAGCTTCCTTCCTGTGACTTGCTTAGCCCTTGGACCCCAACTTCTGAGCCTTGGTCAGGCAGACGAACAGGGAAGAGAGGCGCCCTCTGGTGGGCCCCAAGCTCACAGCAGCTGCCAGGCTGATGGCCCTGTGAGCCACTCCCTGGCAAATCCTACCTTGGCCCAGTGGGGCCTGCCCCCGACCTTCTTCATGATGGTCTCGTAGGCCAGCCAGTAGTCCAGCCGTGGTATGTCCTTGCCATAGGGCCTGGTGGGGAGCAGAAGGAGGTAAGGCCCTGTCCCTGCCCTTAGCCCAACGCAGGGCTCAAACTCACGAACCATGAGATCACGACCTGAGCCGAAATCAAGAGTCAGGTGCTTAACTGACTGAGCCACCCAGGGGCCCCCTTCTCTGCTTAACTTAAACCCGGCTTCAGAATCCTTCTCAACACAGCATTTCAGGCTGTCCGAACCATCAACTAGGGTAGGCCCGTGAGACGGCATGCAATTGCCGTTGCGTGACATCCATCTCACAAAGGGTGGCTATTCACATGAACATTACCTATGAATTAATATGAATTATTGTAGTACTATGGGGAGGAAGTGGGAGTTGTAGGAACGCAAGGAAGAGAGACTATTTTCTGCTGCCAGGATCAAGGAAATCTTGCTAGAGAGGACAGCATCTGAACTGGCCTTGAAGGAGGGTCTTTCTCAGCTGAGGGGCTGCCTCCCCCAGCCCCACCGCTCCCAGCGAGCCAGTCACCTGTACATGATGATGTTCATGTAGCAGCTGTCCCTCTGGAAGCAGGGGCTCAGCAGGATATCATCCCCCCGGGTGAAGCGCACCTCCACGGGAAAGTGGGCCACCATCTTGGGGTGGGTCTCCAGCACGGCCTTCAGTTCCAGCAGCGCCTCCTTGGTCTTCTCTCTGCACACAGCCCAGGGGGGCAGAACCCGGGCCTCGGGAAAGGGCCTCCGGGAGCCATCACACGAGGCTCTGCATGCCTGCCCCCCCTCCCCCAGGGACGGGGGGCTCCCAGCTTCTAGGAGGCCCACGCTTAGCGGTTGCTCTCAAAGTCCTCCGCGTGGAAATGGAGCCTCTGAGTGTCTCCGCTGGAGAGCTGCCTCCTGCTCCTGGTCCTGCCCTGGGCCCCCCACCCAGTCAGGGGCTCCTCTCAGGTGTCTGGCCCCAGCTGCCCCACACCCCTGGCCTCTTCCTTTTCTGACAGAGTAAAATCAGTCTGATTCCAACACTTGCGCGTGTTCTAATATTCCCGCTGGGAGAGTGGTGCCCCAGCCCTTGAACACTGCAACAGAGGTCTCGCCTAAGCCCTGGGCACCGCTTCCCCCCTGTTCCTGGAGAGAGACAGAGAGGGGACCATTCAGAGAGAAAGCTGGGGCTACAGACCTCACCTAGGTTCTTACCTGGGCTGCCGCCCAAGGCAGAGTCCCAGCCCCTGGCATGCTAGGTGGGCGCTGTCCCTCGAGGGACTGAATGTAGGGGTCAGCTCTCCAGAGCAATAAGAAGCCGGGCAGGAAGCCCCACACTCCGCACCCGAGTCTGCCGTGACCCACCTCCGGGCTGCTGTCCCCATAGAGGTAGAACAGCTTGGCACAAGGGTGCCGGAAGGGGACTCAGCCTCCATTTTGCCCCCTACTCATAATGGATAGGTAGGACCAGGAGCCTGGTTGGCAGAGTACGCATCAGGGCTGCGTGGGGCACCCTTGAAGGGGGTCCCTTGGACACTGACCCCGCCCCCTGCAGCCCGGCCGGCGCGGCCCCTACCTGGGGATGGCCCAGTCCTGGACGTGCTGCTTGAAGCGGCACTCATAGGTGAAGATCTCGTGGCTGAGGTTGCTGCTTTCCCTCTTCCTCGTGAACAGGAGCCAGAAGAAGAAGCGATTGATCCAGCCCACGAGGCCTGGCAGGAAGGAACTGGAGGGGGCAGGGCAGAGGGATGATCAGTAATCATACAATCCAGCTGCCTGTGTGCTTACAAACCTTGTGGGGGGGGGGGGGCAGGTTCCGTCCAAACCTCTGCCACTCCCGCTTACCTGCGGCTTGGAAACCTTCCTGGGGATGCAGATAGCATTCCAAATCACCCTCCCAACACTTCCAGAAGCCACTTCTGGATCGCCCCCGTGCATGCCACTACCCTCCTAGTGAGGGCTAGCTTGTTTTCAGTGTTTGGGGTTTTTTCCTTCTTAATTGTGGTAAAAAAAATTGCCTAACATTAAATTTGCCATCTTAGCCATTTTTAAGTATGAGGTTTAGCACTGTTACGTATATTCACATTGTTGTGCAAGGAATCCCCAGAATCTCACAAAGCGAAACTCTGTCCCCAGTAAACAAGTCCCCATTCCCCTGCTCCCCCTGCCAGCCCCTGGCGACCCCGATTCTACTATCTGTCTCTACAAATGTGACTGCTCTGGGGGCCTCGCGTAAGTGGAATCATACAGTATTTGCCTTTTGTGACTGGCTTATGTCACTTAGCATAATGGCCTTAAGGTTCATCCATGTTGTAGCCTGTGCCAGAATTTCCTTCCTTTTTAAGGCCAAGTAAGATGCCATTATAAGAGTAGACCTCATTTGGTTTATCCACTCCTGCACTGGACACTTGGGTTTGCCTCCACCTTTTGGCTATTAAGAATAATGCTGCTGTGAACATGGGTGTGTAAATATGTCTTTAAGACCCTGCTTTTTTTATATATTCAATATAATTTATTGTCAAATTGGTTTCCATACAACACCCAGTGCTCATCCCAACAGGTGTCCTCCTCTGTGCCCAGCACCTACTTTCCCCGCCCTCCCACCCCCCATCAACCCACAGTTTGTTCTCAGTTTTTAAGAGTCTCTTATGGTTTGCCTCCCTCCCTCTCCATAACTTTTTTCCCCCTTCCCCTCCCCCATGGTCTTCTGTTAAGTTTCTCAGGATCCACATAAGAGTTAAAACCTATGGTATCTTTCTCTGCCTGACTTACTTCACTTAGCATAACACCCTCCAGTGCCATCCACGTTGCTACAAATGGCCAGATTTCATTCTTTCTCATTGCCAAGTAGTATTCCATTGTATATATAAACCATGATTTCTTTATCCGTTCATCAGTTGATGGACATTTAGGCTCTTTCCATAATTTGGCTATTGTTGAAAGTGCTGCTGTAAACATTGGGGTACAAGTGCCCCTATGCATCAGTACTCCTGTATCCCTTGGGTAAATTCCTAGCAGTGCTATTGCTGGGTCCTAGGGTAGGTCTATTTTTAATTTTCTGAGGAACCTCCACACTGTTTTCCAGAGCGACTGCGCCAGTTTGTATTCCCACCAACAGTGCAAGAGGGCCGCCATTAAGACCCTGCTTTCGGGGCGCCTGGGTGGCGCAGTCGGTTAAGCGTCTGACTTCAGCCAGGTCATGATCTCGCGGTCCACGAGTTTGAGCCCCGTGTCGGGCTCTGGGCTGACGGCTCGGAGCCTGGAGCCTATTTCCGATTCTGTGTCTCCCTCTCTCTCTGCCCCTCCCCCGTTCATGCTCTGTCTCTCTCTGTCCCAAAAATAAATAAAAAACATTGAAAAAAAAAAAAAAGACCCTGCTTTCATGGGGCACCTGGGTGGCTCAGCCAGGTGAGTGTCTGACTCTCGGTTTCTGCTCAGGTCATGATCCCAGGGTCAGGGGATCGAGCCTCATGTCAGACTCTGCACTGAGCGTGGAGCCTGCTTGGGATTCTCTTTCTCTCCCTCTGCCCCTCTCTCTTGCTCTTGCTCACATTTTGTCTAAAAAGAAAACAAAACAAAAAACACAAAAACCAGAGAGAGAGAGAGAGAGACCCTGTTTTCAATTCTTTTAGAGACGCACCTGAAGAGGACATCAGCCCCGAGGCTGGTTATAGGGGCCTGTCCAGTCATCCCACTCACGAACCCAGCTCCTGCCAGCTCGGGGTCCTGGGAGCTGAACTGGCTCTAATCATGCCAGCTGTAGCATGTGCCTCTCCTGGAGTCACTCAAGACTCCTGGTAACGAGGCTTAGTTGGACTTCTCCCTCCCGGCGAGTAGCCTCTTGTTAGAGCCACGCTCCCCAGGCCTGTCCCTGGTCTCATCCCGGCCGCCTCATTGTCTGTCAAAAATCCATTCCAGGTGCTCAGAGCACCTCATGGGGGTTACAGAGAACAGCAGACCCAGGCCCTTGCATCTTGCCGCTTAGTGGGGGCACCAGGAGCCTTTGTGAGAAGGGAGGGAAGTGATGTCTAGCAAACAACCCAATTGTTGCTAGTGGCTCTACTTTATGTACTTGCAAACCACAGCTCAGAGAGGCTGAGCGATTTACCCAGAGTCACACAGCAGGGAAGTGAAGGTATGGATCAGAGTCCAGGGCCCCTTGAGTCCAAAGCTCATGCTCTTCCCATGGCCCCAAGCTGCTGAGTTTCCGGGGACTCAGAAAGGGTACATGGGTACTTGCTTCAGGGGCGGGGTAGGAGACGGATGCCATCTGTCTCAAGGCAGATGCTCTCTGGTGTCTCAGAGGCCAGCTGGCTGTGGTGGGGCTTCCACTGGCCCCCAGGAGTAGGGCTGTTCTAACCACAGGAGCTGAGCTTGGCCTAGGCCCTGGGTCACCCCCAGGGACCTGTTCCCAACCGAAAGCCTGCCTTTCTGTCCTGGTCAGCTATGGCCACTGTCATCACTCCCACAGTGGACCACTACTAAACTCCTCAAAGACAGGCACCAAGCTTTTAATGTGGCATTTCTTACACAAATATCTAGGGACCTGCCTCTAGGTGCCAGGCATTGCTTGGGGCACTGGGGATCAAGTGTGACAGGACAGGCAGGGTTCCTGACCTTGCAGGGACACAGTGAGTCTTACTGTGAAGAAGCCGTTAAACCACCAAGTACAATCTGTTATTCGCCATTCATTCCCGCACCTCGGGCACACGGCTGAGTGTGCACCCCAGAGCTGCAGGGGTGAGTCTGGGTGGATACGGTTTCCAGAAGCACCTAAGCCAAAGCCCCACGGGCTGAACTCAGAGGCTGTGGAGCTCTCACAGAGCACCCACTCGGGCCGGGAAGTGGCAGCTGTGATTTAGAGCCCAATTTATTTGCACACTCACTGGGATCGGGCTCCACAGGCACACGCACATAAAACTGCCGAGAGGCTGTGATAGAAGCTAGAGAGAAAGCCTGGTGGGGCATTTTCCACTCTCACTCCCACCCATAATCCGCTGGATCGTGGTCCCCAGGCCGGCTTCCTCCTTGTCCCTTGCCTGCCCAGATGCATTAAGTCCTGTGTTGAGTTTCTCTCTCCTAACACCTTCCAGGGAGTTAGTCACCCCAATGTGAGTCCCATCCGTGCACCTGTAGCTCCCCTACCCTGAGAAGACCCGACGCCAGGTGCCAAAGGTCTCAACCACGTCCAGGACCGACAAGAACTCCAGCTAGTTTCCCAGGTTCTGTCATCAGTGCCACCTTTGATGGGCTCTTATGCCCTTTCAGTAGGCAAGGATTTCTTATGAAGACACCGTCTCAAAGGTAAAACAACAAACAGCTAGATTTCACTATACTAACATTAAATACATCTAACACTAAAAGTTTTTTTAAAAGCCATAAAAGTGAAAGACAGAACAAACAGGGAGGTATTGCAGCCCAGAAACAGAGTGCTCAAAATATATACATAGAACCCTACAGCACAATAAGAAAAAAATATCCACCCAATTTTTAAAAAGGGCAAAATACATGAACACGTGCTTCATAGAAGAGAAATCTAAAGGATCAATATACTAAAAAACCACACAACCTTACAAGTAAGCATGTAAATAAGAATTAAAAACCACAGTGAGATACTATTTAATACATGTCACATGAAAATGTAAAATTTCGATCTCGACCAGCTTGTGGGGCACAGAGAATCTTACAGTGTGCGGCGAGGTCACTGGGTATAGCCACTTGGGAGAACAATTTGATCTGATAAGCCTGAAGATACTCATGCTCGATGACCCAGGAATTCCACTCATGAGTATACTCAAGACAAAAAAAAAAAAAAAAAAAGCATCAGGAGCAGTGGTTGAGAATCCTCACAGCAATATGGTTTGTAATGGCAAAAGAAAGAAAGAAAGAAAGAAAGAAAGAAAGAAAGAAAGAAAGAAAGAAAGAAAAGAAAGGAAAAGAAAAGAAAAGAAAAAAGAAAAAAAATCTTGGAAATAACCCAAATACCCATTATTAGGAATATGGATTAAAAAAAAAAAGAATATGGATAAACGCATTGTGATAAATGCATACAGTGAAAAATGACTGATCGTTATATATCACAGCTATCCATATCAACATGGATAATTATCACAATCGAAGCTGAATTACCAAATTTCTGATTTCAAGATTCATAAAACTAAAATATAAATAAAAGCAAGGGAGTGATAAACATAAAGTTCAGGGTAGTGATTACTTCTTGGTTACCCCTTGGAGAGTGTGGTCTGGGACTTCTGGGACTTCATAAAGACCATTCCTGGGGTGCCTGGGTGGCTTAGTCGGTTGAGTGTCTGACTTTGGCTCAGGTCATGATCTCGCAGTTCATGGGTTCGAACCCCGTGTCGGGCTCTGTGCTGCCAGCTCAGAGCCTGGAGCCTGCTTCAGATACTGTGTTTCCCTCTCTCTCTGCCCCTTCCCCACTCATACTCTGTACTCTCTGTCTCTCAAAAATGAATAAACGTTAAAAAAATTTTAACATAAAGACCATTCCAATTGTACTCATGTTGTTTCATTTCTTAAGCTGGTGTGGTGGTAACCACGTGGATGCTTATTACATTACTCTTTTTTTTTTTTTTGAGAGAGAGAGAGAAAGAGGGTGAGTGGGGGAGAGGGGGAGAGAGGGAGAGAGAGAGAGAGAGAGAGAGAGAAAGAATCTTAGGCAGACTCCACACTCAGCACAGAGCCCAACACAGGGCTTGATCCCATGACCCTGGGACCATGACCTGAGCCAAAATCAAGTCAGACACTCAGCCGACTGAGCTACCCAGGCACCCCACGTTATTCTTTATATTTTAATATGTTTTCTATATTATTTTGTATGTATAAAATATTTCAAAAAATTTTTATATCATGTCATTCCATGTCTTGGCGAGATATAAAGTTACCATTCAAGAACCCATGAAACCTTCCCCATCACTGAGAGTTACGTGTCTACCAGCAGACATGGAGTCTGGGCATAAGCCTAGATGTCAGGCTGGGAAGGGGGTAGAAAACAGGACATTATGAGATTTACATCACTTGGGGGCCAAAGAGTGGGACGCGGGCACTGGCATTTTATAAAAAGCTCCCCAGGTGATTTGAATGTGTAGGCAGGGTTGAAAAATCACTGCCCTAGACCCTAATTTACATGCATAAAGGCCAGGGTGTTATTCTTTTGGTGGACCGCATCCTCAACAGCATATGGCAGATGCTGGAAGAAGGTACCTTGCATTCCTACCTGATCCAGAGCAGGAACTCCAGTAAATAGAATCCAATGGCATAGTCCCAAAACCAGTTGGCTGAAGAGGAGGGGGGCTGGGGAGAAGAATCTGTAATCAGTTCAGGGCCAGAGCTCAGCTGCTTTCTGACCTATTGTCATAGTGTCCCCCTACAGGGAGATGTGTCCAAGAGGGGCTGCATGTGTGTGTAGAGGGGGTGACCCACCTGCCAGGACAATCGAAAGCCTCACTTCTTGGTGACCCAGCCAATTTGCATGCCCCACCCCTTTCGTTTCCTGCATATTTATGTCTTTAGGTATGTTTTTATTTTGCACAAGATGACGATGTGCATCCGTCCCTCCCCTTCTGAGCCCCGGAGGCAAGTGTCCAGAGATCACCATTTACAAACCCCATGCCAGCCCGTAACACACAGTAAGTGTCATCGCTTTTGCCTGACGTGGCCCATCAGTGTTCATCCTAGGTGATGGTTTTGTGTTTTTCTGCTGAGAAGCAGCTCATTGGCTAAGGACGTGGAGGAGAGACAAAACTGTTGCTTTCCTCACCTGTCCAGGTGGGGGTGGGCAAGACAGGGGCGTTGGAGGGAAGGTGGAGGTGGTCCGAGGGATAGCCCAGCTGCCTGGTACTCTACCTTATCCTATCCTGGCCTCCCCACACCTCTGCTCCCCTCTCCCGCATCTAGGCTGTCCCCTGACCTCACTCCTGCACATCCCTACCTGTGGTCCCATTAGACCCTAACTGGGCCAACTCTCCTTCCTCCATCCACCCTGCTGCCTCGCCTGCTTCTGTCCTCACACTCAGTGATGCCCACCTTCGTTTTCCCTCTCACACCTCACTGACCACCCGGGACAAGGACAAAGGTCAGCCACCCTGGGGACTGCAGGCTGTGCGTGAGGACGGGACTGATGCTGTCGCTACCTTGTTGGTGTGGTCCTGGTAGATGACGCTGACGTTCTCGCTGTGCGGGAACCAGAGGAAGCGGAAGTATTCAGATTTCTTCAGGTGGCTGTCCAGGTTGTCGAGAACCTGACCTCGGCAGAAGGCAAAGGGAAAGACGGCGTGGGTCCAGGCTGATGGCGGGAAAGTACTGGAAGTCAGGGCCCGCGGGTGCCTCAGTTTCTCCCCAGCAAGAGAAAATACTTAAAATTGTCCTAGCGTCGTCAAATGGCATGGAATGTGGCTTGTAATAGGCTGGACATCAGTGGTCCTTTTGCATGGTGACTTCCCCCAGCAGCTTAGAGGATGGAGATGGTTTCTTATTTGTCCCGGCTTGAACAATTCCTAGCGGTATGAGTTTGGGCAAGGTACCTGACACCTCTGTGCCTCAGTTTCCTCATCTGTAAAAGAGGACTAATAATAGTACCCCTGTCAGGACTGGTATGAAGATAAAATGCGCTAATACCTAGAAAGTGCTCACGATGGTGTCACGAACATGGTAGGCACCGCATAGGCGTAAGCTGTTGCTGCTGCTGCTATTATTACCCTTCCATTGTCATTCACTGTCACCATCATCGTCCTTTATCTCCATACTGCCTAATACATCACAGGTCCTTAAAGAAATGAACAGGAGAAGGGCGCCTGGGTGGCTCAGTCGGTTGAGCGTCCGACTTCAGCTCAGGTCACGATCTCACAGTCCGTGAGCTCGAGCTCCGCGTCGGGCCCTGTGCTGACGGCTCAGAGCCTGGAGCCTGCTTCGGATTCTGTGTCTCCCTCTGTCTCTGCCCCTCCCCTGCTCATGCTCTGTGTCTCTCTGTCTCAAAAATAAATAAAAACATTAAAAAAAAAAAGAAATGAACAGGAGAATCTCGCTCTAATATGGCTCATTATTGCAATCCTAGAGATGAGATCACGGAGCAAATCATGTCTCCCTAAAACCTATCAAGTAGATACAGGACAATTTCTGAGCCAAAGGGTAGACAGATTTGGTATTTGATGGGAAGCTGGCAGTTGGGGAAAAGCACCACTGGTCTTGGGGTGAGTTCCAGGTTCGAGTCCTGGTCTGCAGCTTACCAAGCTGCACGACCTAGGAGGAGCCATGTACCTGAGCTTTGGTCTTCCCGTAGATAACATGTGGGCACTGGTGCAATGAAATAGATAATCTACATCAAAGCTCCCAGGACAGTGACTGCCATGTGGCATGTGCCCGAAGAACAGTTTTGGTTCTGGATTTGACCAATGCTAGCACACACACATCTAGTGTTCCTGTCCTATCCCCCCGAAGTCCCTAGCTGTGACTTCCAGAAAGCCCTTTGAGGCCTCTGGGTAGCATCTCTCCATCTGTAGAATGAAGACAGTAATACCCTTCCTTCCTTCCTTCCTTCCTTCCTTCCTTCCTTCCTTCCAGGGCTGTTGTGAGGAGCAGGGGAAATCAGGGGTTTGAAAGCACTGTAAACTCAACATGTGAGGGAGGGAGCAGGAAAGACGGAGGAAAAACAACAACACAGCAGCTTACTGACCAAATGCACTGTGGGGAATTGGGCACCCAGCAGAGAAAAATGGCCAGATCCAATCACGGGTCAAGACGGTGTCCAAAGAGGTTGGTACGCTTGAGGGAGAACGGCCATTTCCACCGTCTGGCCAGGAAGGAAGGTGAAGCCAACACGAAGCACTGAGATGAGCCCCTCTAGAACTTACATGCGGGGTGTCTGAGAGCAGCGGAACTTTGGAATTCTGGGTCTTTGCCATGACTGTCGGGGAGGCCCCCTGACCAGCTCACCAGGGCATGGTGTAGCCGGGGATATGGAGACGGGTGGATGATTGTTGCATTCCAGTGATCTGCCTGTCGTCCTCCCCCTCTCCCACTCCACCCCAATCTGTTGGTCACCCTGTTTTATTTCTGAAAATGCCTCCCCAGTCTTCTCCTGAGACCCATTGCTGCTGCTGTGAGATAGTCCACACCCTTCTTACCCATCACCCGTACTCCTGCATTCACCTCATAATATGCCCCCTTTCTCATCTCTCCAGACAACTTCTACAGAGCATACGCAAAACACAGCTCAGAAACCCCCAGCAGCTCTCTACTGCCTAAAGAATAAAGCTCACACCACTTAGTTCGGCATCCGGGACCTCCGTCCACAAACACTGTCCGATACGACAGCCCCTGTCCACAAGTGGCCATTGAGCACCTGAAAAGTGACTTATCCGAACTGAGATGGATGTAACTTAAATGCTCCTCATACAGCCATCTCCTCCCCTTCTAAGTGGCTTCTAATTATATTGCATCCATCCCAGAATGACACTGCAGCTCTTGAAGCATCTGTCTCTGAAATTGGTCAGTAGTCCCTTATAGGTCAGGGACTATCTCGTCCATCTTTGGTCCCTGCCAGCACAGAGATCAGCAAAATTTTTCTGTAAAGAACCAGGCAGTAAATATTTTAGACTTTTGGGGCCCTGTGGTCTCTGTTGCAACTATTTAACTCTGCCACGATAGCATGAAAGCAGCCACGGACAATACATTAGCAATGAGCGTGGCTGTGTGCTAATAAAACTTTATTTACAAAAACAGGCAGTGAGCCAGAGTCTGCCTGCAGGCTCTAGTTTCCCAACCCCTTGCCTTAGAGCTGCTGGCACAATGCCTTGTACAGAGAATGCCGAGGACACTATCATTCCTTACTTGAAGAGAAAGGCCTTTCGTGCCATGCTGGAGGCTCAGGAAAGGTTGAGGAAGAAACTCCAGAGCCCCTGTCACTATCACTTCCATCCTGACAGGGCAATGGACCCATGGTCCACAGGACTCTCCTGTGGGAAGCCTCTGGGCAGAGCTGACGTTCCCCTGGGAGAGCCAGGAATACAGCCTGGTGACTTGGCCTGGAGGGTGGGGCTGGGACACTGGAAAGGAGAAAACCCCCATCTCCTCACGTTTAGCATCCTGGGCCATCCCACTCTATTGCCCAGAATCCAGCAGCAAATGTAATGGCGCCCTTCTCAGCTCTAAGAGGTTTATGTCCAGCCTTCTTCTACCTAGAATGGAGTGACGAGAGTCACGAGAGTCACCCCATTACATTTTGTGCCTCTGTCCTGACACTGGTCATTCTTTTCCTCCCACAGTAAAGAAACAAGGCATGTCTCATGTCTCTCCCCCCACCCCCCCGCCACCACACACACAAAATAATAAGCTTCTAGAGGCATGAACTATGCACGATTGAGCTCTGGACTCTCCATTACCCCTAACTTAGCACGAGGTTGGCCGCTGGATGGTGGAACAACCTTGGGCCCCACCCCACTGTGGATTAAACTCTCTCCTTCAGCACCCACAAACCACCCTAACTGGAGGAGGACTGTTCCTAGGATCCTTGATATGACTTGTGTCTCCTGGGAGCACCATCATAGACCTTTGGGTCCCAGAGGAGTCTCTTCCTTGACACATTACTGGCATGAAGGGTTCTGGCAGGTTCTGTCCCTCCAGATTTAGTCCTTGTGGCACTGCTGAGTTGGCTCCCGGGAACTGGCTCTCAGGCTTGTGAGCAGAGGGCTTCCAGTGTGATAGCCGGGGATTACCTGGCATCAGCTGACGGCCACCCCAGACAGTGGTCGGCATCTGGTAGCTACTGACAAGGACGGTGACACACTGGGACCAATACTGCTTCCTGGGGCGCTGCAGGAGGGCTGAGGCAACAGCCAGCTGCACTCATCACATCTCATTATGGTTTGGGTGACATAAAGGGCAAAAGGTTGACAATAATTTCTAAAATCTTCATGCCTTCTAACCGGTTGTGATTCCATGCCGACCCAGCTGCAAGAGTCAGAAATGCTGAGACTTTGTCAGAAAAACTGTGAGGGTGGCCTCTTTCTAGGCACCACAAAACTGGACAAGACTTCTTTCCAGCTCTAGAAACTGGATTCAGTTCTAGAACTGGATTCCAGTTCTAGAAACACTGATTCCAACTCTCCCTGGGGTCCGGGAATGACCCCTTCCCCTCATGTGGCTTTGAACAGCCTTCAGAAATCATGCGGTGATGTATTTAAGAGAATCAGTAATGGGAAGCACAGACTTGACAGACCACCGCACAGCACAGGTGGGAGGAGTTGCTGAAAATCCCAGAAAAAGGTGGATTTTTAATACATTGCCGATCAACCGACCTTGAGTAACCTCGTATTGAGCACTGCCATGTGTTCTGTGGATGCTGGGGAGCCGGAGGCCTCAGATAAAATCCCTGCCCTCCAGAATGCTAATCATCGAGTAGCAAAAGGGAGGGGGACCGTTTCAAGAGACGGTGGCAAATGGTCATGAGCAAAACAGAGTAACCAGCACCTGTCACCTGCAAAGTCAAGCAGTGACTCAGATTCTGGGATCTACTCACAGAGCAGGTGTCAGGAGGTAGCATTCTCTAGAAATAAAGCCAGTGGGGGTTCCTGTCACTAAGGCCATTAAGAAAGCAAGGGCATTGGGGCGCCTGGGTGGCGCAGTCGGTTAAGCCTCCGACTTCAGCCAGGTCACGATCTCGCGGTCCATGAGTTCGAGCCCCGCGTCAGGCTCTGGGCTGATGGCTCGGAGCCTGGAGCCTGTTTCCGATTCTGTGTCTCCCTCTCTCTCTGCCCCTCCCCTGTTCATGCTCTGTCTCTCTCTGTCCCAAAAATAAATTTAAAACGTTGAAAAAAAAATTAAAAAAAAAAAAAAAAAGAAAGCAAGGGCAGAGGGTTCACCTGCTGTGTTGCCTTGAGTCCTGGCAACAATCCCATGGGGCCAGTCAAGCTCTTATCCTCACCACACACTCAAGCTCAGGGGAGTGAGAAGATTTGTCCAAACTCATAGAAGGCCAGTGAAGAAACCGGGCTTCAAACCTGGTGGTCTGACTTGGGAGATATGTTCCAGCTTCTACACCGCACCCCTCGTGATGGGTCCGCTTGGGTTCTGTTCCCAAGTTCAGGGCTGGAAGGCCCATGATGGGGATTTCATAAACACGTGCCACACAGAAAGCAGGATATAGGAAAGGAAAGAGGAGAAAAGGAAAGGAAAGAAATGTAAGGGAAGGAAAAATGGTGGCCCCGCTAGCTTTTCACACCTAACTTTATGTGCAAGAAGCAATTGTCCTCCTTCGTCCTGGCTTCCTAACTCTCACTTCTCGAATGCTCCTCGGGAGCCCGGGATCGGCCAACCTGGAGGGCGTGGCCATCAGGGAAAAGCCCATGCCCAGAGAGGACACGATGCTGGGGAGCTGTGTGCAGGCCCGATGTAGACGCAAACACTCAGGGCAGCACGGTTTGCACCCCAGGGGAGGTGGGGCAACTTCCTATGAACCCAAATGGTAAGAAGCCAGGAGCAGGTACCCTGATGCAGGATCAGGAGGGTGCACTGTCTTCCTAATGGTTGTCAAAATCGTCATGCCTCCTGAAGGCTACATCCAATTATTGTTCCTTTTAGAGTCCAGGAATCCTTTTAGATTAAAAGCTTAATCTAAATCCTTTTAGCTTTAGATTAGATCCCAGGCCAAGCAAGAGTGGGGAGAAGTTGATCTAATGATGAGTTTCTGATCCTTCCTCCTCCTCCGTGGGCTTGTTTCCTTCGAGGGGAGCAAGGCAGCAGGCCCGTGTTGTGGATTTGCACATCCTCTTAGCTTTTCCTCCTCAGTATTCACAGCCTCTCGAAGGTGCCCTTTAAAGGCTATTTTGCGTGGAGAGAGCAAAAGCAAATGGCAGAGGAGGCCGTTTATTGCCCACACCCTTTGGGATAAATCATAGGGCTGCAAATGCCACCGACCCTCTGTCCTTGTTTATGGCCTGCAACTGTGGCGAAGGCTGTCGGCAGGGCGTGAAATACAGGGCGTGAAATCCAAGGCGAGAGTCCCCACAAGGAACCAACCCTGTAGACCTCTTGATCCAGTCTGTGCTATTTGTTACTGCAGCCCTAGCAAAATACAACCCCTCAATCTGTATCTCCAGCCTCCGCCTCCCGCCTGAGTGCCAAACCTGCAAAGCCAGCTGCCCTCCAACACCTCCACCTGAGGCACCTCAAACTCGAGTTCCCACCCCAAACTCGTCATCTTGTTCCCCACACCTGCTGTGCCTCCTGGACTCTCCACCCCGGTGGTAGGGCCACCATTTCTGCCTCCTGCCTCCCACTCCACCACTCTGCTCTCAGCTGCCGAGTCCTATTGGTCCCTCATCTCAAACATCGCTTGAGGGGCACCTGGGTGGATCAGTCAGTTAAGCACCCTACTCTTGATTTTGGCCCAGGTCATGAGCTCGTGGTTGGTGGGACTGAGCCCTGCGTCGGGCTCCATGCTAACAGTGTGGAGCCTGCTTGGGATTCTCTCTCTCCCTCTCTCTCTGCCCCTCCCCCCTACTCTCTCTCTCTCTCTTTCAAAATAGATAAATAAACTTTAAATATCGCTTGAATTTGTGCCCTAAAAAAGTGGACTTGGCCCTGTATTTCAGTCCCTTGGGTACCTCTCCAGGCTACGCCTACTCTACATCATTCTCTTCTGAATCTCCCTCACAGTACTGACTCTGGTCAAACATCTCTCTGCCAGGTTCCCTTTGGACTTGATGGTTGTCCTGAACTATTTCTTTAGCTCCTGGCCAGGCCATCTGTCCTGGCTAATGTCTTCAGTTTCAAGCCCTGGAGCAGGCTGCCTAGTCTGTCACTCCTGGAGCCCCAGCTCCAAGCTTCATTAGCCATGTCGGCATATATGGTTAACCTCAGAGTGGAGACCAAAATGGTCTCTCTTTGTAACCTACCCCTGCGTGCATTTCTATAATTCTCTGTCTGTTAAAAACACTTTAACTGAGGAGGCTGGAATGCTTGGTTCAGAAGCAGCAGGGATGAGGGAAGTTGGGGGCTCTGTTTTCTCTTCTCAGCCAGTCTAGGGGCAAGAGAACCTTGAGGGGTACAGAGGACAGAAGGTGGGAGCTGCCAAGGGGGGAAGAAGCAGGCTGTCTCAGAGTCTGCTGGGGAGAAGAAAGGGCTACCCGGCCTGCCCAGCTGCAGCCGGAGAAGAATGCCTGAGCTGTATCTCCGTGGGGGTCCCTGCCACATCCTGCAGTGGGTCACCCCACTAAGAGGTACAGAAGGGAAAGGCCGAGAAGATGAGAGTGCAGTGGGTGCTCAGACTGTTATTCTATGGCCTTAGGAGTTAGCCCTAGAGTCATACGGGTCTCAACTGCCGACCCCACAGCAGGCCTCAACCAACATGCCTGGCACTGACCAGAACATAGAACACTCTCAAACCCTACTTGGAGTGAACAACAGGTCTAGATCTGCCGTTTAGCACTGGTCTGGGAGAGATTGTAGCTGTTTGAGGCAGGCCAAAATGGCCCCAAAGAGCTCAGAGTCTGGGCTGGTTCCAGGCAGAGTCGTGTGGGCAGGCCAGACCCTTGTGGGGCTCCCTGGCTTAGCCATAACTTGTCCCTGCCACACAACTCCATGAAATGTCCTTGTCCAGAACCAGCCCTACTTTCTTGGGCCAAGGCTTCATGCAGTTCACTTGCCAATTTTGTCCCATTAGGCTCAGTATTGGTACTCCAGGGGTCCATGCCATACCCCCTTAGAGCCATGGAAGCACTTTCTCACCAACCAGGAGTTCTGGGGATAAATTTCCACCAAACACCATGCCTCTGAGTAGGGGGCCTTCTGGATTTAAGGCCTTTTCCTGGTCTTCATGCATTAGACATTTTGGTTCTAGAGAGCAATGTTTCCCTTTTATCATTGACTAGGTGCCGTGGGGGGAATATTTTAATACTGAACTAGACACTTTACATGTGTTATCTGATTTAATCATCAGATTCAATACTTTAAGGTAGATATTATTAACTCTCTTTTTGGATGAAGAAACCAGGGCTTAACAAGGTTACATGGCTGGCTAAGGTCGCAGCTTAGAAGTGGCAGAGCCAACGCTCAAGGCCAGGTCAATTTGATCACAAATCCCACCTTAACCATGTTGGATCAGTAGTGCCTACATCACTGACTGTTCCATCTGTACAGAGGGTCTACTCATATCAAATGATAAGGTGACCATGGAGGAACTCAAAGACCAAGGAACTCGGACCTGTAGATTTGAGTCCTTTAGTGACTACCAGGCATAGATCCTGCCCACAGGCATTTCAGGACTGCTGCATGCTATCCATTCATCCATGCATCCATCCATCCATGCATCCACCATCTATCCATCCATGCACCTGTCCATGCATCCGTCCACCCATCCATCCATGCATTCATCCATCCATGCACCTGTCAATCCATCCATTCATCCATCCATCTATCCATCCATCCATGCATCCACCATCTATCCATCCATGCACCTGTCCATGCATCCGTCCACCCATCCATCCATGCATTCATCCATCCATGCACCTGTCAATCCATCCATTCATCCATCCATCCATCCATCCATCCATGCATCCACCATCTATCCATCCATGCACCTGTCCATGCATCCGTCCACCCATCCATCCATGCATTCATCCATCCATGCACCTGTCAATCCATCCATCCATCCATCCATCCATCCATCCGTCCATCCATCCATCCATACACCTGTCCATCCATCCATCCATCCATCCGTCTGTCCATCCATCCATCCGTCCGTCCATCCGTTCATCCATCCATCCTTCCATCCATCCATGCATCTGTCCATCCATCCATCCATCCATCCATCCATCCATCCATCCGTCCATCTATCCATCCATACACCTGTCCATCCATCCGTCCACCCATCCATCTGTCTGTCCATCCATCCGTCCATCCATCCATCCTTCCACCCATCCATGCATCCATCCATCCATGCATCCGTCCAATCCAGACATCCAGCTAGCCAACCAAGCATGCTTTTCATGCATTTACAAAACATTGCTACCAATCAGAAGCCATTCTTTCTGCCCTCCATCATCTAGATCCACATCCCCTGCATGTGACCTTAGGCACCCAGCCAGACTGAAAGTTAGCCCACCCACTTTGCTGTGAAGAAGCCATTATAAAGGGAATCCTGGGCACATTTCATGGCTCAGTGTATTTGAGAGTCAATGCCTTCCCAGGGGCAGTCAGCACCCTATCTCCTGTGGCAATTCTCTAACCTCCTTTCTCGCCCGTACCTCTGTCACCCCCTTGCAGTTCCTCTGAGCTTCACGGATCTGCTCAGAAAGGGTTCTGGCCACAGTATCCTTGGGCCAAGGAAGAGCTGGCAAGGTCAGCCCACTCCTCCATTCAGGGGGCCTGCAGAGCCACAGGGGGTCATCACTGGAACACGGCCCACCTGTCCGCATCCTCCATTTATTTCCTGAGGTTGAGCGGTGGCAAACAAGAAAGCAGTACCTCGTCCAGGGTTGAGGGGAAGGAGATCTCCTGCAAGTGGAACTGAGGCACACACTGCAGGGTGATGGTGAGGACGACTCCCAGGCAGCCCAGGTGCACCCGCGCGGCCTGGAACACCTCCGCATTGCTGGACTCGGAGCATTCAAGAATGGTCCCATCAGCCGTCAGCAGGGTCAGAGCCACCACCTGGCAGTGGGAGAAGAGTCACACTTCAGAATCTGGGTGGGTATTTCCTGGAGACTTCGGGTGAGGCCCTCCCTTCCCTGTTTGTCCTTGGAAGTGAGGCCAGGTATCACCTATCCCCTGAAGGCCAATGCCACCTGGCCACAGGGGACTGGGGAAAGGAAGGCTAGGTCTGGGCAGCATCGGCCCTCAGCAGGGAGGGGCATCCATTCCATGAGATTCCACGGGAACTCACCACTGCCTTGCCTGTTTGCTGTGGGGATGCAGCAAGGCTCCCCTCTGTGCAGAGGACATCAAAGGTGAGACAGGGCCCCAGTGAGCCGTGAGGTGCTGGTTAACGGTGCCTCGCAGGGCACCTGGGTGCCTCAGTCGGTTAAGTGCCGGACTCTTGCTTTCAGCCCGCGTTTTGTGAGTTCGAGCCCCGCTTTGGGCTCTGTGCTGACAGTGTGGAGTCTGCTTGGGATTCTCTGTCTCCTTCTCTCTGCCCCTCCCCTGCTCACACTCTCTCTCTCTCAAAATAAACATTAAAAAAAAGAAGAAGAAGAAGACGTTAAGAGCCATTAAAAAAAGGTGCCTTGCAAAGGAAGGGAGGATATGTGTGCATCTGGGCTAGGGCTGTCCCCGCTGTCCGAGCACAGCCCAGGGGCCAGGGGCCCTTGCAGCCTCTCTCTGCCTGTTGCTCCTCTCGGGCACCATCTCAGCCGAGCTGAGAGTTCATCCTCTCTTTCGGGGACCCACTCACCTCAGGAACTAGATTCTTGGCCACAGTCAAAAACGTCAGTTTCTGCAAAGGGTGGGATACTCAGCCAGAAACGGATGATTAACTCCAGTCTCTCACCCTTGGCCCCATTTCCAAAGGAACCCTCTTTCATTGCTGTGTAAGTACTTCTCCACACTCTGCTACCTGCTAATTTGAGTGGAAATTGCTTTCGACATGTGTGGCTCGGGGTGAGAGAACAGAGAAAGCCGAACTAATTCTAATTAGCAGAGACCGTGGCCAGAGGGGAGAAATTGGCAGAAATGGGGCGCGATGGCCATCCGTAGGCGTGAGGACGTCAGAATGATTTCTATAAAAACCAGATTTTGTCTAAGACCCAGAGCCGTAAATGACAACTGGCTAGTGACACCCCTCAGCAGGGTCCAGCATCAAACAAAGGCAGGCACCGCTTTACCAGCTGTGTGACCCTGGGCGTGTGATTCACCCTCTGTTTCCTTACCTGTAAAATGAGGGAAGTAACTATCTCAGAGACAGTGTGTGAAGTTTCCAGCCGAGCGTCTGGTATACAGTGGACATTAAAGATGTCAATCCCCTCCCCCGACCCCTGCCATCGGCATAATGCATAAAAAAAAAAACAGCAGCATTCTCCCGCTGCTCTTCCTGGGGCTGGTCCTGCTCAGCTGAGCTTCCCAAGAGAAGGAGCCAGTAAATCTCACGCGCATCTTGATTTGTGGCCACTAAGAATTATTCCAAACTGTGCTGACCATTTTTTAGAAACTGCCATCAGCCCTGGATAGCAGACCACGACTGTGGCCTAATCTGGGGCGGGGGTGGGGGTTGGCTGTTGTGCTGCCTGTCACGCCCCGTTACCACTGGGCTCTCCTGGGCATGGAACCCAGCTTTCAGGGAAGGGAGGTCATGGCATGTCCACGGAAGGCTCCAAGCACCTGGGAATCGAGTCCCACAAAACCCAGCACGCTTTGCTGCAGCAGCTCTTACCGATGGGAAGAGAGCAGCATGATTACCACAGGGCGCTCAGTGTTTCCCCTTCCCTGGCTCACGCCCTTCCCTCCGGATGCCCCTATCCTGCCTGGGGAGTCTCTGGGGCTCTTGTGGTAGAAAGAGGGAGCAGAGAAGGAAAAAAGCAACCAGAAACAGTGCACAACGGTGATGAGAAAGCCAAGTGATGTTTTAAGGAAAAGCATGAACTAGGTTTCCCTCGCGGTGTTGGAGAAAACAAACACAAAGCAAAGTGAATCTCTTAGAAATTGCTTTGGGCTGTTTTCTTCTGATCTCAGAGCTGCTCCGAGACTGGAGCACAGGGGACCCAGCTCCCAGAAGTCACATTCAGACAGTGCTTGCTGGGGTGTCCGTCGACCTCAGCACGTCGTACAGGAGAGAGCCATACACCTGGCCAGCTGACTTAAGCGATCTGTGTGGTCCAACCCCCAGCCATGCTGAAATTTCTTTTATAACACAGAGGGTGAGCTCCAGAAAGAGCCCTGCCCTACAGGCAAAACCCACCACTGACATTTATTGAGCACTAACTGTGTACCCTCTGCTAAGCACCCCAGATGCATTGCTGTTGTGACCATCCCCATTTTCCAGGTGAGCAAACTGAGGTAGCCTGAGACAGAGACTTCACCCAGGTCACACAGACAGTAGTGGTAGACTGGGATACAAAATCCAAGCCCCAGTGTTTAGCCATAATGCTCCAGTGGCCAGAGGCCCCATGGTCCCTGGGGCAGATGAGCCCTTGCAGGTGTAAGGAAGTCCCTCTACACCTTACACTTAGGAAGTCCCTCTAAATACTGAAAGTTAAAAAAGTTTGTCCTCCAAACGGCGGCTTCTGACACAAATCATGAACTGTCCTTGGCTCGGCCATGTATTTAACTTCTGCTATCTCATATCCTCCTCCTGGGTTGAGGATTATTCTCTCCAGATTACAGATGAAAACAGGGATGTCCAGAGGAGCAAAGAGCTTGCCTCCCTGCACATACCGAGCACATACTGGAGGCAGGTTTTGAACGCAGAGCTGAGTCGACAATCTGTATTCATAACCAGTTTCCCAAACCAGATTCTTGTAAAGTTTAAACACTGCTTTTCAGGGGCGACTGGGTGGCTCTGTCGGTTAAGAATCCGACTTCGGCTCAGGTCATGATCTCGCGGTCTGTGAGTTCGAGCCCCGCATCGGGCTCGGTGCTGACAGCTCAGAGCCTGGTACCTGCTTCAGATTCTGTGACTCCCTCTCTCTTTGCCCCTCCCCTGCTCGCACTCTGTCTCTGTCTTTCTCAAAAACAAATAAAACAAATAAAACTTTTTTTTTTTTTAAACCCTGCTTTTCAGTGAAGGTCAGGTACAGATCCAGGCCCACATGTGCTGGACCCTACCCCAGGTGGCCTCGGTCCCTGTCCTGGCCCCTCCTGACTTGCTAACCTGGAAAGACCTCTTGCCCTGTCTGGCTCCTGGCTCAGACCTTTCAGGGAGGATGGAACCTCTTGCCCTGCTTGCCCTTTTCCACAGGGTGGCCAGGAGGCTCCTGAGAGGCAGGGGTGCCTCAACATGCATTGTGCCTCCTTCATCACTTGTGTCTGTGGGGGATGAATGAGATTTAGAGGAGATACTGTGGCTGGAGGGCACCTGCCAAATCTGTCAGAGGGGGAGAGCTGGGGTGGCTCTGAGGCTTACAAGATGCAGAGCCAACACTGCCCACGAAGCCCTTGATTTCCCAGGAGCTTCGGTGAAGAGGCCCCATCCCATCCCCCATCTCCCCCCCCACCCCCGTCCCTGTCCCCGGCAGTCAGTGGAGCAGAGAAGCAGGGGACTCACCAGGGTGGGTAGGATGCCATGTTTGATCCCTGTGTTGTGCGTTCCGGACCCAATGACGCCTCCTGCAGTCACGTCTGACACAGCTCCTAGGCTGGGCTCAACAGGAGGGGCAAAAGGGACACAAGGGACCAGTCAGGCTCCCCTGAGACAATTCCCACCCCCTCCACTGGGTTGCAGTGCGACGCTCCTCAGAGCAGAAGAATAGATGCATCTCTTGCCCAGGTTCTCGCTCCGAATATACCATGACTTAGCTTGTCTGACTTGTTGGCCTTTCTTCTCTGAGCCTCAGTTTTCTCATCACAGTGACCTATTAGAGAAACTGGTAGGGGCGTGGCTCACTCAGCTCTGCCTGCCTGGCTCTGGGGTTTCCGCAGCATAGAACATCCCCTTCCTCTGTCCCCATCTGCCAACAAGATCTTCACCAACCAAAGGCCCAAATGCACCTGCTAACACCTCTCTAGACCCAGACTGTCAAGGCCTGCGAAGTCCCTGAGGGAGTGAGCTGGTTCAAACAGCTCACACAGCTGTCCCAGGAAGGTGTGAGCGTCCCTGAGCCGTCAGGAAAGGAGGGGGAGGAGACTGTATCACCTCCAGGCTCAGAAACTGTCAGTGGTGGAGGGGGGGGGGGGGGCGTCTGGGTGGCTCAGTCAGTTAAAGCCTCCGGACTCTTGATTTCAGCTCAGGTCATGAGTTCAAGCCCCACTTTGGGCTCTGTGCTGACAGTGCGGAACCTGCTTGGGATTCTGTCTCCCTCTCTCTCTGCCCCTCCCCTGCTCGCTCTCTATCTCTTTCTTTCAACAGTAAATAAATAAACATTAAAAAAGAAAGAAAGACGGGGCGCCCGGGTGGCTCAGTCGGTTGAGTGTCCGACTTCAGCTCAGGTCATGATCTCGCGGTCTGTGAGTTCGAGCCCCGCGTCGGGCTCTGTGCTGACAGCTCAGAGCCTGGAGCCTGTTTCAGATTCTGTGTCTCCCTCTCTCTGACCCTCCCCCGTTCATGCTCTGTCTGTCTCAAAAATAAATAAAACATTAAAAAAAAAAAAAGAAAGAAACAAAGAAAGAAACAAAGAAAGAAAGAAAAGAGTCAGGGGCTCCTCGGGGCCCCCATGATAAACCCACATCTCTCAGCCCAGACTTCTGGGCCTTGGAAGGAATAATACCAGAACTGTGCATGCACAGGAAGGACCAGGGTCCTGAAGGGGAGCAGGACCGCTCTGGAGACCTGTGCTCTGGGGGCAGGAATTAGAAAGATGTGCCCAGATCTCGGGGTGAAGGAAAAAGAGTGGCTCAGGAGTTCAAAACTCTTACTAATTCTTAGGAGTGTTCTCTGAGACATCCCAGCCCTAGCTTAAAGGAGAAGGCAACTGATGTTTACTGAGGGCCCCCTGGGTGCCCCGGCGGTGGGTGCGTTGTATGCTGCACGATATATCTTCACAATAGCCCAGCCCCCCTCAGTTTATACTGAAGACCTGGGCTCTGCAAGGTAAAGCAATGTGCCCACCCTGTCGCAGACACAAAATGGGAGACTGAGGATTTGACACGCCCTGGCTCTCAGCACAGACCTGGGGCCCCTGAGGCAGGCTGGGCCCTGCCTCCCAAAGACGCTGGAGGACACCTGCTGTTAATGATTAGAAAGTCTAGTCTCAGACCTTCCTGTGGATGAGACCTGGGGGCTGTCCTGCCAGATCGGGAAGAGGACAAAAAAACCCAAAAAAACAAAAACACAAAAAAACCCTTTCCAGCCTACCCGTACCCACCCACCTCCACCACCTTTGTGTCTAGTCTTGTCTCTTTGTCCACATTAGTTGGGTTACTTCTGAAAATACCAGAATCTTAAAGAGGACCATAGAATCCTGCCCTAGGGACATCTTCCAATGTGTGGAAAGGCATAGCTCGAAGATGTTCATCACAGCATTAGGTAGAACAGTGAAAAACTGAGAACAATGCCCAGCAAGGGGGTGGTTAATCGAATTGCAATGTGTCTTCTCTTCCCCATGAACTTTACCAGACAAAAAAGCAGTTCGGAAACAGGCTCGTGACCCCCGTGTTAAGAGAAATAAACTGGATAAAAGGCCCTCAGGGAGAAGGGTCAAGGAAGGAAGAATTAGACTCTGACCTCTGAGGGGCTGAAGATAACAAGCCAAGGGGAAAGATCACCTCCAGAATCTGTGGAGCCAGATGACAAAGCCAGGTGAACAAGAACTGACATTTAGTGAGCTCCTTATGTGGGGCATCTTTCACTCATCCAGTCCTCTGAGCACCCTGCTTTAAGACCCATTTTCTTGATGAGAACACTGAGGCCCAGACGGGTCAAGGAACTTGAAGCAAGATGTGCGCCCAGGCCACCTGCTTCTAGAGCTGGGGTCTCCACCTTGCTGCTGTCCTGCCTCCTCTGGTTCACCACACAGTGGAACATTCCAGAGCCTTCCGGCTATGTAAGCCACTTTGCCTCAGACCCCGGTTTCTTCATCTGTAAAAGGGTTATATTCCTCATCTGTCGAGCACCCAGCGTGCAGCCTGATAGTGTGGGGCTTCCCTTCACCCCCCAGCCACAGACACTCCTGAAGTTCCCACAGCACCCTTACAGCTGTCGACCTAGGCTCCCCTGAGGCACGCAGGATAGGACATCCTGACTCCTGAGTGGCAGAAGGGCCCATGCGGGCAGTACTGGAGGAGGACTGGGTCCCCAGGGAGGACAGGGACATATTATAAGCAGGGCGCAGAGATGCTTCAGAGTCCAGAAGCTAAAGCCCATAGTTGATAGACCATGTCTCTTCCTGTGGTCCTTGTCACAGATTCTGTCCCACCATCTGCTCATAGGTCCCTGCACGCCCCCCCACACTCTCCCCCTTTTGGACTTCTCTCTCTTTAAGTGCTACCTGTTTTCTTTCTTTCTTTTTTTTTTTAAACTTTATTTATTTTGAGAGAGAGACAGAGACAGAGAGAGCAGGGGAGGGGCAGAGAGAGAGGGAGAGAGAGAGAATCCCAAGCAGGCTCTGCATTGTCAGCGCAGAGCCCGATGTGGGCCTTGAACTCACAAACTGTGAGATCGTGACCTGAGCCGAAATCAAGAGTCAGACCCTTAACCGGCTGAGCCACCCAGGCGCCCCTCCCGCTCCTGCTCACAACGTTCCCTCTGCCCGAGTCCCTTCTCTCCTCTTTCTTTCTGGTTTCTTCCTGATCATCGTTCAGGACTCAGTCCAGGGGCCCCTCCTACAAGCTTGCTGATTCCCATCCCTCACAGCGTCCTCTGCCTGCCGAGGCTGAACCCAGGGCCCCCTGAGAGCCCTGAAGTGTCCCAAACACCTCTCTGACACTGCACCTATCGCCCTGCATTATGCTTAACCCTTTGTGTGTCTGTGTGCCCCTCGCCAGCAGCTCCTTGCAAGCGGGATCTGGGTTTTGTTCATCTTTGCCTCTTCAGGGCCTGAGCAAGACCTGCACATGCTAGACGCTCCATAAATGTTTGAGTTGCCCTGATCTTTGGAGAAGCAGGAACAGGATGGTTTCCGGAGTAAAAGAGGTGTAGCGATGCCTCAGGGCCTGTGATAAGAGAGCTAAGGCAAACGGATCATCCCCCCACCCCCGCCCCAAGACAAACCACAGGCTTCCATGCGTGCTGTTGCAAAGAAAGTGCTACCCGATATCCAAAATACAGTCACCTTTTTCCAATGGTTGAAGTGCTACACTTAGACATTCAATCCTTTGGCTTTGTTTGCCACCTGTTTCAATGCAAAGCCCGTGATCTTAAACCTGAGCCATCGCCGACTCCTCGTCCGGACGGAGAGAGGAGTGCAGCCACAGGGAGGTGCCCCAGGAAGTCAGCATGCCCTCCTATTCCTCCACGCTTATTTTGCACATTTTTCTGTCTGGGTCCATACTGTTGTTCGTTGCAAGTTTTAAGAAAAATTTAATCCAGGGGCACCTGGGTGCCTCAGTCAGTTAAGCGTCGACTCTTGGTTTGGGCTCAGGTCATGATCTCATGGTTCATCAGTTCGAGTCCTGCATGGAGCTCTACATTGACAGTGTGGAGCCTGCTTAGGATTCTCTCTCTCTCCCTCTCTCACTGCCCCTTCCCCGCTCGTGCTGTCTTTCTCTCAAAATAAATAAATAAACTTAAAAAAAAAAAAAAAAGCAGCTCTTTCTGCCCACACATCCTGGCCCCGTGCTTTAATAAATTCACTTTTTTTGCTCTCCCCTCCCCCCCCCCCCGCCAAAAAAAAATTTAATCCATGGTTTTCCTGCCCCTTTACAAGACTGTTGCTTAATGCTTGGCCCATCTCTGGCTTGTTTCTTTCTATTCTCACATGAGTCCCTGAACTCACGGGGGATGAGGAGACAGATACCCCCTGGGGGAGAAACAGGGGTCCAGAGGAAGAGGATGCGCCCTGGGAAGTGTTTCTCTCTCTCCTGCCAGATCCTTGAGTGTCCGGCCAAGGCCAGGGCAAGGGGTGGTGGGCAGTGTTGGCCCCCCAGGAATGGAAGAGCCGTTCTTACTTGGACAAGGCCAGGCCATGCTTGCCCAGCTGTGGGTGCAGGTCAGACAGGAGAATGCCGGCCTCCACAGTCACCTGCTTCTTCTCTGTGTCCACCTGCAAGAGACCAGCACAGGCTGGGATGAGCCAGGCTATCGCCCAACCCTCACCCAGCAACCACATTCCCGTGAAGATGAGCATGTCTGTCCCAGCCTGTGGTCAGCTCAAGCTGACCTCTTGCTGCAGGCAGCTGAAGGGGGTGTGGGCAGAGCCCTGGAGTGCTGGGGCTGTGGGAATACAGTCATCCCCCCTTATCTACAGGGGATAATGCGTTCCAAGACCCCCAGTGGATGACTGAAGCCACATCTAACACTGAACTTTACATGTACCATATTTTCCCCATATGTTTACCTATGATAAAGTTCAATTTATAAATTATGCACAGTAAGAGAGTAACAACAATAACTAAAGATAAAATAGAACAATTATGACAATATATTTAATAAAAGTTACGTGAATGTGGCTTCTGTCTCTCTTAAAATACCTTCTTGTACTGTCCTCAGCCTTTTGTGTCTTGTAAGGATGTGAGATGATACAATGCCTACGTGATGATGAGATTAAGTGAGATAAAGGGCTTAGGAATTGTGACCTAGGATTAGGTGACTGTTGGCCTTCTGATAATATGTCAAAAGGCAGATCATCTGCTTTCAGAGGGTGGTTGACCTCTGAAACCGCGGAAAAAGAAACCACAGATAATGGGGGGACCAGTGTATTCTGTGTAACCCCTTCTTCCCACAGGGGAGGAAATAAAGAGCAGGGAAGAGAAGGGGTCACTCAAGGTCACTGCCATAACTCCCCCTACTCCCAACCCCGCCCCACCTGGACCAGAAGGTAGGATTCCTGGATGGTCGTGCACAACCACCAACTAAGGAGGGCCTATTCCTACAAGGGCTTGATTCTACCAGATGGAGTCCCAATTCTCCACTTATTCTCACCGGGGAGGTCTTAGGCAAAGACTGAGGACTGGAAGGGGACAGAAGTTCCCTGCCACGCACAAGAAGGGTTCTAGAAGACCCCTGGCAGCCCAGGGAAGTGGGAGCAGACTCTGCTTTCCCAGGGAGGAGACTGAAGTTCAGGGACTTTAAGTTGCTCACCCAAGGTCACACAAGCATCGGCGGCACTGAGAGGAGAATTTACATCTGTGGGACTCCAAATCCCAAGCTCACTCGACTGACCCTGAGCACAGAGCTGGGCAAAATCAATTGTTGGAGCCCAATCCTCACTAATTAGCAATCAGAGTTCATTACTGCCATGACTGACATCTTGACCAGAACATTTTCTATGGGGTGGAGACTGTCAGCCTGAGCAAAGAAATAAATAATAGAGAGAAACCTAGAACTTCAGCCAGCAGGGCTGGGGGTTGGCGGGGGGCGGGGGGCGGAGGTTATTTGGCAAAAACTACAGCTCAGGGGAGCCGGCCCTGTCAGGAGAGAAGGCCCTGTCTGGCCTCCACTTCCTGGCAGGTGCCTGACAAGTGTTGGCCGAAATGCATGGACAGCATCCCAGCACAGCGCTGGTGTCAGACCCCCGAGTTTGTGCCCAGGTCTGCTACTGATTGGCTGTGTAACCCTAGGCAAGTCACTTGCCCTCTCTGATCTTGTTTCCCCATGTGTAAAACTAGCTGGATGTAAATCCTTCCGATCTGGGACTGTGAGTCCACCTTTGGGGATCTGATTTGCCATTTTTGTTCTAGAGAAGCAGAGAGGAGGCACTGGCAGGAGGAAGGAGACGAACATTCTCTCTGTGGCCACAAGGAGGCGCATACAGCTGCCAAGAAGCCTGAGCAAGCCCAGGGAGGGCTCCGGGGAGGGGTGATCGTGGGCAGGTCAGAAATTGGGGTGTCACTTTGGACTCAGGGGCAGGGAGGGGATCGGGTCTGGGGGCAGAGGCTAAGGAGTTTCCGCCCAAGGTCTGCGAGGGAGGCTGAGGCTGGGGGAAGCCGAGGGCTCTGAGTACCTGCAGAACCCGGTTCATCTTGCCCATGTGGATCATGAAGCCATCGGTGCAGGCGATGTCCGAGGGTGAGTGGCCACCTCCCACCACCTTCACCCGCTTGTTCTGCTGCCTGGCCAGGGCCAGCACCTGCCGAGGCAATGCTGGAGTCAGCCGGGGGCCAGAGACCTGGCAGGGCCTACAGGGGGTGGGCCACCCAGGCTGCCAAGGCACCTGCCCGGCTGGAGGCCGCTGTGCGGTCCAGTCCCGGAAAGAGAGCCAGGGTGAAGAGCCAGGAAGTGAGCGGCATGCAGAGCGGAGTCATGCTAAGGTGGGACTCCCATGCCCCTTCCCTGCTGCGGCTGGGAGCTCCTCGGTGGGCACACCCGATCACACCCTTTGCCAGCACGAAGCCTTCTGAGGGCGCCCCAGTGCCTTCAGAGTAAGGTCCCAGCTCCTCATCCTGGCCTACACGGGCTCAGCGGCCTCCTAGGCTGGAATGAAGGCTGCTGGGGTGAAAGTGGCTTCCTCTGACTTTGTAAGTGTGTCTCTCCCGGGCCCAGCCCTCGTCTCTAGTGATCACAGAATGAATAAATTAATTAACAAATGCATGGTATCACTTACATGAATCCATTCCCTTTTACCCTCACATCCCTGCTCCAAAACCTCACATCTGCTACCCGGAACACTGGCCTTACTCACAGCGTGTACCACAAGGGGTTCCATGAGCAAGTGAGACTGGGAAGGGTTCTGTCCTCCCTAGCTCCTTTCTCCACCCACCGCGTACATGGCGTGTTTAAGACTACAGGCTCTACAGTAATCTGTTTAACACCATCTTCTGTGAGCCCCCTGGGCCACACCACCAATTTTTATTTTCACCTGACCCTACTAGCCCTCCGGGGAAATGTCAGCCTGCAGCGGCCTCAGCCTGTTGGGAATTCACAGTTGTGTGGGCCAGCACAGCTTAGAACGGCCTTGATTTATGGCCATATCAGCATACCTCCAACATTTCCCTCAGCTCGGAGGAAAGCCAGTTGCCTTGGCATTCAAGGTCCTCTAATCCTGCCTTCCCAGCCTCCCTCTTCTGCCCTCCGCCCACTCATTCCCTCCAGGCACTTGGGTCCCTGTCTCTGCCGCTTCTGATGGCTCCCCGGTGCTCCTCACTTTCTCTTGCTCAGTGCTCTTCCCCTGCGTGAGAAGCTGGAGGCTTTGAATCAGACAATCCCTGTGGGACTCCTGGCTCTGACGTTTATTAATATGGGCAAATGACAAAACCTCTGGTAGCCTCAGTCTATCCATCTGTGAAATGGAGATAATAATCACCATGTCTCAGGAGAGCATGGAATTGAAGAGAGAATAGATACGCAGCACAGCGTTCTGACTTAGGGTCACTTCACGGGGACTGTATCGTCCAGACTGCTGTTCTCCGAGTGCGCTCCCACACACACGCCCATGCACATACTCGCACACACACGCACGCAGAGTGAACTCCTCCCTCCCCGGTACCCTACTGGCGCTGGTGGAGCGGCACCTGTATTCTCTGGAGCTAGTTGCATGCATGCTTGACTGAGGTGCAAGCCTTTAAGGGTCTCTATGCTTTGGGTCTTGTCCATTCATTCATTTATTCATTCAACAGTGATTCAAGTGCTTTCTGTGGCCAGGGACAGTGCCAGGTGCTGAGGATACAATGGGAAACAAGCCAAGCATGGTCGTACATCCTTATGAGAAGGAGAGCCAGAAGCATGAACACGTTCAAGTCGACAAAGTAATTGCAAGTTAGGAATATGCAATGAAGGAAAGAAACAAGGAGCTGAGACAGAGACCGCTGGGGACAGTGGTGAGGTGGTCTGGGAATCCACTGAGGAGCTGAAGTTTACCCTGAGCCCTCAAGGAGGAAAAGGAGTTAGTCATGTGAAAAGTGAAGGGATAGGCATTCTGGCAGTGGGAACAGCAAGTGCAAAGGCCCTGGGGTAGGAAAAAGTTCGGTTTGTCTTATGAACAAAGAATGAACCAAGGCCAGGTGATGCGTGGCCTTGGGGAGTCAAGTTAGGCTTTTACTCCACAAATAATAGAGAGCCTGTGGGGGCGCCTGGGTGGCTCAGTTGGTTAAGCATCGGCTTTGGCTCAGATCATGAGCTCAGGGTTCATGGGTTCGAGCCCTGCTTCAGGCCCTGGACCGACAGCTCAGAGCCTGAAGTCTGCTTCGGATTCTGTGTGTCCCTTTCTCTCTGCCCCTCCCCCACTTGTGTTCTTCCTCTCTCTCAAAAATAAATAAATAAACATTAAACAGTGAGCCTGTGAAGGGATTTAAGCAGAGAGTAGCCCAGTCCAACTTACATTTTAAGAAAATTACTTCTGCTGAGGTGGAAAGTGCATTCAAAGGACGTGAGAATTGAGGCAGGGAGACCGGGGCCATGGCCGCCGCAGGTCATGGTGAGTGAGGAAGGGATGGCGGAGTGGGCATGGAGATTGGCAATGGTGCTTAAGAGAAGGGGATGGGTTCTGGAAGCTTCTGGGGCAAGACTTGCTGACTGCGGATAAGGGTAAAGAAAAGACAGTGACCCACTTCCTGGCTTCCCAGGTGCCCCATGCAGAGACAGGGGTAGAAGAGGGTGGAGTCAACAACACAAGAGACTCAAAGCACTGGAAATGTAGTCTGGGGCACCTAAGCCTGTGATGACCTTGAGACACACAACGAGAGAAGTCACATGCGAGTCTGCGGCCAGAGAAGAGATCTGAGCTGGAAATGAAATGCTGGCAGCCATTGGTGGCACGGGAAGGGGTAACGTGGAGCTGTAGCAGGGGAGTGGGGGCCAGGAGCCCGGAAATTTTCAGGCTTCATGGAGCTGTCTCCTGGCCGGCAGCTCTGAGGTGGGGGTGGGGGTGGGGGCAGGGCGACCCAACTTCCTGTCTGGGGCGGGGACACTCACCTCTCTGACCTCCTCCACGGACGTGGGCTGGTAGTACATTTCTGGGCAACAGCCGTAGGTCCTCGCCCAGTTTTGGAACTTGACTCCTTTGTACCCATGGACCTGCGACAGGAGAAGAGCTGGGTCATCACAGACATGTGGCCGCGTACTTTCCCGACGGCCGTCCGGGGCTCCCGCCAATGCAGGATGGGAGGCCGGGGCCGGGGCGCTGAGCCAGGGGCCGGTGGGAAGATTAAACAGACGTCGGAGGCTCTGAAGCTGCGGGACTTCCTGTTTGTTCTCTCCCTTGACCCCTCATGGCCACGTGGGCAGAGCACACAGAGGACGCTGTCCATTCTTAGCAGAAACGATGGGGCTGGGGGTGGAGCCCGAAAAAGCAGGACTCAGGGCCCCTGCCCCTCCCCCCATTCCGTCCCGGGCACCTCTCTGAGGGACCCAGCAGAAGGCGTACTCCGGTCCAGCAGGGACACTGGGGAAGGGGTTGCGCGAGTGGGCCTGGTGGCCCAAGAAGGACTTGGAGCTGGCCTTCAGCTCTCCTATGAGGCTTCTCCCACCAAGAAGGGCCAAGTCTGGGGGACTCCACTGCAGCCTTTCTGGCCTCTAAACCAAAGCAGGGAGCTCTGGGGATAAGACTCCCACGTGCTGGATATGAGCTGTGTCCCGAGCACTGTACAAGATCCGTACACGTGGTACCTTATTTAGACCTTACAATAATGCCACAAAATTGGTAATACTACTCCCATTTTCAGGAGCAGAAACTGCAGCCCAGAGAGGTGAGGTAACTTCCCCAAACACACACAGCAATCAAATGAAGACACTAGAGTCCGACCCAGGCCTCTGTCTCTTCCATGCTTTCCCCAAGACCCCAGTGCCGCCCCTAGAGCCTCAAGTCCAATGCAAGAGGGTCCCCATGGCCTCCCCCAGGCCCTAGACTTGACCTAATTCTGTCCTCCCACGTCTGGCCCGTGGGCCCAGCCTGAACGCAGCCCTGCTGGGCTGACGGGCTGTGCCGTGCGATCCTACCATGGCTCCGGCGATGGGTCGGTGGCCTTGGCAGACTGAGGCTCCCTCCGGGAACAGAGCACGGGGCAGCAGCGTGCAGAGGCGAGGTGGGGCGACGGTCCGGAGCGGAAAGCACAGCGGCCTCCGAGCACAGGGCTGACTCTGTATCTACTGCATACCGAGGGGCTTCGGGCGGCAAAGGTGGGTAAACAGTGTTGCGACAAGCTCCACCCGGACAGATAGCCAGATAGCAGCGCAGGCCCTGCCCCCTGCCCCCTGCCCCAGGGGCCCTTCTCAGGCAGTGAGGTGGAAGAGAGGAGTTTAAGAGGCAGCTGTTCTGTCCCTGGACGCTGCTTGAGCTCTGACCCCAGCTCTGGGCATTCTGGACCCAAAGGACCCTACAGCTTCCAAACGGGATCCTTAATTCCATAGGTCAGCAGAGGCTGTGACGTGGAGGGTCTGTGGGGGTCTTCATGCAGGGGCTGCCTTGGTGTCCCCTTGGAGGAGGACACACGTGGCACCCCAGGGCAGGTGCAGTCAGGATCTGTGTTAGCTCATCTGTCCGACTTGGGGGATGAATACACCGATCCCCTCATTGCTATAGAGACAGGACGGGAGGCTGGTGGCTGGAGCACCGGGTGGGGAAGGGAGACGAGGGACCCTCCGCTCAGGCACTCTTCCAGCGAGGCCTTTCCCAGGCTTTATGGGTTCCTCCTCCAGGCTCTGCCTATTAACCTCTGGGAACCTCATTTTCCTCCCCAATAAAGTTGGGGCACTTTTGCCGAATTCTCTGCGTCGATATAAGGGTGAGAGCAGATCTATGAGGAGCATGGGACCCAACGGGAGCTTGAGATGACAGCAAGCTCTTGCATCTGTCCCGGCCATGAGCTTGCTGGTGGCAGGATTCTCCGGACACGCCAGCCTGAGCTGGTGCCTGGCACGGAGCCAGCGCCCCAAGCGCATTTGTGCAACAAACAATCCCGGCCTGTCAGATCTCTCCAAGCCAAGGGCTGGTGTCTGGTGCGAAAGCAGGGGAGGAGGAAAGGGCAGGCTGAAGGAGCGGAGCTGGGGTCAGAGATGTGCCCGAAAAGTCCTAGCAAGGGGGAGGGTCAGAGGCACACCCGTATCCCCTGGAGCAGGATTTCTGCCAAGCTACGGAGTGCGTGTGTGTGTGTGTGTGTGTGTGTGTGATTGTACCCCCACCCCAGATGCAAATGTACGAGTATGAGGTAGGAGTGCAGCGTGTGCTCATTACAGGGAAAGCCTGGCTCAGGAGGTGACTGTTTACGGTGACTCGGCAGCTCAGTCATGGAGAGGGGAGTCCCAGGGCCACAGAACTGATCCTTTGGGGAAGGGCTGTGTTAGAGGCCGAACTGTGTTCCTCCCAAATTCCTATGTTGAAGCCTTAGCCCCCAGCATCTCAGGATGTGACTGTATCTGGAGAGAGGGCCTTTAAAGAGGTCATGAAGCCAAAGTGAGGTCGTCAGGATGGGCCCTGATCTAATATGACCGGTGTCCTAATAAGAGGAGCACACAGAGGAGAGGCCATGAGAAGACTCTGGACAAGGCAGCTGTCTGCAAGCCAAGGAGAGAAGCCTCAGGAGAAGCCACCCCTGCCGACGACTGCTTGATCTCAGGCTTCCAGCCTCCAGAACTGGGAGAAAATAAATCTCCGCTGTTGAAGCCACTCAGTCCGTGGTAGTTTGTTAGGGCGGCCCGAGAAAATTAATGCCTGGTGTCTACAAGCTCCTGAGGCTGGGATCTCCACGGGGGCCTTCGCGCGAGAGAAGAGTGAGGCCTGGCTCTTGCCTCTGAGCCCGGTTCACTTGGGCTGTCCCTGATGGGAGACGCAGGGCCTGTGCCCTCCGACGCCGCCGGCTCCACTGTCTGAGAGGAGGGAGCCTGGGGGGACCTCCCCATAGAGCCTCAGACTCCCTGGCTGGGAAGGGCAGGGCTTGGTGAGGGAGACAGTGGTTGGAGGCCTTGGGGCTGAGTGGTGGAGAAAGCACCTGGTTGGCCACTGTCCCAAAGCCCTGGAAGGAGGCCCATGGCAAGGAGGGGAGGCGAGCATGGAGGTTCACCCCAAATAAATAACTTGTTTCCCACTCACCCACAGTCAGACCCAAGGTCTCTCCTTTTGGAGAACGCATTCTATGCTGAGACCTCCTGGAAGCCAGGTGCTGCGGGGTGTGGGTGGACCTGGGCTGTGCCCTGGAACTGCCCGAGGGGCTCCCTTCCCTCCTCTGTTGGAAGATTTCCCAGCCTGGAATCACACACCATTTTCTCTTTGCCTCTTGCTACTGCCCTTGAATGGAACGCTTTCTCCCCTATCCCCGCCAAGCCAGTCACATCAATTTTGCCAATTGCCTTTATGGAGAAACAGAAAATGACATGAGAAAAATATAAACATCAGCAAAAAGTATCAGTTAATTTAATGTGCAATGCCACCATCCCGTGATTAAGGTGGATGGTTTATTGCTTATTCCTTCTTGTGTGAAGGACTCACCTGGTTCAGTAATTGCTGAGTCTTAATTTTTTCTAACGTTTGTGGACAAGGGAAATTAATGCTGCTGTTTCAGTGGTCATTGAAGCTTTTTTGACCTTTTCCCCTCCCATACTTGTTAATCAGTCAGAGTGAGGTCCTTAATATACAACTTACATGTGGTAACTTAACACTTCTTTGAAATAGTGTGAATATCTGGGAGAGTGTTTAATGACTTCTGATCTGCAGATATTACTTTCTTGTGCTACTAATTCAAGTTCACTCAATACACACGGCAAAGAAGGATGACACAGTCTAAAACGCCCCCTGCTTCTCAGAGTTGAATCCAGGATAAGTGATGGAGACAAAGACCAAATATCCATCTCCTCAATCTATTCAAATGGCAAAAAAGATGACAGTTTGGCGGCTTCTCTGGAATTTTCTTACTTTGAGTTACATAAGCCAAGAATTGTTTCTGTCTTTGAAATTCTGACACAAGCCAGTCACACCGAGTCTCCCATGCTGATACATTCTGCCCCGTTCTGGGGGCTTGGCATGAATATCATGGAAAACAGTGACGAAGTGCCTAAGAAACACAAGGTAGGTCTTAGCCAAGGTCTTTAAGCTAGGAAGTTATTTTTTAATTGATTAAAAATGAGTTTACAGGGGGCACCTGGGTGGCTTAGTTGGTTAAGCATCTGACTCCTGATCTCAGCTCAGGTCTTGATCTCAGGGTCATGGGTTAAAGCCCTGCATTGGGCTCTATGCTGGGCATGAAGCCTACTTAAAATAAATAAATAAATAAATAAATAAATAAATAAATAAATAAAATAGAATGAGTTTATGACCCATGGGAGAAAATATCTGTAAATTATATATCTTACAAGGGGTTAATATCCACAATATATAAAGAAGTCATACAACTCAACATGAAAGCAAATATTAAA
Organism: Felis catus; assembly: GCF_018350175.1. Lineage (NCBI taxonomy): Eukaryota > Metazoa > Chordata > Mammalia > Carnivora > Felidae > Felis > Felis catus. The sequence goes on along the minus strand of NC_058371.1, from coordinate 48,807,439 downwards.
AATGGGCAAAGAAGGGGTGCCTGGCTGGCTTAGTTGGTTAAGCATCTGACTTTGGCTCAGGTCATGATCTCGCAGCTAGTGAGTAGTTAGAGCCCCACAGCAGGCTCTCTGCTGTCAGCACAGAGCCCGCTTCAGATCTTCTGTCCTCTCCTCTCTCTGCCCCCCCCCCACCCCGGTTACACACTCTCTCAAAAATAAATAAAATTAAAAAAAAAAAATGAAACCTTCTGCATCGCCGATGGGAATGCTGTTACGTGTTTGGTGCAGCCACTGTGGAAAACAGTATGGTGGAGCCTCAAAAAATTAAACACAGAAGGACCACATGATCCAGTAATTCTACCTCTGGGTATATACTCAGAAGAACAGAAAGCAGAGACTCGAAGGGGTATCTGTACACCATGTTCATGGCAGCATTTATTCACAGTAGCCAAAAAGGTAGAAGCAATCAAGTGTCAACCAACAGATGAACGGATAAACAAAATGTGGCATCTCCACAGACTGGAATATTGCTCAGCCTTAAAAAGAAAGGGATATCTGACTCACGCTGCAACATACATGCGCCTTGAGGATCTTCTACCGAGTGAAATAAGCCAGTCACAAAAAGACAAATACTGTATGATTCCACTTACATGAATTAGCTAGAGTAGTCAAATTCATAGAGACCCAAAGTAATGGGTTGCCATGGGTTGGGGAGAGGGAGAAGTAGGGGTTCGTGTTTAATGGGTAGGGTCTCAGTTTGGGACAATGAAAAAGATCTGGAGGTGAGTGGAAGTGAGGGCGGCAAACAGAGTGAGTGTACTTAATGTCACCGAACTGTGTACTTGAAAGTAGTTAAAATGGCAAATTTTAATGTATATTTTACCACGGTGAAAGTGAAAAAAAAAAAAAAAAGTGAGTTCACAGGAGTATAAATGTCATTGATATTCTTTCAAAAGTAGGTACCAGACTCAAAACCCTTATATGTACATATGACAAAATGTACTTAAGTAAACCAACAAAGTGATCCCACTCATACCTTATAAATACCAAAGCTGGAAGCCTCCACGGTAACTGTAAATCCTTCAGCTGTGTTATTAAAAAAAGTATTGCATTTCTATTTTACGCAGCAGACACCCACTGAATGCTAACAAAGATTCATAGATGACTAGAACCGGGAGGGCTTCTCCTTCTGAATTTAGTTCTATTAGCAGATATTCCAGGAGTCTTGAAGATGAGTCCCCTTCCTTCTTCCTCCCTCCCTTCCTTCCTCCCTCCCTGCCTTCCTGTCTCTTTTATAGGCTCCACACCCAACATGGGGCTTGAACTCATGACCCTGAGATCAACAGTCACATGCACTGAGCCAGCCAGGCACCCCCAGTCTTATTCTATCAAGTCTTGGCATGGTGATAACAGTCATGCAATTGGCCATCCATGTCACCCAGTAGGGCATCAAAATCAAGAATCTGAAATCCACTCATTTATCCATCCATTCATCTGTGCTTTACTCAGCAAACATCGAATGGGCATCTACAAAATGCCAGGCATCTGCTGGGTTAGGATCAAGGGTGAGCACCTAGCTAGGTAGTTGCCCATCCTAAAGGCCTTACAGTCTCATGGGGCAGACAGTTCACAACTGGGTGCAGTAGCCAACACTTGGGAGAAACTTCTACAACTGCTAAGAAAATATTTTATCATTTGTTGCCAGATGGATTCCTTTGAATCGCGAGGCATGGTATTTCCCACCCAACTCCTGTTGCATAAACCTTTGAGGTTCTGACCTAGATATTCTAGCGATTTGTCTGTTTTGTATTTGTGCTTATGGTAATGTTGATGTGAACAACATGCCGACTGGCTTAGAGTTACTTCAAGGCCTAACACCAGGGGTTCATTGGACCCCAAGAGAGACAGAAATAGTTTTTTGTCCCATCTGTTCTAACAGACTCAGAAGACATTTCTCCTGAGAACCTTGGATACTGCTAGTTGACAGCCACTAAGGGTGAGGAATTTGTGAGCGACCATAATCCCCTCCGGAGAGAGCTCTGTGACCCCACTGATACGTGGGTGTAACAGAGAATATAGGGTCTGCTGTGCCTCTTTTTGAGAAGGCTAGTTCCCTTAGCAGAGGTCAATACAAATTTATTACAAATGTATTTGTTATACATTGTATAATTAAAAGAACTTGAACACACTCCCAGCAAGTTGTACTTAAACCGGCATCTGAAAAATCTGTCTTAATGAGGTCAGTCCCCTTTGCTGCCAGAGCTACAAGCAGCTGATTGATGTGTGGGCCAAAGCTCTCCAAGGCAGCGGGGAAACACATATTTCTAGTGTTTTCGTGAATAAACTGAAGACTCTTCCAGTCTAGGGTCCTTTATGACCCTCTATCTTGCATGACTGGTTATATTTTTGTTGCAAATCTATGGACCTGAGTCATTTGACCCTTATTTGAGATTGAACATACTCTGTTTTAGTAACATATCTGGCTTACATGGTCATTTCCCCAGGTCACGAATTTGCCATTTATTTTATTATTTAAAAAAAAAAATTAATGTTTATCCATTCTTGAGAGAGAGCACAAGCAGGGGAGGGGCAGAGAGAGAGAGGGAGACACAGAATCACAAGCGGGTTCCAGGCTCTGAGCTGTCACAGGCTCTGAGCCCAACACAGGGCTTGAATCCACGAACTTCGAGATCATGACCTGAGCCGAAGTCTGACGCTGGACTGACTGGGCCACCCAGGCGGCCCACTAATTTGCGTTTTAAATGGGCCCTTTAACTTTCAGATCCAAAAGGAAGGAGGTGGTGGTGGTGTGGCTGGAAATTTAAAGCCCACATAGGCCTTGTCCTAGGATAAACTGGAAAGCTTACAGCTAAAACTTCCACAGCGTTTCCTCGTGCCCGGTGCTGTTCCAGGTCCCTGCATCCGTTAACTGATTTGGTACTCACAATCACCTGAGTCTGGTACTATTCATGCACCCTTTACAGCTGAGGAAACTGAGGCACAGGAAAGCCTTTCTTGAGGTGACACAGTAGAAAGTGACGTATCAGGAGTCTCGTCCAGGGAATCTGACTCCAGATTCAGAAAGGAGATTTTTGGTAGGACCTCAGCCTTTGGGACCAGAGTGAGCCTGAATCTAGGCTCTGCCTCCAACCAGCCAAGTGACCTCGGGCAAGCTACCGGAACCTCAGCTTTCCCATCTGTTAAATGGGAAGAAGAGGTGATATATAGAAGGCTCTAAGGCATGCAGACATACTTAATAATGATAGCAGCTAACGTTTCTAACCTTTCCCTTGCCTTCTACACACACAGACACACCCTTTTTTGCCAGGTTAATTTATACTCCACATAAGTCATAGTTCAGCTTAAAGATACCACCTCTGCCCTCAAGCCCTCCCTATAGAATGGACAGCGAGGGAGGTGCACATACACCTGTGAGCACACCGGTCTCTGGGGAAGGGAGAAAAGGCACACGGGCCACTCCGGGGACTTGCTGGAGGAGGTGGCAGGTGGGAGTCCTGCAGGCAAAAAGACCCATACACTGGGGTGCAGGGTCAAGGAGAATTGGCAGGGTGCATGCAGAGACTCGAGGGGCAGTGACTTTGGAGAGCATTTAGGAATCTGGGAGTGATCAGGGCAGGCTGGGGGTGAGGGGCCTTTATTTGGGGACAGCGGGAGGCCCTGATACGTTCCGATCAGACTCTGTGCAGGGAGACCAGTTAGGAGGCCGTGCTGCAGGGCTCTGAGCCAGAGGCTCTGGACTTGGAGCCGGTTGGTGGGAGGGGCAGGGGGGCACAACTGGAGGGGACAGATCCAGTGAGACGCAGCTTCTGGATGTGGCTGGGGAAGGTACAGCTGGAGGGAAGTTCTGGGTCTGCTCTGAGACGCATGGCAGCTGCTGCCAGACGTGACCATTCAGGTTTATACTAATTACAATTAAAGGAGAAATTCACTTCCTCGTGCTCATTTTCCACATTCAAGGGCTCAGGCCACGTGCATGTATGTGAGCATACTGTGTCGAGGGCACGTGGCTGCTGCATGTGGCCGATGGCTTCTCCGTCCAACAGCACAGAACAGACCATTTCTCTCATCTCAGAAAGTTCCACTGCACAGGGGCGCCTGGGTGGCTCAGTTGGTTAAGCAGCTGACACTTGATCTCAGCTCAGGTCACGATCTCGAGGTTCGTGAGTTCGGGCCCCGCATCGAGCTCTGCACTCACAGCGTGGAGGCTGCTTGGGATCCTCTGTCACCTCTCTACCCCTCCCTCACTTGTGCTCATGCTCTTTCTCTCAAAAATAAGTAAATGTTAAAAAAAAGTGTTTTAAATAAAAGAAAAAGAGAACGTTTCATTGGACACCACCGCTCTAGATCACGCAGTGCCTCAGAGACTCAAACAACAGAGGGATACACACTCACTCAAAGGCGACAGACAGGACTACCACCCTCGCTCTGCCTTCCTCCCAGAACACAAACGCCAGCCTCACGGAATGTTTGAGCTTTATTAGACCAACGAGTTCCAATCTCAGCTGATGTGCTTCAAAATTAACGGATTTTGCTGCCGAACCGTGATTGGTTAGTCAAAGAGAAATCACCCCTGGCCATCCCGTGTCATCCCCTATAGAACACTGTAAGCCACTCTTAAGAGAGAAAGTAACACCTTTATACCTGGAGAATGAATCAGATGTGATTTTTCCTGTATCTAAAATTATGTCAGATTTGACTCTCTTCGTTTAAAGGAAACCACTCTGCAGAGTAAACCCCCTTGGAATGATGCTGCCAGTTACAAGAGGTGCCGGAAAGACTTCCTCTGGGTTCCAAGCCCAGCGAGGAAGGGCTTGCAGGCCTGCTGGGGGGCTGGCACACGCCATGCCCTAAAGCTTCGAGACCACTGGTGGGTCCCTGGCATCCGTCTCCAGCCACTCAATGAGGATCCGATTCAACTCGGTGGGCCTGGGAAGGAAACAGAGGGCAATTCACACCTGTCAGGACCCACTCACCGCAGGCATGTGAGAGCAGAGGTGATGAAGTGAATGGCAAGGCCAGGAAAGCCCTTATTGGAGGTAAACAGGAAGTCCCGGTCTCCCCCACCCAGGGGTCTCCCCACCCCCGCCACATCTCCTTACTTCTCCATCTGTGTCCAGTGTCCGCAATCCATAATGTGTCCCCTTTTCAGGTAGGGGATCTGGAAGAAACCCCCTCCCCCCCCCCCCCCCGAAAAGTAAGTGGCAGAACACAGGTGGCTCTCGTTTTAGGTTAGTGCTCCCCACAGGCCACCCTCCCCGAAAATCCTTGCATTATTTAAGAAAGGAATGGGCATTTACTGAACTCCTACTATGTGCCGGGTAGTCTATGTGCATCGCCTTCTCTAACCTTGACCGTGATCCTATGGGGTAAGATGAAGGCTCAGAGAAGCTGGGTAACCTATCCAAGGTCACACAGAGTGGTTGAGTGAAGATTCAAATTCAGGGCTGACTTGTTTGTACTCATCGAAACAAGTTGCTTCTCTTTAGAATTATCAGGACGCAGCTTGTTCACTGTCTGGAAAACGCCTGGTTGTTCAGCTCTTGCCACACAGATATGACTGAGTCCCCCTCTTTTGGACCCTGAACCCCCACAGTGGGTCACCGTAGCAAGCCCCAAAGAGGGAGACAGCGCAGCAGCACCGCCCTTGGCACATGCAGGCTCCCTCCCGACACGAGCCTTGAACTGTGCAACCCGATGCAGAAAATGTTTGGGGCGGGGGAATGCGGCTTTCCTCCCAGAGGCGAGGACGGCCCCTTCCGGGCCTAAGCCTCAGCGAGGTTAGCAGTCAGTGGCCAGGGTGGGAAAGGGCCAGCCAAAGAACTGGAAATTCTACAGAAATCTTCAAGGGTTGGTGCTAGAGAAAACGAGCCCCGCCCCGTGGGCTCAGCCCCTCCATCAGCTGGGTCCAGGGCCCACCAGAAGCGTGTCCTTGGCAGCGTCCCACCCTACACACTGTCTGCTGTGCCTGATGATGCCAACGAAGCCACAGCCGAGTGCGGATGGACCGCTCCGGGCAGCTAGCTAGGCAGGATCCGATGAGCCAGCCCAGCCACCCCACCTGCAAGCCTCCCCGGTCCCTACCAACCTCCACGCTTGTGGCAGAGTGAGCTTCCAAACTGCAGGTTTGTCACCTGTCAATCCCCTTCAATGGCTCACGCCTATGGGCCTACAAAGCGCGGTCTGGCCCGGTGGGCTCAGCAGAATCTTCCAGTCTTATGGAGCTCCTACCATTCTCGCAGTAAGCCCTGCATGCTCCTTGCCTCTCACCCTATCTTCTGTTCTCTCTGCGGGGCAAGCCTCAGTCGTTCACCAAGCCCAGACGCAGTGGTCAGCACCTCTGTGAAGACCTCCTTCCCTACGGAGCCCTCTTCACCTCTCTCCTGCGTCTGGGATGAACTGCAGGACAGCGAGCTCCCCAAGGGTGGGGTCTGCGTCTTATTCACCCTTACCTTCCCAGAATCTAGCACTGTGCTAACACAAGTGCCCAGTAAAAGCCAATGAAATGAATGAGTGAATGAATGAATGCATGAGTGAGTAAAGCACGAGTGAGTAAATGACAGGCTACATCAGTGCAGGGGAAAGAACGCATCAGTCAGGACTGCTGCTCCTATGAGGTGGCAGGGATCCTACTGATGAAGAACCAAGTGCTTTACCGGATCTCCAGCTCTGTGTCCCCAGCTGCCATCTTTCCTCTGTGAGGCCTGCGCCCTCTCCCGGGAAGCACCGATGACCCCAGTGCAGGACTGTTGGCTTACCCAGTCCTCCATATGCTTGGACATCTCCGGAGTGAGCACGACGTCCTTCTCCGCGGTCACCATCAGAGCCGGAATCAGGATCTAGGGGAGGGTACCAGGAAGCAGAGGCAGGCAGAGAAGGGACGGAACGGTCCCTTCTTGTGCCCCTCCATAGCTGAGGCCTTGCCTCTCCCAGGACAAGGATAGGGTACTTCATTTCCCTGCTTTGTGGCTTCCCCCACGATTAACATCCCCCAGAAAGACCTCCTGTGGTGCTGCTGTGGTCCTGGCTTTGTTTCCCCAGGTTTTGCACTATTACTGGGAATCTCAGATGATGGTGTGAGATGACAGAAAATACATAGGTTTGTCTCTGCCCCTGTTCCTGGCACAGGGCTCCTGAAACCCTTGTACTCTTCTAGGTGATAAGAATGATAGGAGCATCTCTTGTTCTAATATTTGGTCTTTTGATCCCATCCTTGCCTGACACAGGGTTCCTCAAACCCTTATAAATTCCGAAGTGATAAGAGCACCAGGGGTATCTTTTGTTCTACTGCGGGGACTCTGGGTGGGCTCCTGGGTGGGGATTGGATGGGGCTGGTCACCACAAAGACGAGCCGAGCCAGCCGTGATCAGAAGCTTAGGCTTTTCAGCCCCACCCCCCATTCTCTAGAGAGGACAGAGGGGCTGGAAATGGAGTTAATAATTGATCGTGCCTACATGAGTAAGCCTCCATTAAAATCCATAAAACCCCAATAGGATGGGGTTTGGGGAGCTTCCACACTGGCAAACACATCTACAGTGGGAGGGGTGATGTACCCCAACTCCGCAGGGACAGAAGCCCAAGAAGTGCTTGGGCCCCTCCCAGACCTCACTCTATGTATCTCTTCATCTGGCTGTTCATCTGAATCCTTTGTCATCTACTTTTGCAAACTGGCAAACGTGTCTCCCTGAGTTGTGGGAGCCACCCTAGCAAATGAATCGAACCTGAGGAGGGAGGCACGGGAACCTCAGAAGCAGAGGTAACCACCTGGACTTGTGATTGGCATTTGAAGCGGGGCGGCAGGGGGGCGGGGGCAGTCCTGTAGGACCCAGCCCTTACCTGTGGGATCCGACGCTATCTCCAGGGAGACAGTGTCAGAACGGAATTGAATTGTGGTGATGCAGAGAATTGCTCGGTGGAGGAAAACCCTCATACATCTGGTGACCAGAAGCGTGAAGTGTTTTGTGTTAAGAGACACACAGGAGGGTAAGACTAGGTTTTTCTAAGACGAGTAGAGTCAGCAGTGTCGTGACCCACACGGGTTTTGTGTGCATGTGTGCGTAGAAGTAAGAACACTTCTACTGGCCCACTCTGTGTGTCTGGTATTTACAGAACTGTAAGAAGAAAACCATAGGCCCCACATGGTGTCACTTGGGCCAGGCCAAGTCATTAAACTGGAGCTTAATACCTAATTGCAGTTTCAATCTCCCCCAGAAATGTCTTAGCTGGTTAGGAAGGAATTTATTGATTAGCACCAAGGAGGTAATCTGTCACACGGGTTCTCCCCTTACCCCATAGGAAGCTGAGGGAATGTGCATAAGACCCCTGCTCTTTCCCCTAAGGGAACAGGCCCTTGCCTGAAAAAATGGTCTCTTTTCTTTTGCTTATACCTTTCTCGCCCCACCCCTCCTTCCGAAAAACCCTTTCGCTTTGAGCACCCCTCTACTTGCTTGAAAGGATGCTGCCTAATTTCATGAGCCATTTAATAAGGCCAATTGGACCTTCAGATTTACTCAGTTGAATTTTGGTTTTTGACAGAATGGAATAGATGACACCAGAAAGGAGGAAAGATGCCTTGGATAGAGATCAATATTCCTTTTCTTTGAATTAAGTGGATGCTTTAAAAGGTCAGCCAAGAATCCAGGAAGTGAATGGGTCAGCCACAGCTGTTATCAGCCCGACATTAGTGGCAGCAGAAAGGACTTCACTTTCATCTACTGACAGATAGGACACTGTGGGGTGGAGAAAGCCTCCATTTATCCTCTTTGTTCTCCCTCCACCGTTATAATTGTCAAACAGCTTCGATTTGTCCCTGGTTAAGGGACTTTTACTGGTTTTTACCAATGTACAGAACTGCATGCTTCTCACTGCCAAATGATAAAGGACCAGCGATGTTCAAAAGTGATTTTGTTGCTACATGATGGAACTAGAGTGTATTACGCTGAGCGAAAGAAGTCAGAGAAAGACAATCCTATGATTTCACTCATTTGTGGAATTTAAGAAAACACATGAACATAGGGGAAGGGAAGCAAAAGTAAGACAAAAACAGAGATGGAGACAACCCATAAGAGAGTCTTAAACACAGAGAACTGAGGGTTGCTGCTGGGGTGTTGGGTGGGGGGATGGGCTAAATGGGTGATGGGCATTCAGGAGGGCACTTGTGATGAGCACGGGGTGTTATACAGAAGTGATCAATCACTAAGTTCTACTCCTGAAACCATGATTATACTACGTGTTCACGAACTTGGATTAAATAAAATAAATAAATAAATAAATAAGAAAAAAAAAAAGGGAATAAGTTGAATGAACACCAACAAAAAAGTGGTTTTATTGCTGAAACTAATCCTAAGGCTGCTATAAACTCCAGAATATTCCCAGTCAAAATGTAAACTGGTTGTGGGGGCATGAGAGGAGGTGGGGGAGAAGGAAGATCTGAGAGGTATCTGTAGAAGAATGGGTTTCCAACGTTAGCACCATTGGGGTTCACCTTCCCAAAGACCCTGCCATTATGCACCTGCATGTTGCAAGAGATTTTGCCTACCAACCCATGGCTTTGTCATTTTTGTCAGTCACAGGTGAGGGAGTCAAAGATAATGGGCCTTCACTGAACTACTACTATGTGCTAGGAACTATTCCTGTCATTTCCGTAAGTGGCAATGGAGAACAGAGTGGTTAAGTGCCTTACCCAAGGGCACACAGGGATTAGATCCCAGGCCAACCTGCTGCCCAGTGTGCTCTTAAGTATGTTCCATGCTCTATTGCCTGACCCCATGAGGTCAGCACCTCATCTGTTTTTAGTTTTGTTTTCTTTTGTTTTGAGTGAGTGAGAGAGAGAGAGAGAGAGAGAGAGAGAGAGAGAATTTTAAGCAGGCTCCACCCTCCGTGCAGAGTCCAACATGGGGCTCGATCCCAAGACCCTGGGATCATGACCTGAGCTGAAATCAAGTCAGACATTCAACTGACTAAGCCACCCAGGCACCCGATGGGCCTCATGTATTTTATCTGCCATCGTATCCCTAAGGTCCACCATAGTGCCTAGCATGTAGAGGGTGTTCACATTCCAGGGAATTGATGAGAAAACTAGGGCTACTGAGTGAGCTGAGGAATGCGAAAATGCAACTTCCCATAGGTTCTTAACTTTTTAAGTTTGTTTATTTATTTTGAGAGAGTGTGCGTGGGAAGGGCAGAGAGGGAGAGAGAGCGGGAGAGAGAGAATCCCAAGCAGGCTCCACACCATTAGTGTGAGGAGGCCAACATGGGGTTCGAACCCACGAACCTGTGAGATCATGACCTGAGCTGCAATCAAGAGTCAGACGCTTAACCGACTGAGCCACCCAGGCGCCCCGGTTTTTAATGTTTTGAGTGTAAACTATGAATGCCGTTACAGGTTTCCCCGGCTATCCAAAGGTGGAGCACTCCTGTGAAAGCTCCCGTAAGCCAAAGTGGCGTAAAGTGAAGAAGCAATCACCACTAATGTATAAGGAAAAGTGTTTGAACACTCCCAGACCCTCCAAATAACCTCTCAGGCATTTCTGATGGAAACATCTTGCTAACAGATACACAAAACAGACCAACATAAAGCCCAGATGCTCAGAGACACGGTTCAAGGCCATGGCGGCTTGATGCTGAGATGCTGAGGGGAGTTCCTGGGGAAGGGGCTTGGCGGGGCCGCTTTCGCTTGCGCGCTGCCTCTAAAATGAGTCGGTGCAAAAGAGATGCTGGATGCTTTTTTTCCCACAAGTGAAAATCCTCTTTGGATTTCTTTCAATTAGTGAAAACAGCTCCGAATGGAGGTCTTTCGTAAAAGCGATCTTTCAAAAAAGTGGGGCACACCTGTATTCCCTCTGCAGACCCAGAGATTGGAAACCCACCTTCTGCTTGACTCAGGTGGACTTGGACAAAAGTGACACAGCCAGAGGCTAAAGCCTGTGTCTCTGAAAGTGCCTCAGGCTCCTTCTGTGAAATGGGGGCTCTGTGTGACCCTCCTCACCTCTGGGAGTCATCCTGGACCATCTGCCCTGACCTGGGGCGCCATCAGGAGACGTGGGCCTTCCACACGGATGTCACGGGCACCCGGACAGTCCCCTGCTCTGCCCGCATGCTACCCTCTACCATTCCAAGGAAAGCATCAGTGAAAGCCCTAGTCGAGGCACTCACTTCCCCCTTGAGTGGAGGGAGGGGAAGGGCAGAAAGGAGGACAGCAAATCAGTCTGTCCTGCCCATCCCCCCAACTCTGACCAAAGGGCAGATTAACTGGGCCAATGAGAAGCCCAGGGGCGGGGCGGGGTGGGGTGGGGAGGGCAACCACCCTGAACCAGCACTTACCTTTCGTCCCGAACCTGTGCAGCCCCACTTCCAGTTTACATCCACGTTTCGATACCAGTTTAGGGGACCCCTGGGGGTGGGGACGATCAGGGGAACAAAAACAGGAAGGCTTTTAGTAGATGACTATGGTACAGACCCCACCCGAAGCCAGCTCTGAACAGCGGGTCTTCCCAGTGGGAGCAAAGGTTTCTGCAGGGGAGGGGAGAGGACGGAGCCCAGGGGTCACGTCTGGTGGCCCAACACACTTGCCATGTTTTAACGAGCAAGGTCTAGTGCCGGCATTCAGGGCTCGGCTGAGAGGGCTGCCAGCCTCCGAAGTGGGCTTCCGGAAACATGCAGAAACTGGCCCACATTCTCGGGGGGCTGCTGGGTTAGATCATGGGGAGCTCCGTTTAGTGCTCTCACCATCCAGAAGCTGCTCCCTTGCCCCAGGGAACCTACTGAAAAGAAACTTCGGGAGGTGCCCTCCTTCCAATGGGACGTAGAGAGGTAGCTTAACGATGCCTCTCTGGACAGGTAAGGATGGCCAGGGGCTGTCCCTGAACACTCTCCCAATCCTTAATACAAACGCAAAACCCAACAACCTGAGAGGTCTATAACCCTCCCCTGAAGATGTATGCACCGTCTGTGTTTACGTAGGCTTTTGTGTTTTTCTGAAGAAAGAACCCAGAGCTGTCATCTGCTTCTTTCAGGGTTCATGATGGAAAAAAAAAAAAAATGTTTTTAACCGTCTGTTCTGAGGGGGCCCATAAGCACAAGAGGGAGGAAACTGAGTTATCCCAAACTAGAGCAGGTGGAGTATTTTCAGGAGTGAGCCTCCCGACACTGGAGGGGTTCAAGCAGAAGCTGGCCAAGCATTCGCAGGGGGACGGCCGGCCTCACCCTGTAACCCTCTTTGCCGATCATGTCTCTTCGCTGTTTGGGGCCCCGTTCTCTTTACCTGAAACCAGACTTCTTGAACTGCTGCACATAGAACTGGATGTCCTCCTCGGTGACGATGTGGCTGAGGCTGGGCTCCTCTGGGGTTCTCACAAAGAGTCCTCCTGCAAAAAGCCACTTGTCTGCTCTCGGATCTCTGGGCCAGGCACCTGAGTTCTAACTCCAGCGTGTTCCCAGCTGACGTTGGGCACCTAACTGTCTCTCATGTCACATCTGAACTCACAGGGAAGGTTCTCACGCTCCTTCATTCATTCTTTCTCTCCTCCTTCTCCACAGTGAGCCCATCTCCTCCCAAGCTCTAAATCCATGCCCTGTCATCTTGGAACCCAATGATATCACACACAGACCTCCCCTTCCAGGACAAACCATGTCCCTCTCCTTTAGAAACTCACAATAACTCCAAGATGACCCTATTTCTTGTTTACCCAGGACCTACCAGCCCTTCCAGCAACCCTCTCCCCCAGACTACACCTTTTCTAAATAGTTTAACTTTAGATACCCCCACTGACTCTCAGAACTCTCGTAAATGTGTACTGATTTTGCTCTCAGCCCAGAGTAAGATCCAGGGCAGGCAGCAGGCATTTTGTTGCCTTCTGCGTGCTCACAGTACTTTGCACAGTGTGGAATCCTATCTTGTTTTCAGAGGTGTGCACTGTGTCCTGGCAGTCCCCGGTCCCCATGACGGTGACCCTGTGACGACCATGGGCAGCCCAGGGGCCACTGCTATTTCACAGAGGACAGTCACAAGGGCTATTAATGTTGGCACTTGAAGAGGGATGACTCACTATTTTCAGGCTCTTGAAGCCTCCAAGGAATAGGAACTGGGCGAGGCAGGTTTTTGCGAGACGTATCACAGGGGTACGTGATCAGAGTGCCTCCACCCCCCAGGCTGGCGCTTCTGGCTCGTTCAGCATCTCCGGAAGAGCCCCCACCTGCTCCCCTCACTTTACTAGTGCTATCTGCCTCCCTAAGAGACTGTGGGCTCCCTGAGAGCAGTGACCATGCTCTGTGCGTCTGGATATCTGCCCTGCCTCACATCAAGCGTGGGCTCCCAATGCTTGGGGAATGAAGGCATGAACAGGTGCATGAAAGAGGAAAGAGAGAGAGGGAGAGAGGGAGGGAGGGTGGGAGGGGGAAGGTGTTCTTGACCAGTGAGAAGACCTTGGCCTTCAGGGTAGGAGGACTTTAAGCCCAGCCTAGCCACTCTGAACGAGTTCCTTAACTCTTCTGAGCTCCATTCTCCTCATCTGTAGAACAGTGATAACAAGGGGATTTTTAAAGGATGTCTTGAGGACCATAAATGTCTAAAGGGGGCTGGGTCAGTGTTGGATGCACACAGTAGGTGCTCAAACAAGTGGCAACGATCATCGTCGTTAATGAAAATACAGGTGCATACTGGCAAGGCAAGGTTCCGTGGGAACAGGGCTGGATCTGGGAGCCGCGGGATGAGCTCCAGATGGTTCTGGGCTCTGACTCTTCACTTACATACAGCCAGGAGGGAGAACAAGGATGGTCGTCATGTGGGGGTACTGGAAATGACAGCAACACAGCACAGGGATGGAGGGAGGGCCAGTGGATTATGACAGAGGGGTTCTGGCTTGGGGGTCCAGCCTGACTCTGGCCCCAGCCCTGTGTGCACCAGGTGATCTTGCAAAGGTCAGTTCCTATCTTAGGTCTTGGTCCCTTATCAGCAGAAGGTGGGATTACCCCGATGAGCTTTAAGAATCCTCTAAGCTCTTGCTGTTTAAGACCTTGGGCCCAAAGTCCCCTGTGGGAAAGGAACCAAGGCCCAAGGCCGTGTGGTCAGCCCAGGGCTAGGGTGAGCGCTAGTCACCAGTGGGGACCCATGTTAAGCAAGTCACCGTTCAGAGCTAGTGGGTGGCTGCGTCTGCTCATAGAGGTCAGATGGACACTCGTGTCACGTTTAGGTGATTCCTGCCGTGATCCTCCCGTCCCCCTTCCCTCCTAAGAACCTCTCTTACCCATTTCGCGGACTCTGCTCACGGAGAGAAAAGCCTGTATGGAGGAGAGTTAGAAATGTCATCGTGGGGGAAGAAAGGAAATATGCTGGAACGGGTCATCTGTAAACCCGGTCACAACCAAAGACCTACAAGTGCATCAGGTTACACAAACATACTAAACTCCCAGGAGAGCGAGACACATCCTCAGGAGTCAAAGCAGATGTGGCCAACGGCCATGGCTCTGTGCCAAGGCTGCCCCTGGGTGCCTGCAGGTCTTGGCAGTGTAAGAACTTGGGTTGACACAACCAATGGGAACAAGAGATGAGACCTGAGATCTATGACGGGCGGGAAGTTAAAAATGAGACACTCTCTGGGGCGCCTGGGTGGCTCAGTTGGTTAAGCGTCTGACTCTTGATTTCAGCTCAGGTCATGATCTCATGGTTCGTGAAATCAGGCTCCGAGTCGGGCTCTGCACTGACAGTGTGGAGCTTGCTCGGGATTCTGTCTGTCTCTCTCTCTCTCTCTGCCCTTCCTCCTCCCCCAAATAAATAAATAAACATTAAACAAAATTAAAAAGAGAGATACTCCCTGCCCCTCCACTATGAATCCAGTAAATCTGCAGTCTTCAGTAAAGGGGTGGACTAGAAAAAAATCCACCCATCATGCAGAGCAAACGTGAAGGGCGTTGTTCCATTTCAGTTTGGTTCTAAGAGGAAACCATGAAAAGATCTCCGAGGAACTCATGGCTGTAGCCCTGCCTTCAGAGGTGTCTGGACTTGAATTTGCTCTATCTGCGTGATCTGGAAACCCCCAAGACACAAAGTAAACAACAAGAAAAGTGAGCCTAGGCTGGTAATGCCACCAGGATGCCAGGCAGAAGCAGCAAATGCGAAAGCACAGGACAGTCTTTTCTCAATCCCAGCTGAAGCAGACTGGTGCAGATTCAGTGCTGCTGAAGATGAGCTCACAAAGCAAAACGGTTAAAACTCTCTCTCTCACACGCCCCATTGCAAGAGACAGCAAACATAGCAAATGGTAAAATAAGAGTCTTCAAGAATATCAAATAATAGAACTTGAAGAGAGAGCGAGAGAGAATGAAAAAGTGAGTATACTTAGTGTTAAGCACTAAAGACATAAAAGAAGGAACTAGACAAGAATAGAATAAGACTGTATCATAAGAGATCAGAACGATTTGAAAAAGAGTGACATACAACCATACAACTTTCATACAAAAAAAAACAAAACAAAACCCCCGTTCATCGACATTAAAAAGAAAACTTCAAAGATGTATTCAACTGCAGATCAGACACCACTGAATACAAGAGGGCAGACCTCAGGCTGATTTTTCATAAGCAATGACAGAAGCTTCTACCTGGTGCTGGAAGCCGAGCTATCCCAGCCTGACGGCAGGGCCCGGGCTGTGGACGGATTGGTGACTGCAAGGCAGCCCAAAGCTTCTTGTCCTCCCGCTTTTAGGTAATTTGGCCTTAAAACTACCTGGGGTATTGTCTGTTGGGGAATTGCCCTCGGCAGGCCCCCTGGGAAAAGAACCATTAGGGAAGAAAATAAGGTTCCGCAAGAAACTGTGCGGCCTTACGTTTAGCCCTTGCCATCCCCTATGGAGACTCCTCTACTTACAGGAAGGATAGCCTCATACATTTGCCAGCAAAGAGGGCCTGTATAGGACAGACATATGGATTTGAAAGCCTCACTCTGGCAACTGAGGAGTGTATCTCTGGGTACAGGTGACTTCAACCCGTAGGCCCACCTGCCCTCCCCCCCCCCCCCCCCCCCCGGAGGCATTCCAGATGATGACTGAACCTAGTCGGTTCATTGGTTCCTAGGTGCATTGTCTTTCTAAGAATGTATGAGGCATGGGTTTCTAAGGCTTTTTCAGCCCCTTTTTTGGCACCTAGGATGGAGGCAAACACATTGTTCTTCTGGCCTCATGTGGTTAGGTCATGTCCCTAACATCACTTTCGACTTGAGGTGTTGAGAAATGGAGGGCCTTTCACGAGAACAGCAAAGCAAATGCTTTGTAGATCATAGATAAGTGCAGGTGCATAATGGAATAATGTTAGAAATTAACCTATAATCAAAGGGCATGTGGGAAAGTTAGGGGAAAATCACCATGTTATTTCTTAAAGGTTGTTTACACATAGGAACATTTTCAAAATTAGGTAATGTTAGAAAAACATAGAAGACGTATGCCAGAAGGAAATCACTGGCATATATAATGCCACATTTACTACAATAAATCAGCCGGTTCAACACACTGCTGTTGTCTGTGCCCATTTTTACTTTTTGTTTTTATGTTAGTTTTTTATTTTGGTTTTAGTTTTTTACTTTAGTTTTGTTTTATTTTCACCGACGCCGTTCTTCCTGCGGGAACCCCTGGTTGCTGGAGCTGGTCTCCGGCAACCCGGAATTCTGTATTTGCATGAACTATTCTACAAGACTGAAAAGCAAAACAGAAATATTCTCAGGCCAAAAAATTGTTTACTCTCAACAGACTCCTACAGAGACAACTACCAAAGAAGGTCCTTCAGGAAGGAAGAAGTTGAACTAAATGTAAAGGAGCAAGATGCCAGCGGGAACCAGCAGAGGAGCCGGCAAACGTGGGGACGTCTCACGGCACTGACTGAACGACAGTGGAGACAGTGACAGCAGGTGGGGATTATGGAATGAAAGCATTCTGGGCCCCTTTCCAAGACAAGGGTTAGTGATGTCAAGTGATTTGGGACTTTGATAAAGAGTTGTGCATGTGAAGCCGGTAGCGGCGGGTCATGGCATAATTTCTGAACTGTTGCCATTATAGCCCTTCTTTGATCTTTAGTCTCAAAGCCCTACCTGTGTGTGACAGGGAGGACGTAACATTTCCCGGTGATGAGGGGAGCGATAGAGTGAGGACCTCGGTCACCCTGACTACACCTGGTGGAAGGCTGGGGAGCCTGGGTGGCTCAGTCTGTTAGGCACCCGACTCTTGATTTTGGCTCAGATCACGATCTCATAGTTTGTGAGTTCAAGAACCGTGTGGGGCTTTGCACTGACAGTGGGGAGCCTGCTTGGGATTTTCTCTCTGTCCCTCCCCACTTGCACTGTCTGTGTCTCTTGCAAAATGAATAAACTTTAAAAAAAAAAAAAGGAAATAAGGCCAAGTTGCTCATTTCCAGACCCTGCCATACCCCAGAACCCCGCCCCCTCCCAGGGTTACATTCCAGAGGTCTTTGTACCTCTGCAGCTCCCAGCTCCACCCCCATCCCCACCCAACCCTCACCTCATCACTTGCTCTGAAGAAGCTTTTGAAAGTCCGGCTGAGGTTCTGTTCCAGTTCAGCCTCAGCCACTCCCTAAAACAAACAAGAAATCAAAAGGAAGGACTCTGCAGAAATCCTGAACCCAAGCCCTCCCCCGTCCGATTGACAGCCAGAAGCCCCCAGCCTCTGTCCCATCCAGCCCAAGTTTCATCAGAAGTGCATTAGTTTGGGTTTTCACATTGAAACACGTGTTTAAAACAAACAAAAAAAGCAAGCTTGAAATAGAATACAAGATGCTCACAATGGTTTCCCTGGGAGGTGGGTTTATGGATGTTGCTTTCTTTTCTTTTTACGTTTTTCAAAATTCCTACAATGAGAACGTCTTACTTGTTACACGTCCTTTTATGGGAATGGGGGAGGGCTGGACAGGAGTAGGCTGGGAGTGAGAAGGGACCGGTTCCAAGGATTCCAAGAAGCCAAAAATTGTTCCATTCATGCATCTCATTTTGCTGTGGCAACTTCAGAACCAACTTCTTTGAGGTGGGCCTAAATTATTACCGACTGACTGTTATTCCATGCCCACGGACTGTCTCCCAAAGGACAGGACAGCAAGGTTGCCTTGTTAAGAGCCAGCACACATAGCCCTTGTGGTGACAAATTACCAGGTATCCCCGTTCATGGGAGAGTTGTCACACAGAATGCCTCACCTAACACGGTGCTCTGGTCGTTTCCAGGTCTCTGGCTTGTGCACAATTGGATTAGTTCTGACTTGAACTTGCTTCATCAGTTCCACAGATATTGGGCCCCTTCCCCAGCAAACAGGGCTAAGAAGAGATGCTAATGTACAAAATAGAGGTCCCAAGGGCGGAGGCGAGGGTGGGGCGTAGACTGGGGTAGATGCTGGAGGCGCCAATACATGCTGGGGTCGGGGGAAGACATTCTTGCTGGAAACTCTGGGCCTGCATCCCTGTCTCCCCACCTCCCCTTCCTTCTGACCCCCACTGGGGGGCATGTCCAGACACTAAGACGGCGTGGCAAGGGGCTTTGAGATCCATCAGTAGATGCTGATCTGCTGGCTAGTCTCTCAGGACATGATTTTCTTAGGGCATAAAAGGAAAATTTTCATCCAGTCTTTCTTTTCCGGAAATTGAAAGCCCTTGGACCTGAAAGCTCTTATAAAGCCTGTGTCAAGAAAGATAGCTGTCCCCGAGGCAGGGATCCACCGGGGGCAACTGCTCCGAAGGAACAAAGATCCTTCCCCAACACGGTTCTGAGGAGACCATGTGGCAGGACACGGAGAAAGAGTGTGGTGGGGTGTCTCCATCTGTTCAGGCTGCCCTAACAGAACACCATAAATCAGGGAGCTTATAAACACAGACATTTATTTCTCGATGTGGAGGCTGGGAAGTCTGGGATCAAGGTGCCTGCAGATTCAGTCTTTCTGGCTCATACCCGGCCATCTTCTGGCTGTGCCCTCACATGGCGGAAAGGGCGAGGGTACTCTCTCTGGAGAGGGGGCTCATCCCATTCATGAGGGTGCCATCCTCCTGACCCAATCACCTCCCAAAGGCCCCACCTCCTAATTCCCTCCCACTGAAGATTAGCATTTCAATCTGAGAATTCGGGGGGAACACATTCCGTCTACAGCACAGTGCCAACCTACTTTTTCCTCTTCCTTCCCAACTGCTCACCTGAATGTACCCAGACACCATCTGAAATGGACTACAGAGTGTTTCTGAATGGGTGCCCTTACCCTCTCACCTCCCTGGTTTAACACACTGAAAAGTCCACCAAGAACACCTTGTTCTCTCAGTGTGGCCTTCAAAGAGCCTTCAACACCTGTACCCAAAACTGCCACTTCCAGGAAGTCCCACCTCCTGCCATCCCAATAAAAGAACTCTATTCTTGTTGGATCCCGCAGAGCTTTAACATGCCCTGCTTGGGCCACTTTGAGGCAGGGAAGCATCCACTTGGGAGCATCTGTGACTGTTCCCAGAAAGGAGGGTGCCGTAAGCCGGGTCTCTAAAGCCTTCCAGTGACCAGCAGCCCTCTGTCCTGCACACTGTGGAGGCCCCGCTACAGAGCGCTTCATTTCTTCTGCACGGCAACCTCGCGAGAGCTCCCAATTTGTGAGAAGGCAGCACACACGGAAGGAAACATTTATCATCTGCAGCACTAGGTCTGCGGTTTGAGAGTTTCTGATGCCAGCAATGCCAACGTGTTCATTACAATCCCCTCACATTTGTAAGATTCGATCACGACGACGAGTCATTCGTGACCTTCTGCTCTGCTGATGAAGGCCAAGGCCAAGAATCAGCCGTGGAAGGAAGTGCATTTTAAGGGTGGCTAAAAGCCCTGCTCAGCCCCGCATGTCACACGGATCATTTTTATTTATTGGGAGCCGCCCTCATCCCAGAAAGAGCTGCCGTTCAGGAGCCCACGGTTGGGGCGGAGTCTCCACAGGCGCAGAGCTCTGGACAAGGCTCTGGCCCACAAATGGCCTTTAAAAGAGCAAATGGATGCCAAATGGGTCAATACAAAATCAAAGGGATCAAAAAGGTAAATAAGTCTGTCAACCCACATGAAAGTAAATCAGATCAACAGAGATTGAGGACAAAGGTGAGGGCCAGAAAAGGGGAGAGGACAGTAACATTTGTACTCGGGTTATGTGCCCTGCTGATACCACCTGACTCTGTGATTTATGAAAGGTGACACCGTATTTTTAAGTCCCACGGACCAATGACAAGATTCCCGCCTGCCCGCTGGATGGGGCTCCTCCCTCTGTGCTCCTGAGCAGAGGTTAAAGGATGGACTCTGGAACCCAGCAAACAAGGCTTCACGCGCCAGTCCTGATCCTTAACTAACTGGGCAACTTAATCTTCCAGAGCCTCAATTTCCTTATCTACAAATTGGGAGTTTTGTAAGGATTATACGAGATCATAATGCCCGTTTTTTACAAAGTCTGACACACAGGAGAAACGCCAGTGAATGGTAATTTTCATTATTATTAGTATCTCCATCAAAAAAATGATTGGATTGCATCAGCAATGTCTGTTTTTGAGTGCCTGGGTGGCTCAGTCAGTTGAGCAACTGATTCTTGATTTCAGCTAAGGTCATGACAGCGTGGAGCCTGCTTGGAATTCTGTCTGCCCCTTCCCGGCTCCTACTCTCTTGTCTCTCAAAATAAAACATTAAAAAAAAAAAAAAGAAAGAAATGTCTAGTTTTGGATCTGGTCCGCTCATGAGCCTGTGAGTTTCTTCTAGACACACAATGTATCGTCTTCATGTTTTTGGTCCCATGGCCACAACATGGTAACAGTAGGTACCCAGCAAAGGCTGGGTTGGGTGGGAAGGAGAAAAAGAAGAACAGAGAAAGAAGAGGGGCAGGAATAGGAGAGAAAGACTTTGGTGGGAGTGTCTTCTAAATGATCGTGGCTTTTATTTTTCTGGCCTGCACTGGGAGCTCACACTCACCTAACAAGGTAAGTCAGCCCCAGCTAGAGGGAGAGCTGAACTGTAAGCTACTGAACGAAGTCTAACGACAGAATCAGATCTCTTGTGACCCAAAGCTACCTCGGGGGCAGGAGAACTGACGACCACTCGGGGTTCTAAAAGAAGCTCCTAGAACAAAGCCTTTGGAACTCCGTGAAGCCTGGAGCTCTGGCTCAGAGAACTCTGAGGCTGTTCAAGGCCAACCTCTTATGGTGTGGGTGGTGAAACCCACCTTGGAGAATGCATCAGAATTTCTTGGCCTTTCTTACTAACCACCTCCCCCTCCTGCCCTCTCTTTATTTTAAAGAAATCACAGAAAGTCACAACTATGAGGAAACTTCTAATTCTCTTCTCCCTGCTTTCTGTGCCTTCATATCAGTATCCTTGGCTTTGCCCTTTCTCCTGAGATGTATTTCCAACTGTCAGATAAACACATCTGTGAGGCTATATCTTGTCATACTCTTCAATGTGATCATTAAAATTAATCTGAAGAACCAATGAAGGAAATGTAATCTCTGGTGAAATATATTTTTTATTCGTACCCCAGTGTTATCGCCCCCGTCCCGCTCCCCGGCCCCCCATAGTGGGTTGAAGAGTGGCCCCTAAGAAGGTTATGCCCAAAATCTAATGCCTTGTACCTGCGAATGTGACCTTGTTTGGCAATGGAGTCTCTGTGGATGAAACCATCAGGATCTCAGATGAGTGACAGTTACAAGTCAGGGGCGCCAAGGGTTCCTGGCACCAGAAGTGAGGAGAGAGGCACGGAACAGATTCCCCCTCACAGCCTTCAGAAGAAACCAAACCCAGTAGCACCTTGATTTCGCACTTTAGCCTCCAGAACCATAAGAGCATAAATTTCTGTCGTTTCAAGCCACCAAGTTTGTGGTAATTTATAATAGTTAGCTCTGGAAAAATAATACACCCCTTCAGGAAGTCTCTTGATTTGGGGGGTGGATGAGGAGGGAAAGGGACTAGGGCCTACGTAACCTCTGGCCTCATGGGGGCGGACGCCCCGCCCCCCGCCCCCACCCAGTGGCAGGATGACAGGTGTGCGTTGGGATCTGGCTCCTGAGATCTCTTCACCTGCCTCCACCCCCAGTTTCACTCGCTGTGAGAGGAACCCCAGAAATGGAGGTTACAATGAAGAAGATCCAATTTTAGTCTAGACTTTTCTCCCGAGTGTTGGCAGGGGAGCAATTCTCAACCACCTCATGGGCCAGGGAGGTTCCTACAGCTGGCCACGGCAGCCGTTGTCTTGAACTCAGATGTCCTCACAGAGACGTCCTCCCCCTGCTTCATGACCCAGTGGGATTCCTCCTCCCTAATCTCCCCGTTTGTTCCTTCCAAGGGGTCCAACAGGTCTTCCTCGGAAGATGCACTAATTGGGTCTATTGTTTCATTGCTGAGACAGTGGAGACAGCCACTTAAATCAAATGGCAGGCCCTCAAAGCCTGAGCTCAGGCAGCCTCTGTCCCCCCTCCAGTCAACACTAGAAGCTGCATGTTGTCGTGCCTCTGGCCTTTTGATTTCTTTTTTAATGTTTATCTACTTTTGAGAGAGAGAGAGAGAGAGCATGAGCAGGGGAGGGGCAGAGAGAGAGGGAGACACAGAATCCAAAGCAGGCTCCAGGCTCCAAGCTGTCAGCACAGAGCCCGACGCGGGGCTCGAACTCATGAACCGTGAGATCATGACCTGAGCTGAAGTCGGACGCTTAACCGACTGAGCCACTCAGGCGCCCCTAGAAGCCGCGTCTTGGAGGGAAGAGGGGAG
This sequence comes from Felis catus, assembly GCF_018350175.1. Classification (NCBI taxonomy): domain Eukaryota; kingdom Metazoa; phylum Chordata; class Mammalia; order Carnivora; family Felidae; genus Felis; species Felis catus. Next base: position 48,784,702 of record NC_058371.1, on the reverse strand, counting down.
CCAGCATTCCTCCCATCAGCGGCTGGGGCCGGCAACTCTGCTTCACGTTCTACCTCGGTAATAATTGCGCAGATTCCCCTGAAACTCTGGGGCAGGGTTTTCTCAAAGTAAGCCAGAACACACGGCCGGCTGGGGTGGTTGTCCCTGAGGTGCAAAATGCCACCCGAAACCTGGGCAAAAAGAGAAAAGGGTTACTTTTCGTGTTCAGCCAGGCACACAGGAGAGAGAGGGGGTCGGGCCCCAGAAGGTCCGTGAGAAGAGCCGAGGCAACTCTGAAGCCACTTCCCCCCCGGGTGGGCTCCTCTACTCTTTGCCGGGCCCGGAAGAGGCCATCTTACAGACGAAGACCCTCAGGTTGGAGGGGGACCTCCTGCAAAGCCAGGCCCGTCACGAATGGCCCAGCTGGGGATGAGAACTCCAGACTTCAGACCCTCAGTGTTTAGCTCCTCTTACTATAACAGAACACTACCCATTCTACCCATTTAGGAAAACGAAAATAAGGGGCGCCTGGGTGGCTCAGTCGGTTGAGCAGCCGACTTTGGCTCAGGTCATGATCTCGCGGTCCGTGAGTTCGAGCCCCGCGCCGGGCTCTTTCTTCCACAGAAGGCACAAGTACTAAAACCACGACAGCAAAGGCTTGGCGAGTAAGGCAGCACAGAGTGACACTTTCTTTTAAATGTATCGCTCAAGGGGCATCAGGGTGGCTCTGTCAGTTGAGCATCCGACTCTTGATTCCAGCTCAGGTCATGATCTCACGGTTTGTGGGTTCGAGCCCTGCACTGGGCTCTGCGCTGGCATCACAGAGCCTGCTTGGGGTTCTCCCTCTCTCTCTCTCTCTCTCTCTGTCCCCCCACCAGAATAAGTAAATAAACTTAAAAAAAAATGTATTATTCAGGGGCACCTGGGTGGCTCAGTTGGTTAAGTATCCAACTCTTGGTCTTGGCTCAGGTCATGATCTCACGGTTTGTGGGTTTGAGTCCCACGTTGGGCTCTGTACCGCTAGCATGGAGCGTATTTGACATTCTCTCTCCCTCAAAAAGAATAAACAAACTTAAAAAATTAAAAAAAAAGTATTATTCAGCTGTGAAAAACAACCAAAATAATGTCCTTCCACGGGGGATCGGTTAAATAAATGATGGTCCACCCAGACTGTGAAGCACGAAGCAGCCATTACAACGAATGAGGTAAATCTGTATGTACCGGCAGGAAAATCTGCCCACGATCTAGTAAATGAAACAGCAGCACGACTCCACTTATACAAAAATTACATGCGCACTCATATGCGCCCATGCGTGCTCCCTCCCCGCCCCCACACTTAAAAGCATATTTAAAAAAAAAAAGTCTGGGAAATACTCACGAAACTATTCATAGTCGCTACTTCTAGATGAGTGAAAAGGGATTTAACTCTTCATTTTACACAACTCAGTACTTTTTTTAAAGTACTAAGCATAAATTATCCAAAAAAGAAATGCAGGAACAAATCACCAGCTGTCCCTGGAGCCTGGCAGCCGGGGAGGGGGGTGGTGGTTACTATGTGTGTTCTGGGGATTAAGGGAGACTGGGGACACTGTGAGGCAGAAGAGGAATCCTTTGTGCATGTGGGGGTGCCCTTCCACCAGGCAAAGCCACCTCTTCTCCACCGCTACCTGTAATTTCCTTTCCCTACATTTTCTCTCCATTACCTAGTTTCTCAGCTGGTTACAGACTTAAAAGTGGGCCCTGGCCTTTTGCTCTAGCTTCTACAGCCTCTTAGCTTGCTATCTGGTTCCAGACACCCACACCCTCGGTGGGAAACAAAGGCAGAAGGAAATGGCCGATAAAATTAAATTTCCTTCTAACCTGCAGCCCACTGGCAAATACTTGAGGCAGGCAGAGCAAAACATTTCTCCAGGAACTCCTTACTGTCTCAACGCTAAGGCTTTGCTAAAGGGCAAAACAACCTTAGCTTGACAATAGCTAGGCCTCCAGTATCCTGGGAGTCTTCTTTAGCATATGAAAATCTCCCTGGAAACTTCCCCAGGACTTCACCTCCCCCAACCCTGTAGAATATACCCAGTCTCTCCTCAGGATCCGGGGCAGCTCTTCCTGCCCACGGGTCCCGTCCCGTGCTTTAATAAAATCACCTTTTTGCACCAAAGATGTCTTCAAGAATTCTTTCTTGGCCATCGGCCCTGGACCCCGTGATCCCCACTATCACCCCCCCCAAAAACCTCATCAACACCCACAGGTGCCGCCACACACCCTTTTCCAAAGAAATAAAAATACATTCTACATTATACTGTTAAAGAGGAGTAAAGAGGGACCAGTGTTGGGAGGTGGAAGAGGTCATGCACTGACCATGTGCTGAGTTTGGGGGCAGAGGGGCTATAAAATATTCCTAGGCTAAGAGAGGACCCGAAGAACCTTAAGGACTAAAACATGGAGCTTGTCACACTCAAATTACCCAGCCCATTCTATTTGTCTTTGCTGCCCAGAGCTGCCTCCCCCTCTTTCTAACTATACAAACGCAAAGCCTATCATCTCTTTGCTGAGAAAAAAAGAAAAGCACACCTTTTAATTTTAGTCTCCGCCAGACTTGACAAATTTGCAGGACTAGACAGAAAACACAATGGCTCAGGGTTCAAAGGGCCAGAGGAGCTGAATCTAAACTTGGAGTTTACCTAAGCCACACTGAGCAAGCCATTACAAGAGGTGGGAGGGATGGGCACCCTGTGGTCCACACTGTAGCCTTCCTTGGGCTGAATGAATCCAGAGTGACCTTGAGGGCTCATGGTGACTCCTCCTGGGCTGCCCAGTGGTGGGGACAGGTTTGGAAGGAGAGAGGTAGGAAGGAGGGGGTTCCGGCACCCATCCCTGAATTAAACAGGCGGTCTACACATCATGCTTTATTTACTGGCCTAAATTCAGCTTAAGTTTGAAACCTATTTGAAAACCATCCAATGAGGCACTCCTTTTTCAGAGGAGGAAACTGAGGGCCAGAGGTAGAAAGGGACTTGCCCCATTGCTGAATAGGCTTGGACATGCTGGCAGGACCCCCGGGCATGGTTTCTCCTTAAGACCCAGTGTTGTGCCTATCCAGTCCAGCCTCAGCAGCTGAATGTACCTCAAACCCACTTCCTGGGTGCCTTTCAGTAGCCAGGTCACTGATTTGAATATTTAACATTTCCCTACCTGAGAGGCTTTGTTCTTAAGAACAAAACCATTCTCCAAAGTCTTCCTACAGATTTTTTTTTTAAATGTTTATTTATTTTTGAGACAGAGAGACAGAGCATGAATGGGGGGAGTGTCAGAGAGAGAGGGAGACACAGAATCTGAAACAGGCTCCAGGCTCTGAGCTGTCAGTACAGAGCCTGATGCGGGGCTCAAACTTACAGACCGCGAGATCATGACTTGAGCCGAAGTCGGATGCTTAACCAACTGAGCAACCCAGGCACCCCTTTTCCTACAGATTTTAAACCCAGCAGCAACACCATAACAGTGGAAGTACTGATTTTTCCACAATGACTGTTAAGAACCTTTGAAACCAAAAACTTTGCCCTACAAAGTCAGTAGGCATCTTTCCCCACCAAGGTCACTTTTGTCAATCAGGCCTTGGAGCTTATCTTGGTCTGCTGCTTCCCACTCTGTTGGGATGAGCAGGGCACACACAACAAAGTCCAAGCTCCCTCCCAGGGTGGCTTAGGGGGAGGCATGTAGGCTTTGAAGTCAAAGCTAGGTCAAACCCAGTCAGGACCTGGTCTCGGACCAGTCAGTGATCCCCCAGCGCCCCTGTCTGTTCAGCTGAAAGACAGGAGAACACAGTGAGCTTGTGAACAGAACCACTTGGTGGGGCGCCTGGGTGACTCAGTCGGTTGAGCGTCCGACTTCAGCTCAGGTCATGATCTCATGGTTCGTGGTTTCGAGCCCCGCGTCGGGCTCTGCTCTGACAGCTCAGAGCCTGGAGCCTGCTTCAGATTCTGTGTCTCCCTCTCTCTCTGCCCCTCCCCCGCTTGTGCTCTCTCTGCCTCTAAAATAAACATTAAAAAAATTTTTGAAAAAAGAACCACTTGGCATACGGAGCTCAAAAAAAAAAAAAAAAAAAAAAGGAATAACCGCAACCCAAGTGTCCATGGAAGGATGAATGGTAAACAAAATGTGGTCTACACGCACAACGGAGTATTATTCATTTTTAAAAAGGATGGAAATTCTGACAAGTGCTACAACACGGAATAATCCTGAGGACGTTGGGGCACCAGGGTGGCTTACTCAGCTAAGTATCCAACTCTTGATTTTAGCTCAGGTCATGATCTCGTGGCCGTGGGATCGAGCCCCACGTTGGGCCTCATGCTGAGCATGGAGCCTGCTTGGGATTCTGTCTCTCTCTCTCTCTCAATAAATAAATAAATAAACATTAAAAAAATAATAATCTTGAGGATGTTAAGCTAAAGTGAAATAATCCAGACACAAAAAGACAAATACTATAGGCCTCTGCTTCTATGAGGTACCCAGAGTAGTTAAATTCAGAGACAGAAAGTGGACTGCTGGTGCCAGGAGCTGGAGGGAAGAGGGAATAGGGAGGGAATCAGTGTTGCTTGGGTACAGAGTCTCATATCTACAAGACGAAAAAGTTCTGGAAATGGACGGTGGTGACGGCTGCACAGCAAAGTGAATGTACTTAATGTCATTGATCTATACACTTGAAAAATGGTTAAGATGGTTAAGTTTTGGGTTACGTGTATTGTTAAGTAGCAAAAATTCAACCAAGTATATTCTGGTACCTAACTGACTTTATTAATCGGTTCATGAATCGGGCAGTATCCCGTCTAGCAAGCAGAGGGGAGTTTCAAAGGGCAACAGAAAAGGAAAGGTTTTTAAAGGTAGAGAAGGATGGGGCGCCTGGGTGGCTCAGTCAGTTAAGCAGCCAACTTTGGCTCAGGTCATGATCTCACGGTCCATGAGTTTGAGCCCCACGTCGGGCTCTGTGCTGACAGCTCAGAGCCTGGAGCCTGTTTCAGATTCTGTGTCTCCCTCTCTGACCCTCCCCCGTTCATGCTCTGTCTCTGTCTCAAAAATAAATAAACGTTAAAAATAAATAAATAAATAAATCAAAAAGGTAGAGAGGGAGTGGAAAGCAAGCAATTAGTAGCAGAGAATCCATTGTTTTAGGCAAGGGGGCCCTTCTAGGGGGAACAGAAGGGGACTCTCAGTGATTTCCTTGTGCTGACCAGGAAGTTCCCATGTTGACTAGTTAAAGGTTGCATTTGTGGGGGGTTGAAACTGCAGTCAGGCTGGGTACTGAGTGTTGGTTTAATGACCTGGAGACTTCACCTAAGGGATGCCATTTTGGGCTCGTGGTTTTCTTTTAAACAGTATTTTACCACAATATTAAAATTAATGAAAGGGGGCCTGGGTGGTTCAATCGTTTAAGCGTTGGACTCTTGATTTCGGCTCAGGTCATGGTATCACGGTTCGTGAGTTCGAGCCCCATGTTGGGCTCTTGGCTGACAGCACGGAACTTGCTTGGGATTCTCTCTACCTCTCTGCTCCTTCCCCGCTCACGCTCTTTCTCAAAATAAATAAACATTAAAAAAAGAAAATACAAAACAATGCTATTTTCACTAAAGTTTCTAAAGAAAATATTATAAAAAAATAAGTGTGTTACTTACATCAACATGGGCACATTATTTTTTTAATGAAATAAATATTTTAAATATATATATATATATATTTTAATGTTTCTTTATTTTTGAGAGAGAAACAGACCACGAGCAGGGAAGGGGCAGAGAGAGAGGGAGACACAGAATCCAAAGCAGGCTCTAGGCTCCGAGCTGTCAGCACAGAGCCGGACGTCTGGCTCGAATCGACAAACCAGGGGATCACGATCTGAGCCGAAGTTGGACGCTTAACTGACTGAGCCACCCAGGCACCCCAGTTAAATATTTTAAAATTTCAATACCTAGTAGGGCAAATACCAATAGATGTAACCCACATTAACTAGAGCTCTTTGAGGTCCTTAATAACTTTTAAGAGTGTAAAGGGGGCCTGGGACCAGAAAGTTGGAGAATCACTGCAGTGCAGGGAGCCTATCATCGGGGAGCCAGTCAGTGCCCTCCTCGATCCGCACCAGCAATCCCAGACCTGAACAGCTGCCTGGAGGTCATTCACTGAGGAGGATGGCTATGAGTGCCTACCATCATCTGGAAAATGGCTAGATTAGCCCCTTCCCTGGACCGGCAGCATTAGCGTCATGTAAAATGACGCTTAGAAATGAGAATCCTTTGATGCCAACACAACCCATTGAATCAACACTCTGGGGGGTGTGGTCTGGCGATCTGTGTTTTAACTAGCTTTCCAGGGGATCCTGATGCAGGCTGACGTTTGAGAATCGCCAGGCTAGAGAATGACAGAACAGGAGCTGTCAAAGCTGGGATAACCTCCTGGGGCACTTGATGTACATGAATCACCTGTGGGACCTTGTTAAAAAGTGGAGTCTTGGGCGCGCCTGGGTGGCTGTCAGTTAAGCAGCCGACTTTGGCTTAGGTCATGATCTTGTGGTTCGTGAATTCAAGCCCTGCGTCGGGGTCTGTGCTGACAGCTCAGAGCCTGGAGCCTGTTTCGGATTCTGTGTCTCCCTCTCTCTCTGCCCCTCCCCTGCTCATGCTCTGTCTCGCTCTGTCTCTCTCTGTCTCAAAGATAAATAAACGTAAAAAAAAATTTTTTTTTTTTAAAGTGGAGTCTTGTTGGGTAGATGGCAGAAGGGCCTGTGAGTCTGCATTTCTAGCAAGCGCTCGGGGGATGTCGATGCTGCTCCCTGAGCCTCACCTGAAACACCAAGCCCTTTGCTCCAGCAGCTCCTAGCTTGTACTCAATTCTGAAGGTTCTAATGGAAGCGAGGCAGGAACTCCTTCCCTGGGAAAGTGCATGCATACATTAAATTATGTGGGCAATTTCAAGGTGTTCCAGACCTTCTGAAACTCACCTTGAGGATTGCTGACTGCTTCATTAGGAAGTCTCTCACCTCAGGAAGTCTCTTATCTTGTATGATATTTATGGGAGATAAAGAACTTGCCTGGGTTAAGCACATTTCATATGCATCTTCAGCCATTTGTCCCCTCAGGCTGGTATGGGCCCCCCTCCCCCCTTCTCATATCCACCCACACAGATCCCCTTCATCTTCCAGGGGCCAGTTCAAATGCCCCTCCTTTGGTAAAAAGTTAACTGTTTTCTTAGGAGTTCCCAGAGTAAGCTATGCTTCCATTACAGTCCTTTATGGCTGCCTTTTAAATGTTTATTTTTGACAGAGAGAGAGAGAGAGAGAGAAAGAGCATGAGCAAGCACGAGTAGGGGAAGGTCAGAGAGAGGGAGACAGAGGATCCGAAGCAGGCTCTGCGCCAACAGCAGAGAGCCTGATGTGGGGCTCAAACTCTTGAAGATCATGACCTCGAGATCATGACCTGAGCCAAAGTCAGATGCTTAACTGACTGAGCCACCCAGGCGCCCCTATGCCTGCCTTATGCTTCAGTTATTTGTTCACTTGCCCGTTTAACCCTGAGGTTGTTACTCGTCTCTGCAACTGGCACCTAACAGGAGATGCAGAAGCATTTGCTACATGAAATAATGCCTGTTGATTCTTCATCAGAAACACTAGCCAAAACATTTCTGACATTTACACACGTATGTAATGTTCGGGCCCTTCCCCCCACCACGGGGCACCTCTGTTTTACAGCAGACACAAGTCTTCTTATGCATGTTGCATTCAAAAGGAGGAGGAAGAAAAAGTTGAAAAGGTGGAAGAGAAAGAAGCGGGTGTGAAAGCCCATGTCCTCCTCCTCCCTTGGGACCCCCCATGTGGTGCAGCCTGGCAATTGGGGCCCAAGTGTCAAGGGTCTGGTGCCCACACCAGAGGCATGGGGTCTGGGTTAGGGAAGAAGGAAGAGGGTGAGAAGGAACTAGGAAGCATGGGGTGATGGCGATGGAAGGGCCTGTGGGGTGGGGTCCTCTGGGCACACAGAAGGCCACGGGAGGGGGTTGGGCTCTTGGGGGTGGGTGCCAGGCAGAGCCAGAGATTGAGAAAGGGTCAGATAAGAGACAAAAAAAAAAAAAGAAAGAAAAAAATCCAGACACCAGCTTCCCAATTCTGGGTAGGGCCCTGTTCCCTCCCCAGTTCCCAAAGGCCATGGCAGCTGCCACCGAGGCAGCTGAAACCAACACTTTGTTTCTCTCCCCACCTCCAGATCCTTCTCCAGTGTGAGATGCACAGGGGCCAAGCAAACACCTGGGAGAGGTGGCAGGCAGTACATCACACCTGAGACCAGGACTCGGACCTCTAGTCCAGCTGGAAGAATTTTCACGGGGCCACCTATGGCAACGAACCTACGAGGATTCTCTACGACTTTCGACATCAGCTACAGGCTCCGGGCGTATTGGCCGGTGCACAAGGACACTTAAACCTCCTTCCTGTCCCACTTGCCCAAGTCTCCTTCCAAACAGGGCAGTTCCCACAGTCCCCAACCTTCCCCTTCACTGTCTCCATCCTGTCCCCACCCTCCTGCTTCTCCCACCAAGGGGCACTGTTCCTGTTCCCCCTACCATCTGTCCCGGCCACACCATGTCTCCTCCTAATTCCTAGGAAATCCTAACCCCTAGTACCTCAGAAGGTAACAATATTTGGAGATGAGGTCTCTAAAAAGGTCATTAAAATGAGATCTTTGGAAGAGGCCCTCATCCACTGTGACTGGTGTCCTTATAAAAAGAGGAAATTTGAATGCAGAAACACACGTGCACAGAGGAAAGGCCATCTGAGGACACAGCAAGAAGAGGCCATCTACAAACCAAGGAGAGAGGCTTTAGAAGGAACCAACCATGTAGACACCTTGATCTTGGACTTCCAGCCTCCAGAACTGTGAGATAATCAATTCTATTGTTTATGCCCCCCAGTCTATATAGTACTTTGTTATGGCGGCCGTAGCTAATACACCATCTAATCCATCCTCCAGTCAAGACTTCGTCAAACTAATTAAAGACACTTTGATTCAATTCGAGCAGAAGGGAGCTCACCACTTCCCACACTCTGGGCACAGTAGGGCCTGGCCTCAATGAAGAATGTGATACAGTGAGCATCTTTTCATGATGTTGCTAGAGGCTTCTGGTGTCTCACTGAATGTATCGGGTCATTGCCTGACTCGAAAAGTTCCTCTTCCGAGGCAGCATCTTATCAATTAAAATCATTCTTAAGAGAAGCGCTACTCGCCAAATTGAAGCCGGGATGTTTATGACCCTCGGTTGGAAATCGTACCTCCTGTGAGCAGCAGAAGGGCAAGGGCTAGGTGAGAAAAATGGGGAGATGCTCTTGGTACTCCTTATTAATTCAATCCATCCTCTCTCTTGAGAGTGTCAAGGAAATGTCCTTTATCCTCTCTGGAAGTACCCAGATGTAGCTGGACATTGGGGTCCAGAGTCCACAGTGGATGAGATGCAGGTGTCCCCCTATGTCCCCAAGATGAGGCCAGATGACACTGGCTCACAATGCTGCTGTCAGCGAAACCCCCTGAAAGGTGGCAGTGACACCCCATCACAGGTATCACCCAAGCTCCAGGGAGCATCTCTGAAAGGCACCTTGGGCTTGCTGCACACGAGGTGATGCATAGAAACCTCCTCAAAGCACACGTGGGGCCTGGTGCAGGGATTTTAGGCTCTGGTGCTCCCTGTAATCACGAACCACACTCCTCAGCAAGTGAGGTGTGAGGGCCCTGGCAAGAGTCCGGGAGCTGTCCCCAATAAGAGGAGGGCTTCAGCAGGCTCTCAGGCACAGAACTAAGAGACGGCGCCTCCAGACCTGTGCTCAGCCCCCGACTCCACAATTTCAGAGAAATGGGAGAACCCACTGCGCCATCACCCCTACTCCCTGCCCCCCGCCACCCCAAACGCACACACACAGAAACGTGTCATCACCTGGAAAGGACCCACTGGGCTGTGGAACCAGTTTCACCTGAGCCCAGGTATAAAACCATTTCTAACTAATGCCATGGGAAATTATCCGGCACAGAGAAAATCAAGTCAATGGGGAGATGGAGAGAGAAAGGGGAAAGAAGAACAAAAACCTTGCTGGGATCACTGCTCTCAGGAGCCCGAACTTACTGGTTCTTGGAAGTAGAGCTGGTAATCAAAAATAGGATTGGCTTTGATTTTCTCCATCGTAGGTACACTGGGATCAGCTGGTATGAAGGGAGTATTCAAACTGGCCACTGCCCTGTGGAAAGAAGATACCAAGATGCAGACGTTGTAAGAAGACAGTATGTAAAAACCAGAAAGGACCTTACTATCAACACGAAAGCTCAGAGCAGGAAAGGGAGATGCATGAGATCTCATACCAGCAGTGTGGGGGAGAATGGGGTCAGCAGTCCAATTGCTTGACTCCCAGCCCGGCGGTTTTTTCCTCACTGAACTGAAGTATTTCTCACCTTCTTGCCTTAGACACAGACACACATACACACTGTGCGTGGCATGTCAACCTTGGTTAGATTATAGTTTTAAAAAATGCATTCATTTTGGGGCACCTGGGTGGCTCGACTGCTTAAGCGTCTGACTTCAGCTCAGGTCATGATCTCTGTTTGTGGGTTTGAGCCCCACGTCGGGCTCTGTGCTGACGGCTCAGAGCCTGGAGCCTCCTTCAGATTCTGTGTCTCCCTCTCTCTGTGCCCCTCCCCTACTCGCACCCTCTCTCTCAAAAATAGACGAGCATTAAAAAAATTGTTTTCAAATGCATTCATTTTGCCTTCCTTCTTTTCCTCCCTTAACTCTGTGCTAATTTTATGCTGTGTACTAAGGGAGAGAAGATATAAAATCAATACTAGATGAGCTTATTATAATTTTAAAAGGCTAGACAAATATACCCATGACTATACTACAAGATGGACTGTGATATGAGCCATAAGACTAGCACAAGCACCACGGGAGTTCAAGGAGATGAAGAGTTTCTAAATTTGGGCATCACAGAAGATGTCATGCAAAAGCAAGCATTTGAACTTGGTTTTTAAGGGTCGGAGAGAGCAGGGGAGGGGAAATGATACTGTAAGGGAGACATCATGGGGTAGCATGAGCAAATTCTAGAAGCGGGCAAAGCTGGTGGCTGAGTTTGACAGGGCAAAGAATCTATGTGGCCAAAGGCAAGCGTTTAATGGGGCATCTTGTGAAATAAAGCCAGCAGGGCAACTGGGAGCCTAGACATGAAGGGCCCCGAATCTGGATTAGATGCTGCAGAAAACCAAGACAACCATGAGAGCTTCTGAGAAAAGGGGAGAGTAGACAAAAGTTGCAGTCAGGAAGTGATGGGTCAAGCAGGAATACATGACATGGATGCAGAGAGGGACACCAGAAAGCCAGGAGAGGGCCAGCACACTACACTATACACAAAGTCACCCGAGGGGAACGGGATGGCAGATGTGGGAATAAAAGAGATGGGTGGATTTGAGCGACCACAGGAAGGCAGGACTGACAAGCCGACCAGCACAGTTAGTCTGGTGAAGTGATCCTGTGCCCACTGTGATCCTAAGGAAACTCCTTCCCGAAAGAGAAGCAGAGAGGAGAGAATATGTGGGGGAGATAAAAACTAGAAGGAACAGGATAAGCAGGACAATTGAACTAATCAGGGAAAGCGGTGGTGAGGCTTTCCCAGTGCCAACAAACAGAAATACAATGGGAGCCACACGTATAATTTAGAATTTTCTATTAGCCACTTAAAACAAGTAAAAAGGAACACGTGAGATTAACTGAAAATATTTAAAATTTGAAATCTAATGCTGATTTAAATACTTAAATATTCAACCCAATATATTTAAAATATTAATCATTTCAACATGCCATCAATATAAAAATTATTAAGAAGATATTTTACCTTTTCTTTTTTTGCTATCAAGTCTTTGAAATCTGGAAGGTATTTCCTACATAGAGTAATCTCAATTCGAACCAGCCACATTTCAAATGTTCAATAGCCACCAAAGACAGTGTAGGTTAGGCTACAAAATAAGTTACCCTGATGTCTAAAGGTTTCCAATGTTATCACAGTGAACCTATTTTAAGCATAACTTAAATCACAAGTCAAGAAATTCTAGCTTTTGCTTAACATTCTGAGCTGAATAGGATTTTCTTTTCAATTGCCTTGACATACAGTTTATTCCATATATAAAAAAATTATCATCACATGAGATGTTAGCATATAAATGCTGCTGCCAACTGCATTAAGATTGGAAAAAGCTAAACCACAGCCTCCTTTTGGGAGCACAGTCTCTAGATAATTGTCACAGAAAGGATGTAAAAAGGTATTCTTGCAAACAAGTGAAGCAACTCTTACATTAAATAGATCCCTGCAATTTATCTCAGTAGAATGCCAAAACTAAGGATTTAAAGAAATATTCCACACTAAAGGTGGGTTTTCCCTTTTCATTCATTATCTGGCTAGAAATGTGAAGATCAATGCCAAAGATTTTTTTTTTTAATTTTTTTTAAGTTTATTTATTTATTTGGAGAGAGAAAGAAAGAGCACGGGCAGGTGAGGGGCAGAGAGAAGGAGAGACAGAATCTCAAGCAGGCTCTACATCATCAACGCAGAGCCTGATGATGGGCTCGAACTCATAAACTGTGAGATCATGACCTGACCTGCACCAAGATCGAGTGGGATGCTTAACCGACTGCGCCACCCAGGCACCACAATGCCAACAATATTCTTAAAAGCCAGCTTTGCCCCTGGATGGGGGTCCTGGCTCCTTCCCTCTCCTCCAGGAATGCAGCAACAGGGCTGTTTTGATGAGCATAGATGGAAAAGGAGCAACTACTACCAAACTAATGACAGGATGGAAGCAGAACAATGAGAAGCGGAACAGGAATCCAGAGCATGCTTATGTATTCCAGACCTAATGTTCTTCTGGGCACAACTTTACTGGGCTCATATTAAATATTTTCAAAGTCTCACAGGAGAGAGACAGAGACTACATTTAATAAAACAAGAAGGTGTTTCACTTCCTTCAAGGTAGAGATCATAAGCTTGTTGCTCTAGTTCCTTTTACCCCTTTCAAGAAGCATCTAATACAGTCTACAGAGTAACTTTCTAGTGACCCAACTGCTAAGAACTGAGCTCTTATTTCAACTCTGAGTGAAAGAGAGGACAGAGAGAGAAGCTAATGAGATCAGAGGGACAAGAGTGCAAAAACTTTAAAAATATTTCAGGAAGTGTTTGATTCATGTTGGTCTTCGATATCATCCTACCATTTGAGCTGATGTTGAGCTGAACAAAGTTCTCCAGTGTTTCCATTATAAACTCAATGAAAGAAAAAGTGACTGGATTAGTTAGGGAAATACAGATAGCTAAGGATGATGTTGATTTAATACGCTAAGATCCCAAGCTGAAATAGGAGGTCACACAACACGCTTTAACTACAGTTGCCAGCACAACTGGGGGATGGCTACAAAGACCACCTGGCTCTCTGGGTTCAAAATCTGTCCTTTGAAAGCTCCCGCGAGTGCTCTGATGCCATTCTAAGAATGACTGTGAACGATGTGATGGTGGTCACAAAATGCCATTCTAACCTGATACCTGCACAGCATTTTGCAGGTTATATAGTCAAAAGGAGTTACCATTACTATGCTATCGTTGAGGAAACCAAGGCCTAACGGGTGAAATGATTCATCACACAGCCAGTCATGGCAAAACTGAAAGGCACGTTTCCTAACTCCTGGTCCAGGGCTGAAGTTTCTCCTGGCACTCAGCTCTATGACCCCACCACCCTTGCTGCCTCACCCACTCCCCCCAAACATCTACATTCTCCTACATTCCCAATGGCTACCCAGGCCCTGAGTTATCTGTCCCATTACTGGTAACTGGGACAGGTCTTGCTTCCTAAGACATTTACTCATCAATGGGCACTAAGAAGTTACATGTTGCCTTCCCAGATAACCTATTTGTTCTCAAGAAGTTGACTGCAGTTCAAGACCTGAGGAAGGATTCTAACAGGAATTCAAGTCCAAACTCTGGGCCAAATTCTGTGGCCTAATTACCTTACTCTCTCCGGGTAGAAGAGAGCCATGTTCCACACCAGCATGCCTCCCCAGTCGTGGCCAATGAACACTGCTTGAGTGATCCCCTAGTGAAGGATAAAGACATGAGCTGAATGTGGGCAGGTTTCTGGGATGGGATGCTGACAGCCCAATGCCTTGTGCTCCCTGGAGGCCCAAACCCTCGTCTGGCGATCCTTTCCTTCACTTTCTAGGACCTGTCCTCCACTGACCACGCAGTAGCTCCCCCAACGTCCACCCTCTTCAGGCCTCCCTTCCCACACACCAGCCCCACAGAGCCTCTGCAGATGACTGGTCTCCTACATTTTCTTAGAACACTAAGGCCACTGGCCACAAATCCTCTCCCTCTCTACCTTCCCTCAAATCAAAGTGTGTTTCACCTCTTTCTCTACTTTTTGTCTTCAAGTTAGTATGATTTACCTCCCTGTGTTCCATGTTCACTTTTCACTGAGTGACTGTGATTCTCTCCCCATTCTTTTGGGATCTTCCCTCCCTTAACTAACCACTAAAACCTCAGAGACATCTTTAATCCTTCTCTCTCTACCTGCGTCTTCCTTTCTTCTTCTGCTGCTAACAATGGATGACAACAGCTCCCTTTTATTGAGGACCTCCTAAGACAGGTGCTGTGTGTAGCATATGCACCCATTGTCTGGAATTCTCCCAATAACCTTCGAATACACGTTTTACAAATAGGAAGACAGGCTCGCAGTTGTTAGGCCACTTGCCCAAGGCCACATGGATGGTAACTCAGACCCAAGCTTCCTCAACTTAAAATCAGGCTCACCCCTCCACCCAGCCCTGCTGGCCCCAGTCAGCCACATGAGGGCCCTTCATTTTGAAAAGCAGCTCCCTGCCTCAGCTCCCTTGCCACACTTTTGTCTTGTGTCCAACTTCCCAGTGATCCACGCCAGTCACCTGCCTGGCGACCTTCCTAAGGCCCCACAACTTGGCTTCTTCCCTGCTACCCCTGAGTCCACTGAAACTTCCCTCTTAAAGGCTATTAATCACTGGTAACAGTTTTTTGCCCTCTCAGCTCTCACTCTTCTGACCGTTCTGCAGCATCAGACATTTCCTTTAAAATGTTCTTCCCTGGGCCTCTGTGACTCTATGCTTTCCAGGTTCTTTTCTCACTCACTGAGTCCACCCCCTCCTCTTCCTCTCTCACAGGAGTTACTTCATGGCTCAGCTCTCAGGCCTGTCCTTGGGAACCCATCTACTACTCTAATGGCTTCAGCTTCCACCTCCAGGTGGCGGGTGACCTCCTCACCAGCAATGGGCCCAGCTTCCTTCCCACGTGTCCCAGTAATGCCTGGGCTGGGGAGGGACACCCAGCCCAGTGGCCGACAGCCACCGGGGCTCTCTTCCAACAATCAGAGTAAGAGACTTTCTCAGCTGGATGGAAATCTTCTAGAGTTGGAACTGGGGTGGCCACACCGGGCCATGTCCTCTTAGATGTCCCTCCCCCTCATTCTCAAAAGGTCCAAAGCTGATTCTGCGGGACCGAGAATCTGCAGAGGGCGAGGACAGTGACACCTTTGCCTCGTTTCCTACAGTGGCTGGCACCATGCCTTGCTGCCCAACTGGAACCCCTGGGTCATCTTGAATTCTCCTCCTGACTCTCATATCCAACAAACAGGCACTAAATGTGGTGTTTTGGGGTTCTCTCTTCACTATCCCTCCACGGTCACTGTCCTGGCTGAGCCCTTCTCCGCCTCAGTCTAGGTCCCGCTGTCCTCATCCTGCCACTGTGACCTAATTGAGGACAGGGAAAGCGTACTACCTAACTGCGATCTCAAACTTACACAAGTAAAAAGCAGAAGCACAGTCTCAGATCACCATCATTGATCTGCTTTGTGTTTGACATTCCACATGATGTTAAATGAAGGAATTTGACTTCAGGTCTTTCCAAAGGGATAGATATGCGGTTTTAAAAGTTGTGAAATATCAGCCTATAGGATATTTCCCAAACTTCTTGACACAAAGCACTTGACCCTGGCTCAAGGCCAAAAGAAGTATCCTGGAAAATGCTTTTCATGAAACAAAAAAACCAAAACAAACTTGGCTCTACACTATTCTCCACAATGCCATCTCTGTGTCTATACTTCCTCCTGAGCACCTACCCTGCCTCCCACTGTCCCCGAAGTGTCATTCCTGCCCTTGCCACTCTCCTTGAGGGTTCTAACAGCTGACACCTTTGACAGTTCTGTCTTTGGGGCGCCCGGGTGGCTCAGTTGGTTCAACGTCTGACTCTCGATTTCGGTTCAGGTAATGATCTCACCGTTGTGGGATCAAGCCCCGCGTCAGGCTCTGTGCTGGGTGTAGAGCCTACTTGAGAATCTCTCTCTCTCTCTCTCTCTCTCTCTCTCTCTGCCCCCCACTTTCCCTCTGCCCCTTCCTCACTCTCTCTCTCTCAAAACACAAACAAAACAAAGGTACATCTTTAATTGCCCACACAAACAGAATTCTCCAGAGATCAGTTTAAAATAATGACTTACCAACTTATCCAGGAAGGTTACCATCTCCTAAGAAAGAAAAGACAAAAAATCAGAAATTGTATACACCCACCTCAGCTGCTTCAATATTAGAATTACCGTATCTGCCTTTTTATGGGCTATATTGTGTCTTCCCCAAATTCACATGTTGAAGCCCTAACATCACCCCTACCCCAGGACCTTGGAATGTGACTGTATTTGGAGACAGGGGCATTAAAGAGATAAGTTAAAATGAGGTCATCAGAGTAAGCCATGATCCAAGTTGGCCAGTGTCTTTATAAAGCAAAAGGTCTCGGGGCGCCTGGGTGGCTCAGTCGGTTAATTGTCTGGCTTCAGCTCAGGTCATGATCTCACAGTCTGCGAGTTCGAGCCCCGCATTGGGCTCTGTGCTGACAGATCAGAGCCTGGAGCCTGCTTTGGATTCTGTGTCTCACTCTCTCTCTGACCCTCCCTCGTTCATGCTCTTGTCTCTCTCTGTCTCAAAAATAAATAAAAACATTTTTAAAAATTAAAAAAAAAAGAACAAAAGGTCTCGACACAGACACGCACAGAGGAAAGCCCAAGTGAAGACACAGGGAGAAACGGCCACCAACAAGCTTCAGATGAAACCCTGCCGACACCTTGATCTCGAGCTGGATGGGCTCCAGCCTCCAGAATGGCGAGAGAATAAATTTCTGTTGTTTAAGCCTCCCAGTCTGTGGTACTTGGTTATGGCAGCCTGAGCACACGAATACAACGTTCAGTCATTTCCCTCGCTTGTGAGTTCTCTCCCTTCCTCTTCCAGCATCCTCTCAGTAACCAGGCTGACCTCAGATAAGCACAGTGAATTATTCAGTGTATGTTGGTGCACATCCCTAACTGGGCAACATCCATCGTAAGACAGAAATCATGCCTTCTTCCCGGGAGAAAGAAAGGGGAAGAAAACTGCTGTGCGGAGGGCTGGCTGCTTGCCTTGCCCCAGGACAGTGAGCTCCTGCCCCTTGTCCAGCAGCACACATGGGGGCTCCTGGCCACACCCGCCAGCAAGCTCGGGGTCTGGAAAAGGGGTCTAAGATGTGTGGAGGTGCTGGAGATGAGGGTCATCCAGAATCAGGACTTGGGGATGCCATATTGGGCCAGGTACAAAATGAGCAAGCAGGGGAATCCTGCTGGGGATGGAGGGAGGGTAGGACAGAGCAGAGGTGTAGACAGAATGAATCAGAGACCTGACGCGCCATTCAGCCCCTGCAGAAAGCCACACCACCTTCCGGCTTCCCCACCTCACTCCTCCTATATGGTCCCATCTAACTTGTCAACGCTACCCCCTGTTTACCTGAGCCTGTGCTCTGCTTGCTATAATCAAAGAGTCTATGGAGCTCTATCTCTGGAGCCCTAGCTTGGCCACTCAATTCACGTCCTTTCCCCTCACGCATCTGTATGTCCACTCTACAGATGAGGTAGCTGAGGCTCACAGCGGCCAAATGGTCAAATGCAGCCAAGGCCAACATGGCTAGTCAGGCAGAACTGGGACTGATTCCAAGTCTATCTGATTTCAAAAATTTAACATCAAGGGGAGCCTGGGTGGCTCAGTCAGTTAAGTGTCTGACTCTTGATTTTAGCTCAGATCCTGATCTCACAGGTCATGGGTTTGAGCCCTGTGTCAGGCTCTGC
This sequence comes from Felis catus, assembly GCF_018350175.1. NCBI lineage: Eukaryota > Metazoa > Chordata > Mammalia > Carnivora > Felidae > Felis > Felis catus. The sequence continues at coordinate 48,766,514 of NC_058371.1, read as the reverse complement.
TCTGACAGCACAGAGCCTGCTTGCAATTCTCTCCCTCCTTCCTTCTCTCTCTCTCTCTCTCCCTCTCCCGCTTGTGCTTCCTCTCTCTCTCTCTCTCAAAGTAAATAAACATAAAAAAAAATTCAACATCAAAGCCTTCAAAGCTATCCTGGTTTGCCCTGTGGACCAACAGCGTTATTTTAAATATTTTCCAGTCCCTTGATTCCTAGCCCCTACCAGTTGAGAAGTCCCTAATTTGTTTTTGATTCCCTAGATCACTGCCCTCACTGGAGGCTGCGGAGATTTGCACCATAAAAGTTTGAAGACTTAGAAAATAAATGTGATTGTATTTCCCTTGCCTCCTGTTTTAGGCGCTTCCAAAATGAAAGGCGAGCTTTTTTTCCTTCTCTGGGCAAGGCCTATCTTTTGTTCTTCTACACTAAGCAAGGAGATGGAAACTTCAGGATAGAAGGATAGCATGATAGAAGACAAAGGGCTTCCCACAGAGCCCTAACAGCATTAAAAAGTGTTCAGTTATTCTCCACTGCGGCCTCAGTTCCGATGGGGACATCCACCAAATGGGAACATCCTTTTTGGCGGGGTTGGGGGACACACACAGAGTTCTGCCTACAGCCAGTGACAGTAACATTCTTCAAAGAGAAAGAATGTTAAAGGTTTTCTGGCTCCTTTTGCTACCCCAGCTCCCAAGCCTGCCCAGAAATCCCGGGGTCACAGTGACAACCTCACTAGGTAGGGAACAGAGGGCAAACCCCTCCCTGCTCCCCTGAAGAACGTTGGCAAGCAAGTGCAGATGACAGGTTCCATTGGTTAAAATGTGCACAATTTGTTGTTGTTTTCTTTTAATGTAGATACTCAGTATTGATATAATTAGGTTATTAATGGTTTTTATTTTCATCTTTCCCCCCAAAGACAGGGGAACGATTATTGGAAGACACCATACTATGTTGTCAGAAAGTTTTGTTATGGACTGAATGTTTGTGTCCCTCAAAATTCACATGTTAAAGCCCTAATCCCCAGTGTGATTATATTTGAAGATAGTGTCTTTACAGAAGTAATTAAGGTTCAGTGAGGTCACGAGGGTAGGGTCCTGATCAGATAGGTCAGTGTTCTTATAAGAGACACCAGAGAGCTTCTTCTTACTTTGCAATTAACCACAGAGAGACTGAAGATTAGTTCAGTGTTATTTCCACATCCTACTCTTAAAAAGAAAATCAGACCTAAAATGGGATCACTTAGGTAAAGGCCCCAAGTCAGAAAACCAACACTCAATACACAGTCTGACTGCAGTTTCAACCTCCTATAAATGTAACCTTTTTAAAAAAATTTTTTTTAATGTGTATTTTTGAGAGACAGAGAGAGCATGCGAGTGGTGAAGAACCAGAGAGAGAGGGAGACACAGAATCCAGAGCAGGCTCCAGGCTCTGAGCCGTCAGCACAGAGCCCCACACGGGGCTCGAACCCAGGGACCACAAGATCATGACCTGAGCCGAAGTCGGTGCTTAACAGACTAAGCCGCCCAGGCACCCCTAAATGTAACCTATAACCAATCAACATGGGAATTTCCTGGTCAGTACCCTTTCCGTTCCCCTTAGAAGGGCCACCTTGCCTAAAACAATGGATTTTCTGTTAATAATTTCCTTCTTTCCACTCCCTCTCTACCTTTAACAATCTTTTCTGTACCCCTTTGGAGTGAGTTCCCCTCTACTTGCTAGATGGAATGCTGTCTGATTTATGAATTGATTCATAAAACCAAATAGATCTTTATAATTTACTTGGTTGAATTTTTGCTATTTTAACACCATAAAACTAAGAATCACACTCAGATCAGGAGGGGTCTTGAGAACATGAAGTACATCCCTCTGACTGCATCTTATACTTGACAGCATGACCTGGAAAGGTTAAATGACTTGCTCAAGGTCAAACACAATGAAAGGGGCAACTGGGTGTGGATAAGCCTCTCAATGTTATTGCTATGTTGCATTCCAATACCCCTAATTTGGAATCCTAAGACTACAGACACACAGAGAATACATTCATGGTTCCCTAAAGGTACTTATTCGAAAAAAATTTTTTTAATGTTTATTTATTTTTTGAGAGAGAGAGAGAGGGAGGGAGGGAAGGAAGGGGGGAGGGAAGGAGAGGGGTAGGGTAGAGAGAGAGGGAGACACAGAACCTGAGCAGTCTCCAGGCTCTGAGCTGTCTGCACAGAGTCTGATGCAGGGCTCAAACCCATGAACCATGAGATCATGACCTGAGCCGAAGTCGGACACTTAACAGACTGAGCCACCCAGGCGCCCCCTAAAGATACTTATTCTAAAACAAATAGCAGTTGTATGATGAACTGGCACATACATTTAAGGATTTGTGGTTGAGGAAAAAAAAAAGTTTTCAATATATTTGGGGGGGGGGGTGTAGTTGAGAGAAGGATTTTTGTGGGCACTTGAAGATAAGCAGTATATGGCTCTTTATTCAGTTTCTTATATTTAAAGTTTATGCAGGTAATTTTTTTTAAAAAAGATTACATAGAGGGTTTAAAAAAATTTTTACATTATAAATATTGTGCTGATAATTTTTCAAATGACAGCTTTATTGAACGATGACTCATATACCATAAAATTCACCTGTTTAAAATAAACAATTCAGCGGAGTTTAGTGTAGTTACAGAGTTGTGAGATCACCACTGCTATCTAGTTACAGAACATTTCATCATGCCAAAAAGAAACCTTGTACCCATAAACAGTTCCCCATTTCCTCTAGCCCTTGGCAACCATTAATTTCATTTCTGACCTCTTCTGGAAATTTCTCCCAAATGGAATTATACAATACGTGGCCATTTGTGACTGGCTGATCTTAGCATAATGTTTTTAAGGGTCATTCATGTTGAAGCATGCATCATGATCTCACGCCTGTTTATGGCTGAATACTATTCCATTGTATGGATATGTCACATATTTTTTATCCATTCATCAGTTATTGAACATTGGGGTCGTTTCCACTTTTTGGCTTTTGTGAATAATGCTGTGAACAGTCACGTCCAGGTTTTTGGTGGACATATTTTTTAAAATTCTTTTGTGTGAATATCTAGTAGTGGACATACGAATAGCTTTTAAAGGGTGGAGTTGGAGGACAGGAGCCTCACATTTTATCTTGTTTGTTTTAGTAAAAGAATTGCCTTCTTCTGGAAGGCAATTATGTCAAACGACCCGATGTATCTGTCTTAAGAACCAATTTTGACACAAAGAAGTAGGGGTCCAGTTAGGGGACATCAGGGGGATGGAGAGAACCCACCCCCCTCCCCACAGGGTCACTGGGGAGATCTTGGCAGGATTTCGGAGGAGATATGAGCAAGATCAGAAGTGGCAGAGTGAAAGAGGTAAAGACTCAGAAACTGAGGAAGGAAGGACAACCCCAACTGGAAACTAAGGTTTTATCAATGCTCCTCTTCTAAGGCACCAAAGCCTATGTGTGGGCCTGGTTGGGAGGAGATCCAAACAGAGCTATGACTCCTAGATGGAGCCTTCTTGTAATTTTAGCATCATCAGCGGCATCACCAGCTTTCCGGCCAACCAAGAGGCTATTTCTTCCCCTTGGCTCCCCCAGCTAAGGCTCCCGCCTTGCTTTTCCCAAGGGCTGATAGAGCCTTGGGACACAGTCTCCTCACCTCAGCCTTGGCTTCCTCTTGCAAGCCCTGAAATGAGGGTCCCCTCCCTGATGGTGCTTACCCTTCACCTAGAATAGGAGCGCCATTACAGTCACCAATCCACATGCTAACTCCCTAGGTCTGGCCAACAACATCTTTACCAAAATAATTTTTAAAATCTTCAGGATGGAGGGTGCCTGGGTGGCTCAGGTGTTATGCATCTGACTTCGGCTCAGGTCATGATCTCATGGTTTGTGAGTTCGAGTCCCATATCAGGTGAGCACGAGCCCCGCTTCTCTCTTTCTCTCCCTCCCTTTCTCTCTCTACCCCTCATGGGATTCTCTCTCTCTCTCTCTCTGCCCCTCATTCACTTGTACCTCTCTCTCTCTAAAAAAAAATTAAAAAATAGGGGTGCCTGGGTGGCTCAGTCGGTTAAGCATTCGGCTTAGGTCATGATCTCACGGTTCGTGAGTTCGAGCCCCACGTCGGCTCTGTGCTGACAGCTCAGAGCCTGGAACCTGCTTGGGATTCTGTGTGTGTCTCTCTCTCTGTCCCTCCCCCACTCACACTCTGTCTCTCTCTCTCTCACAAATAAATAAACATTAAAAAACATTTTCTTTTAAATAAAGAATAAAAATAAAAAATAAAATCCTCAGGATGGCAAGGTGAGTTGGGGAGTGGCTACGAGGAAGGCCGTGGGAGCTGTGGCAGAGGTCAGACCTGGCTCTACTAGCTGTTGACCTCAGGCAATTACTTCACCTCCTGGTGACTCAGTTTCTTCTTCCATCAAATGTTTGGAACAGTACTTGATATACAGTAAATGTTGGCTATCATTTTGAAATACCATCTTAACTGTCAGTAAGATTGTATACTCAAATGCTGTAAAACGCTTTCCTAGGGTTTAATGAATACCCATACTTCTATCTGGTATCAGTGAAAACACCAGGACAGAAACGATGTTACAAATGTTACCCAAAGATCTTCCTTACCTTGCATAACACTTCCAAGGAATATTCTTCTATTTCTGCCATTAAAAATAAAGACAATTAATTAACATACTTGAAAATTACCAACAAACTAAGAGGGCCCCTTTGCCAAAAAAATATACCTTATTAAATCTTTAGATTGCTGTAGTCTACTTATTTTTGGTTTTGTTTCCTGTGCTTTTGGAGTCACGTCCATGAAATCACTGTCAAGGTCAATGGCACAAAGCTTTTCATTTACGCTTTCCTCTAAGAGTTTTAGTTTCAGGTCTTACATTTAAGTCTTTAATCCATTTTGAGTTGACTTTTGTGTAGGGTGTGAGGTAAGGGTCCAATTTCATTCTCTTGCATGTGGATACCCAATTTTCCCAGCATCACTGGTTGAAGAGACTGTCCTCTCCCCTAGGGTATGTTCTAGACACCCTAGTCAAAGATCAGCTGACAGTCCAGGCGTGGATTTATTTCCAGGCTCTCTACTCAGTTCCATTGGCCATATGTCCATCTTTATACCAATTCCACCTTGTTTGATTACTGTAGCTCTGTAATATATTTTGAAACCAGGAAGTATAAGTCTTCCAGCTTCGTTCTTTCTAAAGACTGATTTGACTATTAGGGTTTTTTTGGTGGATCATATGAATTGTAGAATTGTTTTTTCTATTTCTGTAAAAAAATGCCATTGGGATTTTATTTTATTTTATTTATTTTTTTTAAATTTTTCAACGTTTTTTATTTATTTTTGGGACAGAGAGAGACAGAGCATGAACGGGGGAGGGGCAGAGAGAGAGGGAGACACAGAATCGGAAACAGGCTCCAGGCTCCGAGCCATCAGCCCAGAGCCTGACGCGGGGCTCGAACTCCCGGACCGCGAGATCGTGACCTGGCTGAAGTCGGACGCTTAACCGACTGCGCCACCCAGGCGCCCCGCCATTGGGATTTTAAATAGGGATTCCACTGAATCTATAGATCACTTTGGGTAGTATGAACATTTTAATAATAATAGCAATTCCAGAAAGCAAAAAAGAAAAAAGAAAAAAAGAAGAGAAAACAGAAGAAAAAAAACTATTGAAGAAATAATTCAAGAAAACTTCCAAGAACTAAAAGATATATGTACCCAGAAAAGTGGATGAAAAGAGACCCAGATCATGGTATATAACATCATAAAATTTTAGAACACAGCAAGATAAATAAAAAGATCCTAAAGGTATCAAGGGTGAGGAAAAAGAAAACGGTCACATAGAAAGCCTCACAGATCCGAATGACATGGGACTTTTCAGTAGCAACAAGGGAAGAGAGAAAATAGCAGGATAACGGAGTCACGGTTTTAAAGGAAAATAATGTGTTATTTAAAATCTATTGCCAAATGATATGAAGTTTACATACAAATGCTCTGCAATGTATTTGTATGCATTCCAGATCATCAAGCTTGGCTTTAGAATTCACGTTGTGTATAATCTTTAGCAACGGTTAATGTGTAAATTATTATTTTCTTAAAAAAAGTTATAATTAGGGTATGTATAAGTCCCAATTCATCCAGAACAGTTCAGTTTGTGTTTCTTTTAATAGTGTTCTAGCCTGAATGATAAATTAATTACTAAGTTATGCCTAGGGGATTCAGGGAAGATCATAATAGAGATGAATAAAAATAAATATCTTAATAATTAATTTTGGGGGGGGAACCCTTAAATGTCTTTCCTGGGTGTTTGGACTAGAAGCTTTCTTTTTGTCAAAAGTGCCTCTGCACCACTCAAGAGGCAGTGAGTAGCCGCTAAGTCGATACCATGACAATTACGGAACAATCATGGAGGCACTCCACTGGTGGTCACCTGAGGGCCAGTTCATGTCAGCTGGCTTCAAACTCGACACAATAGGCTTGATGTGAACACGGGGGAGGCAGCTCAGGGAAGGGGTGGTGAGCAGCTTGTTTGGTTCACTGAGCTGCCATGGCTAACAGCACGGGTGGCACTGGGAGGGACAGGGATTCTGCCACAGGCCTGGCTGTAACACGTTCCTGTCCCCACCTGGGGAGCTTAACAGTTTGGGGCTGAGAACCCCTCTGAAACTGATAAAGCAGTAGACTCCCTCACCCCAGGCAAGTGTTCATAAATCCACACATAGACTCGGGTTCATAGGCCCCTGATGCCCATCCTTAGATAGGCTCCATGTGGGATCCAGAGACCCTGGGTTAAGAATCTGGCCTACCAATTACTGTATGATCCAGCAGTTCCACTTCTGGGTATACACCCCGAAAAACTGAAAGGAGGAACTCAAGCAGATACTTGCATACCCATATTTGTAGCAGCATTATTCTACATTAGCCAGAAGGTGGAGGCAACACAAATGGCCATTGATGAATAGATGGATAAACAAAATGTGATCTATCGTTACAATGAAGTATTATTCAGCCTCCAAAAGGAAGGAAATTGTGATATATGCCACAATGTGGATGAATCTTGAAGACATCATGCTAAGTGATATCAGCCAGTCACAAAAGGATAAATATTGTATGATCCACTTAGAGATGACCGGAGTAGTCAAATTCAGATAGAGAGAAAGGTAGTTGCCAGGAGCTAGGGAAAGGGGAATGGGGAATAGTGCTTAAGGAGTACAGAGTTCTGCAAGATGGAAAAAGTTCTACAGCTGGATGGTACATCCTATGCCCTATATCCTCCCAGACCAGTGGGAGACTTCCTCAGGGCATAGGCCATTGGGTTTCTTGTGTTCTTTCAGGTAATGCAGAGCAGGGATATCTGAGCCCAAAGTGCACAGACACAGATCACTGAAGGAGAGAGGAAGGGCAAAGTCAGACCCCCATGAAGGGCTGCTTGCTCCAACGTGGGCCCAGGGAAAGTCAGTGCAGTTGGAGAGCTCAGGCAGAAGGCATAACCAACACAGGACAGCTGTGAGACAGCTAACCTACCAGGAGGAGCAGATGACTCTCCATAGCCTTTCATATCCAGAGCTAGCACCCGGAAACCCGCCTGAGCCAGAGCAGGGATCTAGAAAACAAACAGTTCAGGTACACTCAAGTGCGGCCTCATCAGTCTTTTGCCGACACTCCTTCTTTCTTCCTTCTATCCCCGTTCTTGTAAATGGCTCAACTCAAAACGCCATGTGGCACTATCTGGAATTACCACCACGAGGCTGGAACAAGCCCACCTGGATAGGGCGGCCATACACAGTGGTAGGGCTCGTATACTGCATCTAATGCTACATCTAAGCATTTTTCTTAGCATAGCACAGATCTTGCAGATTTCTATATTCATTACAAAGGCTTCCCAGCAGGTGGCATAAAGTGTCCGGAAGAATCTGCCTTTTTCTAATCTGCAAAAGTGGTATATGGGGCTAGCACAGCTCTGAGGTCTGGCCCCAACTCTGGCCCCAACACTTCTGAGGTATCACATGGTCACACGTTCAAGGCGATGCTCCACTGTTAAGTTTTCAGCTTCTTTAAGGGCATTCTACTCTAGGCCATACCACCTAGGCTTTCCCCTCCTTTCCCCTCCCCCTGGCTGGGGCGTACCTTCCCCCAGTTTCCTTTACCTGGTACCTCCAAGAGAACCAGCTCTCCGGAAATCCATGGCACAGGCACACGGCAGGACCGGAGCCCAGCTCCACAAAATGCATACGCACCCCAGGCTGTAGAAAAGAGAGGTGAGCGGGTAGTGACCACAGCACCAGGCTGGGCAGAACCAGGTACGCCTTCTGCAGGCTGCCCCAGGCCGTCTCAGTGTATTGCCAGACCTCACATGGCCCAGTTTGCTCAGCTCAAGACCCCAGTGCTAGAAGATGTTCAAGAAGACAACTGGCCAAAGTGCATTAAAAACAGGCAGCTTTCCTAGGCACATAGGAAGCCTGAAAAGAAGGTTATAATGTTGGAAAGAAGAACAAAACAACTCGGCCTTCCTCCCGGAAAGGCCCTCATACCGTCAGAGTTTCTGATACTGTTTGACAGGTCTTCTGTATTTTAAACTGGGCTGATTTTGTGCACAGTGTAATATTCATGTTAACGTACAGAATACCAGGATTGCTTTGTTAAAAATTGTTTATCTTTTTTTTTTTTTTTTATTTATTCATTTTGCAGGGAGGGGAAGAGGGAAGGAGATAGAGAATCCCAAGCAGGCTCACGCTGTCACTGCAGAGCCTGACACGGGGCTTGAACCCATAAACCATGAGATCATGACCTGAGCCCAAACCAAGAGTTGGGCATTTGGGGCACCTGGGTGTCTCAGTTGGTTAAGCGTCCAACTTTGGCTTAGGTCATAACCTCACGGTTCGTGGGTTCATGCCCTGTGTCTGGTTTTGTGCTGATAGCTCAGAACCTGGAGCCTGCTTCGGATGCAGTGTCTCCAGCTCTCTGCCCCTCCTCTGCTCATGCTCTGTCCTTCTCTCTGTCTCTCTCAAAAATGAAAAAGTGTTAAAAAAAAAAAAAAAGAGACTTGGGCATTTAACCAACAGAGCCACCTAGATGCCCCTAAAAATTATTTATCTCTTGGATATAAAGTCTTCTTCAAGCTTTGCTAACTTCTTGTCCTTTCTGGGCTCTGTGTGTCAGAGGCTGCTAGAGCTCTGCATCTGTGTTCTCTTCTCCCTGGCACCTGACAGCATCTTCCAGACCTCCCCCACTTCCTCGCAATGGATGTGGCCATGTGGCCGAGTTCTGGCCAAAGGTATATGAGTAAGAGAAGTATGTGCTACATCCTGGGCCCGTATAACCCTCCCACACTTGGTCCTCCTCCTTTTCCTATCTGCTCCTGGATAGTTAGGGCCTCAAGAAAGTGAGAGCCAGCAGAAAGAAGGAGCCTGGCTGCTTGAACAACTGCATGGAGAACACCCACTCCTACCCCACACTGGACTGCTCTGCAAGCAAGAAAACAAACTTGGTGTTGGGCCACTGAAACCTTGGGATTGTTTGTTTTAGTACTGAACCTACCTCAATCATTATCGTGTGGTCTAAGCACACGAACTAAAGCAATATGGAGTCAAAGTGCTCTATTTTCCCCCAAAGTATGTGTCTCCAACTTTCTAATGGAAAGAAATGAGAAAAATAAGCTTTGCATCTAGAAATTCACTTGGAGCAATTCTATTTAGCTGCATCTCCGATTACTCCAAACTCCATGTTCCAAACCGGAAGTTTCACTCATGATTCCCAAGGAGTTATTTTGCTCGAGAAAGCATTTGGCTGGCATTTCACATACTCCTTCATGGTCTACAGTCTTATCAGAATATGTTCCATAGTGTTCCGGTTGGTACTTGGCAAAGGGAAGGATTTAACTTGAAATTCTATACTCCTTATATTGAAAAATGTTCTAGTACTGATGTCCAGTGAAATGATCTTTTTTTTTTATATTATTTATATTTTATTTTTCCTCCCTTTATTTTTCCTCCCTTCCCCTCCCGCCATGGTCTTCTGTTAAGTTTCTCAAGATCCACATATGAGTGAAAACATGGGGTATCTTTCTCTGACTGACTTATTTCTCCAGTAAAATGATTTTTTTTTAAACATTTATTTATTTTTGAGACAGAGACAGAGCATGAACGGGGGAGGGTCAGAGAGAGAGGGAGACACAGAATCTGAAACAGGCTCCAGGCTCCGAGCTGTCAGCACAGAGCCCAACGCGGGGCTTAAACTCACAGACTGCGAGATCATGACCTGAGCTGAAGTTGGCCGCTTAACCGACTGAGCCACCCAGGTGCCCCTAAAATGATCTTAATCTGCCTCTGTTGTAAGTGAAGCCTAACTCAAAGGCCCCCTCTCGCTGCTTTGTATTTGACTGAGTAGCCCAGCAAACGTACGTACTTTCCCATCCTTTGTGTGATATGTTAAAATTACCAGAAAGCCAGAAAATGAGAAAGATCGAACCCAGGCTGGACTGCCCCAGCATTCAGGGAAGATACAAGGAATAGCTCTGCCCCAGAAGTGGCCGCCCCCGGCCTTTAATTTGGAGCGAAGACAGAGGGGGTGATAAAGCAGCTCTGATCACACTCCTTCAAGGTCAAATGAGAAATGTATCGAAAGGGACTGGACCTTCAAGCCTCAGAGGAGAAGAACAACCCTGTCCTTGGCGTTGAAGCCACAAGGATACAGCCCAGACCCCAGGCCCCAGGGAAAGAGTCCCTAGGTCCTCAATACCGGAGATGAGGTGTGAGGGGACCTCATGAAACGTTCACCCCTTCAGGAGCCCCCAAGGTTACAGGAGGGGCGGCGCTGACGCTGACCCGTAGCTTCAGCCCTTTCTTTCTATCCGGCTTCCATTTATCCTTCCGTGCCTACCTCAACACGGCTGCTAAGCATTCACCACGGCAGCCTCCGCCCTCACAGGGCCCATCCCAAGTGCTCCAGGCACCACTATTATACAAGAACCTGTGAATGTTTATCTCAGTAGACTGGAAGATTCCTGAGGTCACAGAAGACCCTCCATTCATCTCGGTATTTCTCTCCGTGCCTGGCAAATAACAAATACCCAGTAAATATTGGAGGGGCTGTCCTCCAGGGCAGCAGGGGGTACTACGCCCCGTGGTCTGCATGCGGTATTTTAATTACCGTTGACCCTTGAACAAGGTGGGAACAAGGGGTACTGACCCCCACCCAGAGTCAAACATCTGCATGTAACTTTTGACTCCCCCAAAACTGAACTATTACTAGCTTGCTGTTGACCGGAAGCCTTACCGGTAATAGTTGATTAACACGTATTTTGTGTTCTACGTCTCATATGCTGGAATCTTACAATAAAGTGAGCTAGAGGAAAGAAAACGTATCTGAGAAAATCATAAGGGAGAGAAAATGCATCTAGAGCACTGTTCTTACAAAATCCTCATATGAGTGGACCCATGCTATTCAAACCCGTGTTGTTCAAGGGTCAACTGTAATCCACACAAGAACGCTGAAGGCAGGTATTAGTATCACCTCATTATAAAGCTGCGTACACTGAGATTCAGAGTGATAAAGAAATGTACCTGGGGGCACCTAGGTGATTCAGTCGGCTAAGCGTCTGACTCTTGATTTAAGCTCAGGTCATGATCTCGCGGTTTCGTGAGTTTGAGCCCATGTCAGGCTCTGTGCTGATTCTGCAGAGCCTGCTTGGGATTCTCTCTCTCTCTCTCTCTCTCTCTGCCCCTCCCCAGCTTGTACTCTCTCTCTCTCTCAAAATAAATAAATAAACTTAAAAAGAATTATTAAAAAAAAGAAAAAAAGAAATGTACCTAAACTTGCAAACTTGGTGCCCATGCCAGGATTCAAACTGGTTCTGCCTGTCTCCAAAGCAACTGTCCCATCTTGTTTAGCATACAAGCTGACCTGCAGCTTTGGGTCCCTTTTCATTTAAATGGGACCAATGACAAATTAAGAGAGATCCCAAAGTGAACCCACTGAATGGGGTTAGGACATTTTAACACCCTGCTCTGTATCCTGGCTGGCTCAGGAGTCGAAGCCCCTCTGCACATGGCCTTGGCTTTGCCATAGCCCTGACCGCCGGATGTTTTAATGACCACTTCTGTCCTTTGTCCTCACTCTGGGTTCCTTGAGAACGAGTCTGTCTTGTTCTCATACCTGGCCCTTGCCGACACCAAGGCAGTGGGTGATGAATATGTGTTGGAATAGAAACAAGTTCTCCCCAGAACACAGGCCAGACACACATGCCCTTTAGCACCTCCGGGCCACTCAGGGCCCCTTATAACCTGTTGTTCCAAAGGAGTCTGACTACATCTGTCACACTGCTTTGCATATCCTAAGGCGTGGTGCCTTCTGACTTCTGTGGACGGATACTCGTGGGAAGTACTATTTCCCTACAAGCAGCGGACGTTCGGCTACCCTCAGCATTTAACAAATGTCTCTGCAGGTCCGTGTAGGTGACCTATTGAGGGAGGGCACGGCGGCCTGGGAGAGAGCGCTCACATACCTTTATTGGCACATAGCCGTGGCTCACGTCCCTCGGATTGCATGCGATTGGCAGAGCGGTGGCAACTTGGAGAAGCTGGACGGAAAAGAGGTACAGTAAGAGAGGCGGCAGCCTCCTTCTGTGAGAAGTTCTGAGAGAGCTTCCAGAACTCCAGAGTGCTGGCCTGTGCCATGGCCTCCTGAGTCCTCCGGGGATTTCCCAGCCCATGTCCCTCTCCTGCAGGCACACAGCTAGATTTCTCTTCTCCCCTCTCTCTCAGGTCAGAGTAGCCCATGACTGAGTCCTCTGACAGAAGGCTATGGCCTGTCAGCCTAACCCATTAAAATCCCCCTCGATTCTCTAAATTCTCTACCTTGCCTCTCCCAGCTGAGAGCCTGGTGTGACCTGGGAAACCACCGGCGGAAGACGGTGGGTCCTCCGTCAACCCGGGTCTTTGAATGGCTGCATGAAGCAAAGCCCCTGGCTGCCACCAACTGAACTTCACATAAGAAAAAAAAAAAACAACAAAAACCAACTGCTCTAAAACACTGAGATTTTGTACTTCAATTAATAGAATTCTTCTCTGTGGCAGTTCCTCAAGTGGTCACCCAGGCACCTCTTGGACAGCACTAGGAATGCAAAGTTCACCGTCCCATCACTGGATGGCTCTGCTGAAGGGATTCTCTCTCAAGCTGGCCAAAATCAAACTCTCTCGGCCTCTGTATTCATCTGCTCGAGCTGCCATAACAATGTGCCACAGACAAGGTGACAGAAACAACAGTTATGCCTCTCAGTTCTGGAAGCTGGGTTGGTTCTTCCTGAGGCCTTCCTCTTTGGCTTGCGATGGCCGCCTTCACCCTGGGTCCTCACACGGTCTTCCCTCTGTGTGTGTGTGTGTCCTAACTGCCTCTTCTCATAAGGACACAGTCATACTGGTTTAAGGCCCAACCCAATGACCTCATTTTACCTTAATCATCTCTTTAAAAGCCCTATCTCCAAATATAGTCACTTCTGAGGTCCTGGGGCTTTCACATGAATGAATTTGAGGTGGAAGGGGGCAGAGTTCAGCCTGCAGTCCCCAGGTCTGTCCTCTGGAGTCCCAGAAGGTCAGATAACCCATCTTTGTATGACATCTGGGTAAAGAAGAGAATTCCTGAACAAAGGGTGCATAAGGAGCTCCTTTGACTCATTTGTGTCAGGTATCTTGAGACAAATGATAAAGGACAGGATGATGAGCACACCTAAGTGAATTTATTCATGACAAGTGACATATTAGTGACTTCTACTGCTAGATCTCTCATCTTTAGTCCCAAAGCTGTAACTGAGGAAGAAGTGGCTCCCATCAGCTATCCAGTTCTCTGACCTCTAAAGCGCAGGAAGTAAACTATGAAATCTACCTCCCTTTTAAACATGGAAGAGTCTGCCTGGGCATCCTCCGAGGGTGGGAAACAGAAGGCAAGCCCCCAACCTCTGTGGCATCTGGAGGGGATTCAGGGTGCGGAGGGAGGGATGGCAGCTTGGTGGCCTCTGATGACAATGAGCCTTGTCGGGCCTGAGGAAGCCAAGATACTGACCATAGGCCAGTGTGCCTTGGGACCCTTCTTCTAAGGTATCCCTGGCTTCCTAGGTCACACCCTAGCAGATGTCCCACTGCTTCCAGGGCTGAGGGGGTGGGGGTTTCCTGTTCTTATAGTTCTCCCGCCGTTTATACAATTTACAAAGCCTGTTCAGAACTGAGTCCCATAGCCTTCCTGAGAGATAAGGGGTAAGTCTCCTCCACTTAAAAAGGTGTAATTTTCATTTTCATTTCATTTTTCCTTTTATCTTGCCCATACTCTGGGGAAGGAGACAGGTGAGGCACAGTTTACTTTTCTGATTTTACAGGACAGGTATCTGTGGCTCATATATGACCAGTGGATACTAGTAAGTGGGGCAAGCAGGTGGCTGCTGGGATTCCACGTTTTCTTCTCTACTGCATAAGACCTCCAGGCTTGTGAAAGGATAAATCAAGTCTGGGCAAGACACTTTGAGGTTGTGAAGTCATTAGATACACATTTTGTATTTATTTGTTAAAGATGACAAATCAATTGTCCCTGTCATGGGGCTAAATTTGTGTCCCCTCCAAATTCATCTGTTGACATCTTAATCCCCAGAGCCTCAGAATGGGACTGTGTTTGGAGATAAGGTCTTTAAAGAGGTCACTTACGTTAAACGAGGTCATTGTGGAGTGAGCCTACTAGAGTTAAACTATAATCTGGCTGGTGCCCTTGTAAGAGGAGGGCGTTTGGACACACACACAGGGCAAGACCATATGAAGACAGAGAGAATGTGGCCATCCATCTACAAGCCAAGGAGAGAGGCCTCAGAAGAAACCGTCCCACCAATACCTTAATCTTGGACTTCTGGCCTCCTAGCCAGACTGCCTTGGCCACCCACTCTGTGTACTTTATGGCACCTCGGGAAACGAATGCAGTTCCCTTTGAGAAAATGGTTGGGATGGCTGTGACGTCCAGCTGGCTTAGCCAGGCGTATGTCCCTCCCTCCTCTCGCATTATGCTGACACAAGCAAAGCAATGCATTCCTGCAAAAGGCTTGTATTAACTGCTCCGCCTGGGCTCGGCGGGCTCAGCCATCTCAGGTAGACTTCTCTAACAACAAAAGGTTCCTCAGCTCTGGCACAGAAGGCTAACCCCTAGGCCGCCATCAGACATCATTAAGGGCATCCCATCCTCCTCTGTGAGGGATGGTTAACTAAACCACTCTGCCTGAGTGCCAGCAGTATGACCAGGCAGACCAGGTGAGGACTGCGCCCCGCACCCCCATGGGGTCAGGCCTGGCAGCTAAATTCTCAATATTTACTCTAAAAAGTCAAGGCTGGTGGGTTTGAAAGCCTCAATCTTGTCTTGGGTCTTGGTTCTTCTGACTCTGACTAGTATGGATTCTCGTTCTCAGAGCAGTTTCTCTGTTCACGACTGCAGAGAAAGAAATACAAAGCTCTTCAAGGACATCATGCTGATTGCACAATAGGTACTGGCCTCCCACCCAGGAGGTTCAAGAACTCCCAGAACCGGTTCTCCCCTCCCTTGCTGTTTCTTGCACACCTAAGCACCGGTGACTGGCCAAAACCCAACCTGGCACAGCCGTAAAGTTACCTGCACCCCAGTTACTTTCTCCAGTTCCCTCAGGGCTGTGTCTGTGTCACGGACGAGAATGGTGACCATCCCCAAGTCGCGAGCTGGCTCCAGATTAGCCCCGATGTCATCCAAGAATACAACCTATATCCAAAAAGCACAGATACTAGAATCACCACCAGCCAAAGCAAAACTCACGCGTGAGGGACAACACCGGAAAGAAACACATTAAAATGCAAACACTGGTTATTTTATGACAAGATGAAGAATTACTTTTTCTCCATATAATTATTTACTCTTAAAGTTAAAAATATTTAGGGGTGCCTGGGTGGCTCAGTCGGTTAAGTGTCCGACTTTGGCTCAGGTCATGATCTCCCAGTCCATGAGTTTGAGCCCCGCATCGGGCTCTGTGCTAATAGCTCAGAGCCTGGAGCCTGCTTTGGATTCTGAAGCTTCCTCTCTCTGCCCCTCTCCCACTTGCACTCTATCTCAAAAACAGAAAAAAATTTTTTAAAAAAAGTTAAAAACATATAATTATATGAGCATACACATAAACATACAGATAGATACACTTATTCCCATGTGCACTTATGGGTTTCAGCCTGAATTCTGAAACTGTAAGAAAATTAAGGAAGGATATAAACTTATCAGGGTGACATCAAAATAAATTAACCTAGGAAATCAACATGTACGAACAGATGAACAGACAAAAAAAGTGTGGAAAAGAACTGTAATAAGGGCAGATACTAAAACAAATTATCAAGCCACAGAAGGTAAAAAAAAAAAAGGGGGGGTGGTGGTGAGGGGGTGTTAGAAGATAGACATGTTAGTGAAATAGAAGAGAGCTGAGGAATAAACCCAAATATAAACAATTCGTGTTGTCTGCCTGATGAGGAAAAACAGTATTTGAAAAATTATATAATTATTTTAACTGTTTTGGGGGAAAAATGGATGCTTCCTTCACACCTCATCCCAAAATAAATTCTGAATGGAGCAAAGATTTACATTTTAAAGTTAAAAGAAAATCCTTAAAGTTGTAGAAGAAAGCGTAAGCGCATTCATCATCTTGGATTACGGCAGGTCTAGAATTCTAAGCAGCTCACACAACCCAAAAGTCAGAAATGAGAAGACGTTTATTTATACGCACATTAAAATTCAGAGCACTGTTACAAGGCTTAATCCAGGGACTAAGGGGAGCAAGAGCAAAGTTTGAGAGGAGAGAGGAAGACTTCTGGGATTGAGCCTGATAAGGATTCCCCATGACAGAGTTCAGGGTTTCATCTGATGAGCTCGTGGACAAGGTGGGGCCAATGAGAAAGAGTCAGAAACATCAGCGAAAGGAATTTAATCTTGTTCTGCTTGCCTTTTTTGAAAATTAGAGGTGGAGAATACAAGGAAAACAGAGTTTTAGAAATAGATAATTAGAGACAATATAAAGACAGAATTTTAGGGGTGCCTAGAGAGACAGCTGTAATATTGGAGCCCACTTCTGCTCACCCTTTGGTGGGGTGACTCTTACCAGCCTTGTGGTCTTGGGAAAGTCTCCCAGGGTCTATGTTCCTTTATAGGTAAACTGAGGCAGCTGGTCAGCAGTTTTGACAATACCTGTTTTGACCAATAAAAGCCACAGAGAGGGGCCAGATCCCCACATCTTATAGACTGTTCTAGACTGAAGGGATGGGTAAAGTCCTTTGTAAGTCCTGGCCTGGGAGAACAGGACCCTGCCACTGGACCTAGAGGTCCTACCAGGCTCCAGATGTCCCCCACCTGCTCACTCCTCCACAGTTTTTCTTAATTGCAGTATCTCTAGAACATTCTTTTTCACTAAAAGGAAGTGTCTACATACCTCATTGGGGCTGGCGTTCAAGGTGTCCAGTACAAACTTGTAGATCCGAGGGTCAGGCTTGGCCATTCTGATCCTGCATGACTCTATCAGGAAGTCAAAGTGTGGCCTCAGCTGACACACCAGCTGGGCCAGGATGCCCCTCTGAGCACTGTCATCCAGCCAGTTGTTGGTGAGGAGGCAGGTTGTATATCCTGAGAGAGAAGACACCAGTGACTGGACCAGATACAGGACTTTGCTCTGAGAAGCTCAGGGTACCCCACGGAGAAGGGGCCAAGCAGGGTTCTGTTTATTTACATCAACCTCTTGATGCCCAACGTCTAAACTGACAGGTTGGAAAAGAAGCATCTTCACCCATTAGCACCTCCTGACACAGAGACCTGAGAGTGAGTTAACTGTGTACATAAGGGCTTCCAGAAGCTTGGATAGAAACACTACATCCCTCAATTCCTTGCAAGTGTAGAGCAAGAGGTTGTGACCTTCATCAGCTCATATGATCCTCACCACCTTTGGGGTAGGCGGGACAGATCTTACCATCCACTTTTACAGCAAACAGAAGCTCAGAAAAATTATGAGCTTCCCTGAGCCACACAGTGAAGGCAGAACCCAGCCGGCTCAGAACTGTGCCTTTGGACTGCCCTGCCAGTGCTTCTTCCAGTCTATAGTACTTAAAACTCAGCTCGACTATAGTTCGAAACACCTGCCTTAACTGTCAGAGACTGTATTCCCATTTCAAAACTAGAGGAATGTAAACAGAGACAGCATTATCCCCTGGAAGGGCAAGAACCAGGAGCTACTGATGAGTCAGTGATGAGACCCTGTGCATGTAACATGAGTGAGAGATACAGACATGGGATGGCTTAGCCGCGACCAGATAAGTCTACTGATGAGTGGGTAGAATGATTTCGAATATGCCTGTGACCAAGAGCTGGGTTCTGACACTGAATAAATGTCTATCGGATAAACATGACCTCACGTCTTAGACCATTTGACACCATCTGAATTCGTGTCAGCTAGCTCATAGCTCAGCCCCTTTGACATCCAAAGGTCAAGACAATCCCAGTTGCTTAAAAGGCCTTGATTTTCAATCACTGTGGCAAGAAGTTGGGTCATTCTGGTCATTACTAGTGTCACTAGAGGGAGAGAATTTTGCTCACAAGGCAGTCTCTGGCACAAATTGCTTTATTAAATAAAATTCTTACATTTTCCCAGCTATTCTGATGGTGTTATTTTTTGCCATTTGATAAAACTTACTTTGGGGCTATGTTTTAAGAATGGCTTTCCATCGAGGTCCAGAAGACTTGTGATCTCAGAGCACATCTAGATGTCTTCTGACCTAACCTTTCCAAGGGTTCTGGTGTGGATGGTTCCGAGAACGGCCAGTATTGGATCCTTACCCTGCTTTCTGAGAGCAAGAGCCGCCTGAAGCATGGGGTGGTTGATCTTTGTTGCAGCCGCCTTGCCAAAGATTTGACTTACAGAGAAATTCTCAGGGAGGCGGATTCCAGAGTCCTGAGAACACTTCCTGCAGTCTTCTTCCATGAGTGGCACCCACTGTAAAAATGAATTCATAAGGGACTATCAATTTGTACAACCCTTTGTACAACCCCTTGCTGTGATCCAGCAATTCCACTCCTAGACACACACCCAACGGGAATGTCACCATTCCCAAAAGACATGTTCACCAAAAGACATGTACATACATGCACTATTCTAGGGCACTGTAGCAGCACTGTTCCTAAGAGTCCCACACTGCAAACTACACAAATGCCCCTGTGATGGGCTGAATAGTGTTTCCCCCAAATTTATGTTGAAATCTTAACCCCTCATACTTCAGAATGTGACTACTCTTGGAGGTAGGGTCTTTAAAGAGGTGATTAAGATAAAATGAGGTCAGGAGTGGGCCCTAATCTAATCTGACTGGTATCCTGGTAAGAACAGGAGATTAGGACACACACACACACACACACACACACACACACACACACACACACAGGAAGGACTGAAGACACAGGAAGATGGCCACTACAAGTCAAGAAGAGAGACCTCAGAAAAAACCAACCCTGTCACACCTTGATCTTGGGCTTCAAGGCTCCAGAGCTTTGAGAAAATAAATTTCTATTGTTTAAACCACTAAGTCTGTGATATTTTGTTACAGTGGGCCTAGATAACTAATATACTTATTAAGAGCAAAATGGATTATGATACATTTACGCACTATGATAGCAGCCCTATTTGTAATAGCTCACATTGAAAACTACCTAAATACCCAATAGCAGAATGATAGGCCATAAATGAACCCATGCATACGTGGTCAAATAATTTACAACAAAAGAGCCGAGAATCTACAATGGGAAAAGGACAATCTCTTCAATAAATGGTGTTGGGAAAATTGGACAGCAACATGCAAAACAATGAAATTTGACCCCATCCTACATCATACACAAAAATTAACTCAAAATGGATAAAAGACTGAAACCATAAAACCCCTAGAAGAAAACATAGGTGGTAAATTCCTTGACATAGGTTTTGGTGATGATTTTAGGAATCTGACAACAAAAGTAAAAGCAACAAAAGCAAAAATAAACAAGTGGGACTGCTTCAAACTAAAAAGCTTCTACACAGCAAAGGAAGACATCAACAAAATGACAAAATGAAAAGGGAAACCTATGGAATGGAAAAAACATATCAGATATCACGTATCTGATAAGGAGCTAATATCCAAAATACATAAAGAACTCACACAACCCAACAGCAAAAAAAAGCAAACATTCTGATTAAAAAACATATGGAAGATCTGAAAAGACATTTTTCCAAAGAAGACATACAGATGGCCAAGAGACACATGAAAAGATGCTCAACATGACCAACCATCAGGGATATGCAAATCAAAACCACAGTGAGATATCACCTCTCACCTATCAGAATGGCTTTTACCAAAAAGACAAGAAATAACAAATGTTTGTGAGGATGTAGAGAAAAGGGAACCCCTCCGCGCTGTTGGTGGAATGTAAATTGGTACAGTCACTGTGGAAAACGATATGGAGGTTCTCCAAAAAATTAAAAATATAACTACCATATGACCCAACATTCTACTTCTGGGTATTTATCCAAAGAAAACAAAAACACTAACTCGAAAAGATATCTGTATCCCCATGTTCACTGCAGCATTATTTATAATAGCCAAGGTATGAAAACGAACCAGGTGCCCATCAATGGATGAATGAATGGATAAAGAAAATGTGACGTATAAATACAATTGAATGTTATTCAGCTATAAAGAAGAACAAAAATTTTGCCATTTGTGACAATATGAAGATCGAGGGCATTATGATAAGTGAAATAAGCATACAGAGAAAGAAAAATACCATATGATTTCTCTTACATGTGGAAACTAAATTAAAAACTGAAACCAAAACAAAACACCAAAAAAAAGCCAAACTCATAGATACAGAGAATATGGCTGCTAGAGGCAGGTGGGGGTAGGAGTGGGAGCAATGAATTGGGGGGGGGGGGCGTCAAATGATAAAAAATAAGGGGGTTGCTCCTGGGTGGCACAGTCAGTTGAATGTCTGACTCTTGATTTCGGCTCAGGTCATGATCTCACAGTTCATGAGACTGAGCCCCATGTCGGGGTCTGCACTAACACCTCACAGCTTGCTTGGGATTCTGTTTCTCCGTCTCTTTTCCCCTCCCCTGCTCATGCACTCTCTTTCTCTCAAAATATTATTTCTCTCAAAATAAATAAATAAACTTAAAAAAAAGACACAAATGCCAAAATGGATGCAAGATAAAATATAAAATGCAAATAGACCAAAGCCATTAAGGGAATTAAAAAAATAATGGAAGAATTCACCTTTCCATAAAAATAATAAAACTCTTCCAGGCTTAGACTATTATACAAGTAAAAAAATATATATAGTTAAGTGGGAGAGTTACGTAAGTCGATTTGCATTTTAGGGAGGTCATCCTGGAAACAGTGAAGAGGGTTGGAGGAAGGGAGAATAATTAGAATTTTCACAAGTTCCCACCATCACAAATATCCACCTACTGGCATCTGTGGCCAAGAACTCCATCTTCCCTTCCATTGCCATAGATAATGGTCTATTGCTCTTATCAAGTTCAACCCCTCCATCCAGATTCCACTCCTTTGGGCTTCAAGAACATGGCTCCATCGGGTCTCCCTTCCTTATTCCTCTATCAGCAACCTTCCTTGCTAGTGGATCATTGTCATCAGCATACAAGCATGTTGTTTTCATAAAGGAAACCTCTTTCCCCTCCCACTACTGCCCCATTTTTCTGCCCCACTTTGCCTGAAAACTTCATGTAGTCTTCAACCCCTTTTTCTCATTCTTTCCTGAACATGCTCTGATCAGGCTTTCACCTCCACATTCCAGAGGCTCCTCTAGGCAATGTTACCAATGACCTCCATGTTGTGTTGCTGTATCTAATGCTGTACCTGACCTAGCAGTTCCATTGATACAGATGACCACTCTCTTCATCTGAAACTTGATAACTTCTTGGCTTTCAGGTCTCCTCACTCTCCTGATTTTTCTCTTATTGATGAAGATTCATTCTCCATCCCTCATTGCTGGGTCTTCCACATCAACCTGACCTTTAACATCAGAGTACCTGGGGGTCTGGATGCTCCATTTATACTTCCTTCCTCCACAATCATACTGAGTCCAATGGCATTAAAAGTGCCATCTACATGCTGTGTGTGTGTGTGTATTCATATTCAGCTTGGACATCTTTATTCAACTCTGGGTTTGCATATCCAGCTGCCTATTCCACATTCCATTTGGAGATCATTAAGCATTTCAAATTAAAATATCCCAAACTGGGCACCTGATTTCCCAGCCCCACAGTGATGAACAGCAACTGATACTTCTGGTTTGTTCTGGCCAGAAACCTTTTATCCTTCATTCCTCTCTCATATTCACACTCGATCCATCAGGAAAACCTGTTGAATCTACGGGCAAACTATTCCAGACTCGGACCACTTTTTACCGCTTCCACCAACATTCCTTTAGTCCAAGCTACCGCCATCTCTCACCGAGTCAGGTTTTAAAAGTATCATTCAGGAGGTGGATCTGAGGTTTGTCCTCCCATCTTCTCATTTGGCTGCCTCTCGAATAAACCTTTTTCTTGCTGTAAATACATATATATACTGTCACTTCACCACTCAAAATCTCCCAGTGCCTTTCCATCTCAGGGTGAAAAAAAAAGCAGAATGGATAAACAGATTGGAGTATATTCACACAATGGGATATCATGCGGCAATGAGAATAAAACTATCTATAACTACGCACAATAACATCTATGATTCTCCAAATATAAGGTGGAGGAAAAGATATCAGACACAAAAGAGTTCAGCTGCGTAGCGGTTCCATTTACATAAAGTACAAACAGTGATCTCTAAGGTTAGAAATCCGGAAGCATAGTTACTCTTGGAGAGGGGCGTGTCTAGAAGGGGCATAAGTGGGGTGTCTACAGTGTTGATCATGTTTTATTTCTGGATAAATAAAACGTGCTGTCAGTGAAAATTCATTCAGCTGTACACTTGGTGTACTTTTCTGTGTTGCACAAATGATTAATTAAAAGATGACATTCCTTCCCATGATATGACCTTTTTAAAAGACAAATTGAACCTAAGTAGCATTGATCCTTGAACAATGTGGGGTTGGAGGCACTGACACCCCGTGCAGTCGAAAATCCACATATAACTTTTGACTCCCCAAAAGCTTAAGTACTAATAACCTACTGTTGACCAGAAGACTTACTGATAACAGTTGATTACCACATACATGTTATATGTATTATATACTGTATTCACACGATGAAGTAGGCTAGAGAAAAGAACACATTATTAAGAAAATCCTAAGGAAGAGAAAATGCATTTACAGCACTGTATGTGTATTTATTGAAAAAAATCCACGTAGGGGTGGGCCCATGCTGTTCAAATGCACGTTGTTCAAGGGCCAACTGCTATTTGGTTTTTCAGGCCTGCTACACACAGACTAAAGAAGTCTGAATGGGTGCAGGGTTTTTACGGCAATAAGATATTCACTCTAGTATGTTCACTGAAAACATGTTGCACTTCCCTCTTTCCTTATCTTTCAACAATATTACTGCAGATTTTTTATTGACTTAGCATTTATTCTCAACAGTGTCATTACTTTTCACTCCCCAGTGGCCACAGTATGTGTGTGTGTGTGATGTGGCTTCACAGAATAGGTACGCTTTTGCTTTCTACTACAGTGTGCCGTAAGTTCTCTGACAGACAACAGGTAGCTGTAATCTGTAAAAAGGTTTTTTTTAATTTATTTTTTTTTAACATTTATTCATTTTTGAGAGTGAGAGACAGAGCATGAGCGGGGGAGGGGCAGAGAGAGAGGGAGGCTCCAGGCTCAGAGCTGTCAGCCCAGAGCCCAACGCGGGGCTCAAACCCACAGACTGTGAGATCATGACCTAAGCCGAAGTCGGACGCTCAACTGACTGAGCCACCCAGGCACCCCTAAAAAGTTTTAAAATATAGACTGTGTTCTCTGTGTGCTTATGAAATAGATTCTCAATAGCCTTTCTTCTTCCAGACACAAACAGAATTCAAGTGGTTTCAAATCCTGATTATTTTGTTAAAAAACAATTGGGGGGGGGTGCCTGAGTGGCTCAGTCGGTTATGATCTTGCAGTCTGTGAGTTCGAGCCCTGCATAGGGCTCTGTGCTGACAGCTCCTCCCCCACTCACACTCTGTCTCTCAAAAGTGAATAAACATTAAAAAAAAAATAATAAAAATTAAAAAAATAAAAAACGAGATTGTAGTAACAATAATAACTACTATTTATTGAGCACCTACTATGTACCAGGCACTGTGCTAGACACTTTCCAGGCTTCCTAACAGCCTATGAAATAGAGAGTATACCACTCTCATTTTGACTGAGACTTTGACAGGTTAAGCAACTTGTTGGGGTCACAAAGTCTATAAGTGGGAGCTGTGATTCAAATCCTGCGCTGATCTAGCAATCCCTTCTAAGGTATATATACCCAGAAGAATTGAAAGCAAGATGTCAAACAGATAATTATACACCCATGTTCACAGCACTATTATTCACAATAACCAAAAGGTGGAAACAACCCAATGTCCGTCAACAGATGAATGGATAAACAAAATGTGGTCTACCCACACAATGGAAAACGAACCATCTTTAAAAAGGAAAGAAATCCTTTCACATGCCACAGCACGGATGCACTTTGAAGACACCGTGCTAAGGGAAACAAGCCAGTCACAAAAGGACAAATACGGCATGATTCCACTTAGATGATACAGCGAGAGCAGCTACATACATAGAGACAGAAAGTTCAGCAATGGTTGCTGGTGGCTGAGGAAAAAGAAGGATGGGGAGTTCTTGTTTAAGGAGTATAGAATCTCACTTTTGCAAGATAAAGAGTTCTAGAGATGCATGGTGGTGATGCATTCACAATATGAATATACTTTACATTACAAAATTATATGCTTAAAGCGATCAAGATGGTAACTTTTCTATTATGTGTATTTTGCCACAATTTAAGGTAAAAACAAAACAAAACAAAACAAAAGCTACTCTGGCTGTTGTAATTCACTGGCATAGATCTTCAAAGGGTTGGAAATTTTCCAGTCATGGGGTGCCTCCTGCTGGCTGGCTGAAAGAGACAATACATCAGTCTTAAATATCTCTTTGTGTGTCTCTGGGCCTCCATACCAGTCTCAGGAGGTAAGTACTAGAAGGGGTAAATGGGTAAAGCAAACGTGAGTTTGCCCTCAGGGAGCTTCTAGTCAGTGCGGGAGAATGGGTGTGTGGGCACAGAATGCCTTCTCAGGGAGGTGGGGGGCGGTCTATGAAGTTTCCTCTTACCTGGGAATACGTGATCTCTCCCCTCATGAGGCGGGCACTGGGACCATCTGGGCCTCCTTTCTGGAAAGCTTCATTCAGAAAGCCTCTGGAAGACCCAAAGGAACAACATCACGAATGTTCTGATGACTTCATCACAGCACCACGTAGGGGACGGACACTATTTATATCCACAAACTGCTGTTAGAAAGGCATTCTGCCATGAAGGGGGAAATGCAAAGTTCAAGTTGGAATCTTAGTCGAAAGTGCAATCCAACTGTGACATGAGACCATAAACTAAATGATGAATATGCCCACAGGTGAAGCAGCTCATCATTCCTGTTTTCAGCTCATTTGCACACAGCATCGCTCCCAATGACTGCTTTATTAGTACATATTCTTCAAAGGGAATGAAATATTTTTTCTGGTTTTCTTCCTTCCTTCCTTCCTTCCTTCCTTCCTTCCTTCCTTCCTTCCTCCCTCCCTCCCTCCCTCCCTCCCTCTTTCTTTTCTTTTCTTTTCTTTTCTTTTCTTTTCTTTTCTTTTCTTTTCTTTTCTTTTCTTTTCTTTTCTTTCTTTCTTTCTTTCTTTCTTTCTTTCTTTCTTTCTTTCTTTCTCTTTCTTTCTTTCTTTCTTTCTTTCTTTCTTTCTTTCTTTCTTTCTTTCTTTCAGACTCCACTCCCAATGTAGGGCTTGAACTCACAACCCTGAGACCAAGAGTCACATACTCTACCGACTGAGCCAGCCAGATGTCTCCAACCATATAGTTCCTATTTCATTTTAACCTTATTTAAGTTTTAAAAGGTTTTCCAATGTCATGAGCTAAATTGTGCCCTCCCCCAATTCATATGTTGGAAGTCCTAATCTCCAGTACTTCAGAATGTGACTGTATTTGGAGACAGGCCTTTAAAAAGGGGATTAAGTTAAAATGAGGTCATTAAGGTGGGCCCTACGCCAATAACTAACTGGTGTCCCGAGGAGCAATCCGGGCACAGACATGGACAGAGAGAAGACCATGTGAAGACACAGGGAGAAGACAGCCATCTACAAGCCAAGGAGAGAGGCCTCGGGAGCAACCAGCCCTACCACCACCTTGATCTCGGACTTCTAGTCTCTGGAACTGTTGTGGAAGCCACCCGGTCTGCGGTACTTAATAATGGCAGCCCTAGTTATCTACCACACCTCAGTTCACATTCATCCCTTATACACAGACCCAAGGAGTAGTAGACACAGAGGGAGAGAGGTCAGCTAATTACCTTTTCACTTCCCTATACTACAAAATGTAAGTTTCCATTCCGATTTCCTGATAATTTCCCGCCCCCAGCGGTGGATTAGCTACCCTCACAGGGCTGGCTGGACGACATCAGACAGATGAAGGATGGGACATACGTGGCACGTACACACATCTCTGCTCCCCCGTCCCCCTGGCTGATGTGGATAGTCTATCACCACATCCTACTCCATTGAGTCCAAATACCAATGTGCAATCCTTCTTAATACAGTGCCCCAGGCAAAATATTTACAACGGACTGGAATTGGCAAGCCAGTTAAAATTATTTACCATTCGCAAGTAAGACGACAAACATCTCGAATCTGGGAGTTTCATTTCTGATAATAGTCAACCTATCTTTTATGCAACTAACCCTCTTGCAGGTAACAAGGATCAACTTTGCACAAAATGTACATAGATATATTTCTAGTACTTGCAGCCTTGTTCAACTTTCCAGTAATAACAATGGCGTTGCCACACCTTTGCTGTCAGTTGTCTTTTTGTAATTTATTTTTCTTTTTTTTAAGATTGTGTTTTTAAGTAATCTCTGCACCCAGCATGAGGCCCCAACTTACAACCCTGAGATCAAGAGTGGCCTGCTGTACTGACTGAGCCAGCCAGGCACCACCTACCCCAGTTGTCTTTTTTTTTTTTTTAAACACTGTTATTAAATGGCAATTACAATACCATCAAATTCACATTTTAAGTGTATGATTCAATGATTTGTAGTAAATTTACAAAGTTGTGTAAACATCAGCACATTCCAGTTTTAGAACATTTCCGTCACCCCAAAAGATCCCTCTAGTTTGTTTTAAGTTTATTTATTTTGAGTTGGGAGGGGGGAGAGAGAGAGATCCCAAGCAGGCTCCACAGTCAGCACAAAGCCTGATGCGGGGCTCGAACCCACAAACCATGAGATCATGACCTGAACAGAAACCAAGAGTTCAACCAAGAGTTTGCTTAAGCAACTGAGCCATCCAGGCACCCCTGCCTTCCAGTTTTAAGAATCAAGAGACAATTCAACTCAACAACCTTTTATTGAGCACCTAAGGTGTGTAAGACATCATGCCAGGTGCTGTGATATAAAAATGGAAAAACAGGATTGTATACTTAAGGAGCTTATGGGGGAACAAGGGAGGCAACCTATATACAAATAACTAACACACTCGATGAGTAGGATGGAAAGCAAAGGGAAAATTACTTTTGTGCCTGGAGAATGTGGGCTGATAAAAGAAAAGGAGCTGAGGGAAGAATATAATTGTAGACGAAGGAGGTACCAATGTATCTAAAACCACATCAGGCAATAATAATAATAATAATAATAGCAATTTGAGATAAGAACATTGTTGAATTTGAAATCACGATTTCCAAATTCTAAGGGTGGCTAATAAGAGCCATGAATGGTGAAATGGCCATTACAGAAAATGAAATTAGTGAATCAAAAGGCACGATACATTTTTCAAGGACAAATAGCAAAATGATGAATTAAAGTTAATGAGCAAAAAGATGAGACCTGAGAGGCCAAATGCCTTCCATAAACAAACAAGAATTCTAGAAGGATAGGGACGCCTGGGTGGCTCAGTCAGTTGAGTGTCAGACTTCAGCTCAGTCATGATGATCTCAGGGTCTGTGGGTTCGAGCCCCATGTGGGGCTCTGTGCTGACAGCTCAGAGCCTGGAGCCTGTTTTGGATTTTGTGTCTCCCTCTCTCTCTGCCCCTCCCCTGCCCGTGCTCTGTCTTTCTGTCTCTATCTCTGTCTCAAAAATAAACATTAAAAAAATTTCTTTTTTTAATTTAAAAGGATTCCAGAACGATAGATCTGAGAAGCAATACAGCAATAACAGGAGAGCATTTCTCAGTACTGAAGAAAGATTTGAGTCCTCAGGTCAAAAGTATACCAATTACCAAGGCAAAATTAATGAAAAATAAAAACACAAAAAGACCCCACAACAGGCATATGTTGGAGAACTATGTCAATTCCTAGGATAAAAAAGGGTAACAACCTTTTTACAGAAAAACAGATTAACACAAAAGAAAAACAATTCAAGCTAACATTAGTTGTCTATCTGCAACTTTAAGTGTCAGAAGATTGTGGAGGAACCACTCACTAGACATTGAGATAAAAAGAAATAGTCCAAAAATTCTAGCCCAGACAACTTTTTTTTTTTTTTAAGTTTATTTACTTTGAGAGAGAGAGAGACAGAGAAAGAGAGAGAGAATCCTAAGCAGGCTCTACACTGTCAGCGTAGAGTCCAACACAAGGCTCAATCTCACAACCGTGAGATCAGGACCCAAATCAAGAGTCTGGACGCTTATCTGACTGAGCTACCTAGGTGCTTCTAGCTCCAGACAATTTATTATACATTTGTGAAGGCAATAGAAAATCTCAGCCATGTAAAAGTAATGTTTACCATCACATGCCTTGCCCAGGAAAAAAAAAAAGAAAGAAAAAATTCAAGAAAGATTTCCATTCAACTTAACATAGATGAAAGTAAAAAGTTGAGAACAGGACAAATGCGGTTTATAAGAAATTGGAAATTTAAGTTTTTAAAAATATCATTTGTCATAGCATTAGAAGAAAACAGAACTAAATCTAATGAAAGAAGTTTGAGACCTCTACACTGAAAACTACAAAACTAAGAGAAATTAAAGACCTCAATAGATGGAGAGATCTGCATCAAGTTCATGAATCAGAAGACTTAATATGGTTCAGGGAAAATTCTCACCAAACTGATATAAAGATTCAATTCACTCCAATCAAAATGCCAGCAGATTTTGTGTATAAGTGTGAAAATTGGCACACTCATTATAAAATTTATCTGGAAACACAAAGGACACAGAACAACCAAATAAATCTTCAAGAATAAATACGAAGGATTTATATTATAAGATTTTAAGATTTGTTATAAAGCTATAATAATTATGACAATGTGGTATTATTGCAAACATAGACAAATTATCAAATATCAAATTAATATAACAGGGAGGCTAGAAATAGGCCTCCACATATATGGTCATTTGATTTTTCAACAAAGACACCACTAACATTTAACATAGGAAAGATTTTTTTCATTAAATGGCATTACAGCAACTGAATATCCATGAGTGGGGGACGGGGGGGGACTTCACACCATTTACAAAATTTGCTTTGAAGTGGAACATAGACCTAAATGTGAAAGTTAAAACAATCCAGCTTCTAGAAGAAAAAGCAATATGGGCCGTCTGGGTGGCTCAGTCAGTTAAGTGTCTGACTCTTGATTTCGGCTCAGGTCATGGCCTCAGGGTTCATGAGTTCCAGCCCCACAACAGGTTCACGTTCTCTCTATGCCTCCCCCACGCATGCACACTCTCTCTCAAATAAGTAAACTTAAAAAAAAAGAAGAAAGAGCAACATCTTCATGACCTTTAAGTAAGCAAAAATTTCTTTAAAGGACACAAGAAGCACTAACATAAAACAAAACAATGATAAATTAGATGTCATTAAAATCAAGACTTTCTGTTCATCAAAGACATCATTGAGAAAGTGATGAGTAAACCATACACATGGAGATGTTTGCAATATATACATATGACAAAGGACTTCTATCAAGAATATAAAAAGAATCCTAAATCTTTTCTCAATAAGGGAAAGATGACCCTATTGAAAAATGGGCAAACAACTTAAACAAGAATTTCACTCAAGAGAATTACCAAACGGCCAATAAGCATATAAAATGAAGCTCAACATCATTATTCATCAGGGAAATACAAATTAAAACCACAATGAAGGGCGTCTGGGTGGTTCAGTCAGTTGAGCTTCCGACTTTGGCTCAGGTCATGATCTCTCGGCCCTTGAGTTGGAGCCCCGCATTGGGCTCTGTGCTGACAGCTCAGAGCCTGGAGCCTGTTTCAGATTCTGTGTCTCCCTCTCTCTGACCCTCCCCCATTCATGCTTTCTCTCTCTCTGTCTCAAAAATAATTAAACATTAAAAAAAATTTTTTTTAAACCACAATGAGATGAAACTATATACCCACCAGAACCACTAAATTTAAACACCCTGACAATGTCAAGGACTAATGACCTTGTGGAGAAAGTGAAACTCTCTTCCACTGTTGGTAGGAGTATAATTTGATAGCAGTTTAGAAAATAGCAGTTACTGGGGCGCCTGGGTGGCTCAGTTGCTTAAGCATCCGATTTTGGCTCAGGTCATGATCTCACAGCCCGTGAGTTCAAGCCCCGCATCGGGCTTTGTGCTGACACCTCAGAGCCTGGAGCCTGCTTTGGATTCTGTGTCTTCCTCTCTCTCTGCTCCTCCCCTGCTCATTCTCTCTCTCTCTCTCAAAAATAAATAAACACAAAAAAAAAAAGAAAGAAAGAAAATGGCAAAATAAGCACTTTGATATCAACACAGGGCACATACCTCTATGCAATAAAGTTATAAGGCACACACACCACACCTTTATGCAACGATTAAGATGGCATTGAAAAATGCAAAACTAAGAGAGTGGGGATGGTATCAGGACAGCACACTGAGCATGTATCTATTTCTCTTTCTGCCTAAAATCCCACTAAGAGCATACAAAAGATACCCTTAAGAGATTTAAAAAGAAAAACAACTTCCATCGTTAAGAAAAACAAGAAAACGTAAATTATCGGACTGAAAAGTATGAGAAAATCTGGAAGACAGATGTAGCTTGGAACATATGGACTAAAAAAAGGGAGAAAGGAGGAAAACAAGAGGCCGAACATGTGAAAAGAAGTCTACTGTTGTTCTTTCCTCATGAAGTCCCAGGGCAGGTTCAAAGTCACTGTCAATAAACTCCATGAGTAGAAAGTGGACTCGGGGACTTCTGACAGCTGAGCTGGTGCCTCCCCTCCCTGCTACCATTTCATTTATTCACTAACAAACACTCACTGAGCACCTTCTATGTGCCAGGCACTGTTAGAGGCAACATGGAAGAAGGAGTGAACAAAAATCTCTCTTCAGGAGCTCACATTCTAGTGGGGGGAGAAAGAGAATAAACTGGTAAATTACACAGAGTGTTAGTGATACTGAGAAAAATTAAGTTGTAAAGGAGGCAGACAGTGTTCTAGCCATTACTGCTACCTAAAACATCAGCCCCAAACCTGTGGCTTAAAACAATCAGTCGTTTTATTATCTCTCAAGGTTTCTGCAGGTCAGGAATTAGGGAAGGGCTCAGCTGGGAGGTTCTGGCTGGGGATCTCTCCTGTGTCCGCAGACAGCTAGAACTGGATGGGGGAAGGGAAGGGCTGAAGCAGCTGGGGGCTGACCAGGTATGTCTCTTTTCAAGCAGTCTCAGGGCCTCTCCGAGCGGTCTCCCCAAGTCAGTTGGTGTTAAAAAGAAAACCACAGGCTCCAAACACAGTTACTTTCCTTAAGGCCCCACATCAGTAAGACTTCCTTCTTACCTAAATGGAGTTTCAGTCTCCACCCCAAAAATGGAGTTTCGGCCTCCACCCCAATCACTCCGTTGGCCTTCCTGGTGACCAGTCCCAACCATGAAGATTTGTAAGCTCCCCCCATGAGTCACCTCATTGCCTAGCAATGGCACTCCTCTCCCTCAGGAAATTTGAAGGGCTTTAGAAGCTCCGTGCTAGGAACCCAGGACAAACACCAGACAAATTCTTCATTATACAAAAAATAAAGACACCAATAAACATGCATGCTGATAGAAAAGGTTCTATTAATGGAATAAATTACTATGTATGCACATTAAAAAATCATAGGTAGGGGCGCCTGGGTGGCTCAGTCAGTTAAGCATCCAACTGACACTCAGGTCATGATCTCATAATTCATGAGTTCAAGTCCCACATTGGGCTCTACGCTGACAACATGGAGCCTGCTTGGGATTCCCTCTCTCTCTCTCTCTTTCTCTCTCTCTCTCTCTCTCTGCTCCTCCCCACCTCATGCTTTCTCTCTCTCTCAAATAAACTTAAAGAATAAATAAAAATAAAATAATTACAGCTTACCTTAAAGAGATAAGAAACAAAATGTACCCATAAGAAGACTAGAAATAAAATGTTTCCCCCCCGTTAAACTGGAGAAAAAGAAAACTTGGTCAACACAACTACAGACAGGAAAAAGAGGAATAAAGGAAGAAATAGCAGAAGCGGTGGTTAAGTAGAAAACACAAAACATCATGGTAGGAATCAATCAAAGTGACAAACAATCCAGGACAAAAATATGAAAACAGCGTAACACGTAAATACCAAAGGAAGAGCTACAAATGGCCAATTAAAATGAATAGCGAAGAGGAAAATGAAAACTTGCACAGTAGGGTGCTATTTTTCACCCATCTGCATGGAAAAAATTTAAAAGGGTCATCCCCGCTGCGGGGAGGCTCTGGGGCTGGGTTTCTGATATGCTGTCAGGAAAGGTACAGTGTTTTTACAGAAGGCTTTGGCAGAATCCATCAATAACTTACATGTAAATGCACTTTCACCTGATGTTTCCACTTTTAGCAAACTACCCTAGGGAGCTATTGCAGGGACACTGTTTGTAACATTGATGATTAAGAAATAACAAAAGGGCGCCTGGGTGGCGCAGTCGGTTAAGCCTCCGACTTCAGCCAGGTCACGATCTCGCGGTCCGTGAGGTCGAGCCCCGCGTCAGGCTCTGGGCTGATGGCTCAGAGCCTGGAGCCTGTTTCAGATTCTGTGTCTCCCTCTCTCTGACCCTCCCCCGTTCATGCTCTGTCTCTCTCTGTCCCAAAAATAAATAAACGTTGAAAAAAAAAATTAAAAAAAAAATAAAAAAAAAAAAAAAAGAAATAACAAAATGTCCATCAAGAGGGAAAATGTTTAAATAAACGATGACACTTCCACGTTGTGAAATACTATGGAGTGGTTAAAAAAAGGAAAAGTAGATATATATAAATAGACACAGGAAGATGTCCAATTGTTAAATGAAGTAATTGAAACTAAGCAAGTAAAAAAAAAAAAAAAAATTAAGGCCTAGAACAGTACGTGTGCCACAATCCTATTTTTTTTTAACCTTAGCTTTCTACCAAACTATCTACCAAACTCCACACCCGAAAAACAAATAATCCAGTGAAGAAACAGACAGAAGACATGAATAGACACTTTTCTAAAGAAGACATCCAGACGGCCAACAGGCACATGAAAAGATGCTCAACGTCGCTCCTCATCAGGGAAATACAAATCAAAACCACACTCAGGTACCACCTCAGGCCAATCAGAGTGGCCAAAATGAACAAATCAGGAGACTACAGATGCTAGCGAGGATGTGGAGAAATGGGAACCCTCTTGCACTGTTGGTGGAAATGAAAACGGTGCAGCCGCTCTGGAAAACAGTGTGGAGGTTCCTCAAAAAATTAAAAATAGATCTACCCTAGGACCCAGCAGTAGCACTGCTAGGAATTTACCCAAGGGATACAGGAGTGCTGATGCCTAGGGGCACTTGTACCCCAATGTTTATAGCAGCACTTTCAACAATAGCCAAATTATGGAAAGAGCCTAAATGTCCATCAACTGACGAATGGACAAAAAAGATGTGGTTTATATACACCATGGAGTACTACATGGCAATGAGAAAGAATGAAATATGGCCTTTTGTAGCAAGTTGGACGGAACTGGAGAGTGTTATGCTAAGTGAAATAAGTCATACAGGGATACAGATACTGTATGTTTTCATTCTTATGTGGACCCTGAGAAACTTAACAGAAGACCATGGGGGAGGGAAAGGAAAAAAAAAAATTAGAGAGGGAGGGAGCCAAACCATAAGAGACTCTTATTGATGGGGGGTGGGAGGGAAGAGAGGGTGGGTGATGAGAACTGAGGAGGGCACCTGTTGGGATGAGCACTGGGTGTTGTATGGAAACCAATTTGACGATAAATTTCATAATAAAAAAAAAAAAATAAACCTAGCTATCTACCAAACTACCCACCTACCAAACCGTGCATCGATGTGCCTGCAAATTCAGATAAGCAAGTGACAGACTGACAAGGCCTTATCTGAAACCTCAGAACCAGAGGAGTTTTAAAAGTCAGAACTGTTCAGACTGTAACGGTAAAGAACTGGGGGATATACCATGGTAAGTAACCCCTCCAGGAGGGTCTGGGGCAGCCCTCTTAATCAAAACCATTAGTATTTCTGTGGTGAAATGTGTGACTACTCACAGCAATGGGATAAAAATGAAAAATAGCCCCATACTTGTTCAGTTCGGATTTACTACCAAAACGAGGTCAGATTTTGTGGTCAAATGAAGTCAGGCCCAGGTTTTGCTATAAAGAATTATGGGGGTGGGGGGGTGGCGCCTGGGTGCTCAGTCAGTTAAGTGTCCAACTTCAGCTCAGGTAATGTTCTCATGGTTGGTGGGTTTGAGTCCCACGTCAGGCTCTCTGCTGTCAGCACAGCACAGTCTGTTTTGGATCCTGTGTCTCCCCCTCTCTCTGTTCCTCCCCAGCTTGTACTTTCTCTCAAAAATAAACACACAAAAAAAAGAATTACGGGGGAGGGGGATCCCTCTAAAAACCCCCTTGGTCTTGGATTAAATGAACTAGGTATCAACCACGATTACAGGCATGGGGAGAGGAAGAGGAAGAAGAGGGACCTGCATTCCTTTTTTTTTTTTTTTTTTTTTTTTTTTTTTTTTTTGAGAGAGAGAAAGAGAAAGCGAGCGAGCAGGGGCAGGGGAGGGCAGAAGGAGAGGGAGAGAGAGAGAATCCTGAGTAGGCTCCACACGGCCAGAGCAGAGCCCGATGCAGGGCTCGAACCCACAAACCACGAGATCATGACTCAAGCCAAAAATCCAGAGTCAGACATTTAACCGACTGAGCCATCCAGGTGCCCCAGGGCTTGCATTACTTTTCTGTGCTATTCTGTTAGTTTGAAAATTTTCATAACAAGGATGCATCTGTGTATTAGTTGTGAAGTTCAAACCTATGTGTAAAAGAAAATAAAGAGAAAGATGCTTCAGAGATAATTTAAAATCCCAGAGGTAGTAAGTAACAGGCATAAAGCACTACAAATCTGGGAGCTGCCCCCGGAGCTCCTGGGGGCATTCAACAAATACTTCCTGATATAGCACGCAGGATACAGATAAGAAGACCTGATTCTCAAATACCCTTTCTGTATTTGCTGACCCCTTGTTTCTCTTCCTAAAAAAACATTTACTGAGCACTGCATACAACAAGCACCTTGGGTTCTAGCACATCTTTCTTTTTTGTTTGTTTATTTTTATTTATTTATCTAGAGGGGGTGGGGGGAGCACAAGCAGGGGAGGGGCAGAGAGCGAGGGAGACAGAATCCCAAGCAGGCTCCGTTCAGCTAGCACAGAGCCCGATGTGGGGCTCGAACTCGCGAACTGTGAGATCATGACCTGAGCTGAAGTGAAGAGCCAGACACAACCGACTGAGCTGCCCAGCGCCCCCTTGAACATACAGTTTTGAAAGGACCTGATACTCTCCCCATCCCTGGTGTTCAGGCCAAGTGCACTGGGTGGATCTTCCATAACAAAGCTGTGTGCGAAGGTATTACGTGAAACACAACTGTCTACACAGTGGATCCGGATCTCAGGGCGCCATCCTGGCTCCTCTAGATCATGTCAGCCTCAGCTGTCAAGGTGACCCCCATCTCCAGCACCCCGACCCTCACAGGACACTGGTCCGAGGGGGTCACCGCCAAGAGTGGAGTCTCCCTGTCCCTCCTCCTGCCGTGCGATGCCACCGATGCCCACCGGAAGAAGCTGCACCCTCCTGTTCCAGGCCAGGTATTCAGGCGTCTCCACTGCTGGAGTTCAGGATGGCCGCCCAGGCCCCCATCACCTTGTCCTCTGGCAGGGATGTACGGATGTCCAGGACCCTCCCGCCCTCTCCCCCTCACGGCTTCAGCACAAGGCTCTCGGGCCTCCTAGGATCCCCACTGGGCCCTTCAGCACAGCTTCCTCACCTTCCATGCCTGTGACCTCGCTCACAGAAGGACTCGCTCACTTCGGCTCCAACCCCTGCCGGGCTTCACCGTCACCCGGCCTGCTCTACCGTCACCCGGCCTGCTCTACCAGCAAGCGCCCGAACTCCCGGGTCTCAAGCGAGCATCAGCCTCTTTCCTCTGACCGGTGTACCTGACCCATCACCCCAACAACCGGCTACCTTGCATTTGAGCACCTGTGATTTTACCTCCCCTTCACCCCAGCTCAAAACCCCTGAGACAGTTACCGGCTATCAAAGTAGGTACACGCTCAGCCTGACTTTCCTGTCACACTACAGCACAGGAACAAGCAACTCCCCTACTTGTCTCCCACGACGTCCCTCATCTCTGGCCACACTCAATCTTCTAGTGCACATTCTATGCTTTCCACCCCCATCCCCCAAGCCTTTGCTCATGCTGCTCCCTTCATCTGGAAGGTTCTCCCTTCACATCTCTCCCCATCAACCTCTTACCAGTCTTCTCAGGCTCTGCC
The DNA here is from genome assembly GCF_018350175.1 of Felis catus. Classification (NCBI taxonomy): domain Eukaryota; kingdom Metazoa; phylum Chordata; class Mammalia; order Carnivora; family Felidae; genus Felis; species Felis catus. The sequence goes on along the minus strand of NC_058371.1, from coordinate 48,729,483 downwards.
TCCACTAAGGCCTTCCTGGTTCTCCAGCTTAGGCCTAATCCGTCCCTCTTTTGAACCACCTAAAAACTCTGTCCCTCTGATGGCACTGCCTTCATCTTGAGCTCTGGCCATCTGTGGATGTCTGAGTTTGCATATCGGATCCCAAGCACGTTGGAAAATGTACAGTGTAAGGCAGGCTCTTCAGGCTCACCTTCTTTTTTTTTTTTTTTTTCCTTCCATGTTTATTTATTTAAGAGCAAAAGAGAGTGAGAGAGCCCAAGGGAGTGGCAGAGAGAAAGAATCCCAAGTAGTCTCCGGGCTGTCGGTGCAGGGCCCGACATGGAGCTTGAACTCACAAACTGCACGCAAGATCATGACCTGAGCCAAACTCAAGAGTCGGATGCTTAACCAACTGAGCCACCCAGGTGCCCCAGGCTTACCTGCTGAATGAATACCTTCCCGGTTAGTTCCCAGACTCCAAAGGCTAAGAAGGTCAAGATTATGGACTCTGACCTCCTGGCACCAGCTAGCTTTGCTACCTCCTGTTTTATGACTGCTGGGAATGATCTTAACCACGGTCACAGAGGGAGTGCAAGAGTCTTTGCAACTATAAACAGAATATGCCTAATGGAGCACTTTACACATGCACGAGACTTTTATAAAGAAATGAGTCACAATACAGCTGTCCATCCACCTTACATGTTACCTAATTTAACCCTCACAAAAATTTCTAGAAGGCATTTTCTTATTTTAACATGAAGACTAGGGTTATAGAGGAGTTGACTAAGACTAAAACAGATTAAACAAGGTTACCCAGCAGTACGTGTTAGAACTGAGATTTTTAATCTGGGCCTGACTCAGAGATGAGTGCTGTCTTCAATACTCCACATTTGTAAACTTGTATACTTGTATCCTCACAAATCATGTTCACCCCCACATTGATGAGATCACAGGCACAAATATAGCTCACAGCTTACTCTCTTTTCAGGCCTTTTAAAAATAAAATCAAATTTATGAGTCAAAAGGAAGCAAAACAACACTATGGTTAAAAGGGTTTCTAAACTCACTAGGGAACCTGGGTGGCTCATTTGGTTAAGTGTCCAACTTGGGTTCAGGTGATGATCTCGTGGTTTGTGGGCTTGAGTCCCACGTCAGGCTCTGTGCTGACAGCTCAGAGCCTGGAGCCTATTTCAGATTCTGTGTCTCCCTCTCTCTGCCCCGCCCCCCCACTCACGCTCTCCCTCAAAAATAAATGAATATTTTAAAAAAATAATAAAAAAATAAAAATAAAAAATAAAACTCACTAATCCTCCCTCAGCTTCTCGCTCCTGTAAATGATCTGAATTGGACAAGCCTGGATCAAAGGTGGCCTTCCATTCTCAATCCTTCTCTCAAATCCTAATGACCTGGGATGTGATTATTCTGATTGTGGACTCTGTAGGCACAGAGTTTATTCTGTTGTTTGTGTTTACTGACAACAAATAATTATTGACACACTTATTATTGATGTGACGTATTGATATCAATTTATTGTTGACATACTTATCAGTGTACTTACTCACCGCCTACAGACTGGTATCTTTTCCCGTACAATAGCCAAGGGAGTGGGAAGTCATGATGAACCAGAGAGGAAAGAATCCTAAACAGGGAGGCAGAAAAACTGGTTCCATGGCTGCCTGTGTCTAATTACTACAGAGATCAAGTGAATCCTCTAAGCTTCAGTTTCCATACTATAGGAGTAAGGGCTGCTCTAGATTCTGAGACCCCTTTGGCTTGGCAGGCTTGCACTAACCAGTCTTTTATCATTGATACAACAGGACAGAAAGTCCTGCTGGTCTTTAGTATCACAAGAATTCTAGAATGGGGCATGTTTTGTATTGGTTTGATATGATTTCAAATCCACAACAAAGACCCCCCCCTCCCCCAAATGAAGTTGTTAGATGTGAAGCTGTTTTGAAAGGAGGGAAGCTGTAACAGAAAGTCAGTAACTGGTCTTCTGGTCCTATGCCCTTGATAAGCACTCAGTAGCTCAACTGCTGACGGCCTCACTGGAGGTCAATCAGTAAAAAAAACTGAAGAAGCCATTCGGAGAGTCTGTGAGGACTCTCCAGAGTATTTGGTCAGTGCTGAGGGGCTCTGCTCCTCTAAATAGCTCTCCCAAGCCCTTGGGGCAATTAGCTTTTGCCCTGATGAAGGCAACTCTTTCAGGAATAGCCGCCAGCTGGAGAAGCAAGTCCTCCTGCCCACCAATGCTGGTGCCATCGTTCCCTAGCAACATGCCCTGGCAACAGGGGACTCTGACTTTTGCACCAGCAAGCTAGAGGGCAGCTCTCAATTGGCTACACCATCTCCCACAAGTGCAAAATCAAACAACTAAATTTGGACCTCCTTTGGATCCAGTTCAGATCTCCTTAACTGGAACAAGAATGGGATTAATCAATCATTGTTTGCAAGTATGTTGTTTATTGGTTTATGAAGGGACATTATCCTGCATGCTATTGGCTTGTGAAATACCCACAGAGAACCAGTGTTAAATAAACTGCAGACAAAAACAAACTCAATCTCTGAGCATTAATTTGCCATGAAACAAAACAGGGCACGATTCTCAAAGCTTCCACCCTCTACTTATTCTTGCCACTAGTTCAGAATTTCGTTTTTGTGGGTGTTGCCAGAGTGATCTCTCTTTCTTCCTTTCTTTCTTAATGTTTTAAACAAACAGGCTTTCCTTCCTTCTCACTATAGGAGAAACACATGTTCATAAGCAGATATTTGCACTTAGAAAATGCAAAAAGTAGAAAAATGAAGGAAATAATTCATAATCTCACCTGGGATTAACAATCCCAAGGATATTCTGGAATACTTCTTCCAGACGTTTTTCGGCATATAGCTCTTCTTCCCCCGTAACTGAAACCATGTTGTATTAATCGTTTTACATTCTGGTGGGTGGTTTTTGTTTGTTCGTTTGTTTGTTTTTTCCCAATTATCACAACAGGTCTTTCTTTTCTGGTGTTATTGAAATCTCATTCTGAACATTTCTCTTCAGAGGTGACGCTTCCTAGTCCACCATTTCCCAGCGATTCGGCTTTGGGGCTGTTTCTCTAGTTTGCTCTTCTAGTACGTGAACGGCAACGCACAGAACTTTTTTCTCTTGCAAACTTCAGCGCGTCTTTTAAGACCCATTCCATTACACAGACTTAGGGGACAGCAGATGGCGCGGCGAGCAGTTCCCCTCCCTTTGGGAAAAGCCTTCAATACACAGGGCAATTGTGGAGTCTTTAGAGAGATTTAATTACTCAGTATTCAGGAAGACAATGGGTCTACTGACATGCTCGGGTATTTTCGGGCCGGGTAATTGTTTTAACCTTCAGCAGGGCTCTCGCCCTAAGCAATGTGAAAGCTAGGCCTAAGGTCCCCAGAGGCAGCTTCTCGGCGGGGTCCCGCCCCCTGCCGCGCCGCCTCCCCCTCTCCCCCTACCCTTCGCCCGTAGCCCTTTTCTGGCCCGGCGCCGGCTCCCTTACCTGGGCAGCGCCAACTCCTCCTCCGCGCGGCTGAAGGCGCTGGCCAGCGAGGGCAGCGCCAGGACCCCGTACAGGTCGAACAGGGCCGCGCGCACCGCCATGGCGGCCTGCGCCTCCACCTCCGGCCCCGCACAAAGCGCCCGGGGTGCGCGGAGGTCTGGGGTGGTATTGGAGCGGCAGGCCGCCGGGACCCCACCCACTTGTGGAGCGCGGCCCCACCCCTGCCCCGCCCCCGCCCCGCCCCCTGTCCTGGTCCGGCCGGGGTCGCGTCCCAGGCGGAAAGCGGACCTGTGTCCGCGGCCTGTCGGGGCTGAGCGCTTCACGCCAATTTGCCAGACTTTCACCGGACCGAGCAGGCCTGAGACAGGGGACGTCTGAGAAAGAGCCAGGGGCCACAGACTTTCAAGTGCGCGCGTGTGTTGCCAAAAGCTGCGTTCAATATTTGGATCCTTTGATGTGCGTTTCCCTTGGCCTAGCCACTAAACTAATAGCTTTGTTGCCCTCCTTTCGGTGCGTATATTTACAGACCCCTCACTATCCTGAGCACGCTCCCCTAGTCGCACACTTACCTGTCAGGGCAAAATGTGTTTCCAGAATAAAATATGCTCTGGGTATGGTATGCCAACTCAGAATACATCCATTCCAATCTCTTGTGGAACGAGGCTTACTTATTACTCCTTCGTACATGCTACTTGTACTAATGCTCCTAAAAGTGTTCCCGGCTTTGTTTTATTTAAAAACATTTTTTTAAACATTTATTTACTTTTGAGACAGGAAGAGACAGAGCATGAACAGGGGAGGGTCAGAGAGAGAGGGAGACACAAAATCTGAAACAGGCTCCAGGCTCTGAGCTGTCAGCACAGAGCCTGACCAGGGGCTCGAACTCGCGGACCACTAGATCATGACCTGAGCTGAAGTTGGACGTTTAACCGACTGAGCCACCCAGGCGCCCCTCCTGGCTTTGTTTTAAATCACAGACGCCACACTCCTGGTTGGCTCCTTTGTTTCTGGACTTTGCTTAGGAGTGTCTGAGCTGTCCTCGCTGAAGGGGGGGTCCTTGGACCCCTCCTGCGTCTGTAGTGTAGCTCTGTGAATTAAAACATGCTTTTGGCCTATGGAGCCCCTGAGTGCCTCAGTCAGTTAAGCATCTGACTCTTTCTTTTTTCTTTTCTTTTTTTTTTAGTTTCAGAGTTTAGTTTATTTATTTTTTTATTATGAAATTTATTGTCAGACTTGTTTCCATACAACACCCAGTGCTCATCCCAACAGGTGCCCTCCTCAATGCCCATACCCACCCTCTCCTCCCTCCCACCCCCCATCAACCCTCAGTTTATTCTCAGTTTTTAAGAGTCCCTTATGGTTTGGCTCCCTCCCTCTCTTAACTTTTTTTTCCCTTCCCGTCCCCCATCGTCTTCTGTTAAGTTTCTCAGGATCCACATAAGAGTGAAAACATATGGTATCTGTCTTTCTCTGTATGGCTTATTTCACTTAGCATCACACTCTCCAGTTCCATCCACGTTGCTACAAAGGGCCATATTTCATTTTTTCTCATTGCGAAGTAGTATTCCATTGTATATATAAACCACAACTTCTTTATCCATTCATCAGTTGATGGACATTTAGGCTCTTTCCATAATTTGGCTATTGTTGAAAGTGCTGCTATAAACATTGGGGTACAAGTTTCAGAAAGCATCTGACTCTTGATTTAGGCTCAGGTCCTGAGAGATTCTCTCCTTCTCTCTCTGCCCCTCCCTCCTTCCCTCTCTAAATAAATAAATAGACATTTAAGAAAACAAAAACAGGGGTGCCTGGGTGGCTCAGTCGGTTAAGCCTCCAACTTCAGCTCAGGTCATGATCTTGTGGTTTGTGAGTTGAAACCCCACATCGGGCTCTGTGCTGACAGCTCAGAGCCTGGAGCCTGCTTCCGATTCTGTCTCCTTCTTTCTCTGCCCCTCCCCTGTTCACGCTCTGTCTCTTAATAATAAATGTTAAAAAAAAATTTTTTTTTAAAAAACACAAAAACAAAAACCATGCTTTTGGCCTAGTTGTTCCAACTTGCCTACAGCTCGCCTCAAGACACGGACACTAGAGACCTCCCTGTTGAATGTGCCATTTGTGAATTTATCCAAGATATTCTCCCTCATTTGGCTAGAACAATGTTGTGAAAGATCATCAGACTCCTTACTGAAATCAAGAGGTATTGACCGATACCATACTTTGCATCTACAAATCATCAATCTGGTGAAGAAGAACAACAAATTTGTTTCGGGTGTTTTGTTCTGGTTAACTATGACCATGCTTACTTCTCTTGTCTTACAACCTCTTCCAGGATCTGCTGTAATGCCCCCGATTTCGAATCCGAGAGACCACCAAGGAGCTGATACCGATGCAAACGCACGAGGGTTTATTTGCAAGCTCGAGCTTGGGCCCAAGTATACCTGACAGAGCAGAGCAGGGACTTGGACCCCTAGGTTAAAAGGCATAGCAGTTTTATAGGGGCCAGTGGCCAATGAGATTGTAACACACACAGAAAGTTGCATAGTCATGTTACTCCACATGCAGGTGGCCAATTGAATTACAATTTACCCTATAGTAACTGTTTGAACTAGCCTATCACTCTGGTCAGAATTGGCGCGCAAGTTTGGCAGGCAAAAGGTGGGGTTTACATTCTTTGGCGGTTAGGGGTTCTGCATTCCTGTTTGAGCTGGTTTCCAGTAAGGGTGTGCTCAGCGGCTTGACTAGGGTGGGGGAGTGTCTTAAGCAATAAGTGGTCATGTGGGGGTTATACATGAGATGGTGGGTGTAGCACAAAATGGAGTCAGTCTTGCTCTGCTTGTCCAGGGGTAGGGGATTTTTGTTAAATTCCTTGGGTCCCACACTGCCTGAGACTGATAGTAGTGCTTTCTTCCTTTTTTTTTTTAAAGTTTTATTTATTTATTTATTTTGAGAGAGAAAGAGAGAGACAGAGAGAGAGAGAGCAGGGGGCGGGGCAGAGAGAGAAGAGAAGGGGACAGAGGATTCTAAGCAGGCTCTGTGATGACAGGCAGGGGCTCAAACTCAGCCTTGAGATAGTGACCTGAGCCAAAGTTGGATGTTCAACCGTTCAACCGACTGAGCCATCCAGGCGCCCCAACAATATGAACCCACTTAAATTAAATCTCCAACTTAGACTTTACTTTGGTCTCTAAACTCACACATCCAACCTCTTACTGAACATCTCCCCTTGAATATCCAACAAGTATCTTGAATTTATCATGACCCAAACAGAACTCTTGGTACATTCTTACCTCTTAAACCTGTTAATCCCAATACATTCTCAGTCTACTAAATGGCACCCCCATTCACTCAGTCACTCAGCCCAAAGAACTCGGAGCTGCTTCTGGATTTCTGGCTCCCCACTAAGCTGTGTATTCTTGAACTCAGTCCCAGTGGTGTCCAGTTGAGTAGGGCAGAGGTAATAGCTTCTGGTTCGGTGGTGTTTTTTGGGAGTCTTTCTTTTTTTTTTTTTTTTTTTAAACTTTTTTTTTTTTCAACGTTTATTTATTTTTGGGACAGAGAGAGACAGAGCATGAACGGGCGAGGGGCAGAGAGAGAGGGAGACACAGATTCAGAAACAGGCTCCAGGCTCTGAGCCATCTGCCCAGAGCCCGACGCAGGGCTCGAACTCACGGACCGCGAGATCGTGACCTGGCTGAAGTCGGACGCTCAACCGACTGCGCCACCCAGGCGCCCCTTGGGAGTCTTTCTTAAAGGCTCACCCTGGAGCTCACTTCCCCACTGCTTGCAAAGATTTTGTAGGTTCCTAGTAGCCTGAATTACATCTCTTTCTATTTAAATTAACTAGAGTAGTTTCTGCCATCTGGTGCAGTACCATTTAGGAATACATATACATATATGTTTGTAAATGTAGCAAAGCAAAGAGGAAGGACACCCTGACAGAACTGGATTTTGTAAATCCCCCTTCTGAGAAGGAAAGTAAGAAACACAGAATCTGAGACTTCCTTTTAAGATGGGAATAATTGCTTGTTAATAGGAAATTATGAAGCTATCACGGGCACCCTTGTTTATTCAGGGGCAGTAAAGTAGTAAATTGACGTGGTGTGGAATATTCTATAATACCTTGTGAGTTACAGAACGCCCTGGCTGAATTGCTTAGGCAAGGTGTAGAGGTCTCAATGGCATTTTACTGTGCTCTGCTCTTTCTCTTGGGTAATACTTCCCCCGTGTTTTCTGCTACCCACGGTGTAGGAAGGGAAGAGCTCACTCAGCTGGGCTATGGAAATCTTTACTGAAATGTAAATCCTACCCCTTATGTCTGCTAATTTTAATATGTATAAGGGGCGCCTGGGTAGCTCAGTCGGTTAAGGGTCCCACTTCTACTTCGGCTCAGGCCATGATCTTGTGGTCTGTGAGTTCGAGCTCTGCATTGGGCTCTGTGCTGACAGCTCAGAGCCTGGAGCCTGCTTGGGATTCTGTGTCTCCCTCTCTCTCTCTCTCTGCCCCTCCCCTTCTCGTGCGCTGCCTCTCTTGCTCTCAAAAATAAATAAAGCATAAAACCATGAGATCATGGCCTGAGCCGAAACCCAGAGTCAGACACTTAACCAACTGAGCCACCCAGGCACCACAAGTTCTCTAAACCCACATTCCACCTGAAGCTTTGTCTTTCTTTAGTGCAGCAAATGAATTTCTTTAATTCATCAACAAATAATATATTAAGCACTTTCTGGCACTTGGGTTTCATTGGTAAATAAAACAGACAAAAATAGGGACTAAGAAGCTTCTATTGTAGTGGGATGATGAATTCAAGGAATTTCCAGTTGCTTCTGGGGCCATGAATGAGGACATTAGAAATATTTATGGTGGCTACTTGTCATTTTTCTTAGTTATTATTATTATTTTTTTTACTTCCCAACATCTATAACCTCTTCCTACTTTTGAAGAATTCTACCCTGCAGTGGACATCTGTCATTTAGAGATGCACAGTGTCCTTTGAACATCATCTCTCTACTGTGATAGCTCTCGCGTTTTGAGTTCTTCCTTCTCAAGATAGACTCCACGAACACCCTGTTTCCTAGGCTCCCGTAATGCTGTTCATGTGACATGGGCTCTGCCCTTCAACCTTCTTGCCTGTGATTTGGGTATGAGAACAAGCAACTTGAAGCAACAGATGTGCGAGCTGGAACTTTCTTCCAGCAATAGCAGTGGCAGAAGCATCTAGTGTTTCTGGGGAGGATAGTATGGAACTTCCCCAGTCAATTCCTATATACTTGGTGTGGACGAAGAGACACAAGGGTGGCTTCCTAAAAATTGTACCATGGTGTGGTTTGCTGTCACTACATTGTTCTTAGTTGTGCGGTTTCCTAGCCTGCTTCTCTTTTCCTCCCTCAGATTCTGTGAGCACGCCTTGAACTAGGGTGAAGGTCTGTGAGTCAGGTTCAGCAGATTAGATGCACCCAGCCCAGGCTTTATAGCAGGAGGGAAGAGGGACAGAGGGGAGGGTTTTGGTTGGCAATTTTGGGGCAGCAGCAATATCCAAGGTCCTCAGCCGACAGGGACGATGCAGGCCATGTGACCCTCAGCATTCAGCAACAGAAGCAGCACTGTGTTTCCAAGTCTGGTCTGGGGTGATTTTGATAGTTGGCCTTCTCTACTACTAGTTTTCCAGGTTTGGTTCTCTAAGCTTCCAAGGGGCCTCACCAATAGCCTGTCATTAAATATATTCTCTGCCTAGATCAGCCAGTGTAGGCACCTCTTACTCCTCACCAATTCTCAAAACCCTTCTACTGTGCCTTCTGGAACCTTCTGGAACTCACCATGCCCTCTGGAACTTCAGGGTCATCATCAGCAAGATTCACTCCTTCCCCTAATCTCTCTTCTATTGTCTTGCTCTTCTTGCTCTGTCTCAAATGTGGCTCTCCTCTGAGGCACCTGCTTTCACTGTTCTCCCCCCTCCCCTTGTGTCACTGGGAAGGGGGAGGGGGAGACGACCTTTCAGTCCTCATCGCTGCACCCCGATCACCTCTGAAGACCCACAATATTAATCTCAACTCAGCCGACTGTTCTACACTACACCCAACTACTCCACTACTCTTCCCTTCTCTGGTCTCTCACGTGATCTCCCGAGAGACTGAGTGACACATTCCTTTCTCCCCTCAGTCTCCAATGCTTTCCCCCATCCTCGCTCTCAGCCAGTGTCTTTGCTTCCCACTGCACTGAGAAAATTGGAGCAATCAGAAAACTTCCACAGACTCCCACCTGTCTGTTGACTCACCCTGGACCTGTGGCTGCTTCAACTCCATCTCCTCTCCAGCCACACTGAGCAGCTGCCTCTGCTCCTGGCTAAGGCTGACTCTTCCTGTGAGACACTGAATTTGGTACTCTTGTAGGCACAAGGACAACTCCTCGCCCCATCACCAGTTATCTCCTCTCCTGGATCATCCCATTCACATGCCGACCGTTATGGACAGAATGAATGTATGTGTCCCCTCCCCCCCTATCTGTATGTTGAAGCCCCAGTGTGATGGTATTTGGAGGCAGGGCCTTTGGGAGGAAATTAGGGTTAGTTGAGGTCATGTGGGTAGGTCCCATGATGGGATTAGCGTCCTTATTTATTTTATTTTTAATTTTTTTAATGTTTTATTTATTTTTGAGAGAGAGAGAGAAAGACAGAGTACAAGTGGGGGAGGGGCAGAGAGAGAGAGGGAGACAGAATCCACGAAACAGGCTCCAGGCTCTGAGCTGTCAGTACAGAGCCTGATGTGGGGCTCGAACCCGTGAACCACAAGATCATGACCTGAGCCGAAGTCAGATGCTTAACTGACTGAGCCACCCAGGTGCCCCTAGTGTCCTTCTTTAAAAAGGCACCAGAGGGGCGCCTGGGTGGCTCAGTCGGTTAAGCATCCAACTTTGGCTCAGGTCACGATCTCGAGGCTTGTGAGTTCGAGCCCCGTGTCGGGCTCTGTGCTGACAGCTCAGAGCCTGGAGCCTGTTTCAGATTCTGTGTCTCCGTCTCTCTCTGACCCTCCCCCGTTCATGCTCTGACTCTCTCTGTCTCAAAAATAAATAAATGTTAAAAAAAAAATCTTTAAATACAAAATAAAAAGGCACCAGAGAGCTTGCTCTCTTGCTCTGTATGGACACAAAGAAGAGGTCATGTGAGCACAAAGTGAGATGGTGGCTGCCTACATGCCAAGAGACCTCAGAATGAAACCCCCCCAGCCAGCACCTTGACCTTGGACTTCCAGCCTGCAGAACTGTGAGCGGGAAATTTCTGTACCTTAAATCACCCAATCTGTGGTGTTTTGTTATGGCATCTCAAGCAGACTAAGACACCAATAGTCTATAACTTCATTTATTAAATAAATGAATAGGGGCACCTGGGTGACTTAGTTGGTTAAATGTTCGACTCTTGGTTTCAGCTCGGGTCATGATCTCAGGGTGGTGAGTTCAAGCCTCACTTTGGGCTCTGTGCTGACAGCGTGGAGCCTGCTTGGCATTCTCTCTCTCTCTCTCTCTCTCTCTCTCTCTCTCTCTTCTTTCTCTGCCCTCCCCCCTCCCCCACTCACATGTGCGTGCTCTCGGTCTCCCTCAAAATAAATAAATAAACCTTAAAAAAATGAATAAGTCTATGGAGAGCCCACATTTCTCTCCCACTACTATTCGTTTTCTTCTTTTATAGCAAAAGTCTGTAAGAGTTGTTGAGGCTTATCAACTCTACACCTACTTGGCCCATTCTCCTTTGAACTCATCTGATTCATGCTTTTGTCTTTATCCTCTTGGTGAAAATCCTCTTCCCAACGTCACAGAAAACCTCTGTGTTGCTAAATCCATAGATCATTCTACACCCTCACCATGCCCGACTTAGCAGCAACTGGCCCGGTGGCCCTTCCTGATGACACTCTCTGTCCTCGGCCTCTCGTACCCTCTCTTGCCTGGATGGTCTCACCTGCTATGCATATGGCTCCTGCTTGGTTTCCTCTGCAGATTCCTCCTCATTTTCCTCATCTCTAAAGTCAGTCCCTAGGCCTCTGCTATTCTTCATGTAAAACCACTCTCTTGCTTATCTCAACTGGTCTTCTCTTCCCTAAATTATTTCTCCTGCAATCTTCCTCACGCGTGACCCTCTGGCCACAGTCAGCCATATACAGCCCTTAGAGGGGCTCACCGAGGGAATCTGGGCAGGTGGCTGTGTGCAGGCTACCTGGGGCTCTGGTTTCCATGTCGACGGAATGGTTACAGAGAGGCAATTGCCAGGCTGAGGCTGAAAGGTGCCCCCACCTGTGCTAGAAATTACAGGAAACCTCTCTCTCATCCTCCTGCAATGTCCCTCCAGGGCTCTTCACTGAGACAGCTTAGTATTGGGTATACTTTAAAGAAGAAATCCTCAAAGAAACATAAATTGAAAGTACATTCAGAGATAACAGGCAATAAATGGATAAGTGACCAGATGGTGAAATTCCAAACTCAAATTCTGAGCCTGTGATGTGCTCAATTATTGCATCAATTCAACTCACAGCACTAATGGGGAAGAAGTAAGACTCTAAGAACTGGGAATAATCCCAAGATAGGAACGCTTCCTTGTCAGGGAAAGACGTTTCTCTTCCTGTAAGCTGATGAACTTGTTCTTACCTTAGCGGAAAGCCCCACAAGAACCTCACCTGAAAGATTTATCATGAGCCAGGTAAGCCAGCTTCCTTCATGCCCCATCCTAAGTCCCCTCACCGCCTCTGGACTTGAACAAGGGCTAGGTCCCCACCGTGCCCCAGCAGACAGGTTCCAGGGACAAACCTGGGAGGAGACACAAACACACACCAAACCTGCAAGATTCTGCTCGTTGATGTCCACAATCTGGTGATCATGCATAGAAATGGATTATCAGGGTACTAGACCAAGGACAGAAAGTGAAAATAAGATTTGGTGGACTGATAGGGGGATACTTCCTAGAGATTTTGGTTTAGTCTGCAAATTTGAATAGCTGGGGTGTGTATGAGTCAGGGTTCTCCCAAGAAACAGAAAAAATACTACACACACACACACACACACATATATATATATGTTATTCATATATATATATATATATATACATACATAAAATGAGACTTATTATAGGTATTGGTTCATATGGTTATGGAGGCTGAGAAGTCCCAGTCTGCTGTCTGCAAGCTGGAAAACCAGAAAGCAGGTGGTGTTACACACTGACAGTCTGGAGTCCAAAGGTCTGAGAATGAGAGGTAGGAACCAATGGTTTAAGTCCTGGTCTGAGTCTGAAGGCTGAAGAATCAGGTGTACTGGTGACCAAAAGCAGGAGAAAATAGAGGTCATAGCTCAAGCAGAGAAACTGAATCATGCTTCCATCACCTTTTTGTTCTACCCAGGCCCTCTACAGATAAGATGGTGCCCACATGCATTGGGGAGAGTGATCCTCTTGCCTTCGTCTACTGATTTAAATGCCTATCTCCTCCAGAGACATCCTACAGACACACTCAGAAAGAATGTTTTAGCAGCTATCTGGGCCTCCCTTAGCCCAGTCGTGTTGACACATAAGATTAACCATCACAGGGTGGTATTCACGGTTCGTTCAATGGTAGTCCATGCAAAGTTACTGTGAGATATCACAAATTAGTATAGTGGAAGGAAAGACTTGGAAAAATAGAAATGTTGGAATGGATTTTTTTATGCACAACCTTCCACCTTCTTCCTCGTATGAGAAAGCTCATGAGACACTCCCTTCTCCAAGGCCTTGAGAAGTAGATTGGTGTGAGAGGGCTACCATCTTGATTACGGGAGCTGTGGGAAGTGGTTTGCAGTTTGGGTGCTGAAGACTTGAGTTAAGGGAACTTCTCAGTATGTGACACATCATCATCAATCTTGACAGGAGGAACCAAGGAGAAGCCTCTATAACAAAGTAATAAATAAAATCTATAGCATGTTTCGGTGTGGTGGGGGGCGGTCATGGCATTAGAACCACCATCAAAGACCAGAATGATGCAGGGAAGATAATTTTGATGACCACCAAACTCTATCTAAGATGGATGGGTCTTGCAGAGTGTCAATGCATCGTTGTAAACTTAATTAGGTGATTCTAATTACAGATGTTATTCCTGATGGGATCCCTACTGCTGTCATTGCCAAATGCCCAGCTCTCCAGCAGCAATGACAAACCCCGAGCTCTAGATAGGGTGCCCGAGCCCAGAGGCTCAAATCATTCACCTGGTGGCAAGCTGATTACATTGAACTCCTTCCATAATGGAGGGGGTAGCAATTTGTCTTTCATGGAATAGATGCTTCTTCTGGAGGATGGGTGAAGGGGAAAGCTATAAATACCAACTCTAACCTAACAATCTTTTATAGCAATAAGGAAAGTACCAGCCTATATTTTCTTCCTTACTTGGTTAATTTATTTTATTTTCTGTGAACCCCTTTACTTTATATGCAGTGTGCTTTTGATGAACTTTATGATTTACTCCATGGGAAACAGAATTTCAAGATGACGTTGTGTCAGGATAAGAGCAAGGATGGGCATTGCCCAGAGAGGCTAGATATGGAGCTGGACAGAGTAACTGATGACTCCTAGGGATACGGGAGTAGAATGAGCACTTTTATTTCTGTGTGGAATGACTGCCTCACATTAGTGTTCGAAATGTGTTTTCTTAGATTCTCTGTTTGTCCACTTGGCCACCATTACTCACAGGGCCTAACTAATGGGCAAAGTTGTTCACATCATCCTTGTGATCCAGTTTTCACGGAAGTACAAAAATCATATTACAAACCCTCCAGTCAGTCCCGAGTCGACATCCCCAGCCACTTTCCTTTTTCTCTCGCATACAAAGCCAACACTCCCCCTGCACAAAGCACCCCACAACCGGGTACCAGACAACTAGAGGCTGTCCCTATGCCCACAGCCTGCCCAAATTACTCAGACTATCCGATCCTAAGCTGCTTATCCTGGCCTGCCTTGTCTCTTCTGCAGAAATTCCGGTAAATACCCTGAGCCCTGCTCTCCCCTTTGCCTTTTCTGTCCCCTGGCTGGCACTGGTGCTTCCCCATGTGGCCCCGCATGGCAACTGTGGTTTTTATTTCTAGGGATCTGTGGGTATAAACTTCTTCCTTCACGACAGTCATTCTCATGTCTGCATGTCTTGCCATACCCAATTAAAACACATTCTGGGTACAACTTTTAGAACAGTTAGATGTAAGCATTTTTTTTCCCCAAAGTGTAATTATGGAAAGCTGGGTGTGCATCGATGTTAGGAGCCAGAAAGCTAGATTTTGGGGAGCTTCCCAGCATTTAAACTCCTTTCAAATATTTTGGGAATGTTCCCACCTTGAAGGTGGTGGAGCCCACTTTCCACAAGGAGCCCGAAATGCCAGATTCCTGCGTCCTCAACCTTCCTTGCCCCTAGTTCATGGGCACATGCTTAGTCGCATGCATCTGTGCTGACCTTTGTGCTGGGAGCCGGTGCCACAAAGGAGCAGGGATAGAGGAGAACTAATTCCAGCAGCAGCAGGAGAGCCTGGCTTCCAGGGACAGCAGCGACAGCGGAAGGTTGGAAGGTTTTGCATCCAGTTCTACAGCAGCAGGCCAACCATGCAGGTAATGGCTTGTGATTTGGGCTCTGGTCTGGCTGATGTCTCCCTTATTCTCACCTGTGCCCTAAGCGGGTTCTCTGGCTTCCCTAGTGCTTCTGTGAACTCCCCATTGTCCTTTAGTAAAACTGTTTTCTGCTTAAATCATTCATGGGTTTTTACTGCTTGTCACCAAGAACCCTAGTTGGTATAAGCTATGATTACACACACACCTCAATATGAAAGTACATATGGCGAAATATTAAGATTTGTCAATTATAGATAGTGAGAATAATGAGTTTAACGAATTTATGAACTTGTATTTTGATAATGAATTATCAATAATGAATTAATGACTTTGTATTTTATGCCTTAATTTTCCTCAAAAGATAACACTAGCAATCATATGCATAGGTGTAAACATATATATTTGTGTACATACATATCACATATATATCATATATTATTTCACAACTCTAAGGCCTTTATTTCTACTAACTCGTTTACTCCTCACAATAGGCCTGTGAGGTAGGTACCAGTATTCACATCCTTGTTTTACATACAAAGAAATTGAGGCACAGAAAGCTCTAGAGACCTATCTAAAACCACACAGCTTTTTTAAAAGTGTGGTTGACACAGAATATTACATTTGACTCTGGGTTTACAGCGTAATGATTTGACAATCACATATATTACAAAATCCTCACCACGATAGGTGTAATTACCATCTGTCACCGTACAAAGTTGTTATGAAATTATTGACTATATGGCCCTGTGCTGTACTTTTCATCCCTCTGACTTACTTATTTTATGACTAGAAGTTTGTACCTCTTAATCCCCCTCATCTATTTTGCCTATCTCCCACCCTCACCCCTCTGTCAACCACCAATTTGTTCTCTGTATGTATGAGTCTGTTTCTCTTTGTTTTCTGTTTGTTTGTTCATCTGTCTTGTGTTTTAGATTCCACATATAAGTGAAATCATACGGTGCCTGGCTTTCTCTGTCTGGCTTGTTTCACTTAGCATAATACCCTCTAGGTCTATCCCTGTTGTCACAGATGGCAAGATTTCATTCTTCTTTATGGCTGTATGATATTCCATTGCATGTGTATATCACATCTTCTTTACCCATTTATCCATTGATGGACACTTGGGTTATTTCCATAATTTGGTTATTGTAAATAATGCTCCTATAAACTTAAGAGTGCATGTATCTTCTTAAATTATGTTTTCGTTTTCTTCCAGTAAATACAAAGAAGTAGAATTGCTGGGTTGTCAGGTATTTCTAGGTTTAATTTTTTGAGGAAACTCTATACTGTTTCCCACAGTGGCTGCACCAATTTACATTTCAACCAACAGTGCAAGAGAGTTCCTTTTTTTTCACATTCTCATCAACACTTGCTATTTCTTATCTTTTTTATTTTGGCCACACTGACTGATAATCTCATTGTTGTTTTGATTTGTGTTTCACTGATGGTTAGTGATGCTGAACATCTTTTCGTGTGTCTATTAGCCATCTGTATGTCTTCTTTGAAAATGTTTCTATTCAGTTCCTCTGAATGTTTTTTTTTTTTGATGTTTATTTATTTTTGAGACAGAGAGAGACAGAGCATGAATGGGGGAGGGTCAGAGAGAGAGGGAGACAGAATCTGAAGCAGGCTCCAGGCTCTGAGCTGTCAGCACAGAGCCCGACGCGGGGCTCGAACTCATGGACCATGAGATCATGACCTGAGCCAAAGTCAGACGCTCAACCGACTGAGCCACCCAGGTGTCCTGCATGTTTTTTAATCAGGTTTTTTTGTTTGTTTGTTTATTTATTTTTTGAGAGAGAGAGAGAGAGAGAGGGCACGGGAGGGGCAGAGAGAGAGGGAGAGAGAAAATCCCAAGCAGGCTCCACACTGTCAGCACAGAGCCTAGTGTGGGGCTCAATCTCATGAACCATGAGATCATGACCTGAGCCAAAGTCAAGAGTCGGACGCTTAACTGACTGAGCCATCCAGGTGCCCCAGGTTTTTTATTTTATTTTATTTTGCCATTAAGTTGGTACATTAAGTTGGTAACTCATGTTCCATGTATATCTTGATGTATGTCTTGGATCCTCTTATCAGATATATCATTTGCAAATATCTTCCTCATTCAGCAGGTTGCCTTTTCATTTTGTTGATGGTTTCCTTCACCGTTCAAAAAAACCACACAGCTTTTAGAGAGCAAAGCCAGAAATCAAACCCTGGTGGTCGTGCTCAGGGCCCTTTGCTTTTAACAAAATAAAGGACACAAGGTAACAAGCAGCTTGAGGGGGAGGCAGACCTCCAAGAGTGATGTTGGGGTCCAGGATGAGCTTACTTATGGGCTGAGGGGAAGGATCAGGCCAGAGGAGAGGTGAAAGTATGAGGAAGCCTGGGGGTATTTAATAGACGAGGATGCTATCAAGACCACCGTGCAGGGGGGAGGGACAACACTCATGGTGCGAGAAGGTGGCAAAAGGTCTACAGTTTGGAGGATGACCTTGCTTCTCTGGGAAACTGAAGGCAAGGTCACCAGCAAGGAGGCTGAGGAGGTGACAGGCAAGCTGCAGCCAGATCAGGTGGCAGCATGGGTGACCTGTGGTCCTGCAGACAGCTGCCTGAGGGGAGAGGGGTTTTCCTCCAGGGGAGAAGGGGAAGGAGAGACCCATAGGCCGGCTGACTGAGGGCTCTGTCTTCAGTCCTATTCTACTTGAAATTCTACGGCTCTCTTGACACACAGACCCAGGACCCTGGAGATTCCCCACCTGTGGGTGACATCAGGGGGTCCAGGCAGTGATCCCGGAGCACGGGGTCCTTCAGAGCAAAGAAAGAAGCATCTTCATAACTGGACAGAGGGAAAGCAAATCTGTTGTCTGTCCCCACTGGACACAGACTGAATAGTCACAGGCTCCTCCTCCCCTCGAGAGAGGGTGTGTGTGTGTGTGTGTGTGAGAGAGAGAGAGAGAGAGAGAGAGGAGAATGAGAGCATGAGTCTGTTTGCTTGCCAAGCCAGCCGTCCCTCCTGTGGACTGGCTTGGCTTTTACCTGCAGAAGCCCTTGTGCCGGGCTCTCCGTGTCGCCCTCTCCTATAGCAACTGCGAAGCCTCTCAGGCTGCCTGAGCTGGGAGCCCCAGGCAACGACCTGCCTGCAGAACTTGTCCAGCCCTCCCTAGAAAGCCCCCTTGACTCTCAGAATCAGGTCGCCCTCCGCCAAGGGATGTCCAGCCCCAGCATCTGTTTGCCCACGAGATGAAACCACCCAGCTCTGCTCTGCGCCCGCCTTTCCGTTTGGGGGGGACTTTTGACCAGGACGACTTCCAAGCCAGGCTGGTTCTGCGTTCTTTCAAAGGACTTTCTTCCTCTGTGGCCACGGGTAAGGAGGGTGCCCCCCAAAGCACCTCTGGGGGTGGTAGGTGTGGGGACATTGTCGGGGTGGGGTCGAGGGGATTCTAGCAGATTCGCTGCTTCTGGGTACTTTAGGAGGAAAGTATGTCCGACCACTAGAAGCCGCCTGCCCCTAGAAAAACGTTGGTCTTCTGGCTGTCTCTGCTAGAACTGCTCAGAGCCCAGTGATGGTCAACCCCTTCCTCGGAGGGTAGCTGAGTCTCGGGAGTTAGTGGCTGTACTATATAATATCTGCTTCTGTGTCTTGATGACTACTGCTCCTTCGCTTGTCACTTATTTATTCGTGAAGTAAATATTCTATCTTTTAGTGAAGGCTAATAGACATCGATGGTATTCACTGACTTGGAAGGTAGCAAGTTCTTCATTGCTGAGGTTTTACGGAGGCTGGAATTTGTGAGAGAAGCTTCCCACATCAGCTGATGTGCTAATCCAGATGACCTTTAAGATTCCACCTGACCTTGAGATGCGAAGCTTCTGTGGTTGATCAATTTATTGAGCAGAGCAGATATACAAGCTAGAAATATGCTCTCTCTCCCCTAAGTGCCTGGAAGGAAATTACTTGGAAGAAGAAACAGTATCATTTCCTCTAAGCGAGGGGCTTTCTTTGGGGGTAGTGACAGTTGGGAGAGAGCTGGGATTCTTGTGGTGGGGGAGGTGAGGGGATGCTGGATGGCAGAGAGGGGCTGTCGGGATCTAAGCAGGCTTTCTGGAGAAGGTGATACTTGTGAAAAGAATAGAATACGGCCTGGTGGGTGGGAAGCTGAAAATCAGCTGCAGTAGGAAGATGGACAAAGAGGCGAGCCCAAATCACCTTGACTTCATGGGACCAGGACTCAGGAGGTGGGCATGGGCATAGGGGGTGGTCTGGACACCCTCATGTGTCAGCAACAGTAGTGCGGATGTTGGTGTCTGAGCCCTTTCCATACACAATTTCTTTTGTGTAGATTTCCCCGTGCACCTTTTACCCAGACCCACCTTATAAACAGGGACATCACCCCACAGCCACCCCCTCCTTCCCCAAACCTGCCAATCCAGCCAGTTAAAGGATCAAAGAATCCAGGGCTCTTTCTCTTTTAATATCTTTCTTAGGTGGAAGGTAACTCTAATTACTGTCAATTACCTGGGATAATTTCCCCTTTGGTTTCCAGTGACAAATTAATGAGATTATTTTTGTGGGCCAATTACAAAGGACGCAAATGTGAGGCATCTTGTAGGAATATATCGTCTAGAATCGATTGACTTCTATTTGCACATCTTCCATAGGGTCCAGCACATCTCTGGTTGGTTCCTTATATGATGCAATTTCAGCATGCCTGGATTTCCATTTCTTTTTCTCCTATTGTCAGAAAAGTCTTTTATTTAGTGCACTGGATTGAAAGGTGAAACGGGTCATAGCTTTGGGATTTTTGGCCATGATATGGGTTGGAAGGGGGAATGAGTGAGTCTGCATATAGAGGAAACTCCTAGAACCCTGGATCCAGGTGAACCAGAAATTGAGGTGGGACATCTTTCCTTCTCACCACCCATCTGCCACTGACCTTTACCACATTATGGTTTAGAAGTTGGAGACTCGAGGGGCTCCAGGGTGGCTCACTGGGTTAAACGCCTGACTCTTGGTCTTGGCTCAGGTCATTATCTTACAGATGAACCATGAGAGTTCATTGGGGATTTGAGCCCCATGTTGGGCTCCATGCTGATGGTGTGGAGCCTGCTTGGGACTCTCTCTCTTCCTCACCCTCTCTCTGCCCCTCCCTTGCTCACTCTCTCTCTCTCTCTCTTTCAAAATAAATAAATAAATAAACTTAAAAAAAAAAATAGAAGCTGAAGACCCGAGTTTGAGTCCCGACCATATTGATTTTGAACTATACATCCTTGAGAAAATCTTTTCTGAATATCAATATTCTTTTAGTTTCATAAAAAAAGATAATAAAATCTCTTCCCCTTACCCTCCGAGGCCCAAATGAAGGAAAAGTGTGAAAGTGCCTCGTAAACCATAAAACTACACAAGCTTTGTAGATTGTTCTTAGAAAGATCTAGGCATTAATATCAAAGGGGACCCTGACATCCTCTTTCCCTGTTGCCTTTCCCCTTTGCCCTGCCCTGTTTTCTCATAGCTAACTGAAAACAAAGCAGTGAATCTTCATGGCTATGTCCTGGTGGAGAAAAACAATTTAATTTTATAGCTCCTCTGCATTTTAAAACAAGCAAATAAAACTTCTAGATGGTGGAGATGGTGTCAGGTAATAATTTGTCGCTGACGCTCCAGGTCCATTAGGGAGGCACGGGATACGTAAGAATATGAAGACATCCGGGGTGGAAGAGGAAAGAGAGAAAAGGAACCAGAAAAGGAGTGCTGTGATTGTCAGGTTTTGAATGAGCGTAGATAGACCGAAAAACTCACCTGTTCTGCAGTTCCCCCGGATGTTCATGACATCTGTCTTAGTTGGGCAATGCCAGGCTCTCTAAAATCAACTCAAGTCAACTCAAGCATCTCTAGTCTCTCAGATGCTTACCTGACATCAGACTCAGGGAAGAACTTCCCAGTGTGAGGAGTTGTAAAAAGCTCAGAAGGAACACTCTGGGGACTTGGGACCTCTCTGCATGGCTTTGAAGCCAATGGGACTAAATGAACAAAGTCATGCCTCACAGCAGGGGTGGATGAGCAGAGGAGAGTCTACAACTTTCCTTCCATCCTTTCTTCTCTAATATGTCCTCCTCAGGGCTATACGTTCTCAATTCTTTGCCCCTACTGCCTGGCACACTGTTGGCCCCATAATGGAAGAGGAAGTGGAAAGGTGAATGGGTAAAGAAAAGACAAAAGAATCAGATTATGGGAACAAGTGACCTATGTCATCTTGCTTCCTAAACTAAGCCTGGGTCTCCCTCACAGATTCTTCCCGAGCTCTCTTCCACTCCTGGGCACTATTCATGGTGACCCTATCTATATACCTGGAACCCACAGGCAAACCCCTGTTACAAGGGCTGTGCTTGGGGCTGAGATAACAGGCAAATGAGATACAGTCCCCATCCACAAGGAGCTCACGGTAGTGACTTCTGCTTCTATCCCAAAGCCCCTGACAACTTTTTTTTTTTTAATGTTTATTTTATTTTTGAGAGAGAGAGAGAGAATGAGCGGGGCAGGGTCAGGGAGAGAAGGAAACACAGAATGTGAAGCCTGCTTCTGAGCTGTCAGCACAGAGCCCGATGTGGGGCTCCAACTCACAAACCGTGAGATCATGACATGAGCCGAAGTCAGACGATTAACCGACTGAGCCACCCAGGCGCCCTGCCACTGTCTACTTTTGTCTCAAATTTGGAGCCCATGCGAGGAGTTCAGTGCTACGATTTATTTCCTGTTCTCTCTTTTATCTCAGCCCTAAGGTGATTCCCATGAACACGGCTGATTTTGGGGGGATGAATTTTGAGTATTTATTACCAGTTTTTTCCCAAGTATTTCTTTTTTAATTGTTGCAAAATATACATAATTTACTGTTTTAACCATTTTTAAGTGTATAGATCAGTGGCATCAAGTACATTCACAGTGCTGTGCAGCCATCACCACGGTCCATCTCCAGAACTTTGCGTCTTCTCCAACTGAAAGTCTGTCCCCATTAAACACTAACTCTCCCCTCCCCCCTCTTCCCAGCCCCTGGTGGCAGTCCCCATTCGGACTCTATGAATTTGATTACTCTAGGTAGTCAGATTATTGCATCATACAATATTTGTCCTAAGGCTGTTTGGCTTATGTCACTTAGCACACTGTCTTCAGGGTTCTTCTCTGTCCATAGACATGTCAGATTTTTTTTTTTCCTTTTTAAGGTTAAGTAATATGGCACTGTATGTGCACACCACACTTGTTTATCTATTTGTCCACATTCGGATTGCTCCCAGCTTTTTTCACAGTTGACTTTGACAACTTGCACTCCATTCAGATGGAAGAATGGAGTCTTTATTTATTTATTTTTTAATGTTTTTATTTATTTTTGAGACAGAGAGAGAGCATGAGCAGGGAAGGGGCAGAGAGAGAAGGAGACACAGAATTGGAAGCAGGCTCCAGGCTACGAGCCATCAGCACAGAGCCCGATGCGGGGCTTGAACTCACAGACTGTGAGATCATGACCTGAGCCGAAGTCGGACGTTCAACCGACTGAGCCACCCAGGCGCCCCAAGAATGGAGTCTTTAATCGATACCTACTTGGGGGATGAGAGCAGCTCCCCCCACACCCGGCCACGAGTTGTGGGGGAGGGCATGTAAAACACCCAGCAGATGTCACTACCCAATTAAAAATACTTTATAATATTTAGTAGCTAATACATCCTTATGGTAGGAAATTTGGAAAATATAGCAACGTGTCAAAAAGAAGTAAAAACTGCCCTCTAATTTCTGCACCCAGAGATAACACAGATGATGTGTATGTACAGAGAAAAAAAAGACTAGAAAAGAGCAATTCGGTTGTCTGAGTCCCCTGCAGCTTCTATAACAAAAATCCCACAGACTGGGTGGCATAAATAAACAAGGGACATTTATCTCTCGGAGTTCTGGAGGCTGGAAAGTCCAAGATCAAGGTGCTGGCAGATTTGGTGGCTGATAGGAGCCTGCTTCCTGGTTCAGAGATGATGCCTTCTCACTGAGTCCTCTCATGGCCAAGGGGAGAGGGAGCACTCTGCGATCTCTTTGCTAAGAACACTGATTCTATTCATGAGGGCTCCACCCTCGTGACCTAATCACCTCTCAAAGATCCCCCCCCCCCCACCTCCTAACACCATCACCCTGGGGGTCAGGGCTTCAAGCTATGAATATAGTGGGGGAAGGGGACACAAACATTCAGTCTACAGTATTGGTAACAATAACTTTCTCCGGAAATTAATTAGCTGTGCTTTCTTCTGCCTGGGTCTGCTGTAGGGAAGCCTCCAGGAGGCTGGCCTCTGTACCTGCAAGGGCCTGAGCCCCAGACCCAGCCGCTGCAGTTCATCTGTGCCTCAGGAGCTATATATAGACCCACAGGCTGGGGCAGGCATCACGCAAACATTATGCATGATGTGTAGCGAGATGTTAGTTCATGTATATATAAAGCTGCGCTCCCATTACAGAACTCCTAATAATTAGGCTCCAGAAATTGCGGTTTGGACAGAAGCTGCTCCAGAAGGAGTCTGTGTTGGGGGAGGTATCTACGGAAGAAGCTTCCCATTTTCCCATTGACAGGATCCCTTGCTTCACCCCACTTGGATCGTGGAGCCCCCCACCCCTCCCCCTGTCCCACCAGGAGAGCTGTGCGCTGTTCTCTTGATACTCATTAGATGTTTTAGAGAAGCCAACTTCTGGGGGCTTCCAGCCTTTTCCACCTGCCCTCTGGGGTTTTTGAGGGGGGGGCAGGAAGGATCTAAGAACTGAGCGGGGTAGGACTGCTAAGTGAGGAAACCTGGAGCAAGGGTGAGTTGCAGTGTGTGGCATGAGGGTAAGGGTGGCTGGTGGTCAGGGGCCATATTCTCCTGAGGGAACAGGAGATAAATGTAATTGTCAATTTCTAATAAGTCTTTGAATTGAAACCCAAGAAAATCAATACAGGAGCACCTTCTCTGCCCAAACACATTCTGGAAAAGCCGATTATAATACATATATTTCAGAACTGCCAGCACAGTGAAATTCACATGAAGCCCCTCCCACACGCTCTCTCCCTCCAAGGTGACACAAGCCATCAACGCGGGAGGCTGTGGGCTCTTCGTGTCCCCATGACCCCATGCCTCCACTTCTCCTACCCAGCCCCCTGCACTTCGCAGGCGCTGTGGTGGTCATGATCCCTCGTGCTCCCTCCCTGCACCCGTCCTGAGGGGTAGGCAGGCAGAGACTGTTCTATCCTTGCACCAGATAATCCCAGAGGGCTTGAGTGCCCTGACCAAGTCCTGAGTCAGGAGAGTGGTGGCCAGGACTCAGAGCCACATTCGCGAACTCCAGGAGGGCAGGCAGGGTGGGGGGACAGGCTTGAGGAGAGGTGGGACATCAATGATGGAATCGCTGCTCCAAGAGTAGGGGCAGAGTCGCCCGGCAGATGAGAATGGAACACACAGGAGAGGATGGACCTGGGGGCTGCATTTTAAAATCCCTTTCACTCATGTTCTTTTTTCTTTTTAAATTGCAGTAAAATATACATGACATGAAATTTACCATTAGTGCCATTCAAAATGTTGTGTAGACATCACCGGTATCGAGTTCTAGAACATTCTCTTCATCCCAAAGGGAAACCCCATGCCCGTTACCTGCACTGTGTCCCAAGGACACAGCTGGTGCCGGACAGAGTTGGCATTTGACACGTGCAGACTGTGGCTGAACAGTAGACATCATTATTTTGCCAACAAGAAGCGTGGTTAGAAGAAGAAGAAGAAGAAGAAGAAGAGGAAAGTGCTAATTTGAATATGTAAACTTTTTAGGGTAATACTGAATTTTTCCAGTAACGTTTTAAATCACATACTATATACATTAACACATTAACTTAAAAATACAGCTTTTCCCCAACTCCCTCTGTTGTGAAATATTTAACACTTCACTCACATCTTTGACATCAGGTCCTTCTTACCACTGGAATCATTTTTTTAACATTTATTTATTTATTTTGAGAGAGAGGCAGAGAGAGAGAGAGAGAGAGAGAGAGGGAATTCCAAACAGGCTCCACACTGTCAGCTCAGAGACTGACTCAGGGCTCGATCTCACAAACCTTGAGATCATGACCTGAGCCGAAATCAAGAGTCAGACGCTTAACCAACTGAGCCACTCAGGTGCCCCTGAACCGTGTTGTGAATCAGAGATCCACATTCTAGCCTATATTATTGTCCCTACAGTCTAAAGAGACTTGGCTATTTTTTATTAATACAGAAAATGTTTATTTCTTTAATAACAGTTTTTTGAGATATAATTAACATATCATAAAATTCATCCTTTTAAAATGTACAGTTTGGGGATGCCCGGGTGGCTCAGTGGGTTAAGCATCCCATCTTGATATTGGCTCAGGTCATAATGTCACCATTGGCTCAGGTCATGATCTCATGGTTGGTAAATTGAGCCCCATGTTGGACTCTGGACTGACAGCCCGGAGCCTGCTTGGGATTCTCTCTCTACTGTCTTTCTGCCCCTCCCCTGCTCACGAGTGCACGCTTGCACACGTGCTCTCTCAAAAATAAATAAATATTTAAAATATGCATTTTAGTGAATTACATTCGCAGAGCGGAACAACAGACACCGCTAAGTACTTGTAGAACATTTTGACCATCCCCCAAAGAAACCCTGTACCCTTAGCGGTCACTCCCTCTTCTCCTTTCCCCTCCAGCCCCCCACCAAAGCAGCTAATCTGCTCTCTGTCTCCACAGATGTACCCATTCTGGATATTTCATATACGTAGGGTCACATCACGTGTAGTTTTGTGTGTCTGGCATCTTTTACTTCGCATGTTTCCAAGGTCCATCCATGCTGTAGAAGGTCAGCGCACCCTTCCATGGTACCAACATTCCACCCCTCGTGTATTTCTTTATCAGCTCGTCGGCATTTGGGTGCTTCCATTTTGGCTATGGTGAACAGCACCCGAGTTCTTCCACTGACCACCTCTTGCGGCGTGATTATCTCCATTTTACAGGTGCAACACTGAGGCCAGAGCAGTGGGGACTCCAATCCCATCTTGTACCCACCCCCCCTCCGTCCAGCGCGTCAGGGTTTCTCTCAGGCCAGAGTCGCTGGTTGATGCCAGAGAGAGAAGGTGTTAGATCTTCACTTAAGCCAGAGAGAGCCCAAGAGCCCTCTACTCGTGGGAAGCCTGCGTGCTCACCTTTTACAGCTCTGTGAAGTGTGAGGAACCCAGGCACACACACCCGTGTCAGGGATGCACAGCCCTAAGCCCCCTTCTGTGACCTGCTCAGGTTCTATAGCGAGAAGGGCCGTGTGGCGTCCAGCAGAAGCTCTGCCGTGCCAGCAACTGGACCCTCTACTGGGGAAGCAGGTCTGAGCCTCAGCCCACAGCAAAGCCCTGGCCTGCCCTCCTTCTGATGTCCAGGGGAAACCAGACCCCACCCTCTGAAGCCATGGGCCCTTCCCGCTCTGCAGTCCTGTCCTCGATGAGGCTCGGTCTGTGGTGGCTCCTTCTGAGCCCAGCAGGTGAGTGGGTGTAATCACTAGGACATCATGTCGCACCTGTAGGCTCCCGTGCCGCATGGGGGAGACTCCTGCAGGTGGGCTCCCGGCAGCTGCCAGCGCTGCAGGGGACTTGAGTAGCTCCTCCCACAGCGGGAAGGTGGCGGGGCACTCGCGGCTTTCATGCTGGGAGCTGTGGCACCTCGAGCCTCCCGAAGGTCAGCGTTCCTCAACTGCAAAATGCCCCTCGTTCTGCGAACTGCCCCAGGCTGTCGTGAGGACCACGTGAGATGCAAGTCTGGGACGAGCCCCTGGGATACAGTGGGCACTCAGTACACGGCAACTGCTATTACTGATGTGCTTTTCTGGATTTCAGCGCAGCATTCTTGGCTTGCTCGGGCGGGGGAACCTTGAAGAGTGAGGCTGTGTGCAGAGCGCGGTGAAAACAAACACGAACGATTCCATCCACAATTTTGGGACACTTTGCCTGGCTGATAAGAAGGAGCAAATGCCAGTGGTTGGAGCAAAAATGGGGGAGATGCCTGAAGTAGCAGAGGATTTTGTGGTTAGCATTAGCGGTTCGTTGACTGGTGCGTGGGAATGAAAGGCTCGCTGTGATGGGTGAAGCCCTTCTCCCTGCAGCTCACTCCATGCCAACCAGGTGTCTCCCCCATATCGCTGTCCCTGGGGGCTCTTCAGTTCTAGGCTGCATGTTATCTGTAGGTCTGACTTCTTCTCCATTCCTCCGTCTCTGCCTCCCTGTCCAGCACTTATTTCCATGCCTTCTTATCTAATAGTCACAGCGTAACTGACATTTCTTTATTTATTTACTTGAGGAGGCAGGGCAGAGAAGGAGAGAGAGAGACAGACAGACAGATAGAGAGAATCCCAAGCAGGCTCTCTGCTCTCATTGCAAAGCCCAACGTGGAGCTCACTCCCGCAAAGTGGGAGATCATGACCTGAGCTGAAATCAAGAGTCAGGGGTTTAACCATCTGAGCCACCTGGGAGCCCCTTTGGGCTCCCAGCCATGTGCTGGTTGCTTTAAGTTCTACTTTATTATGTTGAATCCTCAAAACAATGTTTTGAGCCCAGCTCTGGATAGAGTCCCCATTTTGCAGATGAGGAAACTGAGGTTCAGTGGTTCTGATTTGATGGGGGAGGGACCCAAGCACCCACCACCATGGACTCCTGGAGACCCCACTCTTCCTTCCTGTCCGCAGGGTCAGCACAGCGAGCCTCCCGTACCCAAGCCGAGGACCGACTCTTCAAACACCTCTTTAGGGGCTACAACCGCTGGGCACGGCCAGTGCCCAACACCTCAGACGTGGTGATCGTGCGCTTTGGGCTGTCCATTGCCCAGCTCATCGATGTGGTGCGCCTGTCCCCCATACTTCTCCCTCTTGGGATCAGGCCCCAGACCACAGGTCCCTTTCCCGGGGTCCTTCCTCCCTACCCCCCACTCTCCCAGCCCCACACCCCCTCCTGAGAGGGCAGTGATTGGCAGCAGCGGGTTTTCTAAGTGCCCTGCTTGTTCCACTGGACGCAAAGTCAGAGGACCCAAGTGGCCCGTGTGATCTTGAAGAATCTGAGTAAGGGTGGCGGTATCGGGAGGGAATGGTAAATTGGGCTGGGCTTGGGGTGTCGCATAAGAGGTTCCTCTGGTGAGTAGGGGGCCTGCATCGTCCCACCCCACTCTACCCTGTTTTGGGGGGCTGGTTCCATCACTGCCTGTTCTTATTCTCTCTACCGGTCAGGATGAGAAGAACCAAATGATGACCACCAACGTCTGGCTAAAGCAGGTGAGATTCTCTCCACTGGTTGGGGCGAGAATAAGGGAGGGAGCCCACGGACCCCAGACCCACCCAGGACTCTCTCACTCTCAGCGGGATTCTGAATTCATGTTTCACCCAAGAGTTACCACTTGGGACATTCCCAAAGCCAGCCGATTGCAGCATGCTCCTCGTAGGGGCTGTGCTCTGAGACTCCAAGTCCAGTACCTGAGAATGTCACCTACAAGAACCCAGTCACCCCCTTTCTGGGAATGGGCATTTTCTACGTCCCGGCTATTGTTTGGAGATCAGTTTATTGAGTTGTCACTGAAAACCCAAAGGAGGTTTCATTCTGCCCCTTTTACAGCTGAGGAAAGCCTGAAGCTGAGTGCAACTCAGCTAGAAAAGGGGGGCCCAGGTGTGCTCAACTCGGAACCGCAGGCTCCTTCTGCGGGAGAATGCTGGGTGTTCCACGTCTATGCTGCCTAACAAACTACCCCGAAACTTAATGGCTCAAAGTAACAGTTGTCATATCTCATAGCTTTATGGCCAGGAGTTTGGGTGATGTCTTCTGCTTTGAGTGGCAACTACTGGTGATACTTGGTGCTGTTTAACCTGTGGTCTGCTCTGGAGGTTCTAAGAGCGCTTGACTCATGTCAATTCCTTAGGAGGGGTGTCTGGAAGGCTCGGGAAGGTTCTGGAAGCTGGGTCCACAGGGCCCTTCTTTCTCTTCAGGCATAGTCAGGGTGTCTCCATGAGTTCTCTCCTGCAGGGGAGTTGGACGCCTCACCTGGTGGTTCAGACACCCCAGAGCCAGGGTCCTCAGAGTCAGGAGATGAAGCTGCTGGCTTCTTATGGTCTGAAAACTGGCCTGCATCCATCCTGGAAAAGAATGTGTGACCCTTTTTGATGTACTGTCCTTGGGGGCAGAACTTGGGGGGCACAGGCTTTATTAGAGCCTGAATATATTCCTTTCCTCTTCACCCCCTCGCGCTCTGCCTGGCCCCTCCCCAGGCCCCGAAGTGGAGATGGTGAGAGCACATGAGAAAGAGGACCTAGCCTTCTGTCTACTTTCCCCCCATACTCCGTCTTTCTGCCCCATTGGTAACTTAACCATCTCCTATCTCAGAGGCTCGTACCCAGAAAACCACAACAATCAGAATTTTGATTGGCATTTCCATTTTGAGTCTTTTGAATGACTGCCTTACTTTCTGTAAGTGGCTAGTGGTGTCCTTCCTGCCTCCATAGGCCCTGGGGCGGTATGCTGGCCACTTAATTTATAGTTGGATGCTTAGGTTGGAGGTGTGGAGCAGGCCCCTCTGACAATGTTCACCTTGCGGCTGTCAGGGGCCACACAGCTCATCTTTACAGATGTGCACACTGAGGCCCAGAATAGTAAGAGACTTGGGAAGCCACATAGTCCCGAAGTTCAGGGGGAGACCTAGAACCTGGGCTGCCGTAATTGTCCCCATGAGCCCGTCACCTTGGCTTCGGGGGCTGGGGTGGGAAGCAGAGGAAGGAGCACTGGAGCAGAAGTCAGGCCAACCAGCACCACCTCTGACCAGCCTCAAACCTCACTTTCCTCATCTGTGAAATGGGGATAGTATAAACCGTTGCCTGCATCGGCAACCAATTGCCAATTAATATAACCCATTGGTGTAGATGCCCTCCATGTGTTGGTTGAACCCAAAAGCTAGACAGATGATGGTCTAGGGGCAAGGGGATAGGTTTCTGAAGATCAGTCCCTTTCAAAATTATTCAACGTCCTGAGAAATCCTGACAATTTTACGAACGTTTCAACCTTTCTTATTTTGCAAGTCTGGCTCCTCTGAGCACCTCAGCCTTCCCCTACAGGTGAACGGTCAATACCACAGCTAGGTCAGTGTCTTCCCAAGCGTGGTTTGGGTACCAACGGCAGTGTTTTGTGAGATGATTTTACTTGCCTCGCTAATCTTTTGGTAATAGTCGTGTATTTATATTCTAGTGGATGTTTTCGAATGCTCTTGGTTTTCTAGTTACGTCAGTGACATAAAATTTCAATATTTATGTAAGTTTAAAAACGGCGAACCAATTTAAAGGAAAATACTAAGCACATGATGAGACAGGTGGTGCACATATATTGGAAAAAATTATGAAAATGGGGCTTGGAAGTTTGAGGCTGGGGAACCACTGAGTTAGACCAGTGCTTTTCCGCTCATGCTCCTGCTTCCTGGAAATGCTTGCCTTTCCCTTCTCTCCTTCCTGGATCTCTACCCAGGTGGATGCTTTGTGTAAACGTCACATGACTATCCTTAGAGGGGAAAAGGCATCATTCATGAGACCCTTTCCCAGGGTGCATCACAGCGCTATTTTAGTGCAGATGTACGGAAGCAAAATGGCTCCTGGGATGAGGGCAGGCTTGGAGGCCAGGGGAGGCCAGGATTCAAGCACCCTCCATACTTCACTTTCCTCACCCTAACCCACAGGATTACTTGTGAAGATTAGAGAGAACCATCTAGAGGGCCTGCGACAAAAGTGGGTTTCTAAATGGTAGTAGTCATTATTTTAATTATGATAAGCCCTTGGAGGCAAAGGACAGCCTTGTGTGTCGACCCCAGTCATCATCTGTTGGGGGTGGCTGTTTCCTTCAGGTCCAGAAGAGATCTGGGAAGCCCTCCCAGAGACAGGACCAGACAGCTTTAGAGGGAGGAGGCATTGTTTTCATTGCTCAGAGACACGTTTACTGAGCATTCACCAGGGGTGTGGTGCTAGGGAGCCAGAGTGAGAAACAGATGTCCCTGGCTTCATAGAACTCACAGAGGCATTCAATAAACCCATACGCAAATCCACATTGCTCGCCACTATGATCATGCCAAAGAGGGAAATTTCAGAGAGCGGGTAATGCTAACCTGGTTTGGGGGGGAAAGATTCACTTGGACCAGCTGCTGAGAGCAAGGTTGCCCCCCTTCCCCCCCCCCCCCCCCCGCATCCCCTTGCTGCTGGGACTCCCAGGGGGCCCTCTGAAGCACAGTCAGGAAGTCACTGCATAACTCTGGCAGGATGTGTTCACCTCTCTGGTCCTCAGTTTCCTTACTTGTTAAAATGGGGAAATACTGCCACGTGCTCAGCATTCCCTGCCCGGCTCTCCCGCTAAGGCTCTTCCCAGACAGAGGGTGTAAAAATACGTAAACTGTGGGGCGCTAATAAATGTTCCTACAAGTGAGTGAGGTGGCTCTCCAGGGTCTTCCTGCTAGGGAGGCAAAATGAGGACTAGAAGCGGGACTAGGGTGACCTATGGTCTTGGTGCGCTCGTACTAGAGTTGGGGCAAAGCTGGGGGATGCTGATCTTAGGCTGGACTTCCGATCCCCAACTCAGAGCCCTGGCCCAGCCTCCCAGACTTTTCCCTTCTCTGGGGCTAGGAGAGGCGCTTGGGACGTTCCCGCCAGCTGCTGAGGCGTCCCCAGGCTGCCCTAGGTGTTCCCAGGTGGTTCCCTGGGCGGTGCTGGTGATGTGACCCCCTCCCCCCCTCCCATGCACAGGAGTGGAATGATTACAAGCTGCACTGGAACCCGGCCGATTTCGGCAACATCACATCCCTCCGGGTCCCTTCCGAGATGATCTGGATCCCTGACATTGTCCTCTACAACAAGTAGGAAACCAGGGATCCTGGAGGCCCCTGGGAGGCCCCTGGGGTGGGGGGCGGGTAAAGAGAGGCTCGGCTGGGTTGGACGTGGGCGGTACCTTCTTGTGTCCCTGCTTCCTTGCTTTCCTCTCAACTCCTGTTTGCTCATCCTTACCCCCTTCCCCTTCCTCTTGGTTCCATTATTTCTTTCCTTGTGTTCTCGCACTCAGACACCCAAACTTACTGAGTGAGCATCCACTCTAAATCAGTGCACGGTGCTGTGCTGGGTGGTGGTGGGGGACACAGATTTGCCAACATTGAGTAGTATTTGCAACATGTGGCTGGTGCAGGCTCTGAAAACAGTGGCTAGGAGTTGGCGGTTTGCAGGCTGACAGTACTGCTGGAACAGGTAAGCAGCATCCCCCTGGGGGGGGAAACACCTTCCAGGGAGCAAACTCACTTGGTATGGGTACTTTTTAAAACTCATATTATTGACAGTTGTCTTGTATTCAAGACCAAAAAGGAGCCGTCTTTGAGCATAGTGACGAGAAGCTAATAAAAGCCAAGGAGAGTCTAAAGACGGCACCAAGAACACCAACACAATTTTTTTTTTAGTGTTTTTAATTTTTATTTATTTCAAGAGATACAGAGAGAGGGAGCAGGGGAGGGGCAGAGAGAGAGAGAGGGAGAGAGAGAATCCCAAGCATGTTCCGCGCTGTCAGCACAGAGCCCGATGCGGGGCTCGAACTCACCAAGGGTGAGATCATGACCCGAGCCGAAGTCAGTTGCTCAGCTGACTGAGCCACCCAGGTGTCTCCACAATTTTTTTTTAAAGAAGGTATAGAGATCTATACTTCCATTTGTGTTTGCTGTCAGGTAATTCTTGATTTAGAAATCAAAACTTAAGGGGCATCTAGGTGGCTCAGTTGGTTGAGCGTCCGACTTGGGCTCAGGTCATGATTTCACGGTTCGTGGGTTCAAGACCCCCGTCAGGCTCTGTGCTGACAGCTCAGAGGCTGCAGCCTGCTTTGGATTCTGTGTCTCCCTCTCTCTCTGCCCCTCCCCCACTTGTGCTCTGTCTCTCTCTCTTTCAGAAATGAATACACGTTAAAAAAAATTAAACAAAACCTGTTCTATAGAAATCAAAACGTAAAAGCTGTTTGGCATTATGCTTGTCTAACAGTGTTTTCTAAAGTGGGGCTCTAAAGGGTGCTAGTTCTCAGAGATATAAATAGGTATGAAAAGTAGTCCTGTGGTCAAATAATTTTGGTTAACATTGTATATCATTAAGTCTCCTGTCCTGGCCCCAGTCTTTTGGAAAATGTTAGGACAAGACAGCATTTTAAATGTTAGAAGTTGCACAGCCAAGAAACCCATGTAGCCTAGGATTTCCCTGTTCATTTGGCCCGAATTTGGAAAAGCTATTTTTAAATAAAACAAAGGGAGACAGATCCACTTTTGGAGTCTTGGTGTCTTCAGATAGGTCAAAGGGGAATGACAATGATTCCTTTACGCCACCCATCCCTGGTCAGACCCAAAGCCCTGAACGTCTGTAAACACACAGCACGGATTTCTGGAAGGTCTAACACTGCAGGTGCCTAGTGTTTGCTGTCACTGGACTCATGGACCCCTTTGTGCCCCAGAGCCGCCCCCTCCCGCCCCCCCCCCCCCCCCCACCCTGAGCCAGCACCCAGGATCCTTCGTGTTGCTGTTTCTGGCAGAAGTCAGGAGCAAAATCCTACACCTGATGTTTGGGATTGCCAATAAAGCTTTGGCCAGTGTTACTTGATTATAACAGGAAAGTCTTTTGATAGGATGAAAGTTCAAACCAAATTCTTGCAGACATTCAAAGAAAGGTCTCCTCCATGGAGGCATTCCACTCCAGGCGAAACTGAAGGATCAAGGAAATTGCACTTTTCCTTCCTCAGAATGGGGCACATGTTGCCATCTAGTGGTAATTCTGCGTGGTGACAAAAAAATGCCTTAAAAAAAATTAAAGTTTGCCCTGATATTTGTTACTATCAAAGTTCCCGTTTCCAATCCCGTTTTTCCAATCCGTGGTCTGGAATTTCTCCATGGGAAAGAAGGTTGTCTTCCCGTGTGTTCTTCTGGTTCCCCTGCCTTATAGGGAATTGGAGGGAGAAGGAAGGCTCCTTAAATGCTGGGGTGTGGAGCCCACCGCACTGCCTGCCCCCTCTACCCCCCAGGGAATCAGGGACTCAGGCTATCAGGAAGCCCCCAGCGAATGGTCACTGTTCTTCCAG
Organism: Felis catus; assembly: GCF_018350175.1. Taxonomy (NCBI): domain Eukaryota; kingdom Metazoa; phylum Chordata; class Mammalia; order Carnivora; family Felidae; genus Felis; species Felis catus. The sequence continues at coordinate 48,695,263 of NC_058371.1, read as the reverse complement.
TGTTCCCCGAGCCTTTGTGGGTCCTTGGATGCTTAGCCCCATGACACCACAAACATCATCTCCCACCACCCCTTCTTTAAAAAAATATTTTTTTAATGTTTATTTATTTTTGAGAGAAAGAGAGAGAGAGAGAGAGAGCGCGCACCAGCAGGGGAGGGGCAGAGAGAGAGGGAGACACAGAATCCGAAGCAGGCTCCAGGCTCTGAGCTGCCAGCACAGAGCCCGACGTGGGGGGGGGGGGGGGGCTCGAACCCACGGACCGTGAGATCATGAAAATCAGAAACGCAACCGACTGCGCCACCCAGGTGCCCCTTCTACCACCCCTTCTTATGCCCTGCCCCCCAAACCTGAGCACACACTGAGTTCTGTCTTTCCCCTCTTCTTCCTCTGTTCCCAGCCCAGGCTCTGCTGGTAGGCTCTTCACCCCATCTCTCTGCCAATCCCACTACTTTCAGGGTGACCCTGCTCACTTGGGGAGGTCCTCCCACCCCCACCTCCACCCCCGCCCCCAATGTGTCTTGGGGAGCACTTGGACTGCCCTTGGAGTGCTGCTGCCAAACTGCCTCCCTTGTGGTGTAGGTGTGCAGGGCTGCCTCTGGTTTCCTCGAGGTTCCTGAAGGGCAGGCCCGTGTCCCACATCCCATCCCCCCACAGCTCCCGTGCGGCCCCTAGTGGATGAGGCCCAGGTAGAAACGCACAGTAAATGGATGGAGTCAAGGAGGTATCTCTCTACACCAGCAGAGGTGCTGGGTCTCTTCTGAGCAAGGAGCTAAGGATCCCAGGTGGAGAAGGCAAGACCCCAGATAAGGGCTTTGCTGACCATCTGCTGGGGGGAGGAAATATACACAATCACTCTAACATATTAAATGAATACCAGCAGGCAATGAGACTATATGCCCCATGGGTTTATAAACATGTAAAAAATTATATACACGATCTGTATGTCAGTCAAACATATATGATGTACATGACATCAGAATGTTAATGTGGTTATTTAAAAAATTCTCTTTTTAGATGTTTACTTATCTCGAGAAAGAGAGAGAGTGCACGCATGTGTTCGTGTGCTCTTGCACACTTGCAGGGGAGAGGCAGAGAGAGGGAAAGAGAGAGAGAGAGAGAGAATCCCACGAAGGCTCCATGCTGTCAGCTCAGAGCCCAACACGGGGCTCGATCTCAGGAACCGTGAGATCGTGACCTGAGCCAAGATCGAGAGTGGGACGCTTAACCGACTGAGCCACCCAGGCATCCCTAAAATTCTTGGTATTTTCCTGTATTCCTCAAAATTCCTACTTTTGTAATTAAAAAGACAGCGTTTGAAAGACACTCCTTCAGGTCGCTCTGAATATGCGCGGGAAGAGTCTCACACGCTTGCGTAAATCCCCGCAACTTGGCCAGGTCTGGCTTTGTTCTTGGGGTCCCCTGCTGTTGGCTGTCTGGAGCAGCCTGGCTTGGGCAGGCAGGCTGTGCCAGGTCCTCCAGCTCCTCTCCTGTCTCCAGTGCAGATGGGGAGTTTGCGGTGACCCACATGACCAAGGCTCACCTCTTCTCCACGGGCACTGTGCACTGGGTGCCCCCGGCCATCTACAAGAGCTCCTGCAGCATCGACGTCACCTTCTTCCCCTTCGACCAGCAGAACTGCAAGATGAAGTTTGGCTCCTGGACGTATGACAAGGCCAAGATCGACCTGGAGCAGACAGAGCAGACAGTGGACCTGAAGGACTACTGGGAGAGCGGCGAGTGGGCCATCATCAATGCCACGGGCACCTACAACACCAAGAAGTACGACTGCTGCGCCGAGATCTACCCCGACGTCACCTACTACTTCGTCATCCGGCGCCTGCCCCTCTTCTACACCATCAACCTCATCATCCCCTGCCTGCTCATCTCCTGCCTCACGGTGCTTGTCTTCTACCTGCCCTCCGACTGTGGCGAGAAGATCACGCTCTGCATCTCCGTGCTGCTCTCGCTCACCGTCTTCCTCCTGCTCATCACGGACATCATCCCCTCCACCTCCCTGGTCATCCCGCTCATCGGCGAGTACCTGCTCTTCACCATGATCTTCGTCACGCTCTCCATCGTCATCACGGTCTTTGTACTAAATGTCCACCACCGCTCCCCCCGCACCCACACTATGCCCCACTGGGTGCGGGTGGCCTTTCTGGGCTGTGTGCCCCGGTGGCTTCTGATGAACCGGCCTGTGCCCCCCCTGGAGCCCCGTGACCCCCCAGATCTGAAGCCCAGCTCCTCTCATTACTGGCTGGAGACCAACGTGGATGCGGAGGAAAGAGAGGAGGAAAAGGAGGAGGAAGACAGATGGGGGTGGGCAGCTCACGTATCCCCCTCCATGGGTGTCCTCCATGGCCACGGTGGTCTACATCAGGGGGCCTCAGGGCCCAGGGTGGAGGTCCAGTTGCAGGAGGGCGGGCTTCTGCTGTCACCTCGCATACAGAAGGCACTTGAAGGTGTGCACTATATTGCTGATCACCTGCGATCTGAGGATGCTGACTCTTCGGTGAGTGGGGGCCGGGAGAGGGGCTCTTCCCCTCGGTGATTCCACCAGCCTGGTAGGGAGCCACCTCACCCCAAGGTGTTAGTTTGGGCCACCTGGTCTCTTCATGAGGACCCACTTCCCTCAGTGTGGCCCTTGGGAGTCTGGACTAAACTGATAAAGAACTTCTAGCCAGCAGCTCTTAAGACACTAATTGGCAAGTGGCAGAACAACAGCCAAGGATGCTCTAGTTAAGGCTCACTGGGGGACAGCAGGCCAGAGAAGGAGGGTCCTCAGATGCTGAAATTCCCCGTGCCATCCTCACGCCAGCCTTTATCACCATTACCCTATAGGTGGTGAGGCAAGGGGGCAGAGGGAGGTGGAGGGACTATCATCAGGAAACGATAAATCAGATAAATCAGGCTGCTGCTTTGTCAGCCTTCTTCCTCTGTCCTGATGGGTTTCCTCCCAGTTCTCTTTGTTTGTGGGCTCTGGGCATTTTGTGGAATTCACTATTCACCCACAAACCCTGAGGAACCTGGGTTGTACCAGGCGGGCTCCCCGTCTCGGTGCCTGCTGTGCCCAGTATTATTAGGTCAGCAGGCCACTGCTCAGAATCACAGATTTCTTATCAACCTAGGGAAGGATGAAAGGCCGGGAGGTTATTAGTGGGTGGCTTTGTTGAGTAGATAAGGAAAATTAATCATTAATCTAGGAGCAGGTAGGAATCCAGAACTGTTTGCTTGGTCTTTGAGCACAAATTCCACATAGCCCCACCCCCCCCATGGCCCCACCCCTTTCCCTGGGCCACACTACCCTTGCTTACCTCCTCCTCTCCAACTCCTGCAGTGGATGGGGGAATTGGGTGGGAGGTGATGTCGGGGCAGCAAAGTCTTCACCATTTTGTAACTGCTGAGTGTTGACTTTAAATCACTGTAGGCCCCTGAGAAGACCCATGCCCCTTGGTGGTTGTAGAACCTTTAGCCTCCCTTAGCTGGAACTTGAGAGTCTATGAGAAGGCTCTGGGGTGAGGTCACAGGGGTGGGATAGGACAGGGATCACTAGGAGAGGCTTGTTTGAGTCTTGAGACAACATTAGCTCCCCAAGGTCTCGGTGGGGCCCCTGTTGCCCCCAGTGTCATCGCTACAGGGCTGTGAATGGGTGGGACACTTCCCCTCTCCCAAGGCCTGACCTCTGTCACAGTGAGTCCTTTTCTACCTGCAGGTGAAGGAAGACTGGAAGTATGTGGCCATGGTCATTGATAGGATATTCCTCTGGTTGTTTATCATCGTCTGCTTCCTGGGGACCATTGGACTCTTTCTCCCTCCATTCCTGGCTGGAATGATCTGATTTCCTGTTCCTTGTTTTGGCCCAAAGGCGGCACTGCTTGACCATCTTTAACCGCTGTCCCCTCTAGAGAACACCTTTGGGGTCAACACCATCTGCCTGCAGGTGCCTCTCTGTGGAGTCCTTACACTGGCCTAATCATCAAAGACTCCTTGGGTCAATTCACTTGACGTTACTGTATTATGTGCTGAGAATCTGCTGGGCACAGAGCCCTGCTTTGGATGCTGACGAGCTAGGAAATAAGGAATTTGCTTTGAAGAAGATTACAATATGGTGGTGACGGTGCAAAGCCACATAAGATTCTCTGGCAGGGGCCAGGAAGACACTAACAGGAGGTCCAAGCAGAGTGATCCAGCGGGGAGAGTCACAGACCTCAAAGGATGGGTGCATGGGGAAGAGGGGAGAGGGTGCTTCTGGGGGTGGAAAGGCTGTGAACAGCACTTTGGATTCAGGAATGAGCACGAAGTGTCTAGGAGAACAGGCAGGCTGAGATGGGGCTCCGGGGTGGGAGCAGTGGGAGGAGCTTGGAAAGGCAGGTTAGGGTGTCTTTGAACCATGTAGAAAAGCAAGTTCACATTCTGATCCTGCAGGTCTAACAGTAGGATGGTAAAGACTCTTCTGGAAGGAGAGAAAGGGGGAAGTGGGGCCACAGGTGGCGGTATAGGTTAGGGCCTCTAGGTGGTGGAGGGATGTGTGGTTGGATGCAGGTAGCTGGGCCATCCCACCTTCCTGGAAGCTCATTGGAACCCCTGGCTTCTCCTCACCTTTAGCCACACCCCCTGCTACAAACTGGCTCAGCACCAGCGGCCCCAAGACGTTTGGCAGCGCTGAGAGTCCCTGTCTTCGGGGGTGCCATCTGGCCTTGAATGCATATTAACAAACCAGGAAGCTATCCTGAGCCATTCTTGACTAACTCAAGCTCGCAGCTTGCTCCCCCCAACCCTCTACAGGACACGTGGTGCTCGACGCTCGGGACCTTTGCTCCCAGTGACTGACGGGAACGAGCTGGATCACTCTGCACCTCGAGACTGCTGTGTAAAGGCAGAAGCTGCAGGCCTGCTTCCCTTTCCCAGCCTGGCCTCCTGTTCCTTCCCGAAGTCCCGCAGTGGCTTCTGAGCTGCTCTGTGCAGCCATGGAACCCTCACACCTTGGGATCCGGCAATCTGCACCCCTCGGCCACATGCTGGAACCTGGAAGAGCTCCTGCCCCAGGATCAGGCCTCACCCCTGCCTGTCCAGCCCCTGGAGGGCAGAACCTCAGCCGCTGATGGATGCAGACGGACACTGGGCTCTCCAGACAGCCTGGGGACCCCGGAGAGGAGGCCGAGCAGGGCGAACTTCCAGCTTCCCTTTGGGCTCTGGGGTACCCTCCTTCCAAACCCCCCACTCACCTCTCCCTGACAGACACAGAGGAAATCTGCAATGCCTCGGCCCAGCCCCCCGCTCCTCAGTTCTTCCCAAGACTTGGTGACACATCTGGTTTCTGGCTCCTCTTAGCTCCCGTGGGGGCAGCCTCCCAGCCTCCCTTCTCCTCCCTCCTGGCTCTCCCCGACCCGATCTCCTGTGCCGTGATGTTCCCTCATGCTAGCCCATCTCCCATCCACCTTGCATGTGAGTAAAGAGATGAAATATGAGGCTGAGGCCGCTGCTCTTTCAGCTGTGGGACCCCCCTCCTCAGCATCCGCAGGACCACCCATGCCCCGCTGGAGCCCCAGCTGGGAGACTGTCATCGGTGGTCCTCGTGTGGCCCTGGAGGGGGCTGCCCTGGGTCCCCACTGGAAAGTCACCCTTCGGTCAGGTGCAGGGGTGAAGGGGCTGGAGCACGCACCTGACCCCATGCCCTGGCGTCACCATGCACCCCTCCGTGCTGCAGCCCAGTATTGGCTCTGGAGCTGCGCCCAACAGAGCACAGTCGACTTCTTCCAGGGTTGTGGCCCGAGGCCAGTGTCCCCCTCCCCACAAAGAGCAGGACAAGCAAACAAAACAATCAAACCACAAAGCAAATGGTACAATTTTAATTCATCCACAAGTCAACTAGAAAGAAGGTAAAAGAGTATTCTGCACCAACACAAGGGAGGGGTGGGGCAGCTGGGAAGGCGGTGGGGGAGGGGAAGAAAAGGAGAAGTAAGAAAAGAGGGAGAGAAGGAAGGGGCAGAGTCAGGGAAGGGAGAGAAAGGGCACAGGGAAGAGAGGCACAATCTTGTGGTCCAAGTCCTGTTTTGGCCTCATCTCTCCCCCTCTCCTTGACGCTTGGCGTGTCGTCAACACAGCGTCTTGTGCCCGGACTCCCAATAGCTTGTTCCTGGACTGTGTCCCAGGTCCCCCCTCAGGGGGGCACACGGCTGTCAGTCCAGACCACACTCACATTAAATAAATTCCAATATACACTGTACAAGGAAGCCAGGCCCGTCCCTCATCTCGCCAGCCGCCCACCCCCAAAGGAAAGCCCCTCCCCAGTCCCTCTGCATCAAGGGACCTCCGTGAGCGGAAGAAGAAGGAATAGCTTGGTTCCACTGGTCCTGCCGTGTCCATGCATAAAGCCATCGTGGCCACTAGGGGCACCAGTGTGACCCCTCTCCCCCCCAAAGTGGGGCCGGCGGGTGTGAGGAGGGAGTGGCCAGTGGCAGCAGGGCTCCCTCTGAGCCCTCTTTGTCACCCCCTGGCATCTGTAGCCCTGAGTCCCCTCTTTCCAGCTGCAGCCTGAGCAGCACAGTCTGGGGGTTGGGGTGGGGAGAGGGGGTCGTGCAAAGTGGCAAGGGGAGGACTCCCCTCAGCCTTCCCCCTGAGAAGACCCATGTGACCGAAGGCAAGGCAGGGGCCGGGGGTGGGGGCGGGGGAGGTACACTACAGGCAGGGGCAGAAGACGCAGGCAGGTGGTGCCGACCCTCCATCACTCTGCAGGCGGGTGGGCCAGATTGGCCAGAACCTTGGCCTGGTCTACGGCATCGAGCAGGTTCTTGGCGTCCACGGCCAGGGTGTGGGAGGCTGTGAGCATCTGCCGCTTGCACTCCTCACTCAGGGAGGTCACGGCGTTTTGCTGGGCCAGGCGCATCTTATTGATGAGCTCCGCCAGGTCCTTGTTGAGCAGCTTCTGGGTCCCCTCAATCTGTAAGAAAAGCGCACAGAGAGGCTGGGAGCCTGAGGGGCCACAAAGGTTAAGCCATGCACGCATCCCCTTTGGTGTTGGCTGAAGTAGTTGGAAGTTCACTGGGGGGCAGGTCTGACCCAGGCGTGGGCTGAGTCCAAGGTTGGCATGGATGGACATTACAGATGCCCCAGCCCCCAGCCCACCCGGTGCTGGGTCTGTATGATGCAGCCCTGCAGACCACCCCCTTCACTGCAGCGGCCCCCATGCTGGCCCAAGGTTAGAGTGAATGGTCAGGGGACAAGGGCACTTGGTCATTTGTTAGCTGTCTACCGTCAAACCAAGAGACTGGGGATCGTGATTTGAACTGTAGGGTTTTGTTTTCACCGCCATATCCCCAGAGCCTAGCACACTGCTGAGCACTACTCCACACTCAAGAGATATTTACCAAGTGAAATGAATGACCTGAGCCATCAGAGGGAAGGTAAGGAGCTCTCACATCAGAAGGGACAGCTCCAGCGGGGCTCCTCTATGGGCTGCTGCCGCCACCCAGAGGGAGGCCGGGAAATGACCAAACTCTCCTGTGTCGTCTTGTCTTGAACAGTCACAGGTAGTGGAGGCTGTGTTGCTGACCAATGCGAGATGGGGAATCAAACTACAGCCTGGCAGGGGGCCCGGGGTTCTCCTGAGCTCCGTGGCTGGTTTCCAGACAGACAACCAACACATGTTGAGAGGCGGTATTGTTCGGCGTTCAACTACGTTCAGAGTTTCCTATGGCTGTGGTCCTAACCCAAGACAAACGGGGTGGCTTAAAACAGCACAGACTCGTTTCTTACACTTCTGGAGGTCAGAAGGCTGAAATGTGCCCTACGGGGCCAAAGTCAAGGGGACAGCTGGGCTATGCCCCTTCTACGGGCTCTAGGGGAGAATCTGTTCCCTGCCTTTTCCAGCTTCTAAAGGCTGTTTCCTGCCTTGGCTTATGGATCTTTCCAGCAATGGCAATATTCCAATCTCTGCTTCTGTCATCCCATCTCCTTCTCTGACTCTTATAGGATGTCTGCATCTGCCAACCCTGTTACAAGGACTTACACTGCACCCACTTGGGTAATGCAGCATAATCTCCCCATGTCAAGACCCTTAAATTAAAAAAAAAAAAGTTTTTATTTATTTATTTTTGAGAGAAAGAGAGCGGGGGAGGGGCAGAGAGAGAGAGAAGGAGACACAGAATCCCAAGCAGGCTCTGTGCTGTCAGCACAGAGCCCGATGCAAGGGCTCGAACACATGAACTGTGAGGTCATGACCTGAGCTGAAATCAAGAGTCGGACGCTTAACCAACTGAGCCGCCCAGGCGCCCCTCAGGATCCTTAACTTACACCTACAGAATCCCTCTTGCCAGGTAAGGTAACATAGTCACAGTTCTGACGATTAGGCTGGGGACACCTTTAGGGGAACATTATTCTGGCCACCCCAGGCACAATCTCAGAATAGAACACCAAGCTTTTCATTTTGGTTTTCAGTAATTGTTTCTCACTTACAAAAAAAAAAAAAAAAAAGGAAATTATTTAAATGATCAACTGAAGAAACCTTAACTATTTTGCTATTTTGATGATACATTCACTTCAGCCTTAGTGTGGTGGGTGATTAGATAAAGGATCACCGGAGGGGAAAAGGGAAAGGGAAGGTCTGTCCACCTGTGCACGCCCTCATGCAAAATTACCGCAACTCTGTAAGACTTAAACTAGGAGACTCCCCCTGGGAGCCTGGTCATGTCCCTGGGTGCAAACACAGCCCCCTAGGGGTCCTGCTCAGATTTGCTGTGTGGAGCCACATGTCCTGTGCGGAAGGCCCTGCAGATGGAAACGAGGCTGCCCACATGGTCCTTCTGAGTCTCCTGCGTGAAGCACAGCAGAGGACACAGTCTGGGATGAGGACACCCACCTCGGTCCGGGAGGATGACGGCAAGGAGGGCAGGAGATCATCCACGCTCCCAATAAGCTTCCGCAGGGTCAAGCCCACGTTCTGCGAGAGAGACGGAGGAGGGGGACTATCACTTCTTGCTTTTTGAGAAAGCTGTATTTCCCTGGGGAAGAGTCCTCCCGGGCTGGTATGCGCCCTCCGTGTCTACGGGGCACTAAATTCCCTCTGACCGCCCTGCGCTAAAGGGAGTCTTTCTGAGAAAGTCGCCTACTGGGCAGATGAGGGAGCTCGACGCCACCGCCCTTCCACCCAGGGCCAGAATGAGCAGCCTCCACCTGCCCCGTCCACGGCTCTCACCTTCACCACCACCACATAGCCCTCGGGAGGCAGCTGACAGAGCTCGTTCTTGAGATCCAGCACAGCCCGCACGAGCTCCATGACATTGAGGTACACCAGGTCGTCGGTCCGGTCCAGGTTGGCTGTGGGCTGGATGGACTGGGGGCGGGGGGGAAGTAAGCGGCCAGAGGGGAGGGTCATGAGTCTGGAGGACACTGCTCTTCTTTCTTGCGCAGACGCTATTGATGCCCACATGGCCACCAGCCCAGTTTGAAAAGATTCTTCTCTGACATAACAGTGCCCTGTCCTGGGGATGCATCCCCTCCCTTCTGCTTTTAGGGGTTCTCAGATTAGAGTCTGCTAGGGAGTCTTAAAGCAAAAAAATACTTCTGGCTGGCCTCACACCGGACCAACGAAACCATCACCCGGGTTTGGGGGCCAGGTGGTTCTCAGAGCTCCTTGGATGATTCTAATGGGCAGCCAAGGCTCACACCCACTGTTCTAGAATGAGGAACACCAGCTACGGTAGGAACCGTGTGGGTGCGGGAAGCCAAGGGGGCAGCTTGAGAGAGGAAGGGGGTCCACATGTCCTGCTCCTAGGGCTGGGCCAGTGAGCCTTCCTGCACATCAGGGAGCGAGCACGGGAGGCAAGGAGACTGGGTTTCCCCTTGCTTTTTCATGAGTTAGCTGTGTGGCCTTAGACAAGACACTTCTTCGTTCTGGGCCTCAGCTATGTGAGGATACAGGACTGGGTTATTTGTGAAGTCTTCATAGCCTTGCGTCTCGTGGAACCCTGATTCAAATTCATCACCAGCTTCGGCAAAGCTAACACGTACCTGAGCACCCAGCCGCGGTGGCTTCTGTGGGGGGCCCGTGAACTCCGCTGCAAGGAGGAGGGAGAGTGAGTGGGGGGGGCGGGGAGGGTCTCGGCACCCTGGCCCTTCCCTTCATTCCTGCTGCCAACCAAGCCAACCTCCTCTCTTCTGCTACCTGGAGCCCCAGGGAAACTAAGCCCGAAGGTGTTTCCAGGAAGGTGCCTGGGTAAATGGGCTCTGGTCCCCCTGGTCGTCCCATAGTCAAACACCACTGTCCATTTTACAGAAAGCAAAAGCCAAAGTTGCAGCGGAGGTGGAGTCCTCGCACAGACGTCCCAGCGCCTGCTGGACACACACTGGCCCCTGAGGAACAGCACACACGCTGGCCTTGATGGTCCCGGGGAAGAAACTTCACTCTGTGAAGTAACAGGTGGCTGTGGAGCCCCTGACCTGGTGCCAGAGCAGCTCCTGGGGTAGACTTGTGAGGATTCCCTAATGGTCTGCTTTGAGTGTTTGGGGTTCAAGGAAGTGAAACGGCAGAAAACCCACACTATTCGAAGTTACTTGACCTTCCTATGCCTCGGTTTCCTGTCCTTTGTAAAATGGGCGTAATGACCTTTTTTTTTTTTAAAATGTTTATTTATTTATGTTTCTTGAGAGTGAGAGAGAGCGTGAGCAGGGGAGGGGCAGAGAGAGAGGGAGAGAATCCCAAGCAGGCCCTGTGCTGCCTGAGCAGAGCCGGATGTGGGGCTGGATCTCACAACAGGTGAGATCACGATCTGAGATGAAATGGAGAGTCGGACGCTTGGGGTGCCTGGGTGGCTCAGCTGGTTAAGTGTCTGACTCTTGGTTTCAACTCTGGTCGGGGTCTCACAGTTTATGAGTTTGATCCCTGTGTCGGGCTCTGTGCTGACAGTGCAGAGTCTGCTTGGGATTCTCTCTCCCTGTCTCTGTCCCTCCCCTGCTTTCTCTCTCTCTGTCTCTCATTCAAGATAAATAAAGAAATATTAAAAAGTCAGCCACTTAACCGACTGAGCCAGCCTGGCGCCCTGCGTAACGATGAATCACGCCTATCTGATAGAGTTGCTGTGGGGTCAGAGCTAACATTTGCAAGCAACTTGGGCCTGCGCTTGGCTAGTGGTGAGTTTCCTGTGACTGTTGTCATTGTCACTGGTTGCTCATCACCATCACCATGATCATCAGCCTCACCCTCCCTAGGATGACAAAGATGAGCCTAGCTCGCTGCTGACTCTTCCTGACCCCCCCTTCAGCAGCAGCTTCTGGAAAGGCCCTGTGGGCTTAGCTGCCCCTGTCCCCTCTCTTCCATCCCTGGGGCCCTCTCTCTCTTTCATCCTAGGGGCCTAGGGAAGAGAGGCATCCGCTGGGAGAGGCGGGCGGAGCAACTTTACTATCCCTGCAGGCAGCCTCCAACACAGTGAGGGGGAGATAGGAAGAACCACTAACATCTCCAAATAAATGCAGAAGGAGATACACTGAAATGAGGGCTGAGGACCCCGGCAACAGAGGGAGACAAGAAGAGGCCTGGGCAGGGAGACAGTGGGGGCGGTAGATGGAGCTGAGACTAAATACCAAATCCCAGACGGGCCCTCTCTGCACACTCTGAACTGAAACAGGCAGAGTTTCTTAAAATGGCAAGCAGATTCTGCTGCTGTCTGCAGTGGGCAGCGAGCGCGGATGGGGGCTCCACGCGAGATGTCAAGCAGAAGTTCCTGCCAAAAGGAAGGGCGCAGACACTTACTATAGCCGGCCTCCTTCTCTGGGGTCTGGAAGGGAGGAGAGAGAACGGGTCACCAATGAGGTTCGCGGGACACCTCACCCCCCACCTTGACCTGTTCCCCACGCCCTCAACTGTGTTCTTGGAGGTCATAGCTGCAGGGGGACACCGGCGAGCCCTTGTCCTAGGGGCCGGGAGGGCCCTATGGCAGAGGAAGGATGCACTGTGGGTGTCGATCAAGCGGGAGCTCAGGAATGGAGGTTCGTGGAGATCCAAGTAATGGGAGAAGTCAGGCTCCCGAGGTGAGAGGCAAAAAGGGAACGGATGGGCAGGCAGGGGGCCTGGGGCTGGGGGTCCCGCGGTCTCCCATGCCTTCCCAGGCCTTCGCTTTAAGGCAGAACCTTCTCCCGGTGACTTACCAGCGGGGACTTATCGTTCATGTACACCATGGGGTCCTGCAGAGGAGGAAACCAAAGCAAACGACTTAGGATTCTAGAACTGAAAACCCCAAGGATGCATGGAGGGCATTCACTCTCATCATCCGGGCAGGCAAGAGGACACAGATGGACACGGTGGTGTGGACATGGCTCCCATTCAAGTGCCTTTATCAAATTGTGCTCAGCAGCGCTGCGGGCGGGGGTGGGAGGGGGGTGGGGGGAGGGGGGAAGTTGGGGGGCCGAGGGGGCTGGAGGGCGGGGGGCGGGGCGAGGGGGCGGGGAGGGGGGGTGAGGGGGCGAGGGTCCCTCCCCGCCACGACTCAGTGGCTTCTCACCAAGGATTTCTCCTCCTGCCTCAGCCACTGGTAATCTTCCACCATCTGCTTCTGCTGTTTCTCCAGGATCTGCCTCATCTTGAGCCTCTCGGCCTCCCATAGCTGCTGGGCCTCTTCTCGGCTGCTGGGTCGGATGAAGTCCTCCTCCTGAGAGGTCAGCGGGGAGAGAGGAGAGGACCCGATGAGTCCCGTGCCCAGGCCCAGGAAGGGCAATCCTCAGAAGAGCCTGTGGGAGCCACGAGCCTTGGCCTCGCCAGCTGCTTTCTCATTGGAAAGTTCTTAAATCCGCAGCCGTATATGCACACAGTTATTGGATCCGTCAGCCCCGAGCACGTGCCCCTGCTGCAGTGTAACCTCGAGCCCGAGAGCACAGCACTGAACATGCGTTGTATCTAAACAACGGCTCGATCTGCTAATACAATTTTATTTGCAAATGACCACCCTAATGTTATTTTCTCAGTTGGCACTTGTCGTGGCTGCTGTCACTTAATAAATTAAAAAATGCAAAGCCAGTCTTCTGGAAAGCCTTGGGTGCTTATCGTCACCCGAACACCGTGGCAGTGGGTCTGGAAGCCCTGAGGAGCTGTGGTGTGGCTGCAAAGCTGTCCATACAGGGTACAGGCTGAGGGAAGGGGCAACGGCCTGCACCCGTGTGACCGCGTCTTTTTAGGAAAACATACTCTTTACTATTTTTTAAACATTTATGTCTTTACTTACTCATTTACTTATTTATTTATTTTAAGAGAGAAGGAGAGACAGAGTGGGGGAGGGGCAGAGAGAGAGAGAATCCCAAGCAGGCTCCATGCTATCAGTGCAGAGCCCTACTCGGAGCTTGATCTCATGAACCGTGAGATCATGACCCGAGGCCAAAATCAAGAGTTGGACTCTCAACTGACTGAGCCACCCAGGCACCCCCAAAATGTACTCTTTTTTTAAGCTAGTAGCTTGGGTTATTTAGCCAAAGGCTAAAAGAAATGTATGAACTAAAAAAAAGTAGAGAACAAAACTTAAAGAAATATGGACCTATAGATATGCCATAAATGCTTCCTTTCCTTGGCTTCATTAATCTAATCTCCGTCTTAACTTGTTTAAAGGGCTTCGGAGCAATAGTTTTACCTGCTATTTCTTAAACAGAAGGTATTACAAGGGCACCTGGGGGGCTCAGCTGGTTAAGCTACTGACTCTGGGTTTTGGTTTGGGTCATGATCTCAAGGGTTTTGAGTTCTCTCTCTCTCTCTCTCACTTGAGATTCTGTCTCCCCCTCTCTCTGCCCCTCCTCTGCTCATGCTGTCTCAGTCTCTCTCAAAACAAATAAGTAAACTTAAAAAAAAAAACACCCATTTTAAACAGGGGGTGTTACATGTTTTCTTAGTACTTCTTTTCCCTTAATCTTCCCCAGGGTTCATTTACATCTTTTGCTTTTTTCTGCTGTACATGATTACCTTGGCCTCCTGGACTCATGAGTGCCATATGTCATTTTTTCGAATGCATAAAGCCCAGGGTGTGCTTTGTCACGGGCAGGACCTTTCTATGGCATTCAGACCAGCGGCCTCCTCAGATCCTTGCTTTTAAAGTGGCCATTTTACATACAAGTCACTTGCATAAATTGCTAAAAATTATTCTCTATCTACTTTAGCAAGCCGTAATCTCTGCCAAGCCTCTAAAAAAGATTTTCCCAACCAAACCCTCTAAAATGCACTTGAATATAACAACACAGTTTCAAATTAGTTATATTTCCTAGCGCTCACTGAGTTTCAATCACGGCTCTCAATTTCTAACAATACTTCTCCCCCACCCCCACCCCCACTCCACTGCAAGTTACATTTCTTGCTGGAATATTCTTTGTTTGTTAATCCATTCAACAACTACTTATTAAGCAACTACTATGTGGCAGGCATAGGGCTGGGTGCTGGGAGGGCAGTGATAGTAGAATATGCAATGTCCCTGTTCTCATAGGGAGAACTAAGGAATAGTTAGCCAGGACTTCCTCAACCTCAGTACCATTAACATTTGGGACCAGATAATTTTTTTTTCTTGTAGGGAGGCATAGAGAGGCAGACAGAGAGACAGAGGTGAGAGAGAGAGAGACACACACACAGAGAGAGAGACAGAGAGAGAGAGAGAGAGAGAGAGAGAGAGAGAGGTGGGGGGAGGAACAGGGGCAGAGGGAGAGAGAGAGAGAATCTTAAGAAGGCTTCACAATCAGCATGGAGCCTGATGTGAAGCTCGATCCCATGACCTTTGGGATCATGACCTGAGCCCAAATCAAGAGTCGGATGCTCAACTGACTGAGCCATCTAGGCGCCCCAAGATAATTCTTTATTGAGGAAGATTTCCTGTAAATTGTAGGTTGCTTACCAGCAATTCCACCCACTAGATACCTTTGGCATCTCCCCAGTTGTAACAAAAATGCCTCCAGACATCTCCAAATGTCCCCTCTGAGGTAAGATCACCTCAGCTGGAGGCTATTGAGTTAGACTTTATTTTAAGACAAGTTTCAGGACATAAGAGTATTTTATAATCATAGAATTGATAAAATAAGTAAGATTGATTTCAGAGGCTGATGCTCCAGAATGAGGGTATTTGAAGGTTATAAATACCCATGGTTAAATGTCAACACCTGCAAACACAATGGTATGGCTGCCCCATGCTATTGGCAAATAGTAACACAGGAGCTTAAGTGTAAAATATTGTGACTATCAAGCTAGGAATCTCAAGGTAAGACGAGGCTAGACTGAGAGAGAGTAGATGCTGGTAGAAGAAGTTAGTAGTCAAGAAAGCACTGTGTAGTTTTGTAAGCATTAAAAGAAAATTCCCAATACTCAAATGCCTAGGGTGCCCCAAGTCTGATCACCATCTCATCAGATATTTTAACATGTATTGGAAATTTTTTTCCTATGACTTAAAATTGCATAATAAAACTCAAGGTGAACATTAGATTTTTAACAATTAATCACTTTAGGGCTTACTTGCCTACACGGTACCTCAGATATTCCTATCAGGTAATGGATACTTACATTGCTGGTCACTTTAAAAAGGAATCGGGTTCTGGTGGTACCTTAAAGTGACTCTCGCAAAGCTGTGAGTCCTTCCATATTTTGGCTACCTGCCTCCCACCTTGCCAGTCTTATTTCCATATCCAAATGCATCCTCCTATGTTCTAGCCAAACAGCTCCCGCACTTGCCCTGTGGCTTCACATCACTCAGTCTTGGCTCCTACTGATTGATGACTCTTTCATCCCCCATATCCCAGTTTCTTCCTGTCCAAATCTTCCCCATGCTTCGAGGCCCAGCTGAAAAAAAGAAGCTGGAAGCTGTTCTTCTCTTTGACCTCCCACTGCACCTTTGCGTTACTTCTGTGCGCCACTCCCAGCTTTATGGCTTGCATCACAGGTAAGTGTGCATGCACCCGCCCTATTCCTTCTGGCCGCCTGGAAGCTCACTGAGGGCTGAAGTCTCTCGTTCTCCCTTCAGCACCTAGGACAGTGCCTGGCTAACCGGTCCTGCACAAAGTAGTAGTTTATTGAATTTTATTATTAATTTAAACCGAATTGTGGTTTAATCCTTCAAGAGAAGGATTGCTGCCATCCTGACCCTGGTGTGGAATTCTAGATTCCCAGATGAGTAAGGCAATAGAGTCAGTCAGGACAAAAAATAGTTTTTGTGGGAAAACCGTCTCTGATTTTTGTTAAATGCTTTCAAATGCTTGACGGGAAGCCTGTTACACCTTTCCAGCATTTTACCTGAAAGAGGTTTTCTCAGTCTTTTAGATGTATACCATAAAATGGATTTTGTATTTTTTACTTTGTTGTTGTTGTTTACTGAAAGAAATGTTCATTATATTCTTTTAGGCAGACATTCCTTATGGCAAATACTTCCAAATCCCTGACACAAAGGCCTTTTTTTTTTTTTCTGCTGCACGATCTGTCTTTATGGAACTGAACAAAGTTCTTATGGTGAAGCGGGGATTAGATAAAGGCAGTGCCACCCTGGAAATGTGCAAAGTAGTTTTTTCTAAAAGGACACACTTTAAAGCAAAATTCGCTGAAACTCAACTACAAATAGAATCAAGGACAGGAAGGTGGAGGAACTGAACATTCTAAATTATAGTGCATGCTTAAAACTTCAGTTTTATTATTGTTAAGTATATGTTAAGATATAAATTGGTTAAATTAACATAAAAGGGGAAAGTGAGCGAGGTCAGGGGAAATTTTAGTCCACAATAGATCTTGCTGCCTAGAATTCTAAGTTATCTTATGCATTTAAAATTTTTCCTAATTTGAGAATAATAGTACAGAACATGTCAACATACTTTCCTCTATTTTTCAAATCTATTGGAATAAACGTGTAGTTTTCCCAAAAAACTTTCAAAGTCAAGTATACTGAGCCTGAAGTATCACTCTTGCATACAGAGATAGAACTAAAATAATGCATTTGGTTTGTTTTGTCACATATCAAGACCCAGTTTAGTAAAGTATATCAAATATTCATGCCAGCTGACCATGGCTCCATTGAAGGAGAAGATGGGTGCTGAAAAGGGGCAGGTGGGCGTCACTTTTATATGCAGAGCTGCCTTTTTTTTTTTTTTTTTTTGCGAGACTTGACAATCAGAAGCCAGTCCACAAGACCTCACTGGCAGTTGTAACAAAAACATGATGACTGGGAAGGGTGGCTTAGCCCCACACCAACCCCCAGGCTCCTTCCCACACAACAGCAACTTTCACAAAAGCAGCAGAAGTAGAACCACAAGGAAGCCTTTCCATTGACTGAGGAGAGATTTAGCAACCTAAGCAATCACGCAGGAAGGGCAGAACTGGGTAGAGCCTCCTGGATCTCCGGCACCATCAGGTTTGGTTGCCATCTGCCCACAAACCTCCACACCACCCCAGGGCTCAGGAAAGGGGAGATTTGACACCGATTGCCACAGCACCAGAGTATGGACAGGGGCAGGTCCAGGCCAGCTGGGTGTCCTTGAGAACAGAGCCGGGTTTGGCCCCCAGCTTCCAGTGTGTTTGCAAAAGAGAGGGCATCACAGAGCCCCTTGGTGGGCTGGCTGGTGCATTAAAGCATGGAGGGCACCTCCTGACCCTGAGGATGTAGGGTTTCTGGTGGCCCAGACGCCTCCCTCTAGCAGCCTCCTCAGTTCGGGTTAGGACCCAGCATGCAGAGCCCTCTTACCCGCATGCTGTGGCGCTTGAAGACATTGTGCCGATGGAGAGGTGGGGTGTGCAGCGAGTTTACAGGAGATGGATACTCCATAGGGCTGGTGAGCGTAGGTGAGCTGGCACACAGACCCTCAGGGACCTATTCAGGAGAAGCAAAGAAGCACCAGGCACAGGGACAAGGCAAGAAGGTGGACGATTAGCTGCTACAAACATGAGCACAGAGAAACATTAATGGACACCATTGGAGAAACAGGACTTGCTCTTCAGGAGCTAATAAAGAATGTGGTGTAGGCATTTCGTTGGTCTTATGATAGGGCAACACACGTGGCTCTTGCCTAGTGTCTGCACCACTGCTGTGGCCTCTTTTTCATCTAGCATCCAACCACCATGATGCTCTGCATATCATGGGGTCCACCTATGTTACTGACCTACTGAGTCCATGTCTCTGCCTTTAGGACTCTTCAGAAAAGAGCTCTGTTTCATAGTCATGTTGCAAACTGAGAGATATGATTAGCCCACAGAAATGTGTGTGTGTGTGTGTGTGTGTGTGTGTGTGTGTGTGTGT
Source organism: Felis catus (assembly GCF_018350175.1). Lineage (NCBI taxonomy): Eukaryota > Metazoa > Chordata > Mammalia > Carnivora > Felidae > Felis > Felis catus. Next base: position 48,677,039 of record NC_058371.1, on the reverse strand, counting down.
GTGTTTAATCATTATTTTAAACATCACACAAAAAGGTATGATGCTTTTTAGGAATATTGCTTCTGTCTTCTGCATCAAGATTTTTTTTCTTTACAGGACAAAAATGTATCTGTTAGTTCTTGGTTAGCCTTGTTTTGGTACTGGAGCATTTCCTTGAGAAATATAGGACCATGGGACAGCACATTTCTGTAAGGAGTACCAGGTAAATAGATATTGTTTCTATTGGTTGAGATGCTCCATTGTTGAGCAGTGACTCTGAGCTGAGGGATGTAAGAGAAGAAAAGAGATGGGCTCCCTATGACTGAGATGCAGGACTGAGACACAAGACAGACATTCTCAGACAGGGACCAACAGCTTGGGAAGATCCCATGTTTGGTGATGATGGAGGTGTGAGGAAAGCTCAGATGGAGACTGGTTCTGCCCACCTGGGTTCTGCTCAGGGCCTCCGAGGGGAGCCCCAGGGAACAACTCCATTCCCTGGGGAATACCAACTGTCCCCAACTGCCTGAAATTCCTTCTCAGAAAGCTTTCTTCAGGGTAGGGGGCCGAAGAAGCCTTCAGCATAGAGAGGTAGCTGTAGGCAGGCACACAGAGGAACAAACACTATGGACAGAGGTAAGTCTTAGCTGAGGACAGCCTGGTAGAATTGCATTTTGATATCTGGCACTCTGAGTTCAAATTCTCTTGTGGGTACCAAAGAAGAGTCAGTGCAGGCCATCTCCTAATAACCCAAGCAGGTAACGGCTACTCCTCAAAGGCACAAGAATGGAATTTCAGGATGGCTTGAGATAAGAAATGGCCCCAAACTTTCCCGGCCCTCTGGTTACATGTTTACCTGGAACTGCAGCTTGGGAGCCAGAAGGTTGGTTTGTGGAGGGGGTCTATACTTGGGCCGGCTGGGCTGGAGAGAAATCACAAAGATGAGTCAGTCCATGGCTCTCTCCCTGAGTGACCATGCTCATCAAAGGGAATACTAGATTGGACACAGGTCAGGCTTATTCAGAATGAAGGAGACATGAGGGGCAAAATTATCATTAAAACCATTTGCATTCACTTATTGAGCACACACTATACGCTGAGTGATAAGAAGGTACAAAGAAACCAGTCTTCCTGTCCTCCTGGGGGCCATCACTAATTGAAGGGTTTACCAATCTCTGTTGTGTAGCTTCTTTAGATATGGGAATACCTGTCAAATCAGCTATCAAAAGCCACATACTTTCAGAGGTAACAAGTCAGCGAGGCCTCAGGCACTTGCAGGGGCTTCATGGAGGAAATGAAAACTGAGCTGGGCCCTGACTGAGGGAAGGGGCAGGGCATGCCAGGCAAGGGCGACAGTGAGAAAAGGTCCTGGGCCAGATAGGACTTTGTTATGGACTGAATGTTTGTGTCCCCCACCCCCAGATTCATATGTTGAAGCCCCAACTCTTAGTGTGATGGCATTTGGAGGTAGGACCTTTGCAACATAATTAGGGTTAGATGAGGTCATAAGAGTTGGGGCTCTTGCTCCCTCTGCTGTGTGAAGGCACAGTGAGAAGGTGGCCATCTGTAAGTCAAGAAGAGAGTGCTCACCACACAATGAATCTGCCATCACCTTGATCTTGGACTTCCTAGCCTCCATACTCAGTCTACTGTATTTTGTTATGGAAGCTTGAGCTGACTAATATAGGCATGGTCCCTCAAAACCCACCCACCTAATGGCATGGCAAGCAGGGCACTGGATTCTGAGCCTAGAGATACCATGTAGGGCATGTACATGGAAACTGAACATAAGGGACTAAGGGACACTCCCCATTCATGTGCTCTCAGGGACATCTAATTTGTCCCTGAAAAACACCAGAAAGAAAAGTGCTCCAGCCCTGCAAGGGCAGAGTTTACAGGGTGGTTCCCTGCCCTAGCTTCTCTCTGAGAGGTCTGCTGTCTTGGGTCTCAGATCAAACCAGCCAGGGACCCATGTGATGGGTGCTGAGTTCAGTGCTGATGGACAGTTGGGTTGAGGGCCAAGAGGACTATTGGAGTACATCCTGCTTATGCTGGAGGAAAAGGGAGGAGGGTACATAGGCCAAGACGGGCTAGATGGGGACCCAGTTCTGCTTGACTCACAGGATCCATGAGACCAGGGCTTTGTTTACCTTGGGTGGGGGTTCCTGGTAGGCTGTGGGCTCCAAGATTTTGGGAGGTCGGTAACGAGCATTCCTTTCCTGCTCTATAGCGATGTCCTTCTCCATCTGATAAATGTCACTGCCAAGGAGTCAGGTCAGATAAAGAAAGAGGGATAAAGTTAAAGATGCTCCTGGGACGTCTTCTCTGCATTCCTTCCTCAGAAGCCTGGAGAGGCCCAAAGAAGGACCACTGGATCCCATTTCTGTTTCCTCTGCAGAGTGGCCTGGGGAGACCCCTCTGAGAAGGCTGGAAGATGGATCCTGAGGCTGCTCCCCCAACAGTGAAGTTGGGAAAATCACGTGAATGGATCTATGGTGGGGAAAAAGTCCTTGGAGAGCCAGTCCAACAGGGTAGTGCAAGCATGTCTCCCACCCACCTCCCCCTGCATCTTGCCTTCCTGTGCTTACTATTGGCACCAACCCCCTATGTAGATTTCTTATATCCCAGCCAACTTCATAACCAAGGCCTGTGTTCTACATCTCCTATATCTCCTATTTTTCATTAAATCACCCATCAACACATTCCTGGTATATATTAATGAGAAATGGCTATGGATTCATTCCTGGGTTAGCTATGCGCATGCTTCTTGCCTTTCTTACTCAATCCGGTGGTTCCCAACTTGAGAGTCACAGACCCTAGGGGACTCTGGAGTGATTACAGGGAGTCCATGAATCCACATGTTCATATGTGTACCAAGTATTATGTGCTACTGAATATACACTATTTGGTTTTGTATTTTCAAGTGTACAAGCAGTATGTTATATATTATATTAAAAATTCATTATATAGCTTAATACATTTTGCCAATCAATAAATTCCGAAAATATAACTATTGTTACAGGAAGGAATTTTCAAAGTTTGACATTAAATGGGCTCTTCTTTCCGCCCCTCCCCCCCCCCCCCCCCCCAATTAGGAAACACTCATCAAATCCTTTCTTAACTCTAATGGAGGACTGCCAGGCTATAGCTTGAGCAGGGGCGTCGGGGGGGGGGGATATCCTGGGGTCCTTGGGGTCTTCAGATATCCTTCCAATTATACCAGAAAGCCTGCTTCTAACTCCATCCATGGAGGAGGCTGGCCTTGTTCCTCTAATAGGGCATGCCTCTCAGCCCATGGAGAAGCACCTGTCGTAGCTCCCCGTGGTTCTCAAGCCCCCAGGGTGAATTAAGACACCTCCCCCCCTCATCACCCCAGAGCTTTGGCCCTTTCAAATTACATCTTTCAAATACTTTTCCTGGAACACTTTGGCTTCTCTAATTTGACCAAAGAGATCAATCTAAAATTAATCAGGAGGGTCAACGAAGGGAAAGACAGGTACAGAGAGGTCTTTTAAGCTGAAGGCCTTGCAGACTGTGTTGGAATGCCCTACAGACAAATTCAATGTCATTCCCACTGCCTTAGCTTGGGCAGTTCCAGCATACCCCTTGGGGTAACGCCCCAAAAAGTAGTTGCCAGGAACTATTTTCTTTCTCTAAAAAATGCCAATGTGTTGACTGCAGTGTTTAAAGCCATGGTGTTTTGAATGTTAATGAAACACTAGATTCCCTAATGCAGGGGGCCAGGAAGCTATTGCCTACAGGCCAAATCCAGCCCCCTCACCTATTTTTGAACGGCCCCAAACTAAGAATGGTTTTTACATTTTTAAACGATTGAAAAAAATAAAAAGAAGAAATTTCATGACGTGAAAATTGTATAAAAATTCAAATTTCAGTTCCCCCAAATAGTCTTACTGAAATCCAGCTACACTCGTTTATTTATGTATTGTCTATGGCTGCTTTTGAGCTATAATGGCAGAGTTGAGTAGTTGTAACAGAGACCATATGGCTTGCAAAGCCCACAATATTTACTATCTGGCTGTTTACAGAAAAAGTTTGCTGACCCCTGCCCTAAAGAATGCCAAAAAAAAAAGTCAGACCACCCAGGGAGAAGTTGTCGGCAGGGAGGCCACCAAGAAAACAGGGAGACCCTCTAAAATGTATTCTGACAGCGCCCTTCACCAGGGACCTCCCAGTACCCAGAGAATAATGGCTCTTGGGTGAGAGATCAGACCTCCAGGCTGCCAATGCTCCATTTAGAAGGGAGAGGCGACCCATGGGTCACTGTCTTAACAGTCAAAAATCAATCACTGCCTTCTCTACTATCTGGGAGGAACAATCAAATGCAGAGGAGAGGCACAGGGTGCTGCTGGGGGTGTGGGTCACATGCCCGAGCTGGGCCTCCTGTAGGGCACACCCCATGTCTTTGTAAAGAGCACAGGTATGTCAGTGAAAGTCTGGTTCAGACTTTGGGTTCTAACCTAAAAAATATTTTTGGAGCACTTACTAGGAGCTTGAGGTTGAGACACATCGAGATGGTGAGGCTTACCCAGGCTCACTGTGTCTGATGGTGAACTCAGTTTCCCTCCCCTGGCCTCTGGCAAGCTGCTGAGTCTGCACCATGCTTCTGCTGGGAGCACCAGTCATTTCCACTTGGATGGGTGACTCCGTGTTGGTCAGAGGGGAGGTCCTGGTGGCAAGTCCCAGCCCCACCCGCCACTGCCACTGAACCTGAATTCTCTCATCCGTAAGGTGGCCAACTGCATGTTGTTTAAGGAAATACATTGTAAGAAGGGCTCTAGAGGAGACTGGCTCTCTGGGGGCCCTGTGCCTGCAGCCCCCCACCCCTGCTCCATGGTCACCTGAGGTTGCACACGAGCTCAGTGAAGCGGGGCCGCTCACTGGGGTCGTAGTCCCAGCAGCGAGTCATGAGGGTGTAGAGAACAGGTGGGCAGAGGTCGGGCTTGGGTAGCCGGTCCCCCTTCTCGAGCACCCCGATGACGTCCTTGTTCTCCAGCCAGAAGAAGGGCTGCTTGCCAAAGCTCAGGATCTCCCACATGCATACAGCTGAGGGCAGGAGGAGAGGGCTCAGGACCTGCTCTGGGGAGGACTCATGCGTGGAGAGGCCAGTGCACCCTCCTCAGGGAAAACTGTGGCAATCAGACCTCCCGTGTTCCCTAGCTTCCCCCTCTAGCATCCCTGGGGGCTCACCGTGGTGGTCCATGGAGGGACCAATCACCAGCATCTGCAAGTGAACTAGGGCTCACCTCCCTATACCCTGTTCCCATGAAGCTATTAGGTTTTGTGGGGCCAGGAGGAGGGGGCAGTCAAAGGCATGTCACAGGGACTCCACCAGTCCTTCTCATAGGAGGGAGTGAAGCCTCTACGCGAAAGCTGGTGTTTGAAGCCTAGCACCAACACTTGCTGCCTACACGATCATGGGCAAGCCCCTGGCCTGCTGAGCTTCAGTTTCCTTATCTGGAAAATGGGAATAATAATAATAATGAGATTTATTGGGCTGGCTGTGGAGAACTGAGAGGGAAAATCTATGTGGCTGTGTGCTCTGTAAGGGTCTGTCCATCTATCACCTGGTCTTGTTCTTACCTCTCCCTTTTCCTCCTTCTGAGAACAAACCTCAGAGTTTGGCTTTGAGGATGCCCTCCAGAGAGTCCCCACATCAGTCCCCGGGGCTAGTTGGTGGAGTGCATGCTCCCCTCGAGCCTTCTTTGGGAAGATGAACCAATACTGCCCAGGCAGGCCCTTAGCCCATGTTGCCTCCAACCCACCACTAGTGGTGGGACTTCTGAGACTTCTCAGGGGCCACAGCAACAGAGAACCCTTGCAACCCAGGGGTGGGGGTCCTGACCCCTGCCCCCGGCACCCCCTCATAGCCTGGTCATGGAGGGGAGAATCAGAACCCTTTCCCACACTCTGCTGAAACTCCACTCACCAAACATCCAGACGTCACTGGCTGTCGTAAAGCGGCGGAAATTGATGGACTCAGGGGACATCCACTTGATCGGAAGACGAGTCACAGAGGCTTTGGGTGGGCAAAGAGGTTTAACAGGGATTATTTAGGGAAGAAAGAGCCAGAATTATCCGGAAATACAGCCTATTCTCCAGAGACCCTTGGCCTGCCTGGGTTTGACCAACTGTAGTTTCTTTCTTTCTTTCTCTTTTTTTTTTCTTTTTTCTTTTTCTTCTCTTCCCTTTCCTTTCCTTTTTTTCCCTTTCCTTTCCTTTTTTACCCTTTTCTTTCTTTCTTTCTTTCTTTCTTTCTTTCTTTCTTTCTTTCTTTCTTTCTTTCTTTTCTTTTCCTTTCCTTTCCTTTCCTTTCCTTTCCTTTCCTTTTCTTTTCTTTTCTTTTCTTTTCTTTTTTCTTTTCTCTTCTTTTATTTTGGCTGCAGAGACCTGTCCAGGGACAAAGCACAGGCCAAACTCCCCTCACCTTTGTAATATTCCTCATCCTCAATGTACCGGGAAAGGCCAAAGTCCCCCAGCTTCACACACTCAGGGGAGGCCACCAGGATGTTTCGCACGGCGATGTCCCTGGGAGAGAAGTGTGAAGGTTCAGAATGTTTCAGAGAGACAGAGATAGACAGATGGACAGACAGAGAGATAAAGGGGAAGAGTGCTGGCCACAGTCCCAGCCTCTGGAGCAGAACAGGGCCACTTCTATGGGTCAGCCCTTCCCTGACCCACTGAGTTGACTTGCTGAAGCCCTGCTCAGGCGGGAGGCTAGACTGGCCCTCAGGTCCTGCCACACACAAAGCCCTCCACCATCTCCCTGTTGAGCTTTCTCTCCCATCACCCCTTCTCACGTGGCTCCAGTGTGAAGCTTATTTCAGGTCCCAGGACTTGCTCCACACGCTTGCCCTGTTGGCTATATCCTGCCCCCTGCCAGGGAGGGAGTCGCCCTGCTGGTTCTTCAAGCAACTTTCCTGATCACAATTATTCTCCCATTTCTGCAACTCCATAGGACCGTTGGCTTTTGTCATGGCAGAAAGCAACAGCTTGCAAATACCCTTCACGGAGCACGAGGACAGCCAAGACCACCCAAATGCTTTACACATTTACACAACACTCTGTGTTGTGACATGAAGACCTGCAGGCCTCCCTGGCACAGAGGGGGAGACGGGGCACAGAGAGTAGAAGGAGCTAGCCCAGTAGGTTCCCTGTGAGAAAAGGGGTCAGCCCAGACAGCCTAACCCCAGAGCTGAGCTCTCACTCCTCCCCAGGGAGAACTCACTGACTCAGTTTACCTCATGTTCCTGGCATCATTTCTAACCCCAAACCGGCTTGTCTGCTTGCTCCTCACGGGCAGGCTCTGTTCCCTACCATTTGTCTTTATTACTGTAAAGCTGATTCCAAAGCATGATGACTTCACCCAAACAAACAGAGGAAACAAATCATTACCCCACCACCTGCACCCCATGACTATTTACATCTCGAATTTTCCCCTTATGCTATGAGGTAAGCTCCACAAGGAAAGGGATTTTTGTCGGTTTTAATTATGACTTCATCCCAGAGCCGAGGACGGTGCCTGCAAGCACAGGGTAGAAGTTCCATATGTGTTGAATGAGTGAATGGAATGAATGAACGAACGTTTATATCCCCACACATTGCTTTGCACAATAACACCCACAGGGCCACGTATCCCACGTTCATGGTGTGGGATTGAAGAATTCACCTGCTCGCCCCAATGCTTTGAGAGCACCCCCCTTTGTCTCCTCCAGAGGATCATATCCCTCCTGGCTGGGACCTTCTTTTCAGGGAATAGGAACAAAGCTGGGTGGAGAAGGGGCCACTCCACAGCCAGAGGGAGACTAGGACTTGGCAGCTCAGGGGTTCTGGGGACCAGTGCGGGGCCAGCTGCTTGGGCTGGGAAGGGCCCAGACCTCAGGATCTTCCAGACACTGCCCAAGTCCTGTCCCCTGCCCGGGCCATGTGTCACCAAGCAGGTGAGCCTGAGGAAAGCAAGCTCCATGCAAGTGGGGAAGCGATTTCTTAAAAACCACAGGGAGGGGCGCCTGGGTAGCGCAGTCGGTTAAGCGCCCGACTTCAGCCAGGTCACGATCTCGCGGTCCGTGAGGTCAAGCCCCGCGTCAGGCTCTGGGCTGATGGCTCAGAGCCTGGAGCCTGTTTTTGATTCTGTGTCTCCCTCTCTCTCTGCCCCTCCCCTGTTCATGCTCTGTCTCTCTCTGTCCCAAAAATAAATAAAAATAAACGTTGAAAAAAAAATTTTTTTTAAAAAACCCACAGGGAAGCGGGCTAGATGCCCTGAGTTACAATCAGATGCCCAGCACTTTAGACTACTCTTAATAGCAACGCTGTGAGACACATATCGCCATTTCACTTTGCAGATGAGGCAATGGGTTCCTAGAAGATGCTCAAGTTGTCGCATTGAGCAGGACCAAAGCTGGGCTTTCAATCTCTGTCTCTGTGACTCCGAAGTTCTGCATTACCCCAGCCTCCCTGGGTCATACGAAAGAGACCAGCTTCCTTCCCAAGCCCACCTGTGGACACAGTTGATGCTCTCCAGATAGGCCATGGCCTTGCAAATCTGCAGGGAGTACAAGACGAGAGTGAGCACCTTCAGGGAGTTCTTGTTTCGCTCTAGGTAGTGGCCCAGCTGTAGGAAGAGGGAAAGTGCTGTCAAGACCTCGGCAGGTAGCTTCCAAGCTCTTCCCAGGCAAACCTAGGTTGCTAAGATGTTCCAGAAACTTCCTCTACAAATGATCTCTGGGTTGTTTCAGCTGAATACAGAGTGCAAAATCTGGGAGCTTAGGGCCCATGTTCTAAATGCATCCCACCCACAGGCCCTGCTCAACAGTGGCCCAGCTGTCACCACAGGGTTCCACTTCCCCCACCTGCAGCTCACCTCACCATAGGGATACAATTCCATGATGATCCAGGTGGGTTCCTCTTCAATGATGCCGATCAGCTTCACAATATGAGGGTGGTCAAGATTCTTCATGATCACTGAAATTGGGGGCGAGAGGGAGGGGCCAGAGGGGTGCTAAGGTCCAATATGAGAAACACACTGTGCTGTCCCAACTGGGAGAAACAGGGAGTGAGACCCCTCCTCCCAGTGGAGGTCCCTGCACTGTTCGTACCCTCCCCATCCCAGCTTCCAGGCCCCTCTCCCATCCTGCAGGTCTGTGTGGTCCCAGGGGTCTTTTCTCATGTACAGGGCTGTGTCACTCTCCAGGGCACACCTACCTGCCTCACTCAAGAACTTCTCCTTGTTGTCCAGAGTGCAGTCTTTCTTGCAGGTTTTTACAGCTACGTTGATTTTCTCCCCTTTCTGCAATGAAATTCTGTTCAGAGTTGCCCCTGCCCCCCACTTCTGGGCCAGCCCAGTGCTCAGAAGAAAGTGTCCCCTTCCTGGCATTGCCATGGTCGTCCCGCAAGCTTGATTGACAGCCAAGGGAAGACAGACAGCATCTGGGCCTCTGGGGCTCTGCAAGGCACAGTCCTCCCCTTCCTCCTTCTTCCCCCCCACCCCCACTCTTCTCTCCACTCTTCTCTCCACTCCTGACTTCCTCGCTTCTTGACCAGAGTATGTCAGGACCAGAGAGAACCTTTGAGACCCGAGCCTCTGGCTGTCTAGATGAGGACACTGAGGCTAAGGGCCTGTGCTCTGCCCCATGTCAGTAGTGGTCGCGTGTAGATCGCATGCAAAGCCTCTTTCTCTCTCTTTGTTGTTGGCTTTTACAATTCTGCTTCCTCTTTTCCTTGGCCCCACTCTCTTCAGGGCCCCAACCCACTGGCAGCCTCAAGACTAGCTCCTCCCTCAGCTCCTGCTCTTCCTCTTCTCAGAGCTGAGTTTTCTCACGCCTCCCCATGTTCTTGCTTGCCAAGGTCAGGCCAACCCTTCACCAGGTCCTGCCTCCATTTTGCTCCCTGGGATTGCTATCCTTCTGGGAAATGACTCTGCTTCCAGCACTCCTTGGGGATTTCAGAAATACTGCAAATGCCAAGTGAATGCAAAGCCACACATCATGGTGGCCGCTCCAACCTCACAATACATGACCTCCCCTTTGTCCTATGGAAAAGTGGGAAGGGAATGTCAGTGAAGAGTCTGGAACTTACGTGATTTGTGTAGACACCTTCGTAGACCTCCCCAAAAAAGCCTTCACCAAGAATCCGATTCAGGACTACATCATCCCGTGTGACGCCATACTGTGGGCCTGGGCAGATGGAAAGAACAGATGGTCTCAGGGCACAGAAACCGCTGGTGCCCCTGGGAATCTGAATATTTGCAGGCCCCAAGGCCAGGCTCTGCTCCGTTTCCACCCAGGCATTGCCAGACCCCTCAACAACATCTCAGCTAAGATCCAGGGGTTGGCCTGGGTAAGGAGTTTTAGAAGGCTCCATCATCTCTGACCTGGGGAAAAGCCATCATCACCCTGTTCTCTCTGCAGGCCAGGTCCCATGACCACACTCTTAGGATCCCCACACACATCACAGGCATGCAAAAGGTCAATAGTGTGGGAATAAAACAATAATCTCAGCTTTCAAATCCAAGGTGTTTCACTCAGGTTTGTCTCTGTCTGAAGCACACATGGGAGAAGATGCAGGAAGGAAAGAAAGTCCCCTGTGGTGTCCCCACAACGTCACTTCATAGGACCCTGGCTGTGGCCATTGTGGTAGGGTCAGAGATCTACCTCCGGGCCTTCGCAGGGTCTCATCGGGAATCTCTGCATAGATGTCTGATTCTGGAATGACAGAAAGAGAACATCGTATGGGTAAGATACCCTCAGCAGGCACCGCCAGGAATCAGGCACATGGCTCCCACATGCAGGCCAGCAAAACCAAGGCTGACATCCCTGGGAGGGGAGGGGAGCCAGGCAAGAACTGGGGCTTCTGTCCCAGGTTTCGGCATGGCCACAGAACCTAGGGCACCTTGACTTGAATCCCTGCTCACTGCTGCCAGATTGCATCATTTAAAGCAAGTTAGTTAGTCTCCCTCAATCTGTTTTTCTTTCTGTGAAATGAATGTTTCTGGGGAATGCCATAAAGATCAATAAAATAATACCTATTATATATTTAACAAGGTTAGGGACTGGATGTTTGTATCCCCCCACCCATTCCTATGTTGAAGTCCTGACCGCCAGTGTGAAGGTATTTGGAGGTGGGGCTTTTGGGGGTGACTAGGTTGAGATGAGGTCAGGAGTATGGCACCCCCATGGTGAGATTACTTCTCCGATAAGAAGAGAGACTAGAGCTCTCCATTTATCCACCATATGGGGACACGGAGAAGGTGGCCGTCCGCATGCCGGGAAGACAGTTCTCACCAGGACCTAGCCCTGCTACCACCTTGATCTTAGACTTCCAGTCTCCAGAACTGTGAGAAACACATGTCTGCTGGGAAGGCCCCCAGGCTGTGGCGTTTAGTATGACAGCCCAAGCCAAGACAAACACGGTGCCACGTACTAACTGTTGAATACATGTTAGCCATTGGGATTCATGACATTTGAAGCCATCATTGAGAAGTCATAGGGGAGGTCTGCTTTCCTGGAGCTTGGAGGGAATCTTTGACAATGTCACAAGAGCAGGTGGAAGGGAGGCTCCGGCACAGGAGGACAATGGCAGATGGGCGGCTTACCTATGCTGCAGCTCTCTGAGAGATGGGGCCGCTGCGCCTCCAGGTTTCTGTAGGAGGAGATGAGAGGGCAGGAGCCTGGTGAACTCAGAGCCTGGCAACGAGCCCCCCCGGGAAGCCCACCCTCTCCCGCCCACCCCTCATAGAGGCCAGCCCCACTGTGCCCCCTGCCTGCCTGCAGGAGCAGGCTGTCCTGATGACACCAGGCTGGGAGCATGGCCCAGGCTGCCGGAGGACAGCAGCAATTCTCCCTAAGATGATGCCGGTAGCATTAGGACACCGGACTACCCCAGCAAGAACTTACAGGGTGAAGTTTACTGGCGAGAAATCGCCACTTGTGATGTGCTGGGGTTCCAGTGTTCTCCCCTGGGTCCTGGAAACCAGAAACCATGGGTGGGGGCTCCCTATTTGTTCTGCCTTCTCCCAGGAAGACACGGGCTGAGTGCAAGGCTTGTTCGCTGCCTTTCTGTTATACTCACAGTACGGGGATCTGGGGCAGGCTGTTCCGCTTCTCACCATCTGGGGAGAGGGCAGAAAGAGGGGGCGCTGGAGCCAGGGACACAGGGTCCTAGATGGATGGCTGACCTCACTGCTCCTATGAGCCAACACAAGGGAGAACCCCTTCCCGCCATTCTGTATCTTCTGAGAGTCAGAGCGGAAGCTAAGTAGGCCTTTGGCCTGAATTAGAATGCTCTTAGTAGAAGAAATTCTCAGCCTTCCTTCTGCCACCACCCACGTGTTCCAGCTCGGACCCCTGCTTCCGATCCCAAAATAGACACATCTTCACAGGAGGGACAAGTCATGTTCCAACACTAGCTTTGATCTTCCTGGGGCCACAAACATCTCTGCTCCTGATGCCAGCTCCCCAAGCTGCTTTTGGCCAGGGCCTGCAGCTAAGGACCCAGGACGGTCCACAGGGGGTATCCAGGAGGGTTGGGTGAGCACCTCCTCACACTTCCAAAGCCTCTTTGATCATATACTGGTCAATGGCTTAGCTTCTCTCGCTCTGCCACTGGGGGCTTGTGCCACATCTGCCCATTGGGCCAGTTTGCCTTTAAATGGAAACTCACCTTTCTTGGGATGAATGATGAGAGAGCCTTTGTGCTCCCCTTGAAGCCGGCAGTAACCATCCACCAGGTCAGCCATGTTCTCGGCCTCTGCCAGAGAGGAGGTTTTGATGGACAAAGACTGCAGAGAAGAGACCAGCCAAGTATGAGACCTGAGACCCTTGGCTAGAGTCTGCCCCACAGGAATGGAGAAGAAACCGCACACTCAGAAGGAGCTGACAAGGCCACCCTTCGTTCCCCTGCCGGGAGTCCCTCAGCACCTCTGCCAGGGATTGCACTCCCCACAGCCACCAGGGGGCGCGCCTGCCACCCCTCCCCACTGGCAACATTAAACCCTGGGAAGGCCAGTTTTGCTAGGACTTATTTTGGTCTCTAAGTGCGTAGCATAATGTCTTGTACCCAGTAGGTGCTCAATAAGTAAGAGCAGAAACTAGGAGAAGAGGGAGTGGGATAGGGGACAGTCAGATGAAAGGAGAGATAGACAATCAGTTTGCAGTTTGAGTTCTCTCTGATTATTCCACCCACAAAAAGCCCAGGTTCCCAGAGGTACTGTTACTGAGTCATCATTCACTTGTTCAGAGTTAGATCTCTGATTTGTGACTTGATTTCCGGTCACTTCATCCACCCTAAAAACTCCTCCAACTTATTTCTTGACATTTTTAAACAGCTTTGCTTCCTGATACATCTCCCTTATAATTTTATTGTCAGCCTGGCATAACGTCTGAGCAATGGGTGCAGTTTTCTTAGTGAGATCCCAGAAACCAGGCTGGCCTGGGCAAGAAATCCCAACCTGTAGCTGCATCCCCTTGTTTTAGAGCTTCCAGGTGTCCAGAGACACTCACCTGGGGGGCACCTTCAATGCCCAACTGTAGTACTGCCTGGCCTTCCTCCAGTGGGAGGCACCTGATGGACTTGATCTGCTTGAATTCAGCTAGGCAGGTGGGCTGTAAGAGAGCAGGGGGCCCTTCAGACCATCCCACTCCTGGGATCAAGCCTTGAAGATTGGTCAGTATGGCGGGGGAGGAGCTGCAAGGAGGTCCTGCATGGAGGAGAGACCTGCAAGGAGGTCTCTCCATGGTGTGAAGAGAGAATCAAAGACTATTAAGGCAGAAGGGATCATCTGGTCTAAGCTCCTCACTTTGCAGAAGAGAAGAGGAGTCTAGGGAGCCAGGAGTTGCTCACGGTCATATGCCAAATTGGTGATACAGCCGGGACTGGACCCAGGTCTTCTGCCTCCCAGAGAATGATTGTCCCATCTTGCCATTGCAAGATCAACTTTTTTAAAAAAACTTTTTTTTTTCAACGTTTATTTATTTTTGGGACAGAGAGAGACAGAGCATGAAGGGGGGAGGGGCAGAGAGAGAGGGAGACACAGAATCAGAAATAGGCTCCAGGCTCTGAGCCATCAGCCCAGAGACTGACGCGGGGCTCGAACTCACGGACCACGAGATCGTGACCTGGCTGAAGTCGGACGCTTAACCGACTGCGCCACCCAGGCGCCCCAAGATCAACTTTTTTATCTGAGCCAGAAGAGCAGTGATAGTGCCCTTCCCTCCTCTCTTCCCCACCACACCACCCTGCCACCCAGGGTGCAGGAGAAAGTCATGGGGAAGTAAAGAACTGTCTGCTCCATGTCCCGAACACTCTCTCTACAGCTACTCAAACCAAGGGCCTCTCTGCTCTCAGCAAGGGGCAGGGACGACTGGTAATCAGGACAAGGTAGGAGGCAGCAGAGAAGGGGAGACCGCTCAGCCTAGGGGTGGGTGCAACCTGCCCCCAGTCTCTCTCTACCTTTGCATCTTGACTTGTCAGCTGGCGGATGCCCTTCGGGCCAATGACCAGGTCCACAGTAATGTTCCATCCTTGCTGGAATAAAAGAGGAGAGAGGACTGTTGCTTCAGGTTTGTCTCCCTCATATTTCAGAAAGTTGAAAAACAAAAAGTTCACTAATTTAGACACAGGCCACTATCTCCTGTGCCCTCCAGCTCCTTCAATCTCATAACCCTACAGTACAGACTCCCCTCCTCCTTATACCCTGCCTACTCTGCCCACTTCCCAGATTTGTAGCCAAGATTTCAGTTCCCTTCCTCAGGCAAGCAGTTTAACATTAGTTGCATTTTAGGGCATGTCAGCGAGGCCCAGCTGCTCGAGGACCTTTGCTTGTGTGTGTTACTTCGAGCCAACAGGCCTCTTCTTGCCCCCAAGTCGGCCTTGTGGGCCCCTTTCCCGAGAGGCCTGGAATTTGGGTCAGGGAGAGAATAAAGAGGATGTGTCATTACAATGAGTTCACAGCGATAGGTCTCCTGGTCGATGTTGGCAAAGCCCGCGAGGGTGTTGAAGAACTTCATGACGCACTCCTCCTCCCTGAGCGAGGCGTACTGCTGGAAGGTCTGCTGGATCATCTTCCGGAACTGCTTGGGCTGGGGGTGGAGATGGTCAATGGTGAGCTGGCCCTGCTCCTCCAAGCTCTGATTCCTTCCCTGATCTCAGCAAAAGCCTGTCTGCTACTGTAGGGTGGTCCTCAGGCCTTTGCCACGAGAGCAGCAGCCATCTGTTCACTAAACCACACACCTACTATCTCCAGCGAGGCTCACCAGAGGCCTGGGATCGAGGCATGGAAGATAGCATCCCCAGGCCACAAAGATAATTGGCTTCTGGTGTGGAACTGGAGCCAGGTTTCCTAATTCCCAGCCACAGAAAGGGCCCACTGGATATTTTTAGTGATACCCTGGCTTTCCTGAGTATCCCCCACCCAATGCCATTGGGCTCTAGTCATAGAGACCAGCACAAAGGGGTTCTCTCTGGGCCCCTTGCCCAGTGGTTTCCTCACCTTTAAGTTCTCCTGCATCTGCTTTGGGAAAAACAGGTCCAGTCCTACTTCTTTCCTGAAAGAAGAGGAGAAAAAGTGGCATTTGACTCCCCCTCACCCCCAACCCAGGACTTCAGACCAATCAGGAAGAGATATGATGGACTGAGGACCAGGAAGATGGGTCCTGCCTGGCTTTGGTATGGAGATGAACAAGGTAGGGAGCACGTAGGAGCTCACGCAGGGCAGTGAGGAAGGAAGGGAGGAGAGGCAATGACCAGTTTCAGGACTTACTCCAGGAACTCGAAGTTGGACTTTTTGTCAAGTGCATTGTGGGGCATGTCCTTGAAGAACCGCCTGGAGAGAGAGAAGTCATGGAGAGGTTGATGGTTGTAGAACAAGGCCATCAGAGTTGGGTCACCCAAAGCCACACATTGGTCTAGAAGCTCCCTTTCCCCTGCCAAATGTAGTAACCAATTGAAGGGAGAATATTAGAGTGAAAAAAATTGATATTTACAAAACCACGAAGAAAAAGAAAACCCCCAAATTTCATTCCTAGGAAGGACTCCAGCCCTGTTCTTTGGGAGGCCCAGCTCTGGGACCTCCCAGTTGTTGGGCAGAAGAGAAAAATGGTGGTTCTATCTTTGGCCTCTAGAAACAAATGACCCAATGCAGCCAATGAGGATTGTTGGAGGGCCTAGCATTTAGTGGCCGGGTATATATATGACCCTGTAATGAATTAATTCAGTAGTTCTCAACCAGGGGCATTTTACACCTCCCTCTCCAGCCTGGAAACATTTGGCAATGTCTGGAAATTTTTGGTTGTCACATCTGGTTGGGAGGAAGTTGGTCCCATCAGCATCTAGTGTGTAGAGGCCAGGAACGCTGTTAAGTATCTTGTCATTCACATGATGGCCCTCCAAACAAATTATCTAGCACCAAATGTCCCATTGCTGAGATGGAGAAACCTGGGAGGTTGATACAAGGAGAGAACTCAGGAATCTAGGACAAATGTTCTTTCCTGACTCACTTCTCTATATAGAGTATCTGACAGAGTGGGATAGCAGATCCTGGAGGAGTATGCCAGCTGATTAAGACAGACCTGTACTTTGGAAACCAAACAACAGGTAAACAGCAATGATATTCAGTTGTAGGACGTGAAGAGCCTATCCAGGATTCTTCCCTGGACGCAAGGTCATTTTCCTCCTACTTCTACCTGAAGGTGCTGGTGATTAAGATCCAAAATTTCCACACAGCCAATCATGGCAGCTTTAGACAGTTTTCTGAGTCAAAGGTGAGTGGATGGCTCAGCTGGTGCCAACTTTGCTCAGGTCATGATCTCAAGGTTTGGTTTGTGAGTTCAAGCCCTGCATCTGACTTGCTGCTGTCAGCGCAGAGCCCGCTTCAGATCCTCTTTCCCCCTCACTCTCTGCCCCTCCCCCATCTGTGTTCGTTCTCTCCCCAAAATAAATTAAAAATAAATAAATAAAATAAATAGAAGGTTTTCTGAGCCAGTGCTACGGGATTGACCCCCACATTCACAGAAAACCTCAGAGCAAGCCTGTGAAGTGAGGATTACAGGCAACACGGCCTCCAGCAATTCCCATTGGCTTGAGGGAGCTGCAAAATGTACTCCTAGATAGCTGAACAAACTGGCTTGCTGTACGCACCTATTTAATTGGCAAATGCCCATCAGAGAAGAGGATTTTAGATCTTTCAGGGTTGTCCATTCATTCAAATATGTACTGTGCTCTCATTTGGTGCCAGGCGAAGGCAGTACCAATGCTGATTTCAAGGATTTGACAGGATTTCACAATCTAGTGCATGTGAGCCATTCATTCCTAAGTACAGAGGATCCATACAGGGTAAGGTAGATGGGGTGGGCGTGAGGAAGAGGGGCCTTCAGGATGGAAAGGCCCTTGAGTTGGCTCAGTGGGAAGAACCTATGGCCACCATCCTGCTTGTTATGGACCTTTCACAGGCAAGTCCTGAGGTTTTCTGTGAATGTAGAAGGTGAACAGGCAACACTGGCCCAGTAAATTTTCTAAAGCTGCCAGAATAAAAAAGAGTTTACCAGGTTGAAAAGAGAATGAGAAGAGTATGCCAGACAGCAGGCTCTGTGTCCCAGCTCCTACTGGAGCTGAAGACACAACAGTGAAGAGCACAGTGGAAACCCAACATTCGAATACCTCCCAGGACCTTGCCTAGTGCTCAAAGAAACATTTACTGAATCACTTGAATGGCAGATAGGTGGAAGAAAAAGGCAGCCTGGAGGGAAGAGCAGCCAAAGGAGGCAGGGGACACTGACCAGAAATGGGGCTGGCTCTTTTTTCTAAGGACCAGACAGTGAGCGCCTTACCCTCTGTCAGCCACCACTTGTCCCCATGGCTCTCATGTACCCACTCTTGCTTCCCACCCTGGAGGCAAGTCCAAGCTGGCTAAGAGCTCCAGTCCCTGGAGGGTCCTTGAGGCCACATACCTGAGCTCCAGGCAGCCCAGCTGCAGGGCCATGCCCTCGCTGACCTTGCTGGCATAGCGTTGCATGTAGTCATTCCGTAGCTGGTGGAGAGAAAGACCAAGGTTGAGAGTCATGCCCTCCTTCCCTGTTTCCCTGACCTTAGGCTCCAAGAGATGGTGGGTGCTTTGAACACAATCCTGCTGCCCTGAGCTATCTCTCTCACACAGCCCACCATGCACAAATGTGTAGTGGATGAAGAGCAGAGGGGGAGACTCTCCCTTTGCTCTGCCTCTTCCTCTAGAATTCTCTAGAATCATGCCTCCACAGGCCAAGGTCTTCAGGTTTTTTGAAGCACTTTCAGACACATTTTCTTATGGCTTTATGAGGCTGGGGTTCAGATTCCTCTTTCCACTCTTCATTTTAGAGGTAAAGAAATAGAATTTGGGGATGAGTCATTTATTCAAAGTCTTTTTGGTACTTAGTGACAGATGTCATTCACTCCACAATAAAAGTCTGGCTTTGTCTTCAGAAAACCAAGAGGGAGACACAGGTGAGAGCTGAGACCAGACAGAAAATAATGATGGCCTCTCACACATCCTCAGCACTCTGTGCCAAGTCCTGTGCTAAGCACTTTACATTTATTACAGCCAGTGGTGTGTTGGAGCAGCTCCAAACAGCTCATGAAAGCCAGTTATTAAATTTTCTGAAGTTTTGCAAGCTGTATGATATCATATTGGTAGCTTGAAAAATGCCATGATAGGGGAATATTTACACCATGGAAATTGGCAAGTGCAATAAATCAGAGATTTTTTTCTTCAGAGAGCTGGTTTACCAGCACCCTGCTAGTGATACCATTTGGTCCTCACAACAACCCTATAAAGTAAGTATTATTATTATCATCTCCATCTTCTAGAAAAGGAAATAGCTTCAGGCAGTTACATTAAGCCCCAGGAGGATACTAGGTTAGTAGCTGGCAGCACTGGCCAGAAGCCAGGCATGTCAGAGTCTGTGTGCTAAGACCACCAATTCTCTTTGTATCTGCTCTGCCTGCCCATTACCAGGTCTCCTGAGAAGTAAATAGCCACCAGCAAAGTCCAAAAGTAGCTATACATATGGGGCAGGGTAAGCCAGCACTTAATTAGCCATAAGAGAACCAAGATGGAACAGCTGCCTAGGGACAAAGGCATGGCCCCAAGAGAAGTTTCCTAGATTGGGACCTCCAAAATCTGGGCTTTGTCTCTCTATCTCCCCAGGAAAGGATGAGTAATAGGGCCCTGGGGACAGGAAGAAAAAAATACTTCTACCTGTTGGTAAAAATAAAGTAGCGTTGTCCTGTCTTCTTTTAGGCTTTCCATGAAGTCCTCTGGTAAGTAGCGGATTTGGAGGTCATACCTGCAACAGGAAATTCAGACTCTCTGGTTGACTTAGGGAAACTTGTCATTTAAGAGTCTGCCCATAAGGCTCATGGCCACCCATTCAGGAGTTGTTTCTTCTTTCCCTCCTCTGTGGTCAGGTGGAGGACTGTGGGGAGATCATGGAGGACAGAGGGGTGGCAAGCAAGTGGTGGTCTATACTAGTCCTGACTCTCCACCTTGTCCCCCTCATGGCAATTGTTTTCTTTACGTTTGCAGATCAGCCCTTGACCTGGTTTTCTATTTTCCCTGCCCTACTGTTCCTCCTTCTCCGTAGCACCAAGAGCATCCTGTCTGGGGATGTTCCTGATATCTGCCCTGGGAGAGGGGGTGTACTGTGAGCTCATGTTAAGTCTTGGTCAATAGATGCATTGGATGCTGCAAGAGAACTAAGCCTAAAATGCCACTCAGATTTTCTAGAATATTCTCAGAGGTTGGAAAGTGCTCCCAGGAATTACTTTCCTGGGCCTCCCCACTCCACACTCCTCTCCCCCCATTTGAGAGCCCAGGGCTCTTCTCCTACCTCCATTCAGCCTCCATGTGCAGACACTCGTACTTTTCCTGAACCTCACCCACTGTCATCTGCGGGTGTAGCCAGTGGATCTCATCCGACTTCATGTGCTTCAGCCTCAGGCCATAGCACTCACCCAGCTGGATGTTGGGCCCTATCCGTCCGCTCAGCAGAATGGAGGCAATGACCTCCTGGGGAGGAGAATAGAGAGACACAATTCAGGTATACCCCTTCTAGGCTCCCACAGTCCTCATGCATCCCCCAGAAGTGTGATTCTCTAGGGTGGGGTTCCATCTCAATGTTTCATTTATCTCTGATTCTCTAGCACTTAGTGCAAGTTTTGGTGCACAGTGGGCTCTATCCGATGAATGAATAATTTGGTAAAATGAGACAGAGATAGAGAAACTGAGAGGAGAGAGGAGAGGCAAAGGAGAAAATGCAATGAGGCAAAGAACACAGATTCTGTGCTTCTGCAGAACATTTCAACCAAATGGATTAATAATTACTGAGCATTCACCATGTAAAAGCACTCTCTGAATGGTTCCCAATTTAGCCAGCATTACTGAGCATCTATAGTAGGCACTCAAGGCACCTTGCGTACATTATGTCATTGAATCCATACAACACAGGGAAGTAGGTGTTACATCTCCATTTGGCTGATGTAGGTTACACAGCTCATGGAATTAAGCTGGGGTTTTAAACCCTGGGCTAGTGGACTCTGTGGATTTCTACTGGGCCAAGCTGCTTCATGGGGTGCTGGGGCTGGGCAAGGCAGAAGGATAAGATTCACATTAATGGATTAATTGGCACACTTTTCCACATAAGAATAATGGCCATAGGTAATAGAGTATTGACAAGAGATTAGGAAATCTCCTTATTCCTGCTTTCTTGTTGATCAGAAGTCAGCCTGCCCATAGCCTGATGCCATAGCTTCCTGGCCTCAAGCTAGAGCTGGATCAAGAAGAGGCCCAACTGAGACACCTGAGTGTCTCAGTTGGTTAAGCATCCAACTCTTGATTTTGGCTCAGGTCATGATCTCACAGTTGGTGAGATGGAGCCCTGCATCAGGCTCCATGCTATCAGCATGGAGCCTGCTTGGAATTCTCTCTCTCCCTGTCTTTCTGCCCCCACCCCCCACCCCTGCATGCATTCTCCTCTTCTCTCTCAAAATTAAAAAAAAAAAAAAGAGGCCCACTGGGAAGCTTCCTGGAAGCCCATCTATAAGGTCCTGCCTAGCTCTGAAATCACATTATTTTCAGTTTAATTCATGTTTCTCATATGGTTACACACATAACGGGTAAATTGAGCCAACTCCCAGTGGAGCAGAAAGTACCATCAAAGGCAAATTTTAAAAACTCTTCTTATTTTCACTAATAAAATATTAAACCCATATTTAAATAGTACTGTTTTAAAGAAATACCAAATTATTGGTCTGCCTGGACACCCACATGTGTTGTCCAGCTCTGCCTCCTGCCAGCTGTCTTCAAGTCCATGGAGTGGTGAAGCTAAAAAACCTTAAGCCTGAAAAATCCTTTTCCCATTAGGGAAGCAGATCTCCATCACAGCAGTCAACTCTTGCTCTGTGAGACAAATAGCGAAACTGAGGCATATAAAGTACCCATTAACAGTTGTCACAAATCAGTTCAGGAATCAGAATTACCATCCAGGGATGGGAAAGAAAGCTGTGATCAATGGTACTTATAGTGAAAGGGACTCAGACAAGAGGGAGAGCTCAAGGCTGTGAAGTTGACCATTTTGTCATTATTTCCACCCATTTCTCCTGCTACTGACCCTTGTACTGCTCTTTCCACTCATACAATGATATTATCCAGAGACCCCATGTCATTACTGAGCCCATCTGGAGTCCCAGCTATCAGGTATTTTTAAATATAGAGTCTTCACTGCCCCAAATGAAACTTATTTGGCCTATGTCTGATTTCTCCAGGGCTGGGACCCTTGTAATTATTGGAAATTTCAAACATACATGAAGTACACTGAAGTCAAAAAAACAGTATAATAAACACTAATACACACATCACCCAGCTTCGACAATTACCAAAACTCTGCCATTTTTGCTTCATCTATTATGCCATTGACCACCCAACCACCACTTTTGACAGGTTTTTTTTTTTTAGTTTATTTATCTTTTGAGAGAGAGAAAGAGAGAGTGAACAGAGGAGGGGGAAAGAGAGAGAGAGGAATAGAAAGAATCCCAAGCAAGCTTTGCACTCTCACTGCAGAGCCTGATGTGGGGCTCAAACTCACAAACTGTGAGACCAAGACCTGAGCCGTAATCAAGAGTTCAACACTTAACTGACTGAGCACCCCCCACCACCCCCACCCCCCCGTGTGCCCCTACAGTTCTTTAAAGGTAAGATTTACAGACATTAAAATGCATACATTTTATGCATACAGTTTGTATGTAATCCACATGCCAAAAATTAAGATACAGGACATTTCAAGACACCCAGAAAGTGCCCTCATGTCCATTCGCAGTCAACCACCAAGCCCATGCTCACCCCAACTCCAGGTAACCAGCTTTTCCTCCCATTTTTACTTAGTTTCACCTGTTCTAGAACTTCATATAAATTGAAACATTGAGTATATATAAATCATCCTCCTGTTTCTAGATACCTGAGCTGTTTCTTATTTTTTTGCTATTGTGAATAAAAGTACTATGAACATTAATATACAGGTCTTTTTATGTAAATATGTTGTCATTTCCTGTGGACAAATACTTAGGAGTGAAAATTACTTTGTCAAAGGTAGATATATGTTTAACTTTATAAGAAGCTGCTAAGATTATTCTGTTTTATATTTCCACTGTGATGTATGAGATATTCATTACACTACATCCTCACCAACATTTGGTGCTATGTCTTTTTTTTTTTTACATTTTATTTATTTTTTGAGACAGAGAGAGACAGAGCATGAGTGGGGAAGGGGCAGAGAGGGAGGGAGACATAGAATCCTTAGCAGGCTCCAGGCTCTGAGCTGTCAGCACAGAGCCCGATGTGGGGCTCGAACCCACAAACCGTGAGATCATGACCTGAACCAAAGTCGAATGCTTAACCGATGGAGCCACCCAGGCGTCCCCTAAGTCTTTTTAATATTAGTCAGTTTAATGGTTATATATAGTATCTCATTGTGTTTTTAATTTGCATCTCCCTGATGACTAATGATATTGAGCATATTTTTATCTGGCCATTCATGTAATTTCCTTTGTGAAATATTTGTTCCAATTTTTCCCATTTTTCTGTGTTGTCTTTTTATTATTGAGTTGTAGGCAATCCTTATACACTCTAGATAAAAGTACTATGTATATGTTTTATAAATACTTTCTCCAGGTCTGTACTATGTCTATTATTAATTGTCTTGTCAGTTTCTTTTGATAAAGTCTTCTTATTCAAAATTTTCTTTTATGGTTAGTGCTTTCTGCATTCTGTCTGAGAAATCTTTGCCTGCCACCAAATCATGAAGATACAATCCTGTTTTCTTTTATAAGCTTTATAGTTTTAACTTTTCCTTTTAGGGTCTGTAATCCATCTTGAATTAATTTTTGTGTATGGTGTGAGGTAGGGGTTAAAATGTACTTTTTTTTCTCATAAAGATCTATGGTTATTCAGCATTGGTTTTTGACTTTCATTTTCCAATTGAATTGTTTTGCTGCCTTTGTCAAAATCAACTGGCTGTATAAGTTTAGATTTATTTCTGGACTCTCACTTTCTGATTTATTGATCTTTGTCTACACTCTGCTAGTACCACACTGTCTGCATTACTGTAGCTTTAGAGGAGATTTTGAAGTCAAATAGCATAAGCCTTTTACCATCTCCTTCCAAGATTGCTGTGTTATTCTAGGTCCTGCATTTCCATATACATTTTTTGAATTAGCTTGTCACTTTTCTATTTAAAATGCCTATTGACTCATGATTGAGACTTTGTTAAATCTATAGCTTAGTTGGGGGAGAATTGACGACATCTTAACAACATTGAATCTTCCAGTCTGCAAACATGGTATATCTCTCCACTTAATTTTATTTTTCTTTAATTTTTCTCAGCAATGTTTTGTACTTTCAGTGTCTAGTTTTGCAGGTCTTTTGTTAAATTTATTCCTAAATAGTTTACATATGTTGATGCTTCTGAAAATTAAAAACATTTAAAATTAATTTTCTATTTTGGGGTTCACTCCCTTGGGTGGCTCCCTCTTCCCCAGGATTTTTCTTAATCTTCTGGCTGCTCAAGTCAGCCCTAAATTCTATCCTCTGATGCCTCAAACCATTAAGGCTGCAGCTTTCTGCCCCTCCCAGCCCTCCCAGATTGGAAAGTGCCCTCAGGCAAAAAACCAGAAATTTGCAAATCTCATTCCTTACAGTTCAACTCTCAAGAGCAGGTTTCCCTCTAGTTTCTGCTGGTTATGGTCACTCTCCAGGGCTTTCAAGACCATTTCCTTTTTATCTTGTCCAGATTTTGCCATTGTTATCAGCAGGAAGATCAGTCCAGGCCAGGGATTCCACCATTTTTGAAACCTCTGTACTATTTTAATGAATAAATCTGTACTTTCTGCAAATGGAAGAAGGTTGGGAGTCAGAGAGCTCCCTTTAGAGCTCCATCAGAGATTCTGGTGCTTTTGTAAACACAAAGAAAGCCCTGAAAAACAAAATCAAATCCTGGTGTCCTCTTCTTCTACCTTTTTATCTCCCGCCCCCTCCCCCCCCAGCCCCCTTGCAGCTCATGGTATGGCCAAGGTCAAAATCCTGAGGCTGAGGGGTTGGCAGTGGCTGCAAAGCCAGGAACAGAGTAGAGGAGGTGGGGCCAGGGACAGAGATGCTGTAGTGGTGAAGACAACATTTACCTACAGGGGGATCCAGCAAAGGAGTAAACGTATTAAAGATAATGGAAAATGGGTTTCTTAATGTTGGCGAAAGTACTCAAAATAAGGAAAGAAGGCTAGAGTGGACCCTTAGGTGAGGCATTGGAATTTGAAGTATTGGTGAGAACTCATAGTTTTAGGGGGCTGGAGAGAGGGAGACAGAGAGAGAGAGAGAGAGAGAGCACTCCTGCAAGCCATGTACCCATGAGGAGTGAGCATGTGCAACTGAGAGCACATTGAAAGAGCCTGACTGAGGTCAATGACACCAAGATAGTTATTTGCATACCAAACACTGAGTCTTAGTTTCCGAATACCCTCCTGCACTAAAAGGGTTCAGGGATCCTTGGAGAAATGCCTGATTACAGGTCTGGGGCAAACAAAGTACAAAATAAGCCTGGAATATCTTTTTGTCCTAGAAAAAAAGGGAAGTATTTAGAGAATGTTGGGGATATATAACAAGGAAACAGTATTAGCTTAAAGGGGCTGGCATAGGACAGACACTTAAGTATAAAAATATATAATGACAGGAATGGGTTACATCCCACTGAATAAAACATAATCTGAGGCAGATAGATAAATAAATAAACTGGGGAGAAGGGAATATTTTTCCTTACAATAGAATGCCAACTAGCAAATATGGTAGAAGAAAGGATGGAAACAGGAAATCACCATTTGGCAACAAACTCAGTGTTGGTTGGTTCAGGCATGATTCATCAATGGATGATAAGGCTGGAGGGTGGAGATCTGATGATGAATAGGATATTGACATAGTTTCAGTGTATCTTCCCTCAGACTCTAGTCATACACACACACACACACACACACACACACACACACACACTAACCTGGCAGACACAAATGATCAGTTTATCAAGGTTAACATCATCAGTAGGAGAACAGGTAAACAAAGCATACCTCCCACCTTGATGTACTGAGAAGAGCACAGCATCTTTTCTGAGATATTCCTGCCAAGAGTTCGTGGTCAAGTCTAGTTATATAACCCAGTGAGGGGTCTCCTCACAGACCTATAGAATAAAAGGTCTGTACTCTTTTTTTTTTTTAAACCGTTACCATTTTCTTAAATGTTTATTTATTTTTGAGAGAGACATCATATGTGCCAGTGGGGGAGAGGCAGAGAGAGAGAGAAGGAGAGAAAGAATCCCAAGCAGTATCCATGTTGTCAGTGCAGAGCTGGATGCAAGGCTCAAGCCCACAAACCAGGAGATCATGACTTGAGCCAAGATCAAAAGTTGGGTGCTTAACCAACTGAGCCACCCAGGAGCCCCTGTTACCACTTTTTTAAATTGAGGTATAAATAACACATAACATTATATTGTTCTGGCATACAACATGATTCAGTATTTGTACACACTGAGAAATGATCACCACAACAGGCTCGTTACCATCCATCACCACACATCATTACAAATTTTTTTTTCTTGTAATTAGAACTTTTAAGAGAGGGAGAGCAAGCAGGGAAGGGGCAGAGAGAGAGAGAGAGAGAGAGAGAGAGAATCCCAAACAGGCTCTGTGCTATCAGGGCTTGAACTCACAAACCATGAGATCATGACCTGAGCTGAAATCAAGAGTCCGAAGCTTGACCAACTGAGCCACCCAGGTTCCCCTCTTGTGATGAGAATTTTTAAGATTTCATCTCTTAACAACTTTCAAATATACAGCACAGTAGTATTGACTACAGTCACCATGCTATACCTACATCCCATAACTTATTTATCTTGTAACTAGAAGTTTGTACCTTTTGACCCCCTTCATCCATTTTGCCCATCTCCTCCTGTCACACCTCCCCTCTGGCAACCATCATTCTGTTCTCTATAAGCTTGGCTTTTTGTTTTGTTTTGATTTGTCTGTTTATTTGTTTATTCGTTAGATTCTACCTATGAGTGAAACCATATAGTATTTGTCTCTCTCTGACTTATTTCACTTAGCATAATATTCTCAAGTCCTCTTCACGTTGTCATGAATGGCAAGATTCCATTTTTTTTTATGGTTGAGTAATATTCCACTGTGTATCTATACCACCCCTCTTTATCCATTTATCCATCTATCAGGACACTGGGGCTGCTTCCATATCTTGGGTCTTGTAAATAATGCTGCCATGAACATGGGGATGAATATATCTTTTTGTATTAGTGTTTTCATTTCCTTCTGATAAATACCCAGAGGTGGAAATTCTGGATCGTAGGGTAGTTCTATATTTAACTTTTTGAGGAACCTCCACACTGTTTTCCACAGTGACTGCACCAGTTTGCATTCCTGCCCACAGTGCACAGGATTCTCCTTTCTCCACCTCCTCGAAAAGGCCTTCGGTCTTGCAGACCAAGAACCTCTTCTATACTGGAGGACACCACAGAGACATGACAACTAAATGTAAATGTGTGTTCCTGGCCCAGATAGAATAAAATAGACACTGGAAGGACAGTTGGTGAAATTCAAATGGTTCAGAGGTAGTGTTACAGCAGTTTGGGCTTTCTCCTTTGGGTGGCTGCAAGCTAGCTCTGTAGGAGAGTGCCCTTGCAGGGGGAATAAACACTGGAGTATTTTGGGTGAGTGGTATTGCTGCAACTTGCTTTCAAAAGAAAGCAAGAAAAAGAATAATGACAGTGGACGTGTGTGTGTTTATGAAGAGACTGAGCTACTAAATACGGCACATGATAGATCTGAACTGAAAGAGGACTTAGCTACCTCCATTTTGATCTCAAACTTTCTTTTTTTCCCCCCCTAAGTTGATTTATTTTGAAAGAGAGCACAAGAGAGAGCAGGGGAGGAAGAGAGAAAGGGAGAGAGAGAATCCTAAGCAGGATCTGAGCTTCCAGAGCAGAGCCCAACTTGGGGCTCAAACTCATGAACCATGAGATCATGACCTGAGCCGAGATCAACAGTTGGCACTTAACCCACTGAGCCACCCAGGTGCCCCATTGACCTCAAACTTTCTTATTAAGTCCTTCTTCCCAGCTTATTTTTTTCCTCCCAGCTTATCTCTTAACTCAGGCAAAAGACCCTGTGGGCAAAGCATCCCAGGATGGGAGTGGGAAACTACCCTTCAAGCAATAAGACCTTCCCTGAGCTAGCCAGACCCCATGTGACTGACCCTGAGGCAATGATCCACCTGACCTTCACTGCCACCAGTGAGGAGCCACCGACACTTGTCCCACATTCTCCTTACATAAATCTGGAAGTGTTTTCAGCACTGTGGAGAGTCTTTGAGATGCTAGTCCCCTGCCTTCCCGTGTTGGTCTCACTGAAATCAATTCCTTTCTTGTTTTGCCACCACCCATCTCTCTGCCTTTGGATTTTGTCAGCAGTGAGTGGCTGAGCCTGCTCTGTTTGGGGCTCCCTGGAGCCAGATGCTCTTGCATCCTAGCTACAGGGCTACAGAACTATTGGGGAATCTGAGTATCTGAGTGAAAGTACTATGGGGGTTCTTTGTACCATTCTTTCAACATTTTTATATGTTTAAAGTAATTTCAAAATCAAAAGAGAGGTTCTGGTGAGGGAGATTCCCAGGCACATGAGAAGTAAAGGTACCATATTGAATGAATAGGATTTCTTTCAGGCAAGACAAAGCCTCACACCTTCTCTTCCACTCAGTCTCTGAGAAGGGCCATACTGAATCCCCCTCTTTGCTCTGTGGTTGGTGAAACTCTCCAGGGCACAGCTTGTGGAAACATTTCCCTAGGTTTCTTTTTTTCTTTTTTTTTTCTTTTTTAATTTTTTTTTAACATTTATTTATTTTTGAGACAGAGAGAGACACAGCATGAACGGGGGAGGCGCAGAGAGAGAGGGAGACACAGATTCGGAAGCAGGCTCCAGGCTCTGAGCCATCAGCCCAGAGCCCGACGCGGGGCTCGAACTCGCGGACCGCGTTATCGTGACCTGAGCTGAAGTCGGACGCTTAACCGACTGAGCCACCCAGGCGCCCTTCCCTAGGTTTCTTTCTAAAAAGCAACCAATTTCTGTTGTATTGGTGGTAGGGTAAGACTCATTCCAGATCCTTGGAGTAGAAATTCACTGAGACTCTATCCAACAGATTTTCACAGGAATATAGATTTCATCTCCAGATAAGGAAGAAGTTTGGTGCTTTCTAAGTATAAAATGCATTACTTGGGAGGCTGCCTGGTGCTGGGAAGATTCTTACCTGGGGAGCATTCTTCCCAGAGGGGCAAACCTGAGAGAGAGGTTCCTGGAGACAGACATCTCCACCTACTACCACCATCACCTCACTGGTTACTGATGAAAGCATGTTGTATAATAAAGAATTTGGCTGGTCTTTGTCCTTGTTTCTGGGGTGGGAGCCTCTGAACCCTTGGAGTTTCTTAAGTGGTAGTGTCTTTGTTGTTGATGGTGTGCCTCTTGGACCACACTTGAATTTATGCTCATGAGGTGAGTCATGGTGGGCCCCTAGATAGTCTCAGGATGAGACCAACCATGTGATTAGAAGTTCCGGAACTTTGAGCCATGTGATATCAGCCTGGCCTCCAGGGAGAGGAGGAGAGCTGGAGAGTTACACAGCCAACGAGTCAACCAATCAATCAATCAGCTGATCAATGATGCCTACATAATAAAACCCCAATAAAAACTCTAGTTCAGGTGAGTTTCCTGGTTTGTGATGCACATTGATGTGCTTGGAGGGTGATGTGTCCTAAGGATATGGAAACTTGGTGTTTGGGGACCTCTTCTAGTTCATCCCGTGCATCTCTTCATTTGGCCGGTCCTGATTTGCATCTTTTATAATAAAACTGTTATCATCTTCAGTTCTCTGAGTCATTCGAGCAAATTAACAAACCTGGGGGATGGGTGGCAGGAACTCCCAAATTTACAGCCAGTGGGTCAGAAGTGTGGGTGGTCTGGGAACCCTGGAGCCTGTGACTGGGTTTTGAGGAGAGGTGTCTTGCTGGGGACCATGCCCTCAACCTGCGAAGTGTATGTGAGCTCCAGAAATGTGTTGTGTCAGAACTGCACTGCAAAGTGAATGAATCCCTCAGGCTCCTTGTGGGGGAAACAAGGCTGCCCACCAGGGGCGACACAGCACTAACTCTGGGGTCACACTAACCCAGTTCTGACATATACTTTAGTAGGCTGACAAGCTCCTAGAGCCAGTCTCCTTCCTGCTGTTCACTATGCTTGTCATATGAAGCCGCAGAAGTTCCTTCTCTCAAACCAGCTGCAACTTCCTCTGACGTACTCATGTTGCAAAGCACTGTTGGGAGCTCCAATGCACACACAGAGCCTCCACTCAAGGAGCGTCTATTCAGTGGGTGGGAGGAAACCAGAGGCTTATCGTGAGGGGGCCCACAGTGGGAAGGGGAATCAGTTTACAAGAAGAGGAACGTGGAGGTTCTCTCCGTGAAGAGTCAAGTTTGATCTCACCAAGGGGGCTTTGGTATCAGCCCTGCCCCCCTCACTTTACTGCCTCTTCTCTGATGTTCTCACAGCTTCTCAAGCAAATGGTGGGAGCAGCAAAACCAGCCCTCTGCCCACGATTCATAAATTGCCACTAGTGAGTCAATGTTTCTTTCTCTATTAATAAATCACTTTTTAAAAACAACAGTTTAAGACGTTTATCTACTCACTAAATTGCCATAAGTAACATGACAGAAAAAAACTGTCTTAATTTTATCACTTGTTATTTAGATAAGCCCAGGATGGTTTTTGTTGTTATCCTTCCTTCCTTCCTTCCTTCCTTCCTTCCTTCCTTCCTTCCTCCCTCCCTCCCTCCCTCTTTTTCTTTCTCTTTTTCTCTCTTCTTTTCTTTTCTTTTCTTTTCTTTTCTTTTCTTTTCTTTTCTTTTCTTTTCTTTTCTTTCTAGTAGGCTTCCCATCCAGCATGGAGCCCAATTCAGGGCTTGAACTCAGGACCCTGAGATCAAGAGCTGAGCTGAGATCAAGAGTCAGACACTTAGCTGACCGAGCCACCCAGGGACCCCCCCCAGGATATGTTTTTATTTTATTTCTTTTGCTAGAGGAAAACCTTTACTTCTGCCCTTGGGAGAGTTACTGAAAAGCAAACTCTCACACTGCCCCTGGCTCACACCTTCATGTATACAGGGGAATTTCTATGGCTTTTCTTCCTGTTTGGCTAACATTGATTTATTTGCTTTATCAAGTAGTGTAAAGACCTCAAACCACCTTTGCCTCTCTATTCTTGGGCATTTCCTCTTGTAAGCCAGAAACAAAGAAGAGATAGGACTGAAAGCTTGTCCACATCCAGGATAATTTATTTCCCGAAAGAAAATGTCACCCAAGCAATTAAGGACTCAGGCCACCTTCTCACTCCTTTATTGGTATTTGGGCACATTTTCTTTTTCTATATGAAATAGATTTTTGTATCTATTGTGAAGTATGGCCTAAAGTAAAGTTGTTTTCACAAGGGTATCTAACAGTAAGTGATTATGTGTATTGGGCTGTTTTCTTCTCTCTTTTTCTGTTCCTTTGATCTAAAGGTCTATGTTTGTACCTCAGTCACATTTTATCACTTCTTTAGTAATCTCTGTAAGTTCACGATTTTCTCAGGTTCACCTTTTTTTTTTTTTTTTAACGAAACACCTAATCTTGTTGTCATTGTTTGAGCTTATTAAACACGTTCATGTTAGTGGCTGAGTTTTTAGAAACAACTGAGATGACTTCATGGCCCTCCATTGAAATTGCCCATGCCTTGCCTAAGGTCATAGCCTTTCCTGGGGGCAATCTGCATCAGGGCCCAGTCACTTCAGGCTTAAAGGCCTTGTCCTTTTGGGGTAATTGCATGGCTCAGTTGGTTAAGTGTCCGACCCTTGATTTTGGCTCAGTTCATGATCTCACAGTTTGTGAGTTTGAGCCCTGCCTTGGGCTTATGCTGATAGTGCAGATCCTATCTGGGTTTCTCTCTCTCCCTCTCTCTCTCTCTGCCCCTCCCCCACAGTCTCTTTTTCTCTAAAATAAATAAATAAACTTAAAAAAAAATAAAGGCCCTGTCTTTTCATCCCAACACAAGAGCTATCTGTGGAGCTCTCTGTGGTAGGTCTGTAACACACCCAAGCTTCTCCCTCTGCCTGATCCAGCTTTGATCACTGCTTCCAGGAGAGTTTCATGACAGGACCCACTGATACAGCTCTTGGGTGCAAACCTGCAGGTCAGGGTCTGCTTCACAGGACTCCCACCTGTGGTACATTCACATAGTTTTCCTGGCTTGATCTCTCTCCTTACTCCTTGTTCTAGGAAGGCAAAATGCTCCTCTTTAAAAAAAAATTTTTTTTTGTTTGAACATTTGTTTATTTTTGAGAGAGACAGATGGAGTATGAGCAGGGAAGGGGCAGAAAGAGAGGGAGACACAGAATCCCAAGCAGGTTCCAGGCTCTGAGCTGTCAGTACAGAGCCCGACGTGGGGCTTAAACCCCAAAACTGCAACATCATGACCTGAGCCCAAGTTAGATGCTTAACTGAATGAGCCACCCAGGTGCCCTCAAATGCTCCTCTTCTTAAAGATGACTGAATTTACACTTTTAATAAATTAAAGCTTTGGTTTGAAAATATCCTGTTTAAATGCTATTTATAAAGGCTCCACTTTGAGATTGAGGGCAAATTTAAACAGATGACTTTTGTTGAAACCCGCAATGGTTCTCATTTGCTACTTGCTAGGATAGGATGCAAAGTCTTTAGCCTGAAGCATAAAAGTCTCATCTCCCTCTCTCACCTTAGTGTGCTGTCAGCTCCAGGCTCCCTGGCCAAGCAGACCATGCTCTCCCAGCCAGGAGGACCCCTGGCTCCTGTCTCTCTCCTCTCCTCCTGGTGAGCTGCTGGGCCCAGTCAGCACGGTGAGGTCTTCCCTGACCTACACTGATAGGGTCTGTTTCCTGCCCTGGGTCCCCAAAGAACTTTCCATACACATCTGGTAAGATACTGTTATGGATGGAACTGTGTTCCCCCACAAAAGATATGCTGAAATCCGAACCGTCAGTACCTTAGAACGTGACTTTGTTTGGAAATAGGGTCTTTACAGACTAATCAAGTTAAATGAGGTCATTAGTGTGGGCCCTAATCAATATGACTGGTGTCCTTATAAGAAGGGGAAGTTTCTATGTAGAGGGAGGCATGCACCCAGGGAGAAGCTGTCACGTACGAAGGTGAAGGCTGTGGGTGACACGTCTATAAGCCAAGGAATGCCAAAAGATGGCAGGCACACCACTAGGAACCAAAGAAAGGCAAGGAGGAATTTTCTCCTTCAGGTTTCAGAGGGAACATGGTCCTGCCAACACCTTGATCTTGGACTCCTAGCCCCCAAAACTGTGAGACAATGCCTTTTTTGTTGTTTAAAATTACCACACTTGTGGTACTTTGTTATGGCACTCTTAAGAAACCAATACAGACATTTACTAATTAGAACTAAGGCATTTGTCCACGTTGACTTTTCTAGCTTTTCAACTCTAAGGTTAGAAGCCAAATCTGACATATGATATCATCCCCTACCCCAAGCCCAGTTCTTGGCACAGATATTTGAAGAATGGATGAATGAATGAGTGAATATGAGCCAGCTCTCTGGCTAACAAGTAGGAGTTACAAAGGACAGAGACTCATGGTCAAAAATGTTCAAGAGATCAGGAGTGTGGTGATTAGTACCATAGGCTTTAGTGTCTACTGGATCTGGCCATGGTTGTGTGGTCTTGGCCCGGTCACCTAACTTTATTTCCTCATCTGTAAAATGGGAAAATATCTCTTCCACTATGGGATCTTTGGTGGGACTAAATAAGGTAGTATAGGATGTAAATAAATAGAGCATATATTAAGTTATAAACATGTTAACTGTCTTCTCCTTCATCTTCTAAGGGGGTTTATGTGCACCAACCAATTCTTGGACTTCTGTAGCATAAACTTAGTGATGGGAAGGGTAAAGTGGAGAGGTCTAAGTCCAAGTGGGTTTGACTTACACTGAAAGAAGCAATGACTGAAGGGAGAAAAATAACAGATCTTGAAATAAACAATAGAGGGGAGAAAGAAAAGAGGCTGCCTGGGCCAGAATTCAGGAATCCAAAAGTACAAGTAAAGACATTTCTGGATAGCAGCCAACCTTAATGGATATTAAGAAATGATTATGAGAATTTTAAGAAATTTTGCTATCTTGAAAGTGAAACCCCAATGCTGTTTTTCTCCTGAAGAGGATAAAATTTTAAATTGGTTTTCAATTCTTTTTAGATGATGTACTAATAACATTTGTGACACTGTGACAATATGACACTGTACTGAGAATAGCTTCAAGGGAAAAGGAGGCTGGCCAGCTTCATGCTGGTTACAGATACCTAAGGAGCTTAGCACAGTGGTTGGCACAGAGTAGGTCTCAATAAATGGTGACCATTATCATAATGGGCAGGCAGAGGAGAAGGGATAGGTATGGGATCAGAAGGGTCAAGCCAACTTGGGGAGCTGGATTAATTAACTCAAGAAATCTATAACTGAGATATAGATTTTGAGATCCTGTAGGTCACGATCTTGTGGTTTGTGAGTTTGAGCCCCACATGTGCTGTCAGCACAGAGCCTGCTTTGAATCCTCGGTCTCCCTCTCTCTCTGTCCCTCTCCCACTCGTGCGTGCGTTCTTTCTCTTTCTCTCTCTCTCTCTGTCTCTCTCTGTCTCTCTTGCTGTCTGCTCCTCCCTCGCTTGTGTGTGCGCTCTCTCAATAAATAAATAAATAAATAAATAAACTTAAAAAAAAAAAAGAATTAAAAAAATTTTTTTTCAGACCCTAAAATGGAGTCCAAGCATGCCTAGGCCAGAGGGTCTTGAGATTCTCCGTGCCTGAGAGGGAACTGGCACCTTCGGAGACCCACCCCATGGTAGTGGCT